>NC_064822.1:8771822-9396822 GCF_024166365.1 Elephas maximus indicus | reverse complement strand
GTTTTGTCTGTGTTTTCCATGATTTTGTCTTTTTTTCCTTGTTTTTTTTCCTGTGTTTTCCTTGATCTCTTTCCTAATCTCGTAGAAAGCCTATATATTAGTCTTTTTAATTCTATATCAGGTTTTTCTAAGTCTTTTGATTCCTTATTTTGATCACTTGCTAGAGCTATCTTGCCCTGATTTTTTATGTTTTGATATTGTCTGCTGTCTCAAAGACATTAAGGCGTTATTTTCTTTCTTTATTGATTTTATTTTCATTTGTTTCATCCTGCTTTTTGGTTTTCTTTTGATGTGTCAGAGCAGGCCAGACATGCTTCGTTGCTTATTCATCTATGGGCATTATAGCCCTCATCATCTTGTCCATGTGGGCAGGGCAGCAGCAGGCAGTGTAAGCCTGCTTCACTGTACACTGGTTTAGTGAGGTTGCCAAGGGCAGACTGGGCAGGCACTGTCTACCTCCTGATGTTTGTCAAGTGGTGACAGAGCATTCGCAGCCCCTAGCCAGATAGGGGTGTCAAACAGGCTTGCTTTCTACTGTTCAGCAGCTAGACAAGTGGTGGGAGACAAGGGGTGGTGCAGGCCCAATACAGTACCAGGCCTGAGTGCCAGGGACACTAGCCATGGTGGCATAGCAGGGTCTGGTGAGAAGGGGATGGGTGGTGTACAGGCCTAAGAAGGTGGGGAGAAAGGAAAAGAAAGAAAGAGAAAATAAAAAAGTGATGGCCAGCTAGTTGGGTGGGGCTAACCTGGGGACCAGTAGGAAGGGAAAGGAGGTGACATACTGGGCTAGGCAAGAGGGAGAAAGAAAAGAAAGGTAAAAAATTTTGGCATGGCGGGGGTCTTCGGGTGGTGGTGAGGGTGGGGCAGATCTGGGACGGTGGTGAGCTAGTGCACAAACGGCTGTCTAGTCGCAGCGGTGCAGTGGAATCTGGCAGGAAGGGGGGGAGGTGGCATACAGGGCTAGGTGGAAGGAAGTAAGAAAAGGAAGAAAGTTAAAAAATGTAAATTTAAAAATAAATTAATTACTTAAAACTGGCTGCATATTGGGAACCAGCAAATGGGGGTAGCATAGACTCAAGTTCTGGTGGGAAGGGACAGGAGGTGACTTATTGGGCTAGGTGAGGGGGGGAGAAAAGAAATTAAATAGAAAAAATGGCAATACTGTGGGAGTCAATGGGTGGGGATGGGGCAGGCTGGGGACAGTGGTGGGCTGATGGCTCTCTAACTGAGTGGCACAGTATGGCTGATCGGGAAGGTGTGGGGGTGGCATATGGGGCTAGGTGGGAGGGAGAAAGAAAAAGAAGGGAAAAAATGGTGCAGTGGGAGCCAGTGGATAGGCTCAGGGTGGATCCGGAGTGGAGGTGTGCCAGTGGCTCTCTAGCTGAGCAGCGTGGTGTGATCCGCAGGGAAGGGTGGAAGTGGCATACAGGGCTAGGTGAGAGGGAGAAAGAAAAGAAAGTAGGGAGAAAAGAATATGGCACACTGGGAGCTGGTGGGTTAGAGCATAGCAGACCTGGGGGGGTGGTGGTCCAGTGGCTTTCTAGCCGAGCTGCATGGTTTGGTCCTTTGAGCAGAGGTGGAGGTGGTATACAGGGCTAGGTAGGAGAAAGAAAGAAAAGCAAGAAAGGGGAAATAAATGGTACAGCAGGAGCCAGTGGGTGGGGGCAGGGTAGACCTGGGGTACTGATGGGCTGGTGGCTCTCTAGCTGAACAGTGCAATATGGCCCGTCAGGAAGGGGTTGAGATGGTATACGATGCTAGGTGGGAGGGAGAAGGAAAAGGAAGAAAGGGGGGGAAATGGTATGATGGGAGCTGGCCTGTGGGGATGGTGTGGACCTGGGATGGTGGTGGTCCTATGGCTCTCTAGTCGAGCAGCATGGCATGGCCCTTTGGGAAGGGGTAGAGGTGGCATATGGAGCAGAAGGGTGAGGGGTGGGAAAGTGTGTTTCTCTGGTTACCAGGTTCTCCGCCTCCTGTTGGGAGATCCATGAAACTGTCTTCCCATACTCCCTGTCTGGGGTCATTGCTGGCTGTGTTCTGAGATGGTGACACTGTTGGCAGAGGACCTCCATTCCATATCTCTCTTTATTCTCTGTTTTCCATCAACTTTTTCTTCCATTTGGTGTTTGATCTAGTTCATCCCTTCATTTGATGCTTAGGGTTTCATGATTGACATTTGTGTCTGTTTTACTTAGTTTTTGGGGTCTTTGCTGCAGAGGGTCAGCATGGCGTGCTTGTTTACAGTGTCATGTTGGCTCTGCCTCCCCTCAACATAAGGTCTTATTGAAGTAGTGTGGGCCCTAATCCAGTATGACTGATGTCCTTATAAAAATAGGAGAAGATTACAGAGAAACAGACACAGAGGGAAGATGCTCATGTGAAGATAGAAGCTGAGATTGGAGTGATGCATCTACTTACAAGAAATGTCAAGGATTCCCCAGAACCACCAAAAGCTAGGAAGAGGCAAGGAAGGGTCTTCTCCCAGAATATGGCCCTCCTGACACCCTGAATTCAAATTTCTAGCCTCCAGAATTCTGAGACAATAAATTTGTTGTTTTCAGCCAGCTACTTTGTTACAACAGCCCTAGGAAACTCATACATACAGTTATTAGGTTTTAATAGATGTGAGTAAGTTGTAGTAGGAGTCAGTGGAGTCTTGTGAGAGTTTAGAATCTCTCAATTTTAGAACTACCTGGATATCTAGAAAACGACAAAGTTATTATGTAGATACTGTGAGATAATTTGTAAATGTGAAGACACCTGACTTTCTGGTTGTCCAAATAAAGAGTTCATCCCCACCTTGCATCTTTCTAGACCCAACTGCCTGAAATGTAATAAGCAGCTTGGTGTGACTGTGGGCCTGGCCTTGTCAGTGCAGGTGACAAGTCCATAAACCTGGATCATAGCACACCAACTATTCTGATGGAATGAAATTCTCAGGTGCTCTCAGTTTTCTAGCTATGAGCTAAGAACCCATCACACTGGGCCACTCATCTATTGACCTGACATTGCTCAACTCAGTCAAAACTTGAGTTAAGGTAGCTGAAAGGAGCATTAATGCCTGAATTGGTCTTTATTCATTCATTTCTTTGGTCTTCAGTCTGGGGGTCAATACTTGGCATTATTTTCTGGCACAAATGAGAGCAACAGGTACGTGCACCTGCATCTTTAAGGGAGCCTCTCCTTTGGCTTTCTGTAGAACCTGAATCAAATCCATTCCTCATCTTCCACTATCATAGGGATGCTGGACCACTGGCTGCTCATTCCAGCAGAACTGCGTGCTGTCTGGCATGGGCAGGACAACAGGCTGCCTTCCACACCCCGCTGTTCAACCTAGTATTCATTTGGCAGCAGTAGAGCCAGCCAACCCAGCATTCTTTGAATTCGTAAACAGGAAAATAAGAGAAGGACTAGATCTCCACAAGGAAGGTCTTCCCAATAGCTGATGTATCTTGCCTCTTGCTTTTCCTCTGTTCCTTTTCTTCCCTTCTAGAACACTGTTCTAATCCTTTAGAATGATAGTAACAAGTTCTTATGTTCCATTTCTATGTATTTTCTCAAGTAGTACACTGAGTCAAGTTATTTGAGAGCTCTTGGTAGAAATGTGTTTCATCTTCCTGGCTGGTTAAGAGAAGCCCAAAGTCAGTGCATTGTTTCCTCAGTATTTTTTGTGGCGAATCTAAAGGAAAGTCAACACAGGATAATCCAAACTTTGAGACTCCTCAGGGCCAATATTAATCAATGAAATCCTCAGCTTATAGTGGACTCATCCCAACATTCCGTCAAAGTTTAAGTGTGATGTTCATGTTTTTATCAAACCAACCTTTCAGGAACACCCAAATTTTTTTAATGTAGTGTTTAGGCTCCAAAGTAAGTAAGGGATTACAAAACGTCCTCCTAATAGATCATAAATCAGGACTTGGGTGTTTGTTGTTGTTAGTTGCCATCAAGTTGGCTCTGACTCATGGTGACCTTATATGTGACAGAATGAAACGTTGCCCAGTGCTGGGCCATTTTCATGATCATTGGTATGCTCAAGTCCATTGTTGTGGCTGTTGTGTCAATCCATCTCATTGAGGGCTTTCCTTGTTTTCCCTGACCCTCTAATTTACCAAACACGATGTCCTTTTGTAGCAATTAGCCTTTCCTGATGATGTGCCTAAAATCTCCCATCCTTGCTTTTAAGGGGTGTTCTGATTTCTTGTTCTTCTGGCAGTTCATAGTATATTCTTTACTCTTTACCAACATCACAGTTTGAAAGTGTTGATTTTTCTTCTGTCTTCCTTTTTCATTGTCCAGCTTTCATATGCATACAAGGGAATTGGAAAGACCATGTCTTGGGTGTAAAGGATGAAAGTTATGCCGTCATGACAGGCCCTGCCTGGTGATGATAACAGGCAGGGCCTGTCATGATGGCATAACTTTCATCCTTTACACCCAAGACATGGTCTTTCCAATCCCCAACCCTGGAAAATCATCTGATTGGTGTGAGGTGGGGCTCAGATATATTTGTATAGCTTCCTGGGTGTCTTGCGTGCAGCCAGTGTTGAGTCCTTATTGTAGAGTAAAGCCAATTGCTTAGGGTTTGCTAACTAGATGCCTTTTCAACATAGTCCCTGCTCTAAGTCCTAGACTTGATAAAGTACTACAATTCCAGGAAGGAGGGGAGAGGAGCAGTGGAATGATGGGAATGACGGAGCCAGTACCAGCTACTCCTGGCAGGTATGGGGTGATGGCAGGAGCAGGGTCAGTGCTGCAGGAGGTCCAGCTTTACACACAGAATTTCATCTGTGCCTCTGACCCAAACCAAAATCCACAATTCCAGATTCTCCTCTCCTTGTGGTTCTGTTTTCAGTACACTCTGGGAGGAGTTAGCAGGAAGAAGTTCATCGTGATAGAAAGGTAGCATGATACCACAAGGAATGAAGAGTGCTGGGAGGACATGAGGCCCAGAAAAGAAAAACAAAAAAGCACTGGCTATCTAGGATATGCCGGTATACAGATACCAAAGTTCATTAATGGTTACGAGAAACAAAGGATGATGGGAAAATTTGGGAGCAGTAATGGCGATGGTTGAACAGCATGATGAACATAATTAACGTCACTGAGCTGTACGTGTGAAGAATGCTGAAATGGAAGATGTTTTGTTACGTTTATATTTATCACAATAAAAAAGGGACCAAAGGAAAAAAAAGAACATTGGAAATGGAAATAGAGAGACAACGGACAAACTGGATCTAGTTATTAGTCCTTACAGGGATTAGGCTTTCTCTGGTCTTGGTAGCTCTTACTTTGTTTTCTTTCCTAGGACAGTAGTAGGGGATGGTCCTAAGAGTGGGAGAAGCAATGATTTACTACACCAATGTGATGTCTCAGGGCCCCTTTAAAAAAAAACATGCTATTTGATTATGCTTGAAATTTCTTTAAGGGGAAATCACATGGTTTGTTTCTACATTGAGGAATTAGGCTGAAAATACAATTCTTCTCCCCCTGGGTGCGGTAACAGAGTTAAAATCATAATTAAAACCAAAGGACAGATTGTACGCCCATACTAGTGATAGGCAAACTGTGGTCTGTGGCCATACCCTGCCAACTGCCTGTGTTTGTATGGTCCTCAGGCTAAGAATGGTATTTATATTTTTAAATGTTTGGGGAAAAAAAAATCAAAGGAATAATATTTTGTGATAGGTGAAAATTATATGAAATTCAGTGCCCATAAGTAAGGCTTTGGGAAACCCTGGTGGCGTAGTGGTTAAGTGCTACAGCTGCTAACCAAAGGGTTGGCAGTTTGAATCCACCAGGCACTCCTTGGAAACTCTATGGGGCAGTTCTACTCTGTCCTATAGGGTCGCTATGAGTCGGAAGTGACTCAACAGCACTGGGTTTTGGGTTTAAGTAAGGCTTTATTGGAACACAGCCACCCTCACTTATTTGCATATTGTTCATGTGCTAGGACAGAGGTGGATAGTTACCACAGAGACTGGATATGATGATCTATTGCTTTGTGCTGCTTCTTGACACACTAGAAATAACAGCAACACAGTTTTAACTCATTGACATTTCAAGTGCCATGTGTATACCATGACATTTTATAAGTTTTTTATTACCAATGTCTACTATTATGTCAAAACAAGATAAGAAAAGTAGATTTCAAGTATTGAGCTTTTAAGGCATAATGGAGTGTGAATTATTTTGTTATTGAATTAGATGCAATGACACTGTAGCTGTGATAAAATATATATATACATATATGTCGATTTTTTTAATGTTGACATTACCATAAAAAAATATACTTTGATATTACCAGATTAAGGCCTTATCACAATATTCCCAAGTAACAAAAAAGCAATGACCAGGAAAAACTGAAAATTTGAGAAGGAATATCTAATACTTAAAAAAAAAAAGTCCCAGTTCGAATGGCTTTCACTGAGGGAATTCTACCAAACCTTTAGAGAAGAAATGACACCAGTACTATTTAAACTCTTCCAAAAGATAGAGAAGGAAGGAATACTCCCTAATTCATTCTATGAAGCAAAGATAACCCTGGTACCCAAACCAAAGACACCACAAGAAAAGAAAACTACATGCAATGTCTCTTATGAATATAGATAAAAAATCCTCAATAAAACACTAACAAACTGAATCCAACAGCATGTTAAAAGAGTCATAAAACATGACCAAGTGGAATTTATTCCAAGAATGTGGGATGGTTCAACATTTGAAAATCAATCAATGTAATATACCACATCAATAAAACAAATGAAAAGAACAACATGATCATCTCTATGGATGCAGAAAAAAGTATTTGATAAAATCCGACACCCTTGCTTGATGAAAACCCTATAGAAGATCAGAATAGAAGGGAAATTTCTCAATAGGATTCATGGCATATACGAAAAGTCAACAGTCAACATTATACTTAATGTAGAAAGACTGAGAGTGTTCCCCTTGAAATCAGGGACAAGACAAGGGTGCCTGCTGTCACCACTTCTATTCAATATCTAATTAGTAGTCCTAGCTAGGACAATAAGACGAGAAAAAGAAACAAAAGACATCCAGATTGGAAAAAAAAAAGTAAAATTCCCTGTTGGCAGATGAAATGATCTTGTATATTAAAAATCCCTAAAAGTCCACAAGAAAACTTCTAGAGCTAATACAGGAATTTAGCAAAGCTGCAGGTTACAAGGTCAACAAACAGAAATCAGTTGGGTTTCTCTATACCAGCACTGAGAAATCTGAAAGAGAAATTAAGGAGACAATTCAGTTTACAATAGCATCTAAGAGAATAAAATACCTAGGAATAAATGTAACCAGGGACATGAAAGACTTATATAATGAAAAGTATAAAACACTGTTGAAAGACATTAAAGAAGATTTAAATAAATAGAAAGATGTTCCACGTTCACGGATTGGAAGACTTAATATTATTAAGATGTTAATACAACCTAAAAAAAAAAATTTAGTGCAATCCTGATCAAAATTTCACCAAAATAGGAAAACCGATCTTCAACTTTATATAGAATGGCAAGAGGCCCTGAATAGCTAAAGCAAAGTTGAAAGAGAAACACAAAGTAGGAGGACTTACACTTCCTGATTTTAGAACATACTATACAGCTACAGTGATTAAAACAGCCTGGTACTGGTATAGCAACAAATATGTAGACAAATGGAATAGAATTGAGAGTCCAGAAATAAACCTACACATTTATGGTCAAGTGATTTGTACAAGGGTACTAAGTCCAATTAATGGGAAAAGAAGAATTTGTTCAATAAATGGTGCTGGAAAAATTGGATTTCCATGTACAGAAAAATGAAATATGATCCATGCCTCACACCACACACAAAAACAAATTAAAGTGGATTGAGGACCTAAATGTGTAAACTAAAACCATAAAATTCTTACAAGAAAAAGCAGGGGTAATATTGTAGGTACTAACCTTTTAACAATAGAGTGTCTAATATAATAACAAAAGCACAAACGCCAAAAGACAAAATAAATAAATGGGACACCTCATAAAAGTTGAAAACTTTGTTCATCAAAAATTTTTACCAAAGTAATGAAAAGACAAGCTACTGACTGGAAAAATATCTTCAGAAACCATAAATCTGACAAGAATCTAATAAGCAACATATATATAAAACACTGACAACTCAACAACAAAAAGACAAATAACCCAATCATGAAATGGGCAAAGGACTTGAATAGACATTTCACCAAAGAGGACATTCAAATGGCCACCAAACATGTGAAAAGATACTATCAGAGAGATAGCCATCAGAGAGTTGCAAATCAAAACCACAGTGAGATACCATTTTACTCCCAGTAGGATTTTTCTTTAGGATGGCTAAGATAAAAAAAAAAAAAAACAGAAAATAACAAATGTTGACAAGGATGTGGGGAAATTGGAACCCTTATGCATTGCTGGTGGGAATGCAAAAATGGTACAGTCATTGTGAAAAACAGTGTGGCAGTTACTCCAAAAATTAAAAATAGAACTGCCATTGACCCAGCAATTCCACCCAAAAAACTTGAAGAGACTTATACACCAGTGTTCACTGTAGCACTATTCACAGTACCAAAAAGATGGAAACAACCTAAATGCCTGTTAACAGATGAATGGATAAGCAAAATGTGGAACGTACAGCCAGTAGGAGAAATGAAGTTTTGATACATGGTACAATATGGACGGAGCTGGAAGACACTGTGCTGAGTGAAATAAGTCAGTCTCAAAGGGACAAGTATAACCTCACTTATATAAAAAGACAAGAAAAGGCAATTGTATAGAGAACAATGTTTATTAGTGGTTTCCAGGGGCAGGCTGGAGGGAGGGGAAAAGGGAGTTTTAACAGTGATGGAAATATCACATTGATTAAGGGTAGGGCTGCACAGCCGATTATTATAATTGCTGTCAATAAGTTGTACACCTGTAAAAAGTTGAATTGGCAAAAGTTGTGTGATAGATACATTTATAATAACAACAAGAAAAAAAAAGAGTAGCTGTCAAGGCTGCTTATATACAACTGAAAACCTCATGGGATTTGGTTTTCTTGGTTTGGAGGTTTAGGGTCCTGGTTTCATGGGACATCCCAGTTAATTGGCCTAATAACATCCTCAGTGCTTCTGTTCTACCTCCTAGTTCGTTGCATAGTGCCTGCGGTCTTAAAAAACTTAAAAGCAGCCATCTAAGGCACAATTGGGCTCTATTCACCTGGAACAACAGAGGAAGAAGGAGAGTCAGGAACAGGAGGAGGATATGGAATGCGCGGCTAATTGCCTCCGTGAACAACTGCCTCCTTTGCATGAGACCAGAAGAACTGGATGGTGCCCGACTACTATTACTGAACATTTTAATCAAGGAATCTACAGGAGAATGCAGAAGAAATGCGGAACAGAATTTCATATTCTCTGGACTTCAGACTTCCTGGAGACATTAAGGTTTGATGAATCCCTGAAACTATGGCCCTGAGGTAATCATTAAACCTTAAACAAAAAATACCCCTGAAGTCTTCTTAAAATCAAACAATAGGTTAGCTTAAGTAAAAAAAAAAAAAAAAAAAGTCTGCTTTGACCATTATGCTCATTTAAGAACTGTCTATATGGTGTTGGTGAAGAATATTGACTATACCACGGACTGCCAGAGAACAAACAAATCTGTCTTGGAATAAGTACAGCCAGAATGCTCCCTTAGAAGCAAGGATGGTGAGACTTCAGCTCACATACTTTGGACATGTTATCAGAAGGGACCAGTCCCTGGAGAAGGACATAGTGCTTGGTAAGGTAGAAGGTCAGCAAAAAAGAGGAAGACCCTCAATGAGATGAATTGGCCCCACTGCACAGCCATTTCTTTTTCTCTTTTTTCCTTTTCTTTCTCCCTCTAACCTAGCCCTGTAAGCCACCTCCCCCCTCTTCCCACTGGCCTACTCTGCACTGCTATGGCTAGAGAGGCACAGGTGCAATGGCCTGCCATCTCATCCTTTTCTTTCTCCCTACCACCTAGCCCTGTATGCCACCTCCCCCTAGCCAGCTCCCACCATGCCACATTGACAGAAGCACACTGGCCCACGGCTGCCTTGGATCTGCTGTGCCCCCACCCCCTGGCCTCCATCATGATGTCATAAATTTTTCTTTTTCTTTCTTTTCTTTCTCCTCACATCTAGCCCTGATGCCACCTCTCTTCCCTTCCCAGTAGCCCTCACCACACTGAGATTGCTAGAGTGCCTCTGGTACTCAGGCCTTGCACACACTGCTCCTCTCCTCCTGTCACTCAACCAGCTGCTGAACAGTGGAAAGTGAGCCTGTACCACTCTCCATCCAATAACTCTTCCCATCTGGTGAGGGGCTGTGAACCCTTGTACTCCACTGGAAAAACAACAGGAGGCAAACAGCACCCACCCAGTCCACCCTCAGCCATCTCTCCAAACCAGTGTACAGAAAAGTGGGCTTGCCCTGCCCACTGCTGCCCTGCCCACCTGGACAAGGTGATGAGCGCTGTCGTGCCCACAGGAGAACAGGCAGCACAGCATGCCCAGCCAGCTTACCCTGACATATTAAAATAAAACAAAGAAGTGGTCAAAACCAATGAACATAGAATCAATCAATAAAGAAAATAACTCCTTAATGTTTTGGAAATAGCATGCAATATCAAAACATATAAAAAGCAGGACAAGATGGCTCCAGCAAATGACCAAAATAATCAGATGACCTTCCAGTGGAAAAAAGGGCAGTGGAACTGCCTGATATGAAATTCAAAAGCCTAATATTTAAGGCTCTCCAAGAGATTAATAAAGATATCAAGGAAAACACAGTCAAAACCAAGGAAAAAAGAGACAAAATCATAGAAAACACAGACAAAACCAATGAAAACATAGCCAAAATCAAGGAAAACACAGACAAAGCAATAGAAGAATTCAGGAAAATAATACAAGAAACAAAACATCAAAATAAATAAACAATTAATAATCATAAAAAAAAAAAACAGTAATTAGAAATCCAAAAGATAAACAACAAAATTCCAGAAATGAACAATTCACTAGAAGGCTTTAAGAGAAAATTTGAAACGATAGAACACAGAATCAGCAAGATTGAAGACAAATCCATGGACACCACTTACTTAGAGGAAATATCAGAGAAAAGAATGAAGAAAACCTAAGAATTATGTGGGACACGATCAAGAGCAAAAATTTGCATGTCATCAGAGTTCCAGAACAGAAGGAGAAAATGAAAAACAAGAGAAATTGTTGAACATTTGCTTGCAAAAAACTTCTCAAATATTATGAAGGACAAAAAGATGACCATCCAAAAAGCTCGACCACCCCCGTATAGGATAGACCTGAAAAGAAAGTCATCAAGATATATCATTATCATACTTGCCAAAACCAAAGAAACAATCCTGAGAATAGCTCTAGAAAAACTAAAAATCACTTACAAAGGTGAAAAAATAAGACTAAACTCTGATTACTCAGTAGACATTATGCAGGCAAGAAGGCAATATATAAAACCTTGAAAGAAAAAGCTGAGAACCAAGAATAATATATCCTGCACAACTCTCTCTCAGATACAATGGTGAAATTAGGGAATTTCCAGATAAGCAGGAATTAAGGGAATTCGTAAAAACAAAACCAAACTTATAAGTAACATTAAAAGGAGTATTTAGGTTATAGAACCAACAACATCAGACAATAACAGGGATCTAGGACACAGGACAGCATCAGCCATATACCAACCTAAGTAAAGAGCTCTCAATAATAAAGCAAAGCTAAAAGACTTAAAATGGAAACAGAGATATCAATCTATAAATGACAACAACGTCAAAACGATAAAAAGGTGAATTATCGGTGTAGGTATAGGGCATTCAAGTGGAGAGGAAATCAAGGTGATATCAAGTAATGAAACATTGGTTCAAAGTTAGGAAGATAAGGGTAAATTTCAAGGTAACAACAAAGAAAGTTAACAAACTTACTCATCAAAATAAAAAAAAGAAGAAAAACATAAAGACTCAGTGAACACAAAATCTACAATAACAAAAGAAAAGAAAATCTACAAACAAAAGGAGCTCAGCACAGGAAAGTCAGAGAAGCAAAGAAAAGGTCAGAACCACAAAAATAATAATAATAAAATAAAAGAGGGAGAGAAAGAAAAAAGCACACTATGACAGCAATAAACTCATACCTATCAATAATCACACAGAATGTAAATGGCTTAAAGGTATCTGTAAAGAGACGGTGGCAGAATGGATAAAAAAACACAATCCATCAATATGCTGGCTACAAGAGACACATCTTAGACACAAAGACATAAATTTATTAAAATTCAAAGGGTAGAAAAAAAAACATGAAGCAAACAGTAACCAAAAAAAGAACAGGAGTGACAATGCTAATCTCAGATAATATAGACTTTAAGGCAAAATCAACCATAAAAAAGACAAGGAAGAACATTACATCATGAGTAATGGGCAATCCACCATAAAGACATAACCTTAATGTGTACACACCCAATAATAGGACTCAAAAATACATTAAAAAAAGAACCCTAACAGCACTTAAAAGGAAAATAGGCAGTTTTACAATAATAGTAAGAGACTCCTATACACCACTTCCAGTGAAGTTCAGAACATTTAGAAAGAAACTCAACAAAGATACAGAAAATCTAAAGTCCACAATCAACCAATTTGACCTCATAGACATATATAGAACACTCCACCCAACAACAGCAAAGCATACATTCCTTTCCAATGCACACAGAACATTCTTCTAAATAGGCCATATTTTAGGCCACAAAGCAGCCCTCAATAAAATCCCAAACATCAAAATAATCGAAAAGATTCTCTCTTCACAATTCTATAAAAGTAGAAATCAAGAACAGGAAGCTCAAGGAAAGAAAATCACATACATGCTTAAAAACAACTGCGTAACAAAATAAATCAAAGAAGGAATAAAAAAAAATTCCTAGAATCAAATGAGAATGAAAACACACCATACCAAAACCTTTGGGACATAGCAAAGACAGTGCTCAGAGGTCAATTTATAATAATAAATACACACATCAAAAAGAGAAGAAGGGCCAAAATCAAAATGTTAGCCCTAAAACCTGAACAAATAGAAAGAAAACAGCTTAGAAGCCTACAGGCACCAGAAAAAATGAAACAATAAAGAGTAGAGCAGAAATAAATAAAAGAGAGAACAGAAAAGCAATAGAGTCAGCAAAACCAAAAGTAGGTTCCTTGAAAATATCAACAAAGTCAACAAACCACTGGCCAAACTGACAAAAAAAAAAAAAAAGAGGAAGCAAATAACCCAAATAAAAAATGGGGAGTCATTACAACAGACCCAACTGAAATACAAAGGATCATAACAGAATACTGTGAAAAATTGTACTCCAACAAATTTGAGATCCCAGAGGAAATGGACAAATTTCTAGAAACACACTACCTACCTAAACTAAGACAAGCTGAGATAAAAAAAAATCTGAACAGACCCATAACAAGAGAAGAGATTAAAGAGGATAAAAAAAAAAATCCCAACAACAACAAAAAAGCACTGGAGCAGATGGCGCCACTGAAGAATTCTATCAAACATTCTGAGAAGAGCTAACACCAGTACTACTCAAACAATTTCAGAGCATAGAAAAGGAAGTAATACACCTGAATTCACTCTATGAAGCCAGCATAACCTTGATACCAAAGCCAGGCAACCCAAAGCCCAGTGCCGTCGAGTCAATTCCAAAAGCCAGGCAAAGACACACAAAAAAGAAAATTACAGACCAATATCTCTCACGAATATAGATGGAAAAATTCTTAACAAAATTGTAGCCAATAGGATTCAGCATCATTATCAAAAACATAACACACCACAACCAAGTGAAATTCATACCAGGTATGCAAGGTTGGTTCAACTTTAGAAAACCAATCAACGTAATCCACCACATAAAAAGAACAAAAGTTTCACATGATTATCTCAATCGATGTTGAAAAGCTCTTTGATAAACTCCAACACTCATTCCTGATTAAAAAAAAAAAAAAACTCAATAAAACAGGAATAGAAGGAGAATTCCTCAACATAATAAAGGGCATCGATACGAAACTCTATGGGGTAGTTCTACTCTATCCTATAGGGTCGCTATGAGTTGGAATCGACTCGATGGCAGTGCGTTTTTTTATATATATATATATATACAAAACCAAGAGCCAACATCATTGTCAAAGTAGAGAGGCTAAAAGCAATCCTTCTGAGAATAGAAACAAGACAAGGATGCCCTTTGTCACCACTCCTATTTAACACTACCATGTCTGTCATTTGTTGGACTGAGGTGGCTTACATGTTGCTGTCATGCTGGAAGCTATGCCACTGGTATTTCAAGTACCAGCTAGTTCACCCCTGGTGGACAGGTTTCAATGGAGTTTCCAGACTAGTACAGACGAAGAAGGACATTGTAGTCTACTTCTGAAAAACTTGTCAATGAAAATCTTATGAATAGCAGTGGAACACTGTCAGATACAGTGCCAGAAGATGAACCCCTCAAGTTGGAAGGCACTCAAAATATGACAGGGGAAGAGCTGCCTTCTCAAAGTAATGTCCATCTTAATGACATGGATTGAATCAATCTTTTAGGACCTTCGTTTGCTGAAGTGGCACAACTCAAAATGGGAAGAAACAGCTGCAAACATCTATTAAAATTCAGAATGTAGAATGTACAAAGTATGAAAAAAATTTTTTTTTCCTGGAAAATTAGAAGTTGTCAAAAATGAAATGGAATGCATAAAGATCAATATCCTAGTTATAAGATAACTGAAATAGGCTAGTATGAGCCATTTTGAATTGGCAGTCATATGGTCTACTATGCCAAGAGTGACAAATTATAGAGGAATGACATCACATTGTCAGAAAAGAACATCATGGATAACATTGCAAGAATGGGAATTCTAGAGCACTTAATTGTGCTCAGGAGGAACCTGTACTTAAACCAAGGAGTCGTTTGAACAGAACATGGTTTAAAGTTAAGAAAGGTGTATGTCAGGCTTGTATCCTTTCACCATATTTATTCAATCTGTATGCTAAGCAAATAATCTGAGAAACTGGACTATATGATAGCAGATGGATCATGGCTGAAATCAGAGAATACCAAAAAGATGTGTACCTGTGTTTTATTGACTATGCAATGGCACTCAGCTGTGTGCATTATAACAAATTATAAATAATATTGTGAAGAATGGGAATTCCAGAACGCTTAATTGTGCTTATGTAGAACCCATACATAGACCCAGAGGGAGGCATTCAAACAAAACAAGGCGACACTGCGTAGTTTAAAATCAGGAAAGGTATGTGTCAGGCTTGTACCCTTTTACCATATTTATTCAGTCTGTATGCTGAGCAAATGATCTGAGAAGCTGGACTATATGAAGAAGAACATGGCATCAGGATTGGAGGAAGACTCATTAACAACCTGCGTTATTCAGGTGACACAACCTTGCTTGCTGAAAGCAGAGAGGACTTGAAGCACTTACTGATGAAGATCAAAGACTACAGCCTTCAGTATGAATTATGCCTCAACATAAAACAAAAATCCTCACAACTGTATCTATAAGCAACATCATGACAAATGAAGAAAAGATTGAAGTTGTCAAGGATTTCGTTTTACTTGGATGCACAATCAGTGCCGATGGAAGCAGCAATCATAAAATCAGACAACGTGCTGCATTGGGCAAATCCACTGTAAAAGACCTCTTTAAAGTGTTGAAAAGCTAAGATGTCACTTTGAGGACTAAGATGCACCTGACACAAGTCCTGACATTTTCAGTCGCCTCATATGTAAGTGAAAGCTGGACTATAAATAAGGAAGACTGAAAAAGAACTGATGCCTTTGAATTACTATGTTGGTGAAGAATATTGACTATACTATGGACTGCCAGAAGAACAAACAAGTCTGTCTTGGAAGGAGTACAGCCAGAGTGATCCTTGAAAGCAAGGACGGCAAGACTTCGTCTCACTACTTGGGACATGTTATCAGGAGGAACTAGTCCCTGGAGAAGGGACATCATGCTTGGTAAGGAAGAGTCAGCAAAAAACAGGAAGGCCCTTTACAAGATGAATTGACACAGTGACTGTAACAATGGGCTCAAATATAGTAACGATTGTGAGGATGGCTCCGTACCAGGCAGTATTTCACTCTATTGTACACAGGGCTGCTATGGGTCAGAACTGACTCATTGGTACCTAACAACAACAACAACAACAATTTAACAATGTGCTGGAAGTCCTAGCTAGAGCAACAAGGCAAGAAAAACAAATAAAGGGCATCCAAATTGTAATGGAAGACACAAAACTATCCTTATCTTCAGATAATATGATACTATACAGAGAGAACCCCAAAGATCCTACAAGAAAACTACTGAAACTAATACAAAGATTCAGCAGAATAGCAAGATATGCGGCCAACACACAAAAATCAGTTGGATTCCTATACACTAACCAAGGGAACTTTGAAAATGAAACCAGGAAAACAATACCATTTACAATAGCCCCTAAAAAGATAAAATATTTCTAACCAGAGACGGGAAAGACCTATATCAAGAAGACTATAAGACAATACTGCAAGAAACCAAAAAAGACCTACATAAATGGAAAAAACAAGCCATCCTTATGGGTAGAAAGACTCAATACAGTGAAAATGTCAGTTCTACACAAAGCAATCTACAGATTAATGTAATCCCAATCCAAGTGCCAACAGCATTCTTTAACGAGGTAGAAAAACTAATCACCAACTTTATATGGAAAGAAAATAGGCCCTCAATAAAAGCAAAGCATTACTGAAGAAAAAGAGCAAAGTAGGAAGCCTCACGCTACCTGATCTCAGAACCTACTGTATAGCCACAGTAGTCAAAACAGCCTGGACCTGGTACAATGACAGATACACAAACCAATGGAACAGAATTAAGAACTCAGACATAAATCCGTCCGACTATGGTTAGCTGGTCTTTGACAAAGGACCAGATTTCATTAAATGGGGATAAGACAGTCTTTTTAATAGATGGTGCTGGCAGAACTGAATGTTCATCTGCAAAAAAAAAAAAAAAAAACAGGACCCATACCTCATACCATACCCAAAAACTCACTCAAAATGGATCAAAGACCTAAATATAAAGCCTGAAATGATACAGAGCATGGAAGAAAAATAGGGACAATGCTAGAGGCCCTAATACATGGCATAGAACAATACAAACCATAACTAACAATGCACAGACACCAGAAGATAAACTAGATAACTGGGAGCTCCTAAAAATTAAACACTTAAGCTCATCAAAAGACTTCACCAAAAGAGCAAAAAAAGAACCAGAGTGGGAAACAATTTTTGGCTATGACATATCCAACAAAGGTATAATCTTTAAAATCTGTAAAATTCTTTAGTTCCTCAACAACAAAAAGGCAAACAATTCAATTAAAAAATGGACAAGGGATATGAACAGACGCTTCACCTAAGAAGACATTCAGGCGGCTAACAGACATGAGAAAATGCTCCCAATCCTTAGCCATTAACCAAACCAAACCCATTGCTGTTAAGTCGATTTCAAACCATAGTGACCCTATAGGACAGAGTAGAACTGCTTATAGGGTTTCCAAGGAGCAGCTGGTGGATTTGAACTGCTGACCTTTTGGTTAGCAGTCGAGCTCTTTCAAATCAAAACTACAATGAGAACCATCTCACCCTGACATTACTGGAACTAATCAAAAAAAAAAAAAAAAAAAAAACAGAAAATAACAAATGTTGCAGAGGTTGTGGGGAGTTTGGAACTCTTATGCACTGCTTGTGGGACTGTGAAATGGTATAATCACTATGGATAACAACATGGTGCCTCCTTAAAAAGTTAGAAATTTCTATATAATCCAACAACCCCACATCTAGAATATAGCCTAGAGTAATAAGAGCCATCACACGAACGGACATATCCACACCCATGTTCATTGCAGCATTATGCACAATAACAAAAAGATGGAGACAACCTAAGTTCTCATCAACAGATGAATGAATAAACAAACTTTGGCACATACACACAATGGAATGCTATGCAACAATAAGGAACAATGATGAATCCGCAAAACATTTCACAACGTGGATGAATCTGAAAGGCATTATGATGATTGAATAAGTCAATCGCGTACGGACAAATACTGTATGAGACCACTATAATAAAAACCCAAGAAAAGGTTTACATACAGAAAAAAACAATCGTTGATGGTTTAGAGAAGGGAAGAATAGGAAGAGGAAATTACTAGTTAAACAGCAAACAAGTGTTAGTTTGGTGAAGGGAAAGACAACACACAATATAGGAGAGGTCAGCATAACTTGAACAAGGCAAAGTCCTAGAAGCTTCCTAGACACATCGAAACACCTTGAGGGACCAAGTTACTGAGGCTAAGGGCTGGGGACCATGGTCTTAGGGGATGTCTAGTCAATTGGCATGAAATAGTTCATGAAGAAAATGTTCTACATCCTACGTTGATGAGTAGTGGCTGGGTTTTAAAAGCTTTCAAGCAGCCATCTAAGATACATCTACTGGTCCCACCACATTCGGAGCAAAGGAGAATAAAGAAAACCAAAGACACAACGAAAATACTAGTCCAAAGGACTAGTGGACTACATGAACCACAGCCTCTATCAGCCTGTGCCCAGAAGAAATAGATGATGCCAGATACCACCACCAACCACTCTGACAGGGATCACAACAGAGGGTCCCGGACAGAGCCAGAGAAAAATGTAGAACAAAATTCATATTCACAAAAAACGACCAGAATTATTGGTCTGACAGAGGCTGAAGGAACACCAGAGACCATGACCCCCAGACACCCTGCTAACTTAGAAAATGATGCCATTCCTAAAGATTAGACAGGCCTTTCAGCCGAAGATTAGACAGGCTTATAAAATAAATATAACACACGTGAAGAATGTGTTTCTTAGTTCAGTCAAGTATACAAGATCAAATGTGCAACACTTATCCAAAAGCAAAGACAAGAAGGCCAGAGGGGACAAGAAAACTGGATGAAGGGACATGGGGAACCCAGGATGGAAAGCAGAAGAGTGCTGACGCGTTGTGAGGATTGCAACCAATGTCACAAAACAATTTGTGTATAAATTTTTGAATAAGAGTCTAATTTGTGCTGTACACTTTCATGTAAAGCACGATAAAGTTTTTTTTTTTTTTTTTAGGAAGTAAGACCTCTATTCCCAAACAAATTTTCAGTAAACATATTTCCCAAGATCCAGCTACAGTTCCAGCAGCATTTTTTGTCCCTTGGTGCAAGTGCAAAGGACATTTCTGTGTTTGGAAACCCATTTAACTGTGTTGAGGAGCTTCCACCTAACCTTCAGCTGGAAGTGATTAATCTTCAATGTAATGGCATGCTTGCTAACAGGCAAATATTGAGAAAAGAATAGAATAGAATTCTATAAATGCCTTTAAGCAATGAATGTTTGCAGTTAAAATCATGCTCATGGATTGATATCTTTCTGAGTGAAAAGGAGACCTGGTCATGCAATAGTTAAGGGCTCACCTGCTAACCAAAATGTCAATGGTTAGAAATCCAGCAGCTTCATGGAGAAAATACCTGACCATCATCTCCCATAAAGATTAAATTAAAAAAACCAAACCCATTGCTTTTGAGTAAATTCTGACTCATATGTACCCTACAGGACAGAGTAAACTGGCCCGTCGGGTTTCTAAGGCTGTAATCTTTATGAGAGCTGACTGCCACATCTTTCTCCCACAGAGCAACTTGTAGGTTTGAATCACTGACCCTTCAGTGAGCAGCCAAATTCTTGATCGCTGCACAACCAGGGCTCTTTCCATAAAGATTACAGCATAGGAAACCCTATGGGGCGGTTCTACTCTGTCCTATATGGTCGCTGTGAGTCAGAGTCGACTTGATGGCACACGATAACAACTTTTTTTGGAAAAGGCACTTTCAAAAATAAAGTGCATAAAATCTCATTGCAAATCAGCATTAGCAGATGAACACTAGCAATCAGTTTTGATGATAGGGAACTTTGTCCCCAATTAAATAGAATGTCATTCCCCATCCTAAAAAGAATTCTATTCTTCTCAGTAACATGTATGACAGAAAAAAAAATTAAACTCAATTTTAACTACTATATTTTGAATGTAATCGATAAATATTTTTGTGGAAATTTTTTTTTCTCTCGTTATATCAGTACCTACATAACATCCTCCATTTGCCTTTTAGCTTTCAAAGCCTATAATATTTACTGTCTGGGATTTTGTAGGAGTTGTTTGCCAACTCCTGATCACAACAGCAGGGAAACCTCATTAAAAGTGGCATTGAAGGGTTGCTTGCTAGGGAAAGTTTTGGTTAAGTATGAAGTCTGATTATCCCAGTTTTGTAAACAAAGCCTTGCCTGTACCCGTGTTTCTTTAGTTAAAAATAGAGCTGGGCCTGAAGCTGCATCTTCTTACTCTAAACCTAACAGTTCCAGTAAGCATCTTCTGTCTAGCCAATGTCCATTTGAGTTTTTGTTTTGTACATTTGTTTGTATTTCATTTCCACATATTATTTTGCTATCAGGCAATAATAAGATTTATCTGCATAGAGTTTATATCTAATATGATATTTGCTCATATTTGTGTACCATTATAAAAAATAGTGTTGAGAGGCAGGGCCAAGATGGCAGAATAGACAGGTGCTTCCGGCGAGCCCTCTTACAACAAAGACCTAAAAAAACAAGTGAAACAAGTATATTTATAAAAAGCTAGGAGCCCTGAACATCAAAGGCGAGGTTAGAAAATGAACTGAGAGGCAGGAGGAGGCAGAGATGGTTCAGAAGCAGAGAGGAGTTACCAGACCTGAATCGCTCAAAGCCCTCAGGCACCATAACCCAGAGCGGCTGTGGCAGGCTAGTGGTAGTGTTCTGCTGCAGTTTCCTCAGGGAGAAGCAGCCAGCCACACAGCCTACTCACACTTCCGGACAGAGAAAAATGGTGCTTTCCGCAAAAGCTAAGTACTTGAGTATATTTTACCACACCTCCCACCCCCACCCCCACCTTCAGCGGCTGTTGATTTCCATGGGCATGAGGTAGGCCCTGTTAAGGGCCTAGAGCCATCTTCCCGGCCTTGAAGAAGGAATAAATTCGCAATTGGGGAAAAGATAATTTACCAGCTTGCCTAACCAGGGGAGCTCAGGAGAGAAGCAGCTCTCCTGTCCAGGCATAAACGGTCCATGGACTTTGAGTACCTTTCCCTCCTGCATGGACCTGTGTGGGCCTATTTAGGGGAAGAGGCCCTTGTTGGCAGAATACAACTCTTTCAGCTGTGTGGTGGAGAGCTGGGTGTTTGATGTTTCACATTGCTTTCCCTATTAAACAGGGTCCTCACCTACCCACATCAGGGGCCTAAGGACTGGTGGCTCCACTGAGGTCACCCAGCCACCTGCAACAGAGATCCAAGGATACCTGGTACCTCCCAGTCCTTACAACCAAAAACATTGGGTGCCCATGATCCATCTGCAGAAACCACCCACCTGTACACTCTAGGGAGCAGAGACATGCTTTCCTCAGAGACACATGGAGGACGATTCTCAGACCCCTGCCTCGTTCAGAGTGTGACCCTGTGCTGCAACCAGATACTGGTAGCTACACCAATCACCGCTGCACTCTAAGACTATAAGACAGAGCCTATACCAAACACTTGATGAACAGCTACCTGGACACCTGAGCTGAATTTATACAAGCAAAGTGAAAGGACTCCTAGGCTGATATACCTGATAACAGCTCTAGTCATCTGGGGACAGGACGTCAGAGCTTCAAAGGCGAAAATAATCGAGCTAGCTCACTCAAGCAACCCATTTCGGCATAGCAAAACAAAACGAAGCAAGAAGCTACGATACAGTAAGCAAACATAAAATAAACTAATATAATAACTTATAGATGGCTTGGAGAACAGTCAATATCAAGTCACATAAAGAAACAGACCGTGATTGCCTCAACAAGCCCTCAAAACAAAGAATCGAGGAATCTTCTAGATGAAAGTGGCTTCCTGGAATTACCAGAGGCAGAATACAAAAGATTAATATACAGAACCCTTCAAGACATGAGGAAGGAAATCAGGCAATACGCAGAACAAGCCAAGAAACACACAGATAAAGCAGCTGAAGAAATTGAACAGGTTATTCAAGAACATAATGAAAAATTTAATAAGCTGGAAAAATGCATAGACAGACAGCAATCAGAAATTCAGAAGATTAACAATAAAATTATGGAATTAAACAACGCCAAAGAAAGTCAGAGGAGCAGAATTGAGCTAGTGGAAGGCAGAATTTGTGAACTTGAAGATAAAACACTTGCTACCAATATATTTGAAGAAAAATCAGATAAAAGTATTTTAAAAAATGAAGAAACTTTAAGAATCACGTGTGACTCTATCAAGAGAAATAACCTACGAGTGATTGGAGTACCAGAACAGGGAGGGATAACAGGAAATACAGGGGGAATTGTTGAAGATTTGTTAGCAGAAATCTTCCCAGATATCATGAAAGATGAGAAGGTATCTATCCAAGATGCTCATCAAACTCCACATAAGGTAGATGTTAAAAGAAAGTCACCAAGACATATTATAATCAGACTTGCCAAAACCAAAGATAAAGTGAAAATTTTAAGAGTAGCTAGGGATCACAAAATGTCACCTAAAGGAGAGTCAATAAGAATAAGCTTGGACTACTTGGCAGAAACCATGCAGGCAAGGCAAGGGGATGACTTATGTAAAGCATTGATAGAAAAAAAAAAAAAAGCCAGACAAGAACCATATATACAGCTAAACTGTCTCTGGAGTATGAAGGTGAAATTAGGACATTTCCAGATAAACAGAAGTTTAGGAAATTCGTAAAAACCAAACCCAAACTACAAGAAATACTAAAGGGAGTTCTTTGGTTAGAAAATCAATACTATCAGGTATCAACCCAAGACTAGAACACTGGGCAGAGTAATCAGAAGTCAACCCAGAGAGGGAAATCACAAAAATAAATAGAGATAAAAAACCTTCAAAACAGGGAAACAGCGATGTTATTTTGTAAAAGAAGACAACATTAAAACAATAAAGAGGGACTTAGATCTTTCATATGGAGAGGAAGAAAAGGCAATACAAAGAAATAAAAGTTAAGTTTAAATTTAGAAAAATAGGGGTAAATATTAAGGTAACCACAAAGGAGACAAACTATCCTACACAACAAAATAAAATACAAGTAAAAAATAGAGACTCAGTGGAAGCACAATCAACAACAACAAATATGAGAAAAGACCACATATAATCTACTCACCACAAAAAATTAACTGAAAAAAAGAAACTGTCTACAACACACAAAGACATCAAAATTATAGCACTGAATGAATTCATACTTATCCATAATTATGCTGAATGTAAATGGACTAAATGCATCAATAAAGAGACAGTGGCAGAATGGATTAAAAAATGCGATCTGTCTATATGCTGCCTACAAGAGACACACCTTAGAGACACAAACAAACTAAAACTCAAAGGATGGGAAAAATATATCAAGCAAACAACAATCAAAACAGAGCAGGAGTGGCAATATTAATTTCCGACAAAATAGACTTTAAAGTTAAATCCATCATAAAGGATGAGGAAGGACACTATATAATGATTAAGGGGACAATATACCGAGAAGATATAACCATATTAAATATTTATGCACCCAATGACAGGGCTGCAAGATACATACAACAAACTCTATCTGCATTGAAAAGTAAGATAGACTGCACCACAATTATAGTAGAAGACTGCAACATACCACTTTCGGTGAAGGACAGGACATCCAGAAAGAAACTCAATAAAGACATGGAAGATCTAAATGCCACAATCAACCAACTTGAGCTCATAGACATATACAGAACACTCCACCCAACAGCAGCCAAGTAAACTTTCTTTTCTAGTGCACATGGAACATTCTCTAGAATAGGCCACATATTAGGTCATAAAGCAAGCCTTAGCAGAATCCAAAACATCGAAATATTACAAAGCATCTTCTCTGACCATAAGGCCATAAAAGTAGAAATCAATAACAGACAATGCAGGGAAAAGAAATCAAACACTTGGAAACTGAACCATACCCTGCTCAAAAAAGACTGGATTATAGAAGACATTGAGGATGGAATAAAGAAATTCATAGAATCCAATGAGAATGACAACACTTCCTATCAGAACCTTTGGGACACAGCAAAAGCAGTGCTCAGAGGTCAGTTTATATCAATAAATGCACAGATAGAAAAAGAGAAAGGGCCAAAATCAAAGATTATCCCTACACCTTGAACAAATAGAAAGAGAGGAACAAATAGAAAGAGAGCAACAAAAGAAACCCTCAGTCACCAGAAGTAAAGAAATAATAAAAATCAAGGCAGAATTAAATGAAATATAAAACAGAAAAACAATTGAAAGAATTAACAAGACCAAAAGCTGGTTCTTTGAAAAAATCAACAAAATTGATAAACCATTGGCCAAACTGACAAAAGAAAAAGAGGAGAGGAAGCAAATAACCTGAATAAGAAATAAGGTGGACGATACTACAACAGACCCAACTGAAACTAAAAGAATCATATCAGATTACTAGGAAAAATTGTACTCTAACAAATTTGAAAACCTAGAAGAAATGCATGAATTCCTAGAAACACACTACCTACCTAAACTAACTCAAACAGTGGTAGAACAACTCTAAATAGACCCATAACAAAAGAAGAGATGGAAAAGGTATTCAGAAAACTCCCAACTAAAGAAAAGCCTTGGCCCAGACAGCTTCACAGCAGAGTTCTACCAAACTTTCAAAGAAGACTTAACACCACTACTACTAAAGGTATTTCAGAGCATAGAAAAGGACAGAATACTCCCAAACTCATTCTATGAAGCCACCATATCCCTGACACCAAAACCAGGTAAAGACACCACAAAAAAAGAAAATTATAGACCTATATCCCTCATGAACTTAGATGCAAAAATCCTCAACAAAATTCTAGCCAATAGAATTCAACAACAAATCCAAAAAATAATTCACCATGACCAAGTGGGATTCATACCAGGTATGCAGGGATGGAAAAAAAAAAAAAAATTTTTTTTTTTTTATGCAGGGATGGTTCAGCATTAGAAAAACAATTAACGTAATCCATCATATAAGTAAAACAAAAGACAAGAAACACATGATTTTATCAATTAATATAAAAAAGACATTTGACAAAGTTCAACACCCATTCATGATAAAAACTCTCAGCAAAATAAGAATAGAAGGAAAATTCCTCAGCATAATAAAGGACGTTTATAGAAAGCCAATAGCCAACATCATCCTACATGGAGAGAGCCTGAAAGCATTCCCCTTAAATTCGGGAACCAGACAAGGATGCCCTTTATCACCGCTCTTATTCAACATTGTGCTGGAGGTCCTAGCCAGAGCAATTAGGCTAGATAAAGGAATAAAGGGCATCCAGATTGGCAAGAAAGAAGTAAAAGCATCTCTATTTGCAGATGACATGATCTTATACACAGAAAACCCTAAAGGTTCCTCAAGAAAACTACTGAAACTAATAGAAAAGTTCAGCAGAATATCAGGATACAACGTAAACATACAAAAATCAGTTGGATTCCTCTACACCAACAAAAAGAACATCAAAGAGGAAATCACCAAATCAATACCATTTACAGTAGCCCCCAAGAAGAAAAAATACTTAGGAATAAATCTTACCAGAGATGTAAAAGACTTATACAAAGAAAACTACAAAACACTACTGCAAGAAACCAAAAGAGACCCATATAATTGGAAAAACATACCTTGCTCATGGATAGGAAGACTTAACATTGTAAAAATGTCTATTCTACCAAAAGCCATCTATATATTTAATGCAATCCTGATCCAAATCCCAACGACATTCTTTAATGAGATGGAGAAACAAATCACCAACTTCATACAGAAGGGAAAGAGGCCCTGGATAAGTAAAGCATTACTGAAAAAGAAGAATGAAGTGGGAGGCCTACTTGATTTTAGAACCTATTGTACCTCCACAGTAGTCAAAACAGCCTGGTACTGGTACAACAACAGATAAATAGACCAGTGGAACAGAATTGAGAACCCAGATATAAATCCATCCACATATGAGCAGTTGATATTAGACAAAGGCCCCAAAACAGTTAAGTGGGTAAAAGACAGTCTTTTTAACAAATGGTGCTGGCATAACTGGATATCCATCTGCAAAAAAATGAAACAAGACCCATACCTCACTCCATGCACAAAAACTAACTCAAAATGATCAAAGAGCTAAATATAATATAATCTAAAACAATAAAGATCATGGAAGAAAAAGTAGGGACAATGTTAGGAGCCCTAATACACGGCATAAACAGTATTAAAAAAAAAATAGAAAACATTATTAACAATGCAGAAGAAAAACTAGATAACTGGGAGCTCCTAAAAATCAAACACCTATGCTCATCCAAAGACTTCAACAAAAGAGTAAAAAGATTACCTACAGACTGGGAAAAAGTTTTTAGCTATGACATTTCCTATCAGTGCCTGATGTCTAAAATCTACATGATACTGCAAAAACTCAACTGCAAAAAGACAAATAACCCAATTAAAAAATGGGCAAAAGATATGAACAGACACTTCACTAAAGAAGTCATCCAGGTAGCTAGCAGTTACATGAGGAAACGCTCACGATCATTAGCCATTAGAGAAATGCAAATCAAAACTGCAATGAGATTCCATCTCACTCCAACAAGGCTGGCATTAATCCGAAAAACACAAAATAATAAATGTTGGAGAGGTTGTGGAGAGTCTGGTACACCTATACACTGCTGGTGGGAATGTAAATTGATTTGGCACTTCCTCAAAAAGCTAGAAATAGAACTTCCATAGGATCCAGCAGTCCCACTCCTTGGAATATATCCTAGAGAAATAAGAACCTTAACACGAACAGATACATGCACACTCATGTTCATTGCAGCACTGTTTACAATAGCAAAAAGATGGAAGCAACCAAGATGCCCATCAACAGATGAATGGATAAATAAATTATGGTATATTCACACAATGGAGTACTACGCATTGATAAACAGTGGTGAATCTGTGAAACATTTCATAACATGGAGGAATCTGGGAGGCATTATGCTGAGTGAAATTATATTAGTCAGTTGCAAAAGGATAAATATCATATAAGACCACTATTATAATTACTGGTGAAATAGTTTAAACAGAGAAGATAATATTCTTTGAAAGTTAGGAGAGGGGGGAGGGAGGGAGAGCGGTATTCACTAATTAGATAGTAGATAAAACTACTTTAGGCAAAGGGAAAGACAATATACAATACAGGCGAGGTCAGCACAACTGGACTAAATCAAAAGCAAAGAAGTTTCCTGAATAAACTGAATGCTTCAAAGGCCAGCATAGCAGGGGCGGGGGTTTGGGGACCATGGTTTCAGGGGACATCTAAGTCAATTGGCATAATAAAATCTATTCAGAAAACATTGTGCATCCCACTTTGGAAAGTGGCATCTGGGGTCTTAAATGCTAGCAAGCGGCCATCTAAGATGCATCAATTGGTTTCAACCCACCTGGATCAAAGGAGAATGAAGAACACCAAGGACACAAGGTACTTACGAGCCCAAGAGACAGAAAGGGCTACATAAGCCAGAGACTGCATCGGCCTGAGCCCAGAAGAACTAGATGGTGCCTGGCTACAACCGATGACTGCCCTGACAGGGAACACAACAGGGAACCCGTGAGGGAGCAGGAGAGCAGTGAGATGCAGACCCCAAATTCTCGAAAAAGACCAGACTTAATGGTCTGACTGAGACTGGAAGGACCCCGGTGGTCATGGCCCCCAGACCTTCTGTTGCCCCAGGACAGGAACCCTTCCCAAAGCCAACTCTTCAGACAGGGATTGGACTGAACAATGGGATAGAAAAAGATTCTGGTGAGGAGTGAGTTTCTTGGATCAAGTGGACACTTGAGACTTGTTGGCATCTCCTATCTGGAGGGAAGATGAGATGGCAGAGGGGGTCAGAAGCTGGCAGAATGGACACGAAAAGAGAGAGTGGAGGGAAGGAGCTGGCTGTCTCATCAGTGGAGAGTAATTAGGAGTATATAGCAAGGTATACATAAATTTTTGTATGAGAGACTGACTTGATTTGTAAACTTTCACCTAAAGCACAATAAAAATTAAAAATAAATAGTGTTGAGTCACAACTCTGAGGCCAACATTTTTCCTTACAGGGGTTCAGTTAAATACCCAAGTTTCAGAAGCGTTGCCATAAGTCAATCTTTCCCACAAGCTGAGCAACCGTCTCAGCTGCTGTCAGTTGCGAACATGAACGAAACCAAACCAGCTGCCGTGGAGTTGACTCCCACTCATGACCACCCGGTGTGTGTCAGTAGAACTATGCTCCACTGGGTTTTCAGGGGCTGATTTTTCAGGACTAGACTGCCAGACCTTTCTTCCAAGGCACCTCTAGGTGGACTCTAACTTCCAAATTTTCAATGAGCAGCTGAGCAGTTTAACCATTCGCATCACCCAGGGTCTCTGGAACATGAATGAGAACCCCTTAATCTTCCCAAAAGTATTTTCATTTGTTGAAAAGAAGCTTATGAACGTTCACAAATCTGTCACTTTAGGAAGTGTCCAAAAGTTAAGTGAATTAATTCTTATCAAGTGGTCCAGCAAATGAGGAAGCGTTCAGAAGGGGCTATCACAGGCAGAAAAGACCCTGACAAAAGTCTCGTCGATCTCTTCAAATGCAGCAGTTCTCAAACTTAACACGCCCAGAACCACCTGGAGAACTGTGGAGCGTGCACTCCAAACCTCTCTCCCAAAGATTTTGACTCAGTAGCTCTAGAATGGGACCCAGGAATATGCATTTCTAACAAACATCTCAGGTGATTCTGAAGGACCCTGTTTTGAGAAACAAAAAGGCTTCCGACCATAAGGAAAGGAGTGAGATAGCATTCTACCTTGGTATTTTATTAAATACTATTAATTAGTAAAATTATTAACTGCTATTATAAGTGATTATGTACTAAATTCCCTTTGTTTGCAGAACATTCTAGAATCTTGCAGTACTTTTGGCAATTTTTTTTGCAACTAACTAGAAGTAACCGTCCTGCCTCAGGGTTTAAAGATTCAACTACTGAATAAGGCAACTTTCAGCTGGGGAATGAAATGCGACCAAGACTCATCCTCCATCTAGTTATTTTTTTTAAAGCCTTAAACAACATAAACAATCTCCACAGTCTTATTTCTTAATGATTTTCTGAAATCCCCACTGACGGTTTAAACAACATGAAAAAGCCCTTGCTTCATTGCCTGCAAAACAGCTTCATTTTTGATATAAAATTATTAATCCAGCACGTGCTTAATAGTTGAGATAAAATCTGTCCTACAGAATAAAGTGGCAATGCAAGGCACCAAAAAGAAAAGAAAAAAAAAAAAACTCGTGTTTCTAAATAAGAATTTTAATAACTGAGTCTCCTAAAATTCAGGCCACTTTCGAAGATGACATTGCTAAGCAAACAAGAGTATTATCTATGAATTTTAACTGATACATTTGGACAAATCACTCCCATCTCCAGTCCTTGTGACCCACTGCCCATTAAAACATAATATATTTATTAGAAACAAAAGCTCTTACTTGGCAGTAAAAGATGTTAGCTTTGGAAAAGGACAGGATCATGGCTCACCTGGCAGCAATCAGCTCCAGGGCAGTGAAGTCCAGTCCCAGCTCAGCTCTTGATGTTGCACGTGACTTTGGAGGGAGGGACGTGGGTTCACTGCCCGGTTCCCTCACCCATGAACCTGGAATAACAGTACTTTATTTTACAAAGGGCCCCTGAGATATAACAAAACGAAGGCACCATTTTTACAACACAAGATAGATAAAAATCACCTCATTGTGATATTTCCCACATACCCTCCGACTGATTCACTGCCATTTGAACTATTAAGAGCTAAATTGCTTGTTTATTCTCCGCTTCAATACCTTCTCTTTGACTGCTTTGGACTCCCCGACCTTTCTCCTTTCTCGTCTCCCTTGCTTCAATCTCTATCAGTGAACCCATTGGCCATGCTTCCTCACAGCATGGCTCCTGACTTGGCGGGTCCTCCTAAACCCCCCCTCCTCCTACTGGTGTCCCGCCCCCAGTCTCACTACTTCCTCTCCACACCAGGGCTCACCACCATGCCTCTGCCTGCTCTTCCTGGGCACCAGCCTGCCAGCCAGCCAGGCACCAACGGTATAGCCTCAGTGGCTTCTGCACTGGGTGAAGCGAACATCTCTCCTTGACTCCCACCCATTTCTGCCCTCTGCAGCCCACACACAATAATGCTCCCTTGTGTGTCATAGTTATGTCATGATCCTCCTCAGGAGCCTATGTCAGCCCTAATTTCTTTCAGATTCCTAGCGCTCTGTATACAGTGAAGTTCAATATATGACCAAAAACTGGTAATTAGGTTAGACTTGTCACTCTTCGATGGTTGGTGTCATAAATTTGGCTTGGAGACGGATGAGGTGAGAAGAGAAAGGATGCAACCTCAGGAATTCTATAATATCACAAAAACCCTAATTTTATCTCCGTCCTCAAGTATCCTATTTCAGATTTCTGAATACTCACCTAACTCTACAAATCTTTCCTAACTGGATGGATTCCCTCTTTCCTTAATAAATGCTTCCTGATTACACAAACACCATTAACTAAAAATATTGTTTTCGCTTACTCAAAAAACCAAACCCCCTGCCGTGGAGCTGATTCTGACTCATAGTGACCCTGTAGGACAGAGTAGAACTGCCCCATAGGGTTTCCAAGGCTGTAAATCTTCATACGAAGCAGGCTGCCACATCTTTCTCCCATGGAGAGGCTGGTGGGTTTGAACTGCTGACCTTCTGGTTAGCAGCCCAGTGCTTTTAACCACTGGACCACCAGTGCTCTCTCTTTAGCTTAGTACTTAGCCTTTATTACATCATGATTTATATTTAGAAAGGCATCTGTTGTGTATCAACCCAGCTGTACCTGAAGCCAAGGTCAGCTGCACCTCCAAGAGACCAAGGAAAGAATCCAGAACCAGTGATCAGGACATATGGTTTATTGGGAAGCTTACTTACGGGACGGTGGCCCAGGGCGGCAGCTGGACCAGTTTAGCACTCTGCAACTGCCTAGCAGGGGACATAAGCCTATATACCATTCCAGCTGGGACCAAGGCTCATTGTTTTCTTCCACATCCTTGGGCAGTCAGCCTTCCCAGGACTTCACGTCCAGGCCCAGGTGTTTTCCTTCTTGTTGCTAAGGCGTTCCTCGGCCTCGGCCACCGGCCACCGGCCCAGTCATGCCACTCCCAGCCTTGTACCTTAGCCTGAGTCCATCCCAAGTTCATCCCCAGCATGCTCTGGGGAAGAGCAAAGCTGACTCCATCAGGAGGAGATGCATATAGCTAAACAGCACTGCCCTACAGCATCCATACGAGTTCATATTATATATAGAAACAGTAACATCTCACTAACTGACCTCATAAGGAAGGACTTCATGCCACCTACATGAAATTTCTGAATAACTGAAAATTACCTCCTTAAAGATCAATCCTTTGACAAATTTGACCATTTTCTACGGAACTCTAAGTCTCTTGAATGATACTTAAACACTAATACTTACATAATGGAGAATCAGTGGATTTCTTTCTAAATAGACATAGATGCCTGCCCCCTTTGATGTTACTTGCCATTGAGTTGGCTCCAATTCATGTTGGCCTTATGTATAACAGAACAGTATAGGGCAGTGCCAGAATTTGAACTCGGGCCTCTCTGACTCCCAAGCTGGGCTCCTAACCACTTCTACCCCTACCTGATGTCGTCGAGGCAATTCCAACTCATAGCAACCCTATAGGGCAGAGTAGAGCTGCCCCACAGGGCTTCTGAGGAGCAGCTGGTGGATCCAAACAGCTGACCTTTTTGGGTTAGCAGCTGAGCTCTTAACCACTGAGTCACCAAGGCTCCACCACTTCTAAGCCCCTTTATTAACTAAAACAAGTTCATCTGCCTCTTTCAAACTGACACCTAATTAGTTGAACTATGTGAGATTGCTGATATTTGACCCTTTTTGTCCTACATGAATGGTAACTTCATATGGTTCATCCTAGTAGTGAAAACCCACCAAACCGAACCCACTGCCATCAGGTCGGTTCTGACCCATAGCAACCCCATCGGATTTCCAAGGCCGTACATGTTTACGGAAGCAGACCGCCACATCTTTCTCCCGTGGAGCAAACGGTGGGTTTGAACCACAGGCTTTTCGGTTAGCAGCGAGCACTTGACCACCGTGCCATCAGGGTTTCTTTCCCATGGTATGACCTCCCTCCGTTCTGTCGGGAAAATCAATTTGCCTTGGGCAGGATTATGATTCTTATTCAGGAAGGCAAAGAAAAGAAGCATAAATGTTCCATTTTAAGGTCTAGACTTTCCTTTTGAGAATTAAGATCATAGACAGGCTTTCAAAAAGATTTTCTAAATTCCAAATGTCCCTCTTCGTATTTTAAGAGGCAAACCTGGCTAGTTCATAAATTATTACGATAGCATCATTTTTAACAGTGGACAACCATTTGAGAAATTTTAAAGTAAAACAGAATTTTACTTTAAACCAGACTGTAGAGATTATACGGAAATCTCTGAAACAGGAAGGGGAAATAAGACAAGCCCTCCTCTTCCGGGACTGGGAAGAGGAAGCAAGCGACGAGTGGACCTCACTTTTCTCCTCTAGTGGAAGACCTGGAGGTGAGGGAGACATGTGATAGGTACAGAGGAGAGATGAGGAACGGGTTTCTGCCCACATCTTTAGGACAGTAAGCTGCAAACTGATGATTCAGCCGTAAAAAAAAAAAAAAAAAAAAAACCCGTAAGGGTCTTTATATCCTTATTGGCTATCTCAGCTGCGAATTAACTGGCCAACAAGGTATGCACAGGCTTAGTCGTGTTTACTTACTAATCTGTAGTGCACAATTTCAGATGGGTCTTTCCTCAACTTTGATGTCCTAGTAAGCTCGTGCATACCTTGCTTATCGGGTAATCTGTCCCTGGCTATCGGTCCCCGCACATACCCCCCCACATTTCAGCCAGTACAGTTTTTGGAGATTTCTTACACTGTTTTACTGGTGTTTTCCCCAAAGACTCACTATAAAAACCACCTGTCAAATTATATTCTTGTTGATAATTTTAAGTTCAACACATTATATATTTGTTGCATAATCTCTGGGAGTCGGAACAAAAATAAAATAATGCTGGAGATTTATCAGTCATCCATACAATTAGCAAATTGGACAACAGACAGCATGAGACTATGTGTCGCCCCTGAGATCAGGCAGTATGGGCTATTCATAGTCCAAGGAACAAAGAAAGCCACGGAAGCCTAAACGGTTTCGGATATTCATTAAGATGTCTCTTGAAATCCTCTCCTCCCCAGAACTGGGTCTGGCTAAGAAGACAAATGACACAGGTCTCCAGGGATCAGTGCTTGCTAAGCAGGCTCTCAGATAACCAGGTCTGCTTGTCTGCAGGAGTTAAAGACCACGGACTGTTGATTATACACAAATCTACAGGAACGAGCTAATTATTATTTTTAAAACTTAGGTTACTTATCACCTTAAGCTTTTGCTGTTTGAAGCCAGGTGGCAGCCATGTTCTTCTGACCGGGCATAAGTGACTCCATCTTGTTTCTTAGCTTTCACAGCCACATAGTCAAGCTTGAAAATAGTTTATTCAGGTATTTCCCATGAGTCTACACCTATCCCCATCCCGTCCCCGTCTCTGACCACGGGCAAATGGAAAAGGTTTAAGGCAAAAGATCTTTTTTTAAATATTATTATTTATTGTGCTTTAAGTGAAAATTTACAAATCAAGTCAATCTCTCATACAAAAACTTATACACACCTTGCTATGTACTCCCAGCTGCTCTCCCCCTAATGAGATAGCACACTCCTTTCTCCGCCCTGTATTTCCCCTGTCCATTCAACCAGCTTCTGTCTCCCTCTGCTTTCTCATCTCACGTCCCGACAGGAGCTGCCCACAGACTCTCGTGTGTCTACTTGAGCCAAGAAGCTCACTCCTCACCAGTAGGCAATGGACCCTTTTGTTGGAAACCACGTATTTTGTGTTACATTTTTTAGATACCAAATATGTTAACTATGTTATTTCAAGGAGATTTTTTTAAATTGTATTTTTCAGAAAAGAGATTAATTCTCATATAGGGTTCATTTTGAATCGGTATATTAAGACTCATCAGCCCAGGGTATAGAATGTCATTCTGGTTTCTTTATCAATTTGGCTCCCTCTAGAGCCCAGTTTGCAAATTATAAGAGGTTCTAGAAAAATAAATAATTTTTTTTTTTTTTTTTCTAATTACACATTTACTCTGTCCTGTAGGGTCGCTATGAGTCGGAATCTACTCAACGGCACTGGGTTTTTGTTTTGGTGTTTACCCCCATTTTAAAAATACAAAGCAGAGTAATTTTTTATAGAAAGATTTTGGGAAAAAATGATCTACTGAAATAAATATATTCTATTTAAAGCAAACATTATATTTCATCATTTTTTGAAAAAATTACTAAGATGGGTACATAGGGTTGCCAGATTTACCAAACAGAAACACAGGACATCCAGTAAAATTTGAATTTCACATAAAAAACAATTTTTAGCTTAAGTATGACCCAGATGGAGTCTGCAGGTGGTGCAATGGTTTATTTGCCTTGCTGCTAACCTAAAGGTTGGAGGTTTGAGTGCACCCAGGGTACCTCAGAAGAAATGCCTGGCAATCTACTTCTGAAAAATCAGCCATTGAAAACTCTGAGGAGCATGGTTCTACTCAGACACACATGGGGTTGTCATGAATCAGAGCCGACTGGAAGGTGACTGGTACACACCTAATACATGTATGTGGCAACCCTATTTGTGCAGGGTTTTATACCTCGCTTTGCAAATCAGGACATACAGAGGCTCAAACCTTGTGTCTCCAAACTCTTTATTTTTTCCACTTTACCTTGTCTTGTCCTTGCTTTTCCGTATGAAATTTTTCCTGAGAGTTCCCCAAGAAGATCAGTGGTCTGATCAGATAGCATTCAATTTTAAGTTCCAGGGATTCTGAGATATCTTTATTTTAACATGACTAGGTAAATGATGGGAAACCCTGGTGGCGTAGTGGTTAAGTGCTACGGCTGCTAACCAAGAGGTCGGCAGTTCGAATCCACCAGGCGCTCCCTGGAAACTCTTTGGGAGTCCTATAGGGACTCTATGGGGTCACTATCCTATAGGGTCGCTATGAGTTGGAATCGACTCGACGGCAGTGGGTTTGGTTTGGTTGGGTTAGGTAAATGATGGAACCCTGGTGGTTAAGTGCTAAGCTGCTAACCAAGAGGTCGGCAGTTCGAATCTGCCAGGCGCTCCTTGGAAACTATGGGGCAGTTCTACTCTGTCCTGTAGGGTCACTATGAGTCGAAATCGACTCGACAGCAGTGGGTTTGGTTTTTGGTTTAGGTACTTGATCACTGAATCCTCCTCACTTAAACCCTCATTTACCTGGGGATTTATGGATGAGGAATTAAGGCTCAGAGTCACCTGTCTGAGGTCACACAGCCAGTACACGGGAAGCTCAGATTTAACTCACACAGGCAGCCTCCATGAGCAGTACGCTCAGGAAGCTGTACTTAGTCCTGTGAAAGGAAGCCGTGTGCAGGGCTAAGAATCTCACAGGAAGCTTGCAGAAGATGCTGCTAACTCCCTCCCACTGCCTTTACCCTCCCACACCTATTCTGATTTCATTGGGCGGAAGTGGAATCCAACTTGGGTTATTTTTTAAAAGGGCTCCAAATATTCCGGAGTCCCTGGGTGGTGCAGATGGTTAACGTGCTCGGCTGCTAACCAAAAGACTGGGGGGTTTGAGTTCACCCAGAGGTGCCTCTGAAGAAAAGCCTAGTGATCTGCTTGCAATCAGCCACTGAAAACCGTATGGAGCACAGTTCTGCTCTGAGACACATGGGTCAGCATGGGTCGGATTTGACTCAACAACAACTGGTTTCCAGACGACGTAAGGGGCAGGCAGAGTGAAATTCACAGCTCTCCAGTCCTGTCAGTCTGAAGGTGTGTCCCAGAGCAGTGGTTCTCAACCTCAGCTGCATCTTAGAATCACCGGGGAACCCTTGCAACCCCAATGCCCAGGTTCACCTCAGACCAATTATATAAACTATTTTGAAAATTTCCAGATGATTCCGAAGTTGAGAACCATTGCTGCAGAGCAAGGGAACATTTAGGCTCTGCTGGCCATAAGGTCTCAGCTTTGCCCTTGTAGTGCCCGAGCAGCTACAGAAGATACGTAAACAGATGGGGGTGCCTGTGTTCCAGTAACCTTTATTTTAGGGACACTGAAATTCAAATTTCATATAATTTTCAGGTGTGATGAAATATTCTCCTTTTTAATGTTTTCCACTATTTTAAAATGTAAGAAGCATTCTCAGCTCTAGAGCAGTTCTTTGTGTCGAACTCTGCCCATTGCCCGTTTTTGTAGATAAAGTTACTCATCTTTTTTCCTCTGCTTGGCTTTCCTCTTGGAGGGCACTACCCATTCTGCATGGTCGGCGAATTCACGTGACAGATGCTGTCATTAATTAAGTCCAATCTTCTATTTTTCCATGGTGCAATACAGGCCTTTTACTTGACTAATTGGCTCTTTTTAAAAATGAATTGACATTATTATAGTATATGAATTAGTGTAAAACTAATATATTATTTTAACAAAATTGTTCTTTAACCTGATAACCCATTAAGTGCTTTCCCTTAAACGGGCATTATTTTAGGCACCATAACTATAAAAAATCATCACCAGTCTGTGAGTTTGTCACGCTATGGTAGTTGCCATGTTGCTGTGATGCTGGAAGCTATGCCAGTGGTATTTCAAATTCCAGCAGGGTCACCCATGGTGGGCAGGTTTCAGTGGAGCTTCCAGACTAGGAAGAAGGGTCTGGTGATCTCCTTCCAAAAAACAGCCAATGAAAAATTTACAGATCACAACAGAATATTGTCTGATATAGTGCTTGAAGATGAACCTCCTAGGCTGGAAGGTGCTCAAAACAAGCAGTGGCTGCCACAATGGACTTGAACATAACAAAGATTAGGAAGATGGTGCAGGACTAAACAACGTTTTGTTTGTTCATTGTACATGGGGTCGCCGTAAGCTGGAGCCAACTCAGCAGCAACTCACAACAACTGTAAAAGGAGAACCCAAAAAACCCAGTGCCGTCGAGTCGATTCCGACTCATAGCGACCCTATAGGACAGAGTAGAACTGCCCCAAAGAGTTTCCAAGGAGTGGCTGGCGGATTCGAACTGCCGACCCTTTGGTTACCAGCTGTAGCACTTAACCACTACGCCACCAGGGTTTCTGTAAAAACAGATCCACTTACTTTTTGTGACAATACATCAGGAACACATCTTTGATTTTTTTATTTGGAATAACATCTGAACTCATCCCTGGTGAAGGAACAAACACTTGTGATAAGCATTTAAATCATGATAGAGCCACAGTGAATGTCCTCACCTCTGTCCACCCCCATGAGGAAGTATGTGAAGGAGAAATAGAGAAATCTGCCTGGGATTGTTTTGGTTTCTTTAATACATACCGTGTTGGCGTGTTATATCTTTTCCCTCAGTCATATTTTTTCTTCTAAAAATAAATTTTAAACCCTAAACAAAAGTCATAGCATCCAAAATAAAAGGTAAATTTGAAATTGCTGAAAATTTTAAATTATTTTTATCATGTTTTCTTAACTTTCAAAACAATAGGATGAATCATAGTGGCTTATGTTGTTGTTAGGTGCCATTGAGTCTGTTCCAAGTCATAGCATGTACAACAGAACGAAACACTGCCCGGTCCTGCGCCATCCTCGCAATCATTGTTATGCTTGAGCCCATTGTTGCAGCCACTGTGTCAATCCACCTCGTTGAGGGTCTTCCTTTTTTTTGCCGACCCTGTACTTTACCAAGCATGATGTCCTTCTCCAGGGACTGATCCCTCCTGATAACACGTCCAAAGTGTGTGAGACATAGTCTTTGCCATCCTTGCTTCTAAGGAGAACTCTGATTGTACTTATAGGCAATGCTGGCTTATAGGAAATGGTTAAGATATTACCAAACTCACACCTGTTGCCATTAAGTCAATTCCAACTCATGGTGACCCCATGTGTTACAGAGTAGAACTGCTCCATAGAGTTTTCTTGGCTGTAGTCTTTATGGGAGCAGATCGCCAAGTCTTTCTCCCACAGAGCTGCTGGGTAGGTTCGAACTGCCAACCTTTCAGTCAGCAACCAAGCCACCAGGACTCCTTGCTTAAGATATTACCAAACCAAAATTCCTTGCTGTTGAGTCAATTCCAACTCAGAGTGACCCTATAGTTCAGAGTAGAACTGCCCCACAGGGTTTCCAAGGCTGTCATCTTTACAGGAGCAGACTATCATGTCTTTCTCCTGTGAGTGCCTGGTGGGTTCCAACCAACAACCTTTCAGTTAGCAGCCGAGTGCTTAACCACGGAGCCACCAGGGCACCTTAGTTAAGATATTTTAAGTGTTTTGAAATCTCATGTTGTGCTTTACAATAGAAATTGTGTTCCTGGATCAGCCTAAATCCATCGCCACGACAGTAAAGTGCCCTCCAGGCTGAGTCCCCAGTGATGACAAGTGAGGAGAAGAGGCTCTACATAAGCTGTTCTTAACCCTGGCTGGACGTAGAGCTTTCTAAAAATACTGTCCTCCTACCATTGCTCACTGTAGGCTTGGGATAGGCCCAGGGTTAAGTGCACCTCTCTACTGCAGGGAAACCCTGGTGGTGTAGTGGTTAAGCGCTACAGCTGCTAACCAAAAGATCAGCACTTCGAATCCACCAGTCACTCCTTGGAAGCCTTATGGGGCAGTTCTACTCTGTCCTATAGGGTCACTATGAGTCAAAATTGACTTGACGGCAATGGGTTTGGTTTTTTTGTTTTTTCTCTACTGTAGGACCAACCAGGAGCCTGTATTAGTTTCCTTCTTGTCTTAGTCATCTAGAGCTGCCATAAAAGAAATACCTCAAGCAGATAGCTTCAACAAACAGAAGTTTATTCTATCACAGTTTAGGAGGCTAAATTCAAAATTCAGGGTGTCAGTTCCTGGGGAAGGCTTTCTCTCTGTTGGCTCTGGAGGAAGGTCCTTCTCCTCAGTCCGAAGGACCTGCTATTCTCCTGGGCCTTGTTTCTTGGTGGTATGAGGTCCCCCTGTCTCTCTGCTCGCTTCTCTCTTTTATGTCTCAAAAGAGATAGATTTAAGAAACCACCTAATCTTGTAGATTGAATCCTCCCTCATTAACATAACTGCCTTTAATCCCCACCCCACCTTTAACATCATTAAAAAACCCAGTGCTGTCAGAGGTAAGATTTACAACATACAGGAAAATCACCACAGATGACAAATGGTGGACAATCACACAATACTGGGAATCATGGCCTAGCCAAGTAGACACACATTTTCAGGGGACACTACAAAGTCAGGGGCTTAAACGAGCACACATTTATTCTTCTGCAATTTGGCAGGTTATAGTTCCAGAGTGTGCTGGCAGGGCTTCGTTCCTCCTGGAGGATCTTGGGAAGAATCTGTTTCCTTGCCCCTTCTAGCTTCTAGGAGCCACCTGCCTTCATTGACCCCTTTCGGCATCTTTAAAGCCAGTGGTGTAGCATCTCCCAATCTTTCTCAGACCCTCCTACCTCCCTCTTATAAAGACCCTTATGGGTCCATTAAGAAGCGCTGGTGGCACAGTGGTTAAGCGCTCAGCTGCTAACTGAATGCTCAGCAGTTCAAACCCACCAGCTACTGCGAGGGAGAAAGATGTGGCAGCCTGCTTCCGTAAAGATTTACAGTCTTGCAAACACTATGGGGCAGTTCTACTCTGTCCTATAGGGTCGCTGTGAGTTGGAATTGACTTAACAACAGTGGGCTTGGGGGCTTCCACTGGGCCCACCTAGATAATCCAGCATAATTTCTGCATCCTAAAACCCTTAATCATTCTGTAAGTCCCTTTTGCCATGTGTCTTCATTTCCCAGGGTTGTCACAACAAAATGCCATAAAGTAGGTGGTTTCAAAGAGCAGAAATCTGTTGCCTTACAGTTCTGGAGGCAAGAAGTCCAAACCAGGGTATTGGCCATGTCATTTCTTTCTGAAGGCTCTGAGAGAGAAACTGTTCCAGGCTTCCTGCCTAGCTTCTGGTAGCTCCAAGCAGTTCTTGGTGGGCCTTGGCTTGCAGCTACCTCTGTAGTCACGGCAGTGCTTCTTCAGTCTGTATCTGTCCCTGTGTCCTTCTCCTCTTTTATAAGATACCACTCAAATGGGGTCAGGGCCCACCTTGCTCTTGTACGACTTCATATTTACTGATAACATCTTCAAAGAAAGACCTTGTTTCCAAACAAGTTCACAGGTACCAGGAGTTAGGACTTCAACACGTTTTAGAGGAGACACAATTCAATCCATAGCACCATGTAAGGTAATGTATTCACAGGGGGTTAGGGTATAGGCATATTTGGGGGCCATTATTTTGACTAACAGAGCCTAATAAGTATAGACATTTATACAACTCCACCCCCAGCACCCTGCCCACTACAGACATCACTAATTTCTCTACCATTCAGTCATTTTGCTCAGGCCTCTTTAGCCACTCAGTCCAAGGTTGCTGCTTCCGTAAGAGAGGAGAGCAAAACAGTGAGGGGTGGGAGAATGAGGGTGAGAGAGGGGCTGGCAGAAAGGCCTGTTTTGCTCAATCTCTTTTTCCTACTTTGATGTCTGGGTAACTAAAGTAGGGGTTTCGCCACAAGGACCCTAAAACCTAAAGCCAGTTGCCGTGAAACCAATTCTGACTCATGGTGGCCCATGTGTTGTAGAGTAGAACTGTGCTCCATAGGGTTTTCAAGGCTGTAACCTGTTGGAAGCAGACAGAGGTGCCTCTGCGTGGGTTCAAAATGCCAACCTTTCAAGCACTTAATCAGGGGCCTACCCCAAGGACAATATCCTACACAAAGCTCATCCCCTTGGCAGCCAAACCAGAGGGACATACATTTCAAAGTGAATGATTTCCCTACTCTGCCGACCCCCAGCCATGAACTGAAACATTTTCCTAAGGGCTGAAACCTCCTAGTGCCTGTCAGTCATTGCAGTCCTAATCGTGACCAAGTCCACACAGTGAAAGTAAAGTGGGGCGCAGCTTTCCACCAGGGATCTGGACTTGCTCCAAGGGCTATTCTGCCCAAAGGGGTAATGTGTTTTTCCCCATTCCCTGGAACATAAGAATTTAGCCTCTAGGGACTGAGTCATACCTGCTTCAAGTCGGCTCCCCAAGTCTGACCTGAGCCTCTCCTATCTGGTCTTGTTCCCAGAAGTCCCTCAGTGTTGTCTCCTCCTCTTGAATTTAGCTTCGCTAACAGCTAAATTGTTGGCGCAAACAGTTCATGCCCTCGGCTACTAATGAAGGTTGGAGGTTTGAGTCCACCCAGAGGTGCCTCGGAGGAAAGGCCTGGAAATCTGCTTTCAAAAAACCAGCCATTGAAAGCCCTACAAAGCACAGTTCTACTCTGACACACGTGGGGTGATCATGAGTTGGAATCAGCTTGATGACAACTGGCAACAGCTAGAATCAGGGGCCTCTTTCAAAGTTTCCTCTCATGGAAACTTGCTCCAACAGAGCCTGGTTTCACAGACAGCTTCCGGTAACTTAGCACATGCTTGAGGCACAAGTGTCTCTAGTTTAGCCATATGCAGAGGTCTTTTCTCCTTCCTGTAGTGTGTGTTTAGAATTTTAACATATGTTTCCTGACAACACCCTTCGTTACCAAATAGCATTTGAATGTTTTCAGGCAATCTGCCACAGGGACCAGCCTGTTGACAGCTTGAAATCCATTCAGTATTCCTAAGGTCAGACACCATAATTTTTTTCTTCAATCCCTTTTGCTTCTCTGCCTCTAAGGCTGTCATGATTGCAACATTTTCTGGCAAGTTTTAAAGATGGCTAAGAAGCCCCCTCTCCAGCTCCTGTCCTGTGTTCCCCATTAATGTACCTGGTGTCTGGTATACTGGAACCTCCACTAGGAGCCTCAGTGCTTGCCTGATGCTGTTAGCTGCTGTCAAGTCAGCCCACAACTCATGACAACCCCATGCACAACAAGATCAGACTGCCGTGTTCCAAAGGGTTTTCATTGGCTGATTCTTCAGAAGTAGATCCCTAGGCCTTTCTTCCTAGTCTTAGTCTAGAAGCTCCGCTGAAACCTGTTCAGCGTCATAGCAACACGCAAGCTATGCTTGAGTTACGTTGGCCAGGAATTGAACCGGGGTCTCTGTCATGGATTGAATTGTGTCCCCCCCAAAATATGTATATCAATTTGGTTAAGCCATTAGTCCCAGTATCACATGATTGTCTACCATTTTGTCAACTGATGAGATTTTCCTGTGTGTTGTAAATCCTACCTCTATGATGTTAATGAGGCAGGATTAGCAGCGGTTATGTTAATGACTATAAAATTGGGTTGTGTTTTAAGTCAATCTCTTTTGAGATATAAAAGAGAAAAGTGAGCAGAGAGACAGGGGGACCTCATACCACCAAGAAAGAAGCACTGGGCGCATAGTGTGTCCTTTGGACCTGGGGTACCTGAGCTGAGAAGCTTCTTGACCAGATTGATGACAAGGACCTTCCCCTAGAGTCAACAGAAAGAAAAAACCTTTCCCTGAAGCTGGTGCCCTGAATTTGGACTTCCAGCCTCCTAAAAGAGAATAAATTTCTCTTTGTTAAAGCCATCCACTTGTGGTATTTCCATTACAGCAGCACTAGATGACTAAGAGTCTCCCTCATGGAAGATAAGAATTCCAGCACTGAACCACCACTGCTCATCCTTGCCTAATAGCCAGCCTCCTGGTAGGGCCCCTGGCTCTAGGCTTCCGTCTTGGAGGTGAGGCAGGAGAGAGGCCTAATGAATCCAAACATGATGGTCATGGCTGCTTTACTCTCCCGTGACAGTTGCCAATTTCTCTTTTTAAAATCACGGGTCTATTCTAGACTTCTGGGGTAAAATGGAGAGGCAATCCAGACAAGATCTCCCTTTCCCCCAGATTAACAACGACAAAAGTAAAAAGCAGGAGCAACAAAAAAGGTAGTGTTAGGGGAGGTTGTCTCACGCATGTCATCATCTTTAAAATTCTCATCAAGGCAAAGAAAAAAGGCAGAAGGTTTCCACTACCTTCTGGGCTTAGCAGGGTCCTACATGCTCGTTACTCATCCCCATTGCTACTCCAAGAAGCAATATAAAAGGAAGGGAGATAAGGGAGGGAAAAAACCACCCAAGTGTGCCCCAGAAGAGATAGGCAGGTCAGACAGATATACAGGTAAATCTCAAGGTTTTCTCAAGAATAGAAGACCCTGCTTTCCACTAGGCTTACCATCTTGTTTGCTTTTGGCTGGGAGGAAAGCAGTTGTGACCAATCAGTGGTAATTATAGCAATAAACAGGGATTTGGAAAATAGAAGACAAAAGTGAAAACAATAAGACAAGATTTTATGAGGGAAGACTCAGAGCAAGAACATAGCTTCATCTGTTTGTTGGTTGGTTTTCTTTCACTGACCTCTAATTTAAGTCATCAAACAAGATGTTGAATTTTGGATTGAGGTATACGTATTGAAAATCATATTTGTTGTCGTTGTTGTGTGCCATCGAGTTGATTCCAACTCATAATGACCCTATAGAACAGAGTGGAATTTCCCTATAGGGTTTCCAAGGCTTTACGGCAGCAGACTACCACATCTTTCTCCCACTGAGAGGCTGGTGGGTTTGAACCACTGACCTGTCAGTTAGCAGTGGAGTGCTTAACCTCTGCATCACCAGGGCTCCCTCTACTAGTTGCTGTCGAGTGGATTGCAACATAGGGTGACCCATGTGTGTCAGAGTAGAGCTGTGCTCCATAAAGTTTGAGATATATGTACTGAAAATCATATTTAAAAAATAAAATTAATTCTCTTACAGTTTTTAAAAGCAGAAATGGATGTTGAAAGTAGTCAAATTTTTGGTATCCATGGGGATGATTTTTCTTCTTTAACCAATGAATATGGAAGTTATATTAATAGATTTCTTAATAAACCTGTAGTGGATGAGTCAATTCTGACTCACAGCAACCGTATAGGACAGAGTAGAACTGCCCCACAGGGTTTCCAGGGAGTGGCTGGTGGATTCCAACTGCTGCCCTTTCGGTTAGCAGCCATAGCCATGCTATCAGGGCTCCAGATTTCTTAAAAGTGAACCATTTTTGCATTTCTGAGATGAACCCCCCAGTTGATGTATATTATTTTTCAAAAGTATTGTTGAATTATATTTACTAGTTGTCATTGAGTCAATTCTGCCCCATGTGTGTCAGAGTAGAACTGCTCCATAGAGTTTTCAATAGCTGATTTTTCAGAAATAGGTCTCCAGGCCTTTCTTCCAAGGTGCCTCTGGGTGGACTAAACCTCCCACTTTTCAGTTAGGAGTTCAATGTGTTAACCATTTGCAGGACCCAAGGACTCCAAATTTTTACCAATATTTTATTCAGTATTTTATCTTCCATATTAAAAAATTACACTTGTCTGTAATTTTTTTCCCACTCCCCTGCACCAGCGTCTATTGGTTTGGCAGCCATGGTAAGGATGAACTTCTAAGTCCTACATCAATTTATTTCAAGATGCTTCTAATTTCTAAAGATAACAGAAAGAACCCAAAATATAACCAAGACTTCAGCTGTAGGTCCCTTGATTCTACAACCACACCTGCGGCCTCTGTTTTGCCCTGAGTTTACTCTGTCATAGATTTACAAACACACGCGTACAGCAAACATTACTGAGTTGTGAAGATGGCATCCCGTGACAGCTTTGTTACACAGTAAACATTGCCCCTCTCCTCACACCCCACATCCCCAACCTTCCGCAAAGCTGAACCCTGGAGCTACAAAATTTTCTCACTGTTTAGTGCAGGGTAGAGTATCTAGATGATGCAAATCACTAATGCTCGGGACTGCTAACTAAAAGGTGGGAGGCTCAAGTCCACCCAGAGGCACCCTGGAAGAAAGGTGTGGTGATCCACTTCTGAAAAATTGTTGTTGTTGTTAGGTGCTGTCGAGTCAGTTCTGACTCATAGCGACCCTATGCACAACAGAACGAAACACTGCCCTGTCCCGCGCCATCCTTACACTCGTTGTTATGCTTGAGCTCATTGTTGCAGCCACTTGTCAATCCACCTAGTTAGGGCCTTCCTCTTTTCCGCTGACCCTGTACTTTGCCAAGCATGATTCCCTTCTCCAGGGACTGATCCCTCCTGACAACATGTCCAAAGTATGTAAGACACAGTCTCGCCATCCTTGCTTCCAAGGAGCATTCTGGTTGTACTTCTTCTAAGACAGATTTGTTCGTTCTTTTGGCAATCCATGGTATATTCAATATTCTTCACCAGCACCACAATTGGAAGGCGTCAGTTCTTCGGTCTTCCTTATTCATTGTCTAGGCTTCGCGTGCATATGATGCGATTGAAAATGCCATAGCTTGGGTCAGGTGCACCTTTGTCTTCAAGGTGATATCTTTGCTCTTCAACACTTTAAAGAGGTCCTTTGCAGCAGATTTACCCAATGCAATGCATTGTTTGATTTCTTAACTGCTGCTTCCATGGCTGTTGATGGATCCAAGTAAAATGAAATCCTTGACAACTTCAATCTTTTCTCCATTTATCACGATGTTGCTGATTGGTCCAGTTGTGAGGATTTTTGTTTTCTTTATGTTGAGGTGCAATCCATACTGAAAGCTGTGGTCTTTGATCTTCATTAGTAAGTGCTTCAAGTCCTCTTCACTTTGAGCAAGGAAGGTTGTGTCATCTGCATAACGCAGGTTGTTAATGAGTCTTCCTCCAATCCTGATGCCCCGTTCTTCTTCATATAGTCCAGCTTCTCGGATTATTTGCTCAGCATACAGATTGAATAGGTATGGCGAAAGAATACAACCCTGACACACACCTTTCCTGACTTTAAACCAACCAGTATCCCCTTGTTCTGTCTGAACAACTGCCTCTTGTTCTATGTAAAGGTTCCTCATGAGCACAATTAAGTGTTCTGGAATTTCCATTCTTTGCAATGTTATCCATAATTTGTTATGATCCACACAGTCGAATGCTTTTGCATAGTCAATAAAACACAGGTAAACATCCTTCTGGTATTCTCTGCTTTCAGCCAGGATCCATCTGACATCAGCAATGATATCCCTGGATCCACATTCTCTTCTGAAACCAGCCTGAATTTCTGGCAGTTCCCTGTTGATATACTGCTGCAGCCGTATGTCTTGGCATAGAGAAGTGAGCACCTCTAGCGCTGCATCTGTTTGTTGAAACATCTCAATTGATATTCCATCAATCCCTGGAGCCTTGTTTTTTGCCAATGCCTTCAGAGCAGCTTGGACTTCTTCCTTCAGTACCATCGGTTCCTGATCATATGCTACCTCTAGAAATGGTCGAACATCGACTAATTCTTTTTGGTATAATGACTGTATTCTTTCCATCTTCTTTTGATGCTTCCTGCATCATTTAATATTTTCCCCATAGAATCCTTCACTATTGCAACTGGAGGCTTGAATTTTTTCTTCAGTTCTTTCAGCTTGAGGAATGCTGAGTGTGTTCTACCCTTTTGTTTTTTTATCTCCAGCTCTTTGCACATGTCATTATAATACTTTGCCTTCTTGAGATGCCCTTTGAAATCTTCTGTTCAGTTCTTTTACTTCATCATTTCTCCCTTTTGCTTTAGCTGCTCGACATTCTAGAGCAAGTTTCAGAGTCTCCTCTGATATCCATCTTGGTCTTTTCTTTCTTTCCTGTCTTTTCAATGACCTCTTGCTTTCTTCATGCATGATGTCCTTGATGTCATTCCACAGCTCATCTGATCTTCAGTCACTAGTGTTCGATGCATTAAATCTGTTCTTCACATGGTCTCTAAATTCAGGTGGGATATACTCAAGGTCATATTTTGGCTCTTGTGGACTTGCTCTGATTTTCATCAGTTTCAGCTTGAACTTGCATATGAGCAATTGATGGTCTGTTCCACAGCCGGCCCCTGGCCTTGTTCTGACTAATGATATTGAGCTTTTCCATCGTCTCTTTCCACAGATGTAGTCAATTTGATTTCTGTGTGTTCCATCTGGCGAGGTCCATGTGTACAGTCGCTGTTTATGTTGGTGAAAGAAGGTATTTGCAATGAAGAAGTCGTTGGTCTTGCAAAATTCTATCATTCCATCTCTGGCATTGTTTCTATCACCAAGACCATATTTTCCAAATACTGATCCTTCTTCTTTGTTTACAACTTTCACATTCCAATCACTGGTAATTATCAATGCATCTTGATTGCATGTTCGATCAATTTCAGACTGCAGCAGCTAATAAAAATCTTCTATTTCTTCATCTTTGGCCCTAGTGGTTGGTGCAATAAATTTGAATAATAGTCACATTAACTGGTCTTCCTTGTAGGGGTATGGATACTATCCTATCACTGACAGCGTTGTATTTCAGGATAGATCTTGAAATGTTCCTTTCAAGGACGAATGCAACACCATTCATTTTCAAGTTGTCATTCCCAGCATAGTAGACTATATGATTGTCCGATTCAAAATGGCCAATACCAGTCCATTTCAGCTCACTAATGCCTAGGATATCAATGTTCATGCGTTCCATTTCATTTTTGACAATTTCCAATTTTCCTAGATTCATACTTTGTACATTCCAGGTTCCAATTATTAATGGATGTTTGCAGCTGTTTCTTTTCATTTTGAATCATGCCACATCAGCGAATGAAGGTCCCGAAAGCTTTACTCCATCCACATCGTTAAGGTTGACTCTACTTTGAGGAGGCATCTCTTCCCCAATCATCTTTTCAGTGCCTTCCAACCTAGGGGGCTCATCTTCCAGCACTACATCAGACAGTGTTCCGCTGCTATTCATAAGGTTTTCACTGGCTAATGCTTTTCAGAAGTAGATTGCCGGGTCCTTCTTCCTAGTCTGTCTTAGCCTGGAAGCTCAGCTGAAACCTGTCCGCCATGAGTGACCCTGCTGGTATCTGAATACTGGTGGCATAGCTTCCAGCATCACAGCAACACGCAAGCCCCCACAGTATGACAGAGTGACAGACACGTGGGGGTCTGAAATATTAGCCACCCTATTCCACTGTGACAGCGTGGGGTCACTGTGAGTTGGATTTGACTTGAGATCAACTGGCTTAGTTTTTTTTTTAATTGTGCTTTAAGTGAAAGTTTACAAATCAAGTCACCCTCTCATACAAAAATTTATACACACATTGCTATATACTCCTAATTGCTCTCTCCCTAATGAGACTGCACACTCCTTCCCTCCACTCTCTCTTTTTCTGTCCATTCAGCCAGATTCTGACCCCCTCCGCCCTCCCATCTCCCCTCCAGATAGGACATGCCAGCATAGTCTCATGTCTCATGTGTCTATTTGATCCAAGAAGCTCATTCTTCACCAGCGTCATTTTCTATCCCATTGTCCAGTCCAATCCCTGTCTAAAGAGTTGGCTTTGGGAATGGTTCCTGTCTTGGGCTAACAGAAGGTCTGGGGGCCATAACCACCGGGGTCCTTCTAGTCTCAGTCAAACCATTAAGCGTGGTCTTTTTACAAGAATTTGGGGTCTGCGTCCCACTGCTCTTCTGCTCACTCAGGGGTTCTCTCTTATGTTCCCTGTCAGGACAGTCATTGGTTGTAGCTGGATACCATCTAGTTCTTCTGGTCTCAGGCTAATGCAGTCTCTGGTTTATGTGGCCCTTTCTGTCTCTTGGGCTCATAATTACCTTGTGTCTTTGGTGTTCTTCATTCTCCTTTGCTCCAGGTGGGTTGAGACCAATTGATGCATCTTAGCTGGCCTTTTGCTAGCATTTAAGACCCCAGACGCCTCTCTCCAAGGTGGGATGCAGAATGATAATAGATTTTTTTATGCCAATTGACTTAGATAATTGAAACCATGGTCCTCAAACCTCTTCCCCTGCTATGCTGACCTTCGAAGCATTCAGTTTATTGAGGAAACACCTTTGCTTCTGGTTTAGTTCAGTTGTGCTGACCGCTCCGGTACTGCGTGTTGTCTTTCCCTTCACCTAAAATAATTCTTATCTACTATCTAATTAGTGAATACCCCCCTCTCCCTCCACCCTTCCCTCCCCCACTCATAACCATCAAAGAATATTTTCTTCTCTGTTTAAACTATTTCTTGAGCTCTTATAATAGTGGTCTTATACAATATTTGTCCTTTTACAACTGACCAATTTCACTCAGCATAATGCCTTCCAGATTCCTCCATGTCATGAAATGTTTCACAGATTCATCACTGTTCTTTACTGATGCACAGTATTCCATTGTGTGAATATACCATAATTTATTTATACATTCATCCATTGATGGGCACCTTGGTTGCTTCCATCTTTTTGATGTTGTAAACAGTGCCACAATGAACATGGTTGTGCATATATCTCTTCGTGTAAAGGCTCTTATTTTTCAAGGATATATTCAAAGGAGTGGGATTGCTGGATCGTATGGTAGTTCTATTTCTAGCTTTTTAAGGAAGCGCCAAATCGATTTCCAAAGTGGTTGTACCATTTGACATTCCCACCAGCAGTGTATAAGTGTTCCAGTCTCTTCACAGCCTCTCCAGCATTTATTGTTTTGTGTTTTCTGGATTAATGCCAGCCTTGTTGGAGTGAGATGGAATCTCATTGTAGTTTTGATCTACATTTCTCTAATGGCTAATGATCATGAGCATTTCCTCATGTATCTGTTAGCTACCCGAATGTCTTCTTTAGTGAAGCGTCTGTTCATATCTTTTGCCCATTTTTTAATTGGGTTATTTGTCTTTTTGCAGTTGAGTTTTTGCAGTATCACGTAGATTTTAGAGCTCAGGCACTGATAGGAAATGTCATAGCTAAAAACTTTTTCCCAGTATGTAGGTAATCTCTTTACTCTTTTTGTGAAGTCTTTGGATGAGCATAGGTGTTTGATTTTTAGGAGTTTACAGTTATCTAGTTTTACTTCTGCATTGTTAGCAATGCTTTGTGTACTGTTTATACCATGTATTAGGGCTCCTAATGTTCTCCCTATTTTTTCTTCCATGATCTTTATCATTTTAGATTCTATATTTAAGTCTTTCATCCATTTTGAGCTCATTTTCACTCATGGTGTGAGGTATGGGTCTTATTCCATTTTTTTGCAGATAGATATCCAGTTATGCCAGCACCATTTGTTAGAAAGACTGTCTTTTCCCCCATTTAACTGAGTTTGAGCCTTTGTCAAATATCAACTGCTCATATGTGGATGGATTTATGTCTGGATTCTCAATTCTGTTCCATTGGTCCATGTATCTGTTGTTGTACCAGTACCAGGCTGTTTTAAGTACTGTGGTGGTATAATATGAGGTAGAGTGAGGCCTCCCACTTTGTTCTTCTTTTTCAGTAATGCTTTACTTATCTGGGGCCTCTTTCCCTTCCATATGAAGTTGGTGATTTTTTTTTTAAAAAATGTCATTGGAATTTGGATCGGAATTTGCATTTTACCTATAGATGGCTTTTAGTAGAATAGACATTTTTACAATGTTAATTTTTCCTATCCATGAGCAAGGTATGTTTTTCCACTTATGTGAGTCTCTTTTGGTTTCTTGCAGAAGTGTTCTGTAGTTTTCTTTGTATAAGTCTTTTACATCTCTGGTAAGATTTATTCCTAAGTATTTTATCTTCTTGGGGGCTACTGTAAATGGTATTGATTTGGTGATTCCCTCTTTGATGTTCTTTGTGTTCGTGTAGCGGAATCCAACTGATTTTTGTATGTTTACTTGTATCCCGATACTCTGCTGAACTCTTCTATTAGTTTCAGTAGTTTTCTGGAGGATTTCTTAGGGTTTTCTGTGTATAAGATCATGTCATCTGCAAACAGAGATACTTTTACTTCTTCCTTTCCAATTTGGATGCCCTTTATTCCTTTATCTAGCCTAATTGCTCTGGCTAGGACTTCCAGCACAATGTTGAATAAGCATGGTGATAAAGGGCATCCTTGTCTGGTTCCCAGTCTCAAGGGGAATACTTTCAGGCTCTCTCCATTTAGGATGATGTTGGCTATTGGCTTTGTATAAGTGCCCTTTATTATGCTGAGGAATTTTCCTTCTATTCCTATTTTGCTGAGAGTTTTATCATGAATAGGTGTTGGAGTTTGTCAAATGCCTTATTTACATCAATTGCTAAAATCATGTGATTCTTGTCTTTTGTTTTATTTATAAATGATGGATTATATTAAGTGTTTTTCTAATGTTGAACCATCCCTGCATACCTGGTATGAATCCCACTTGGTTTGGTGAATTTTTTGGATATGCTGTTGAATTCTATTGGCTAGAATTTCATTGAGGATTTTGCATCTAAGTTCATGAGGGATATAGATCTGTAATTTTCTTTTTTTGTGGTGTCTTTACCTGGTTTTGATATCAGGGATATGCTGGCTTCATAGAATGAGTTTGGGAGTATTCTGTCCTTTTCTATGCTCTGAAATACCTTTAGTAGTAGTGGTGTTAAGTCTTCTCTGAAAGTTTGGTAAAACTCTGCAGTTAAGCTCTCTGGGCCAAGGCTTTTTTTTTAGTTGGGAGTTTTTTTTATTACCTTTTCCATCTCTTCTTTTGTTATGGGTCTATTTAAAGTTGTTCTACCACTGTTTGAGTTAGTTTAGGTAGGTAGTGTGTTTCTAGGAAATCATCCATTTCTTCTAGGCTTTCAAATTTTTTAGAGTACAATTTTTCCTAGTAATCTGATATGATTCTTTTACTTTCAGTTGGGTCTGTTGTAATACCACCCAAATCATTTCTTATTCGGGTTATGTGCTTCCTCTCCTGTTTTTCTTTTGTCAGTTTGGCCAGTGGTTTTATCAATTTTGTTGATTTTTTTCAAAGAACCAGCTTTTGGTCTTGTTAATTCTTTCAACTGTTTTTCTGTTTTCTATTTCATTTAGTTCAGCTCTAATTTTTATTATTTGTTTTCTTCTGGTGCCCGAGGGTTTCTTTTGTTGCTCTCTTTCTATTGTTCAAGTTGTAGGGTAATTCTTTGATTTTGGCCCTTTCTTCTTTTTGGATGTGTGCATTTATTGATATAAATTGACCTCTGAGTACTGCTTTTGCTGTGTCCCAAAGGTTCTGATAGGAAGTGTTTTCATTCTTATTGGATTCTATGAATTTTTTTATTCCATCCTTAATGTCTTCTATAACCCAGTCATTTCTGAGCAGGGTATTGTTCAGTTTCCAAGTGTTTGATTTCTTTTCCTTGCGTTTATCTGTTATTGATTTCTACTTTTATAGCCTTATGGTCACAGAAGATGCTTTGTAATATTTCAATGTTTTGGATTCTGCTAAGGCTTGCTTTATTACCTAATGTGTGGTGTATTCTGGAGAATGTTCCATGTGCACTAGAAAAGAAAGTATACTTGGCTGCTCTTAGGTGGATGGAGTGTTCTGTATATGTCTATGAGGTCAAGTTGGTTGATTTTGGCATTTAGATCTTCTGTGTCTTTACTGAGCTTCTTTCTGGATGTCCTGTCCTTCACCAAAAGTGGTGTGTTGAAGTCTCCTACTATTATTGTGGAGCTGTCTATCTCACTTTTCAATGCCATTAGAATTTGTTTTATGTATCTTGCAGCCCTGTCACTGGGTGCATAAATATTTAATATGGTTATATCCTCCTGGTATATTGTCCCTTTTATCATTATGAGTGTCCTTCCTTATCCTTTGTGGTGGATTTAACTTTAAAGTCTATTTTGTCAGAAATTGATATTGCCACTCCTGCTCTTTTTTGATTGTTGCTTGCTTGATATATTTTTTCCATCCTTTGAGTTTTAGTTTGTGTCTCTAAGTTTAAGGCATGTCTCTTGTAGGCGGCATATAGATGGATCATGTGTTTTTTATCCATTCTGCCACTCTCTGTCTCTTTATTGGTGCATTGGGTCCATTTACATTCAGCGTATTTATGGATAGGTATGAATTTAGTGCCATCCTTTTGATGTCCTTTTTTGTGTGTTGTAGACAGCTTCTTCCTCCCACTTAATTTTTTGTGGAGTAGCTTATCTTTATATATACTCTTTTCCTCTTATTCATTGTTGTTGATTTTGTTTCTGCTGAGTCACTATTTTTTTCCTGTATTTTATTTTGATGAGTAGAATAGTTAGTCTCCTTTGTGGTTACCTTATTATTTACCCCTATTTTTCTAAATTTAAAACCAACTTTTATTTTTTATATCACCTTGTCTTCCTCATCATATGAAAGATCTATGACTACATTTCTTAGTCCCTTTTTATTATTTTAGTGTTGTCCTCTTTTACATAATAACATCACTCTTTCCTTGTTTTGAGCGTTTTTTTTATCTTGATTTATTTTTGTGATTTCCATGTCTGGGTTGACATCTGATTGCTCTGTCCAGTGTTCTAGTCTTGGGTTGATTCCTGATATTATTGATTTTCTAACAAAAGAACTCCCTTTAGTATTTCTTGTAGTTTGGGTTTGGTTTTTACAAATTCCCTAAACTTCTGTTTATCTGGAAATGTCTTAATTTCACCCTCATATTTGAGAGACGGAAACCCTGGTGGCCTAGTGGCTAAGTGCTGTGGCTGCTAACCTAGAGGTCAGCAGTTCAAATCCGTAAGGTGCTCCTTGGGAACTCTATAGGGAAGTTCTACTCTGCCCTGTAGGGTTGCTATGAGTTGGAATTGACTCAACGGCAGTGGGTTTGGTTTTGGTTTTTATTTGAGAGACAGTTTTGCTGGGATATATGATTCTTGGCTTGTAATTTTTTTTTTTCCATCAATGCTTTATATAAGTCATCCCATTGCCTTCTTGCCTGTGTGGTTTCTGCAGATTAGTCCGAGCTTATTGTTATTGACTCTCCTTTTAGGTGACTTTTCATTTATCCCTAGCTGCTCTTAAAATTTTCTCTTTGGTTTTGGCAAGTTTGGTTATAATATGTCTTGGTGACTTTCTTTTAAAATCTACCTTATATGGAGTTCTATGAACATCTTGGATAGATATCTTCTCATATTTCACGATATCAGGGAAGTTTTCTCCCAATAAATCATCAACAATTCTCTCTTTTTCTTCTGTTATCCCTCCCTGTTCTGGTACTCCAGTCACTCAGGGGTTATTTCTCTTGATAGAGTCCCACATGATTTTAAGGTTTGTTCATTTTTTTAAATTCTTTTATGTGATTTTTCTTCAAATATATTGGTGCCATGTGCTTTATTTTCAAGTTCACAAATTCTACCTTCCACTTGCTCAATTCTGCTCCTCTGACTATTGAGTTGTCTACTTCTGTAATTTTATTGTTAATCTTCTGAATTTCTGATTGCTGTCTGTCTATGGATTTTTTCAGCTTATTAAATTTTTCATTATGTTCCTGAATAACCTTTTTAATTTCTTCAACTGCTTTATCTGTGTGTTCCTCGGCTCATTCAGCGTGTTGCCTGATTTCCTTCCTGGTGTCTTGAACGTTTCTGTATATTAAACTTTTGTATTCTGCATCCGGTAATTCCAGGAAGGCACTTTCATCTAGAAGATCCCTTGATTGTTTGTTTTGAGAGCTTGTTGAAGCGATCACGGTCTGTTTCTTTATGTGATTTGATATTGACTCTTGTCTCCAAGCCATCTATAAGTAAGTTATTATATTAGTTTATTTTATGTTTGCTTATTATATCGTAGCTTCTTGCTTTGTTTTGCTTTGATATGCCCATATGGGTTGCTTGATTGAGCTATCTTGATTATTTTCACCTTTGAAGCTCTGACGTCCTGTCACCAGATTGCTAGAGCTGTTTTCAGGTATATCAGTCTAGGAGTTTATTCACTTTTCTTGTACAGATTCAGCTCAGGTGTCCAGGTAGCTGATATCAAGTATGTGGTACAGACTCTGTCCTACAGTCTTAGAGGGGCAGGGGTGATTGGTGTAGGTATCGGTATCTGGTTGCAGTAGGGGGTCACACTCTGAACAAGGCAGGGGGCTGAGATTTGTCCCCCAGTGTCCCTGAGGAAAGTGTGTCCCTCTTCCCTAGAGTGTACAGGTGGGTGGGTTCTGCAGATGGACCATGGGCACCCAAAGTTTTTGGTTGTAGGGTCTGGAGGTACCAGTTATCCTTGGATCCCTGTCGTTGGTGGCTGGGTAACCTGAGTGGAGACACCAGTCCTTAGGCCTCTGATGTGGGTAGGTGAGGACCCTGTTTAATAGGCAAAGCATTGTCAAACATCAAACACTCACCTCTCCACCACATATCTGAAACAGTTGTAGTCTGCCAAAAGAGCATATTCTCCTGATATAGGCCCACACAGGTCCATTCAGGGGGAAAAGGTACTCAAAGTCCATGAAGCCTTTATGCCTGGACAGGAGCTGCTTCCGTCCTGAGCTCCCCTGGTTCGTGGAACTGGCAAATTATCTTTTCCCCCAACTGCTAATTTATTCCTTCTCCAAGGCCAGGAGGATGGCTCTAGGTGTGCATCAGGGCCTTTCTTTCTATCTATTGCCGTCGAGTTGATTCTGACCCATAGCGACCCTATAGGACAGAGTAGAACTGCCCCCATATCTATGGCCTAGGGAAATCAACAGCCGCTGAAGCCAGCTTGGGAGTGGGGGGCATGGTAAAATATACCCAAGTACTTAGCTTTTGCTGAGAGCTCCATTCTTCTCTGGTTCCAGAGGTGTGATTAGGCTGTGTGGCTGGCTGCCTCTCCCTGCAGAAACTGCGGCCAAATGCAAGTATCAGCCCGCTGCAGCCACTCCTGGGAATGGTGCCTGAGGGTTCCCCGTGATTCAGGTCTGGTAACTCCTCTCGGCTTCTAAACCGTCTCTTGCTTTCCCTGCTGCTCAGTTCATTTTCTAACTTTGCCCTTGATGATCAGGGCTCCTAGCTTGTCACAAATATACTTGTTTCACTTGTTTTTTCGGGTCTTTGTTGTAAGAGGGCTCACCGGTAGCGTCTGTGTATTCCGCCATCTTGGGCCCTCCTCTGGTTTTTGTTTTCTTAATCCACGGTGGCTTTCAATTTTTTCAAACCTTGATAAGCCATCACCCAGACTCTGGGGAACCAGTATCTACCCAAAGCACATAAATGTATTTTACCAACATTACCAACAGAGGTCTTTTTTTTCACTCTCTCTCAAAAGTCCATGGTCCCAGCTTTAAAGACAATATAATAGTTACAACAAAAGAACTACTTATATTTTCAATCATTTTTTATTTGTTGTGTTTGGTTTTGTCAACTCTTAACAATGAACAACTATAGATAATATATAGCATGCATACTTCACGGTTGGTGGCAGAGGGCTCTTGTAACTTGCAGTCTTGTGAATAAACTGACATTCAAATCGATTTGGACCAAAAGTGAGTTAAATCAATAAAGTCACAGGAATTCCACATTTGTGCTCAAGTAACACAGTGAGGGCTCTGTTCATGGCAGGTGTCAGAATATGGTAATTGTATCAGGAGTTGTGTTCCCCTGAAAGTAACAGAAACCTCAAGTAGTGACTTAAACACTTTGTTGTTGCTCCAACTCACAGCAACCCTATGTACAACAGAATGAAACACTACCCGGTCCTGTGCCATCCTCACAATCATTAATTTTTATGCTTCAGCCCACTGTTGCCGCCACTGTGTCATTACATTTTGCTGAGTGTCTTCCACTTTTCCATTGACTCTCTAATTTACCAAGCATGATGTCCTTCTCTGGGGACTGGTCCCTCCTGATAACATGTCCAAAGTATGTGAGACATAGTCTCACCATCCTTGATTCTAAGGAACATTCTCGCTGTACTTCTTCCAAGATAGATTTGTTCGTTCTTTTGGCAATCCATGGTATATTCAATATTCTTTGCCTACACCATAATTCAAAGGTGTCTGTTCTTCTGCTATTGTCCTTATTCATTTTCCAGTTTTCCTATGCATATGAAGTGACTGAAAACATCATGGCTTGGGTCAGGCACACCTTAGTCCTCAAAGTAACATCTTTGCTTTTTAACACCTTGAAGAGGTCTTTTGTAGCAGATTTGCCCAATGCAATGTGTTGTTTGATTTGACTGCTTCTTGCATGGGTGTTGACGGGGTTTCACTTGTGGATCCAAGTAAAATGAAATCCTTGACAACTTTGACCTTTCCTCCGTTTATCATGATGTTGCTTATTGGTCCACTTGTGAGAATTTGTGTTTTCTTTATGTTGAGGTATAATCCATACTGAAGGCTGTGGTCTTTGATTTTCATCAGTAAGTGCTTCAAGTCCTCCTCCCCTTCAGCAAGCAAGGTTGTGTCATCTGCATAATGCAGGTTGTTAATGAGTCTTCCTCCAATCCCGCTGCCCTGTTCTTCTTTATATAGTCTAGCTTCTTTGATTATTTACTCAGCATACAGACTGAATAAATATAGTGAAAGGATACAACCGTGACGCTCACCTTTCCTGACTTTAAACCAATCAGTATCCCCTTGTTCTGTTTGAACAACTGCCTCCTGATCTATGTACAGGTTCCTCTTGAGCACAATTAAGTGTTCTGGAATTTCCATTCTTTGTAATGTTACCCATAATTTGTTATGATCCACACAGTCAAATGCCTTGCATAGTCAATAAAACACAGGTAAGCATCTTTCTGGTATTCTCTGCTTTCAGCCAGGATCCAGCTATGACATCCCTAGTTGCATGTCCTTTTCTGAACCCAGCTTGAGTTTCTGGTAATTCTCTATCGATGCACTGCTGAAGTTGCTTTTGAATGATCTTGAGTAAAATTTTACTTGCACATAATATTAATGATATTGGTCAATAATTTCTACATTCAGTTGAATCACCTTTCTTTGGGATAGGCATAAATATGGATCTCTTCTAGTCAGTGGACTGGGAAGCTGTCTTCAAAATTTCTTGGAATGAATGAGTGAGCACTTCCAGCACTGCTCCCATCTGTTGAAATATTTCAATATTCCGTCAGTTCCTGGAGCCTTGTTTTTTTCCAGTGGCTTCAGTGCAGCTGGGACCTCTTCCTTCAGTACCATCGGTTTCTGATCATATGCTACCTCCTGAAATGGTTGAACATCAACCAGTTCTTTTTGGTGTAGTGACTCTGTGTATTCTTTCCATCTTCTTTTGATGCTTGCTGCTACATTTGATATTTTCACCATAAAAAATAGTTTGATATTTTCCCCATAGAATCCTTCAATATTGCAACTCAAGACTTGAATTTTTTCTTCATTTCTTTCAGCTTGAGAAATGCCGAGCATATTCTTCCTTTTTGGTTTTCTATCTCCATGTCATAATACTTTACTTTGTCTTCTCAAGTTGCCCTTTGAAATCTTCTGTTCAGCTCTTTTACTTCATCACTTATTTCTTTTGCTTTAGCTAGTCAATGTTCAAAAGCAAGTTTCAGAGTCTCTTCTGACATCCATTTTGGTCTTCTCTTTCCTGTGTTTTTAATGACCTCTTGCTTTCCTCATGTACAAGGTCCTTGATGTCATTCCACAACTCCTCTGGTCATTAGTGTTCAACATGTCAAATCTGTTATTGAGATGGTCTCTAAATTCAGGTGGGATATACTCAAGGTTGTACTTTGGCTCTCATTGACCTGTTCTAATTTTCTTCAACTTCAACTTGCATATGAGCAATTGATGGTCTGATTCACAGTCAGCCCTGGCCTTGTTCTGACTGATGATATTGAGGTTTTCCGTCATCTCTTTCCACAGATATAGTCGATTTGATTCCAGTGTATTCTATCTGGTAAGGTCCACGTGTACAGTGAACATTTATGTCGTTGACAAAAGGTATTTGCAATGAAGAAGTTGTTGGTCTTGCAAAATTCTATCATGTGGTATCATTTCTATCACCAAAAGCCCATATTTTCCAAATACCAATCCTTCTTCTTTGTTCCGAGGTTCTGCATTCCAATTGACAGTAATTATCAATGCAACCTGATTGCATATTCAATTAATTTCAGACTGCAAAAGTTGGTAAAAATCTTCAATTTCTTCATATGTGGGCTTAATGGTTGGTGCGTAAATCTGAATAATAGTCATATTAACTGGCCTTCCTTTTAGGCGTATGGATATTATCCTATTGCTGACAGCGTTGTACTTCAGGATAAATCTTGAAATTTTCTTTTTGGCAATGAATGCAATGCTATTCCTCTTCAAGTTGTCATTCTTGGTATAGTAGACCATATGAATGTCTGGTTCAAAATGGCCAATACCAGTCCACCTCAGCTCACTAATGCCTAGGATATCAATGTTTATGCATTTCAATTCATTTTTTAACAATTTCCAATATTCCTAGATTCATACCCCGTACATTCCACATTCCAATTATTAATGGATGTTTGCAGCTATTTCTTCTCATTTTGAGGCATGCCACATCAGCAAATGAAGGTCCCAAAAGCTTTACTCCATCCACATCATTAAGGCCAACTCTACTTTGAGGAGGCAGCTCTTTCTCAGTTGTATTTTGAGTGCCTTCCAACCTGAGGGGGCTCATCTCCCGGCACTATATCAGACAATGTTCCACCGCTATTCATAAGGTTTCCACTGGCTAATTCTTTTCAGAAGTAGACCGCCAGGTCCTTCTTCCTAGTCTGTCTTAGTCTGTAAGCTCAGCTGAAACTTGGCTGCCATGGGTGACCCTGCTGATGTTTGAATACTGATGGCATAGATTCCAGCATCACAGCAACGCACAAGCCCCACAGTGTGACAAATTGACAGATGCTTGAGGGGACTTAAACATACAAGAGTTTATTCTCCATGTAAAAGTCCAGACATCAGCACTCCAGGGCCAACCTAGTGGCACCACGTTGAAAGAGCCTCGATTTCTTAGGATTGTGTTTCTGTTTCTCCGTCTTCGGGGTATGACTTTTATCAACAAGCTCACCTCATTGTCCACAGCTGCTCTGGAACTGCAGCCATGATGTCTGCAACTCAAGGAGCAGGAAGGACAAAAGGAGCTTCTTCTCAACTGAAGTGGCTTCTTTAAGGAGACTTCCCAAAAGTCCCAGAAGATATTTCCACTTATATTTCATTACTATTACCAGTTATAGTGGAGTTGATTCTGACTCATGGCAACCCTCGTGTGTCAGAGTACAGCTGTGTCCATAGGGTTTTCAATGGTTGATTTTTCGGAAGTAGATCACCGGGGTTTTCTTCCAAGACGCCTCTGAGTGGACTCAAACCTTCAGCCTTTCAGTTAGTAACCAAGAGCATAAGTTTGCACCACTCAGAGACTCCTATATTCCATTAACCAGAACTTAATCTCTTGGCCACATCTCCAAACATATGGGAGGTAGGGAAATGTCATCATCCCAAGATCCAATGTGCCTAGCTAAAAAAAAAAAAGGATGGGGGGCTGTCTATTGCTAAGGAGGAAGGAAAATGGATATTTGGTGAATGGGTGGCAGTTCCCACCACCATAACTAAACTATGGTTGATGTAGTATGTAAAAATAACTTTTTAAATTATGAAACATTTCAGTCAGAAAATACGACACCTGCATATCTAGTACTCAGAAGAAACTAATTTCAACATTTTCCAGTATTAGTTTCAAAATTTTAAAAGACATAAAACATTCTAGATATAATCTGGGCCTCCCATTTCTCCATTGCCCTAACCACTGTCTCCCAGTTAGGGCATATCCTTCCCACACATGCATTTTACTGGTCAACTTCTGTAAGCACCTTTAACAATATAGTGTTCTTTTATGTAAAATTTACATCATAAGGCTGAGATCGTTTTAGCTTTGCTTTTTAGAAAACATGTTGTCGCCATTTATCCTTTTGATACATGTGGATATAATTCATTTGTTTCAACTGCCAAGTCATTTATCTCTATTTAGATCTTCTGTGTCCTTCAGTAAGGATTTATAATTTATAATTTTCTGTAAAATTGTTGTACATCTTTATTTAGATCTTCTGTGTCCTTCAATAAGGATTTATAATTTATAATTTTCTGTAAAATTGTTGTACATCTTTTGTTGTATGTCTAGACACCATATAGTTTTGTTTTTGCTATTGTGAACAGGATTTTTATTATTATGGCCTTTTCTATTTGTTCTCGTAGATTTGTAGGAATACTACTGAATTTTTATTTGTTTACCTTATACTTAGAGACCTTACTGAATTTCCTTTTCATTTCTAAAATTTTGTCTGTAGGTTGTCTTGGATTTTTTATGTAGACACCCATTGCTCTAAATAATGAGAATTTTGCTATTTTCTTTAATTTTCTCATACCTGGTTTTTCTCATCTTATTGCACTAGCTAAGAACTTCATTACAATACTGAGTAATTCTTCTAAATTTTGGGGATACTGTGTTGGTTGTTGTTAGTAGATACTCTTCATCAAGTTTTGGAATTCTATTTGAGGTTTGTAAAGAGATTTGTTTTGTTCCTTGTTTTTAAACTTTGGTGCTTTTAAACTTTGACAGTTGGAAGCCCAAATTAGTCCTGGTCCTGTGTAAGCTCTGAGCATTGCTTTCCTTGCTCCTCTCTGGTGGTTCTTTCCTCAGTCTTGGGACCAAGTATGTGCTTGTCGGTACTCAGAGTCCCTGGGTGGTGCAAGTGGTTAACACGGTTGGCTGCTAACTGAAAGGTTGGAGGTTCAAGGCTACTGAGAGGCACCTCGGAAGAAAGGTCTGATGATTTAAAACCAGCCACTGGAAAGCTTATGGATCACAGTTCCACCCTGACACACATGGGGTCGCCATGATTTGGAGTTGACATGACGACAACTGGTTTAACTGGTTGTCAGTACTCTGCTGAAGGCTTGGGAGGGGTCCCCTGCAGATCTTGGGGGCTCTCTGTGCAGCTCTCCTCCCCAGTTCTCTGCTCTGTGATTCTAGCTGCCTCGGCCTCACCAAGCTCTCAATCCTGTCTCCTTAACATAGGGAGACCCTGGGCTCTGCTTGGGTTTCTCCTGGAAATTCTTTCCAGAAGAAAACCCAAAAAATAAAATAAAAACAAACCCGCTGCTCTCAACAGAGTAGAACTGCTCCATAGCATTTCCAAGGAGTGGCTGGTGGATTCTAACTGCTGACGTTTTTGGTTAGCAGCCGAGCTCTTAACCACTTCCCCACCAGGGCTCCTTCTAGACAAGAAGCAGGGGCAATTGCAGGACTCGCCTTCTCTCAGGTGTCCCTGTCCTGTGCTGCTTGAAAACCAATGTTCATATATTTTGTTTTTTTTTTTTTTTGGTTTAAGGCAGAAGGGTAAATCTGGTCCCGTTCCTCCAACATGGTTGGAAGTGGAGGTTTCCCGTTTCCTCTTTAACATGCTGCATTGTCAGACTTCTTAGTTTACCGATCTCATAGTTGCGAAACACTATCTCATGATCTTAATTTGTATTTCCTAGATTACTAATGAGGTAAAACAGCTTTTCAGATGTTTATTGGCTATACAACTTTCCCATCCTATAAAATACTTGTTCATGTCTTTTGTTAATTTTTCTTTGGATTAACCTTTCTGTGATATGTAGGAGTTCTTTATACATTTTGGATACTAATCTTAATTATACATATTTCAAAAATTAGCACCCCATTTGTGTTTAAGATTTTCACTTAAAAACAAAACGACTTAATTTTAATGTAGTCAAATTTATCAATCTTTTCTTTTACGGTTTGTCTGTATAATGTTTAAGAATGCCTTCCTCACTCCAATGTACTCTTTAGTCGTGCTTCTAACTTTAAGTCTTAATCCATGAGGAACTGATGTGGCGATTTGCGTGAGGGAGATACTTGATTTCATTTTTTCCTCGTATGAATAGCCAATTATCCCAGCACCGTTTGTTGAAGCGTGCCTCCCTTCCCCCGACTTAAAACCCCACCTCTGCAGTGCCTGGGGAAACCTTGGTGACCTAGTGTTTAAGTGCTATGGCTGCTAACCAAAGGGTCGGCAGTTCGAATCCACCAGGCGCCCCTTGGCAACTCTATGGGGCAGTTCTACTCTGTCCTATAGGGTCGCTATGAGTCAGAATCGACTCGAGGGCACTGGGTTTGGTTTTTGGTTTGCAGTCCTTGGAGGTTTGAATGCTGTCTGTTGTTTCCACTTTCACAGCCTTTGCACGTGTTTGGTGATCTTGGTGAGCTCATGGCTCCATCCTGGAACTCTTTGGCCTAAATGAGGGAAGCTTTCCTCCCGAAATGATTTGCTTCTCTGTTGCAGCTCTATTCAACACCCTTCTCAACCCAGAACTCCCCAGCCCAGCTTCTCCACCCAACCCTGGCCTGGTAAGTATCTCCAGTAGTGACACTGCTGTAGGCTTTCCCCACCCCGAGGCAACCCCACCCCTTTAGAGTGCTGCCTGCTCCAACCCAGCTTCCCTTTATTTTCAGGGGTTGTCCTTGAAGACTGCCCTACATTCTTGGGAGGTTTGTGATGCCTCCAAGTGTGGGTTTTCTCCAAGTCTAGTTGATTTGCAGTCGAGGGTCTGTGAAAACATTTAGTAGCAAAGCCCAGATCACGTTCTAGAAATTTATACACATGGATAAATGTACATTTATACATATATCTTTGTAAAAGAACTGGGAACATACTTTTGTATTTTTCCATATTTTTCATTTTTCTACAGTGTAGCTTGGAAAACACTCCTGTCAGAGCATATTATCCTTAAAAAATCTATTGCACAGAGTAGAGCTGCTCCATAGAGTTTCCAAGGAGCGCCTGGCGGATTTGAACTGCAGACCTCTTTGTTAGCAGCCATAGCACTTAACCACTACTTATCCTTACCTACTTTTAATGGTGTGGTGGATTTAATGCCCGGATGTGCCATAAATTTAGCCATTTGGATATTGTGTTAAAAGACCTGAGGACCTGCAGCACTTAAAGCAAGGTTGTAGGAGAAATGGCCAGGGTGTCGTTTTAAATTTAGAAACTGAAAACAACATAAATTGGGCTGATTTCTTAGTGCTTTCAAAATAAAATCTAAACACGCTCGTCACCTGAAGTGATAAATCGCTAAGTTGTCTCAGGCTATAGGCAGATACCCAGAGGGGATCGAGAAGGACCCCATGCACCTGTTTCTTCTGCTCTTCGAGGCATGTCACATCAAAAGCGGCTCTCCCCACATGCATAAATCAGAGGTTTTAATTCTAGTGTCCATGAATTGGCTTAAAGGGGCCCCTTAAAGCCAGGAAATTAAATTGGGAGTGTGTCTGGATACGGTTTTCTTTTAGAGGATCCTTAATTTTTTTTTTTTTTTTTTACCCAAATAGAACCCACCAGAATCTACCGGCTGCTCGGTGAGAGAAAGATGTGGCAGTCTGCTTCCATAAAGATTACAGCCTTGGCAGCCCTATGGGGCAGTTCTACTCAGTTCTACAGGGTCACTATGAGTTGGAATTGACTTGATGCAACGAGTTTGGTTTTTGTTTTTTTAGTTTACCCCAATAGGAGTCTCTGGGTGGTGCAAAGGGTTAACGTGCTTGGCTGCTAACCAAAAGGTTGAACATTTGAGTCCACTCAGAGATGCCTTGGGAGAAAGACCTGGCAATCTACTTCTGAAAAATCAGCTGTTGAAAACCCTGTGGATCACAGCTTTACTCTGACACATGCAGGGTTGCTGAGAGTCGGAATCAACTCTACGGCAACTGGTTTACCCAAACAGGGTAGAGCAGCCCTGGAATGGACACATGACTCTGCTCAGTGTATCATCCTGGCACCTAGAGACATTTCCAGGTGCCGTAGGGCCTGTGCTACCCATTCTATACCCATTTCAGAGGATACAGGAAGTATATAAAGTAGCCACAGCACTTAACTAGGGCACCATATGTACATGTGTCTTGAAGATAGCACGATAATCTCTGTCCTAACTAGCATGTGTTGATTATTTCTGCCCGAGGATCCATAGATAAAACACAAGGCACAAAGAGTACCTTGGCAGGAGAAGACAAAGTTTGTCTCTATTGCTGCAGGCAAATAATTCCGAAGGTTATCGTAGACTAATACAGCTAGGCATAGATAACTTAGGTACCTCTCCACTTAGCTATTAAAGGCACTTGCCCTATTTCCAGAGGAGTCACTGCCAGCGATCAGGCCTCAGATTTATATGGTAGTACTGCTACTACCTGACATGTAATTTTTAATGTAGGATGGAATGTGTGGAACACGATGAAGAGCTTGGCATGTCCTATTAGCAATTCTAGTCTTTACTAAGAAACCCAACACAATCATTCATCGCCTTATAGTCTCTTCTCTTACTCTAAGTTATTACCATAAAAATGGATATTAATATACAAGGGAAAGATTAGTCCAAAGGACTAATGGACCACTTCCACCATGGCCTCTACGAGACTGAGTTCAGTACAACTAGATGGTGTCTGGCTACCACCACTGACTGCTCTGACGGGGATCACAATACAGGGTCCCAGACAGAGCTGGAGAAAAATGTAGAACAAAATTCTAACTCACAAAAAAAAAGTCCAAGGGGGGGACAAGATGGCTGACTAGGTAGACGCTACCTCAGATCCCTCTTGCAACAAAGACTCAGAAAAACAAGTGAATCAATCACATACATGACAATCTACGAACCCTGACCAACAAACACAGATTTAAAGAGTTCACCTAAGCGACAGAGACGGAGAATGAACAACTATGGGGAAGCAGAGACTGTTTTCGGAGCCTGGAGCCAGCGTCCCAGTCAGGTAACCTTGGCGCCGGGCTCTGGACTGGGTGCAAGGGAGCTGAACACGACATCTGTGATGGCACAAACATGGGGCGCAGCCCTACCCCACTGAACTGACCTCGGGAGGGGGCCCAGCCAGTCAGCGTGGGTGGCGCAGCGACGCGGCTGGTGGGAGGAGAAGTCCCCAGGAGGCAGCGACTGGTTTTGGAGGCAGAAGTGCAGCGTCCAGCCGGGGAACCTTGGCGCGGGGCTTTGGACTGGGCGCAGAGGAGCTGAGCAGGACATCCTATGAAGGTGCAAACACGGGGCGCAGCCCTATCCCCCTGAACTGACCCCGGGAGGGGGCCCAGCCGGTCTGCGCGGGTGGCGCGGTGATGCGGTTGATGGGAGGAGAAGTCCCCGGGAGGCAGCGACTGGTTTTGGAGCCGGGAGTGCAGCTTCCCAGGCAGGGAACCTTGGCGCCGGGCTTTGGACGGGCAGCGGAGGAACTGACCTCGGCTTCTGCGGGCCTGACCCTCGGGGGCAATCTCTACCCAGCCAACACACATAGGTGACACGTCCCTCGGGAATCTCAGATAATATAGTCATCCCAAGCAAGATAAGTAACTTTGTCTATATTCCAGGGTGCTACTCTCTCCTGTTTTTCTGAACCCTCCCCAGGCAGCTTCATTAACATTGGAATATCCTGAGCCAGAGGGAGAACTGCTCCGCGGTTTTTCTTTCCCCCACCCTTTCTTTTTTTTTTGGTATTTTCCTAACCCATTCTTCCGGCCTGAGAGAAGCAACCACAAAAAACCCAGGGACCAAAAATCCTTCCCTAATTGGACTAAAAACACAGAACCAGCTCCAGCCAAGCATATGTGATCCATATCTTGGGCTTTCATCCCTACAGGGAACAAGGTGGCTATTATAATGCAAAGGCATTTCTGATAGGGATCTGACTGCATTTTTTTTTTAGCGGATTTACTGGAAAGACAAGTTTCCCAGGTCTGATATCTCTGCGTATTCAACAGAGCCCTCACTGACCCACAATAGGGAACTGAGGGCTGAAGCTCCCCCCAGACCACCTAGCCTCCTGCCTTAGAGGTCTAAGGAGGGTGACACCTACCAATCTGTAGAGATACTTGCACTGGCGGTCTAAGGTACAGCTGCAGAGCCCTCCCACCAAGGTGCTTTAGGAATAGAGAAACACCTACCTCACTGACACTTGGGGGAAGCCTGTCAGCATCCTGCCCCCCCAGAGGGTGAACCCCAGCTGCTACTAGAATCTGGTGCACACAACTATCACCACTACTTCTAAAGCTGGATAGGTGTTAGGGTGCATCACACACTTGATGACCCAAAATCAGATCCTACTCAAGACTAGTGAATGGACTCAGGCATATATATCTGGTAACAGCCCAAAACAGCTGGTAATAGGTCATAAGTAAGTCAAGGGCTACAACAATCAAGACAGCACAATCTAGTAGCCCATCCACGTATATGGAAAGAAAACAAAACAAGATAAGACTCAGTGAGCAAATATAGAATAAATCACTACAATATCTTAGTGATGGCTCGGAGACAGCAGTCGATATCAAACCACATAAAGAAGCAGACCATGACTGCTTCTACAACCCCCCCAAACAAAAGAATCAAAATCTTTCCCAAATGAAGATACAATCCTGGAATTATCAGATACAGAATATAAAAAACTAACTTACAGAATGCTTCAAGACGTCAGGGATGACCTCAGAAATGAAATAAGGCAAACTGCAGAAAAAGCCAAGGAACACACTGATAAAACTGTTGAAGAACTCAAAAAGATTATTCAAGAACATAGTGGAAAAATTAATAAGTTGCAAGAATCCATAGAGAGACAGCATGCAGAAACCCAAAAGATTAACAATAAAATTACAGAATAGGCAACGCAATAGGAAGTCAGAGGAGCAAACTCGAGCAATTAGAATGCAGAGTGGGAAATCTGGAGGACCAGGGCATTAACACCAACATAGCTGAAAAAAAAAATCAAAAGAATTAAAAAAAATGAAGAAACCCTAAGAATCATGTGGGACTCTATCAAGAAGGATAACTTGTGTGTGATTGGAGTCCCAGAACAGTAACTTGCGTGTGATTGGAGTCCCAGAACAGGGAGGGAGGACAGAAAACACAGAGAGAATAGTTGCAGATCTGCTGACAGAAAACTTCCCTGCCATCGTGAAAGACGAAAGGATATCTATCAAGGATGCTCATCGAACCCCATTTAAGACTGATCCAAAAAGAAAAACACCAAGACATATTATCATCAAACTTGCCAACACCAAAGATAAGGAAAAAATTTTAAAAGCAGGCAGGGATAAAAGAAAGGTCTCCTACAAGGGAGAATCAATAAGAATAAGTTCAGACTACTCAGCAGAAACCATGCAGGCAAGAAGGCAATGGGATGACATATACAGAGCACTGATGGAGAAAAACTGCCAGCCAAGGATCATATATCCAGCAAAACTCTCTCTCAAATATGAAGGCGAAATTAAGATATTTACAGATAAACACAAGCTTAGAGAATTTGCAAAAACCAAACCAAAGCTACAAGAAATACTAAAGGAAATTCTTTGGTCAGAAAACCAATAATATCAGATACCAGCACAACACAAGGTCACAGAACAGAACATCCTGATATTAACTCAAATAGGGAAATCACAAAAACAAATTAAGATTAACTAAAAAAAAGAACAACTGCTCAAAACAGGGAATCACTGAAGTCAATATGTAAAAGATCACAATAATCAAAAAGAGGGACTAAATACAGGAGGCATAGAACTGCCATATGGAGAGGGATACAAGGTGATATAGGACAATACAAGTTAGGTTTTTACTTAGAAAAATAGGGGTAAATATTAAGGTAACCACAAAGAGGTATAACAATTCCATAACTCAAAATAAAAACCAAGAAAAACGTAACGACTCAGCAAACATAACGTCAAATACTATGAAAATGAGGAACACACAATTTACAAAGAAAAACGTCTCAGCACAAAAAGGTAAGTGGAAAAATGAATTTGTCAACAGCACACATAAAAAGGCATCAAAATGACAACACTAAACACATACTTATCTATAATTACGATGAATGTAAATGGACTAAATGCACCAATAAAGAGACAGAGAGTCACAGACTGGATAAAGAAACACGATCCGTCTATATGCTGCCTACAAGAGACACACCTTAGACTTAGAGACACAAACAAACTAAAACTCAAAGGATTGAAAAAAATATATCAAGCAAACAATAAGCAAAAAAGAAGAGGAGTAGCAATATTAATTTCTGACAAAACAGACTTTAGACTTAAATCTACCACAAAGGATAAAGAAGGACACTACATAATGATAAAAGGGACAATTGACCAGCAAGATATAACCATATTAAATATTTATGCACCCAGTGACAGGGCTGCAAGATACATAAATCAAATTTTAATAGAACTGAAAGTGAGATAGACACTTCCACAATTATAGTAGGAGACTTCAACACACCACTTTCGGAGAAGGACAGGACATCCAGTAAGAAGCTCAACAGAGACACGGAAGACCTAATTACAACAATCAACCAACCTGACCTCATTGACTTATACAGAACTCTCCACTCAACTGCTGCAAAGTATACTTTTTTTTCTAGCGCACATGGAACATTCTCTAGAATAGACCACATATTATGTTTAAAACAAACCTTTGCAGAATCCAAAACATCGAAATATTACAAAGCATCTTCTCAGACCACAAGGCAATAAAACTAGAGATCAATAACAGAAAAACTAGGGAAAAGAAATCAAATACTTGGAAACTGAACAATACCCTGCTGAAAAAAGATTGGGTTATAGAAGACATTAAGGAGGGAATAAGGAAATTCATAGAATGCAACGAGAATGAAAATACTTCCTATCAAAACCTCTGGGACACAGCAAAAGCAGTGCTCAGAGGCCAATTTATACCGATAAATGCACACATACAAAAAGAAGAAAGAGCCAAAATCAGAGAACTGTCCCTACAACTTGAACAAATAGAAAGTGAGCAACAAAAGAATCCATCAGGCACCAGAAGAAAACAAATAATAAAAATTAGAGCTGAACTAAATGAATTAGAGAACAGAAAAACAATTGAAAGAATTAACAAAGCCAAAAGCTGGTTCTTCAAAAAAATTAACAAAATTGATAAACCACTGGCCAGACTGACTAAAGAAATATAGGAAAGGAAACAAATAACCGGAATAAGAAACGAGATGGGCCACATCACAATAGACCCAACTGAAATTAAAAGAATCATATCAGATTATTACGAAAAATTGTACTCTAACAAATTTGAACACCTAGAAGAGATGGATGAATTCCTGGAAAAACACTACCTACCTAAACTAACACAATCAGAAGCAGAACAACTAAATAGACCCATGACAAAAAAAAGAGATTGAAAAGGTAATCAAAAACTCCCAACAAAAAAAAGCCCTGGCCCGGATGGCTTTACTGCAGAGTTCCACCAAACTTTCAGAGAAGAGTTAATACCACTACTACAAAAGGTATTTCAAAGCATAGAAAATGATGGAATACTACCTAACTCATTCTATGAAGCCGCCATCTCCCTGATACCAAAACCAGGTAAAGACATCACAAAAAAAGAAAATTACAGACCTATATCGCTCATGAACATAGATGCAAAAATCCTCAACAAAGGGCGGGGGCCAAGATGGCGGACTAGGTGGACGCTACCGCGGATCCCTCTTGCAACAAAGACTCGGAAAAACAAGGGAATCGATCACATACATAACAATCTACGAACTCTGAACAACAAGCACAGACTTAGAGACGGAAAACGAACAAATACGGGCAGACAGCGACTGTTTTCAGAACTAGGAGCCAGCGCACCAGGCAGGTGACCTTCGGAGCTCGATCGGGGGCAGAGCCCAGCGGGGCAGACGGCACAGAAAGGGGGCCCACCCCTTCCCCCCCGAACCCATCCCGGGAGGAAGCCTAGCAGCTGACTACTTGGAAAATCTAGTTTCCCAGTGATGGCTCGGAGACAGCAGTCCATATCAAACCACATAAAGAAACAGACCATGACAGCTTCTCCAACCCCCCAAACAAAAGAATCAAAATCTTTCCCAAATGAAGATACAATCCTGGAATTATCAGATACAGAATATAAAAAACTAATTTACAGAATGCTTAAAGATATCACAAATGAAATTAGGATAAATACAGAAAAAGCCAAGGAACACACTGATAAAACTGTTGAAGAACTCAAAAAGATTATTCAAGAACATAGCGGAAAAATTAACAAGTTGCAAGAATCCATAGAGAGACAGCATGTAGAAATCCAAAAGATTAACAATAAAATTACAGAATTTGACAACGCAATAGAAAGTCAGAGGAGCAGACTCGAGCAATTAGAATGTAGACTGGGACTTCTGGAGGACCAGGGAAACAACACCAACATAGCTGAAAAAAAATCAGATAAAAGAATTAAAAAAAATGAAGAAACCCTAAGAATCATGTGGGACTCTATCAAGAAGGATAACTTGCGAGTAATTGGAGTCCCAGAACAGGGAGGGGGGACAGAAAACACAGAGAAAATAGTTGAAGAACTCCTGACACAAAACTTCCCTGACATCATGAAAGAAGAAAGGATATCTATCCAAGATGCTCATCGAACCCCATTTAAGATTGATCCAAAAAGAAAAACACCAAGACATATCATCATCAAACTTGCCAAAACCAAAGACAAACAGAAAATTTTAAAAGCAGCCAGGGAGAAAAGAAAGGTTTCCTTCAAGGGAGAATCAATAAGAATAAGTTCAGACTACTCAGCAGAAACCATGCAGGCAAGAAGGGAATGGGACGACATATACAGAGCACTAAACGAGAAAAACTGCCAACCAAGGATCATATATCCAGCAAAACTCTCTCTGAAATATGAAGGAGAAATTAAGATATTTACAGATAAACACAAGTTTAGAGAATTTGCAAAAACTAAACCAAGACTGCAAGAAATGCCAAAGGAGATTGTTTGGCCGGATGACCAATAATATCAGCTACCAGCACAATACAAGGTCACAAAACAGAACGTCCTGATATCAACGCAACTCAAACAGGGAAAGCACAAAAACAAACAAATTAAGACTAATTCTAAAAAATAAGTAAATAAACAAAATAATACACACAACAGGAAATCATGGAAATCAATAGATAAACGATCAAAATAATCAAAAAGAGGGACTAAATATAGGAGACATTGAACTGCCAGATGGAGAGTGATACAAGGCGAAATAGAAGGATACAAGTTAGGTTTTTACTTAGAAAAATAGGGGTAAATAAAAAGGTAACCACAAAAAGGAATATCAATTCCATAACTCAAGAAAAAAGCCAAGAAAAACGTAACGACTCAATAAACACAAAGTTAAACATTATGAAAATGAGGATCTCACAAGCTACTAAGAAAAACATCTCAGCACAAAAAAGCATGTGGAAAAATGAAATGGCCAACAACACACATGAAAAGGCATCAAAATGACAGCACTAAAAACTTACTTATCTATAATTACGCTGAATGTAAATGGACTAAATGCACCAATAAAGAGACAGAGAGTCACGGACTGGATAAAAAAACACGATCCATCTATATGCTGCCTACAAGAGACACACCTTAGACTTAGAGACACAAACAAACTAAAACTCAAAGGATGGAAAAAAATATATCAAGCAAACAATAAGCAAAAAAGAAGAGGAGTAGCAATATTAATTTCTGACAAAATAGACTTTAGACTTAAATCCACCACAAAGGATAAAGAAGGACACTACATAATGATAAAAGGGACAATTGACCAGCAAGATATAACCATATTAAATATTTATGCACCCAGTGACAGGGCTGCAAGATACATAAATCAAATTTTAATAGAACTGAAAGTGAGATAGACACTTCCACAATTATAGTAGGAGACTTCAACACACCACTTTCGGAGAAGGACAGGACATCCAGTAAGAAGCTCAACAGAGACACGGAAGACCTAATTACAACAATCAACCAATCTGACCTCATTGACTTATACAGAACTCTCCACTCAACTGCTGCAAAGTATACTTTTTTTTCTAGCGCACATGGAACATTCTCTAGAATAGACCACATATTATGTTTAAAACAAACCTTTGCAGAATCCAAAACATCGAAATATTACAAAGCATCTTCTCAGACCACAAGGCAATAAAACTAGAGGTCAATAACAGAAAAACTAGGGAAAAGAAATCAAATACTTGGAAACTGAACAATACCCTGCTGAAAAAAGATTGGGTTATAGAAGACATTAAGGAGGGAATAAGGAAATTCATAGAATGCAACGAGAATGAAAATACTTCCTATCAAAACCTCTGGGACACAGCAAAAGCAGTGCTCAGAGGCCAATTTATACCGATAAATGCACACATACAAAAAGAAGAAAGAGCCAAAATCAGAGAACTGTCCCTACAACTTGAACAAATAGAAAGTGAGCAACAAAAGAATCCATCAGGCACCAGAAGAAAACAAATAATAAAAATTAGAGCTGAACTAAATGAATTAGAGAACAGAAAAACAATTGAAAGAATTAACAAAGCCAAAAGCTGGTTCTTCAAAAAAATTAACAAAATTGATAAACCACTGGCCAGACTGACTAAAGAAATATAGGAAAGGAAACAAATAACCGGAATAAGAAACGAGATGGGCCACATCACAATAGACCCAACTGAAATTAAAAGAATCATATCAGATTATTACGAAAAATTGTACTCTAACAAATTTGAACACCTAGAAGAGATGGATGAATTCCTGGAAAAACACTACCTACCTAAACTAACACAATCAGAAGCAGAACAACTAAATAGACCCATGACAAAAAAAAGAGATTGAAAAGGTAATCAAAAACTCCCAACAAAAAAAAGCCCTGGCCCGGATGGCTTTACTGCAGAGTTCTACCAAACTTTCAGAGAAGAGTTAATACCACTACTACAAAAGGTATTTCAAAGCATAGAAAATGATGGAATACTACCTAACTCATTCTATGAAGCCGCCATCTCCCTGATACCAAAACCAGGTAAAGACATCACAAAAAAAGAAAATTACAGACCTATATCGCTCATGAACATAGATGCAAAAATCCTCAACAAAGGGCGGGGGCCAAGATGGCGGACTAGGTGGACGCTACCGCGGATCCCTCTTGCAACAAAGACTCGGAAAAACAAGGGAATCGATCACATACATAACAATCTACGAACTCTGAACAACAAGCACAGACTTAGAGACGGAAAACGAACAAATACGGGCAGACAGCGACTGTTTTCAGAACTAGGAGCCAGCGCACCAGGCAGGTGACCTTCGGAGCTCGATCGGGGGCAGAGCCCAGCGGGGCAGACGGCACAGAAAGGGGGCCCACCCCTTCCCCCCCGAACCCATCCCGGGAGGAAGCCTAGCAGCTGACTACTTGGAAAATCTAGTTTCCCAGTGATGGCTCGGAGACAGCAGTCCATATCAAACCACATAAAGAAACAGACCATGACAGCTTCTCCAACCCCCCAAACAAAAGAATCAAAATCTTTCCCAAATGAAGATACAATCCTGGAATTATCAGATACAGAATATAAAAAACTAATTTACAGAATGCTTAAAGATATCACAAATGAAATTAGGATAAATACAGAAAAAGCCAAGGAACACACTGATAAAACTGTTGAAGAACTCAAAAAGATTATTCAAGAACATAGTGGAAAAATTAACAAGTTGCAAGAATCCATAGAGAGACAGCATGTAGAAATCCAAAAGATTAACAATAAAATTACAGAATTTGACAACGCAATAGAAAGTCAGAGGAGCAGACTCGAGCAATTAGAATGTAGACTGGGACTTCTGGAGGACCAGGGAAACAACACCAACATAGCTGAAAAAAAATCAGATAAAAGAATTAAAAAAAATGAAGAAACCCTAAGAATCATGTGGGACTCTATCAAGAAGGATAACTTGCGAGTAATTGGAGTCCCAGAACAGGGAGGGGGGACAGAAAACACAGAGAAAATAGTTGAAGAACTCCTGACACAAAACTTCCCTGACATCATGAAAGAAGAAAGGATATCTATCCAAGATGCTCATCGAACCCCATTTAAGATTGATCCAAAAAGAAAAACACCAAGACATATCATCATCAAACTTGCCAAAACCAAAGACAAACAGAAAATTTTAAAAGCAGCCAGGGAGAAAAGAAAGGTTTCCTTCAAGGGAGAATCAATAAGAATAAGTTCAGACTACTCAGCAGAAACCATGCAGGCAAGAAGGGAATGGGACGACATATACAGAGCACTAAACGAGAAAAACTGCCAACCAAGGATCATATATCCAGCAAAACTCTCTCTGAAATATGAAGGAGAAATTAAGATATTTACAGATAAACACAAGTTTAGAGAATTTGCAAAAACTAAACCAAGACTGCAAGAAATGCCAAAGGAGATTGTTTGGCCGGATGACCAATAATATCAGCTACCAGCACAATACAAGGTCACAAAACAGAACGTCCTGATATCAACGCAACTCAAACAGGGAAAGCACAAAAACAAACAAATTAAGACTAATTCTAAAAAATAAGTAAATAAACAAAATAATACACACAACAGGAAATCATGGAAATCAATAGATAAACGATCAAAATAATCAAAAAGAGGGACTAAATATAGGAGACATTGAACTGCCAGATGGAGAGTGATACAAGGCGAAATAGAAGGATACAAGTTAGGTTTTTACTTAGAAAAATAGGGGTAAATAAAAAGGTAACCACAAAAAGGAATATCAATTCCATAACTCAAGAAAAAAGCCAAGAAAAACGTAACGACTCAATAAACACAAAGTTAAACATTATGAAAATGAGGATCTCACAAGCTACTAAGAAAAACATCTCAGCACAAAAAAGCATGTGGAAAAATGAAATGGCCAACAACACACATGAAAAGGCATCAAAATGACAGCACTAAAAACTTACTTATCTATAATTACGCTGAATGTAAATGGACTAAATGCACCAATAAAGAGACAGAGAGTCACGGACTGGATAAAAAAACACGATCCATCTATATGCTGCCTACAAGAGACACACCTTAGACTTAGAGACACAAACAAACTAAAACTCAAAGGATGGAAAAAAATATATCAAGCAAACAATAAGCAAAAAAGAAGAGGAGTAGCAATATTAATTTCTGACAAAATAGACTTTAGACTTAAATCCACCACAAAGGATAAAGAAGGACACTACATAATGATAAAAGGGACAATTGACCAGCAAGATATAACCATATTAAATATTTATGCACCCAGTGACAGGGCTGCAAGATACATAAATCAAATTTTAATAGAACTGAAAGTGAGATAGACACTTCCACAATTATAGTAGGAGACTTCAACACACCACTTTCGGAGAAGGACAGGACATCCAGTAAGAAGCTCAACAGAGACACGGAAGACCTAATTACAACAATCAACCAATCTGACCTCATTGACTTATACAGAACTCTCCACTCAACTGCTGCAAAGTATACTTTTTTTTCTAGCGCACATGGAACATTCTCTAGAATAGACCACATATTATGTTTAAAACAAACCTTTGCAGAATCCAAAACATCGAAATATTACAAAGCATCTTCTCAGACCACAAGGCAATAAAACTAGAGGTCAATAACAGAAAAACTAGGGAAAAGAAATCAAATACTTGGAAACTGAACAATACCCTGCTGAAAAAAGATTGGGTTATAGAAGACATTAAGGAGGGAATAAGGAAATTCATAGAATGCAACGAGAATGAAAATACTTCCTATCAAAACCTCTGGGACACAGCAAAAGCAGTGCTCAGAGGCCAATTTATACCGATAAATGCACACATACAAAAAGAAGAAAGAGCCAAAATCAGAGAACTGTCCCTACAACTTGAACAAATAGAAAGTGAGCAACAAAAGAATCCATCAGGCACCAGAAGAAAACAAATAATAAAAATTAGAGCTGAACTAAATGAATTAGAGAACAGAAAAACAATTGAAAGAATTAACAAAGCCAAAAGCTGGTTCTTCAAAAAAATTAACAAAATTGATAAACCACTGGCCAGACTGACTAAAGAAATATAGGAAAGGAAACAAATAACCGGAATAAGAAACGAGATGGGCCACATCACAATAGACCCAACTGAAATTAAAAGAATCATATCAGATTATTACGAAAAATTGTACTCTAACAAATTTGAACACCTAGAAGAGATGGATGAATTCCTGGAAAAACACTACCTACCTAAACTAACACAATCAGAAGCAGAACAACTAAATAGACCCATGACAAAAAAAAGAGATTGAAAAGGTAATCAAAAACTCCCAACAAAAAAAAGCCCTGGCCCGGATGGCTTTACTGCAGAGTTCTACCAAACTTTCAGAGAAGAGTTAATACCACTACTACAAAAGGTATTTCAAAGCATAGAAAATGATGGAATACTACCTAACTCATTCTATGAAGCCGCCATCTCCCTGATACCAAAACCAGGTAAAGACATCACAAAAAAAGAAAATTACAGACCTATATCGCTCATGAACATAGATGCAAAAATCCTCAACAAAGGGCGGGGGCCAAGATGGCGGACTAGGTGGACGCTACCGCAGATCCCTCTTGCAACAAAGACTCGGAAAAACAAGGGAATCGATCACATACATAACAATCTACGAACTCTGAACAACAAGCACAGACTTAGAGACGGAAAACGAACAAATACGGGCAGACAGCGACTGTTTTCAGAACTAGGAGCCAGCGCACCAGGCAGGTGACCTTCGGAGCTCGATCGGGGGCAGAGCCCAGCGGGGCAGACGGCACAGAAAGGGGGCCCACCCCTTCCCCCCCGAACCCATCCCGGGAGGAAGCCTAGCAGCTGACTACTTGGAAAATCTAGTTTCCCAGTGATGGCTCGGAGACAGCAGTCCATATCAAACCACATAAAGAAACAGACCATGACAGCTTCTCCAACCCCCCAAACAAAAGAATCAAAATCTTTCCCAAATGAAGATACAATCCTGGAATTATCAGATACAGAATATAAAAAACTAATTTACAGAATGCTTAAAGATATCACAAATGAAATTAGGATAAATACAGAAAAAGCCAAGGAACACACTGATAAAACTGTTGAAGAACTCAAAAAGATTATTCAAGAACATAGTGGAAAAATTAACAAGTTGCAAGAATCCATAGAGAGACAGCATGTAGAAATCCAAAAGATTAACAATAAAATTACAGAATTTGACAACGCAATAGAAAGTCAGAGGAGCAGACTCGAGCAATTAGAATGTAGACTGGGACTTCTGGAGGACCAGGGAAACAACACCAACATAGCTGAAAAAAAATCAGATAAAAGAATTAAAAAAAATGAAGAAACCCTAAGAATCATGTGGGACTCTATCAAGAAGGATAACTTGCGAGTAATTGGAGTCCCAGAACAGGGAGGGGGGACAGAAAACACAGAGAAAATAGTTGAAGAACTCCTGACACAAAACTTCCCTGACATCATGAAAGAAGAAAGGATATCTATCCAAGATGCTCATCGAACCCCATTTAAGATTGATCCAAAAAGAAAAACACCAAGACATATCATCATCAAACTTGCCAAAACCAAAGACAAACAGAAAATTTTAAAAGCAGCCAGGGAGAAAAGAAAGGTTTCCTTCAAGGGAGAATCAATAAGAATAAGTTCAGACTACTCAGCAGAAACCATGCAGGCAAGAAGGGAATGGGACGACATATACAGAGCACTAAACGAGAAAAACTGCCAACCAAGGATCATATATCCAGCAAAACTCTCTCTGAAATATGAAGGAGAAATTAAGATATTTACAGATAAACACAAGTTTAGAGAATTTGCAAAAACTAAACCAAGACTGCAAGAAATGCCAAAGGAGATTGTTTGGCCGGATGACCAATAATATCAGCTACCAGCACAATACAAGGTCACAAAACAGAACGTCCTGATATCAACGCAACTCAAACAGGGAAAGCACAAAAACAAACAAATTAAGACTAATTCTAAAAAATAAGTAAATAAACAAAATAATACACACAACAGGAAATCATGGAAATCAATAGATAAACGATCAAAATAATCAAAAAGAGGGACTAAATATAGGAGACATTGAACTGCCAGATGGAGAGTGATACAAGGCGAAATAGAAGGATACAAGTTAGGTTTTTACTTAGAAAAATAGGGGTAAATAAAAAGGTAACCACAAAAAGGAATATCAATTCCATAACTCAAGAAAAAAGCCAAGAAAAACGTAACGACTCAATAAACACAAAGTTAAACATTATGAAAATGAGGATCTCACAAGCTACTAAGAAAAACATCTCAGCACAAAAAAGCATGTGGAAAAATGAAATGGCCAACAACACACATGAAAAGGCATCAAAATGACAGCACTAAAAACTTACTTATCTATAATTACGCTGAATGTAAATGGACTAAATGCACCAATAAAGAGACAGAGAGTCACGGACTGGATAAAAAAACACGATCCATCTATATGCTGCCTACAAGAGACACACCTTAGACTTAGAGACACAAACAAACTAAAACTCAAAGGATGGAAAAAAATATATCAAGCAAACAATAAGCAAAAAAGAAGAGGAGTAGCAATATTAATTTCTGACAAAATAGACTTTAGACTTAAATCCACCACAAAGGATAAAGAAGGACACTATATAATGATAAAAGGGACAATTGATCAGGAAGACATAACCATATTAAATATTTACGCACCTAATGACAGGGCTGCAAGATACATAAATCAAATTTTAACAGAATTGAAAAGTGAGATAGACACCTCCACATATATAGTAGGAGACTTCAACACACCACTTTCGGAGAAGGACAGGACATCCAGTAAGAAGCTCAATAGAGACACGGAAGACCTACTTACAACAATCAACCAACTTGACCTCATTGACTTATACAGAACTCTCCACCCAACTGCTGCAAAATATACTTTTTTTTCTAGCGCACATGGAACATTCTCTAGAATAGACCACATATTAGGGCATAAAACAAATCTTTCCAGAATCCAAAACATCGAAATATTACAAAGCATCTTCTCAGACCACAAGGCAATGAAGCTAGAAATCAATAACAGAAAAACTAGGGAAAAGAAATCAAATACTTGGAAAATGAACAATACCCTCCTGAAAAAAGACTGGGTTATAGAAGACATCAAGGAGGGAATAAGGAAATTCTTAGAAAGCAACGAGAATGAAAATACTTCCTATCAAAACCTCTGGGACACAGCAAAAGCAGTGCTCAGAGGCCAATTTATACCGATAAATGCACACATACAAAAAGAAGAAAGAGCCAAAATCAGAGAACTGTCCCGACAACTTGAGCAAATAGAAAGTGAGCAACAAAAGAATCCATCAGGCACCCGAAGAAAACAAATAATAAAAATTAGAGCTGAACTAAATGAATTAGAGAACAGAAAAACAATTGAAAGAATTAACAAAGCCAAAAGCTGGTTCTTTGAAAAAATTAACAAAATTGATAAACCATTGGCTAGACTGACTAAAGAAAAACAGGAAAGGAAACAAATAACCCGAATAAGAAACGAGAAGGACCACATCACAACAGAACCAAATGAAATCAAAAGAATCATATCAGATTACTACATAAAATTGTACTCTAACAAATTTGAAAACCTAGAAGAAATGGATAAATTCTTGGAACAATACTACTTACCTAAACTAACACATTCAGAAGTAGAACAACTAAATAGACCCATAACAAAAAAAGAGATTGAAACGGTAATCAAAAAACTCCCAACAAAAAAAAGTCCTGGCCCAGATGGCTTCACTGCAGAGTTCTACCAAACCTTCAGGGAAGACTTAACACCATTACTATTGAAGGTATTTCAAAGTATAGAAAAAGACGGAATACTACCCAACTCATTCTATGAAGCTACCATCTCCCTGATACCAAAACCAGGTAAAGACATTACAAAAAAAGAAAATTTTAGACCTATATCCCTCATGAACATAGATGCAAAAATCCTTAATAAAATTCTAGCCAATAGAATCCAACAACACATCAAAAAAATAATTCACCCTGATCAAGTGGGATTTATACCAGGTATGCAAGGCTGGTTTAATATCAGAAAAACCATTAATGTAATCCATCACATAAATAAAACAAAAGACAAAAACCACATGATCTTATCAATTGATGCAGAAAAGGCATTTGACAAAGTCCAACACCCATTTATGATAAAAACTCTCACCAAAATAGGAATTGAAGGAAAATTCCTCAACATAATAAAGGGCATATATGCAAAGCCGACGGCCAATATCACTCTAAATGGAGAGAACCTGAAAGCATTTCCCTTGAGAACGGGAACCAGACAAGGATGCCCTTTATCACCACTCTTATTCAACATCGTACTTGAAGTCCTAGCCAGAGCAATTAGGCTAGACAAAGAAATAAAGGGTATCCAGATTGGTAAGGAGGAAGTAAAGCTATCACTGTTTGCAGATGACATGATCGTATACATGGAAAACCCTAAGAAATCCTCCAGAAAACTACTGAAACTAATAGAAGAGTTTGGAAGAGTCTCAGGATATAAAATAAACATACAAAAATCACTTGGATTCCTCTACATCAACAAAAAGAACACCGAAGAGGAAATAACCAAATCAATACCATTCACAGTAGCCCCCAAGAAGATAAAATACTTAGGAATAAATCTTACCAAGGATGTAAAAGACCTATACAAAGAAAACTATAAAACTCTGCTACAAGAAATTCAAAAGGACACACTTAAATGGAAAAACATACCCTGCTCATGGATAGGAAGACTTAACATAGTAAAAATGTCTATTCTACCAAAAGCCATTTATACATACAACGCACTTCCAATCCAAATACCAATGTCATACTTTAAGGGAATAGAGAAACAAATCACTAATTTCATATGGAAAGGAAAGAACCCCCGGATAAGCAAAACATTACTGAAAAAGAAGAAGAAAGTGGGAGGCCTCACTCTACCTGATTTCAGAACCTATTATATAGCTACAGTAGTCAAAACAGCCTGGTACTGGTACAACAACAGGCACATAGACCAATGGAACAGAATTGAGAATCCAGATATAAATCCATCCATTTATGAGCAGCTGATATTTGACAAAGGACCAGTGTCAGTCAATTGGGGAAATAATAGTCTTTTTAACAAATGGTGCTGGCATACCTGGATATCCATTTGCAAAAGAATGAAACAGGACCCATACCTCACACCATGCACAAAAACTAACTCCAAGTGGATCAAAGACCTAAACATAAAGACTAAAACGATAAAAATCATGGAAGAAAAAATAGGATCTACCCTAGGAGCCCTAATACAGGGCATAAACAGAATACAAAACATTGCCAAAAATGATGAAGAGAAACCAGATAACTGGGAGCTCCTAAAAATCAAACACCTATGCACATCTAAAGACTTCACCAAAAGAGTAAAAAGACCACCTACAGACTGGGAAAGAATATTCAGCTATGACATCTCAGACCAGCGCCTGATCTCTAAAATCTACATGATTCTGTCAAAACTCAACCACAAAAAGACAAACAACCCAATCAAGAAGTGGGCAAAGGATATGAACACACATTTCACTAAGGAAGATATTCAGGCAGCCAACAGATACATGAGAAAATGCTCTCGATCATTAGTCATTAGAGAAATGCAAATTAAAACTACGATGAGATTCCATCTGACACCAACTAGACTGGCATTAATTCAAAAAACACAAAATAATAAATGTTGGAGAGGCTGCGGAGAGACTGGAACTCTCATACACTGCTGGTGGGGTTGTAAAATGGTACAACCACTTTGGAAATCCATCTGGCGTTATCTTAAACAGTTAGAAATAGAACTACCATGCAACCCAGAAATCCCACTCCTCGGAATATACCCTAAAAATACAAGACCCTTCACACAAACAGATATATGCACACCCATGTTTATTGCAGCTCTGTTTACAATAGCAAAAAGCTGGAAGCAAACAAGATGTCCATCAACGGACGAACGGGTAAATAAATTGTGGTATATTCACACAATGGAATACTACGCATCGATAAAGAACAGTGACGAATCTCTGAAACACTTCATAACATGGAGGAATCTGGAAGGCATTATGCTGAGCGAAATGAGTCAGTTGCAAAAGGACAAATATTGTATAAGACCACTATTATAAGATCTTGAGAAATAGAAAAAACGGAAAAGAACACATACTTTTGTGGTTACAAAGGGGGGAGGGAGGGAGGGAGGGAGGGAGAGGGCTTTTTATTGATCAATCTGTAGATGGGAACTGCTTTGGGTGAAGGGAAAGACAACACTCAAAACATGGAAGGTCAGCCTAATTGGACAGGATTAAAAGTAAAGAGGTTTCCGAGATAAAATGAAAGCTTCAAAGGATAGCGAAGCAGGGGCTGGGGTCTGGGGAACTTGGTTTGAGAGGACTTCTAAATCAATGGGCAAAACAATTCTATTATGAAAACACTCTGCATCCCACTTTGAATTGTGGCACCCGGGGTCCTAAATGCCAACAAGCAGCCATCTAAAATACATTAATTGGTCTCAACCCACCGGGAGCAAAGGCAAAGGAAGAACACCAAGGTCACACGACAACTAAGAACCCAAGAGACAGAAAGGGCCACTTGAACCAGAGACCTACAATATCCTGAGACCAGAAGAACTAGTTGGTGCCCGGCCACAATCGATGTCTGCCCTGTCAGGGAACACAACAGACAACTCCTGAGGGAGCAGGAGACCAATGCGATGCAGACCCCAAATTCTCATTAAAAGACCACACCTAATGGTATGATTGCGACTAGAGGAATCCCAGAGACAATGCTCCCCAGAACTTCTGATGGCACAGGACAGGAACCATCCCCGAAGACAAATCATCAGGCATGAAAAGGACTGGTCAGTGGAGGGGAGAGAGATACTGATGAAGAGTGAGCTAATTAAATCAGGTGGACACAGGAGAGTGTGTTGGCAACTCTTGACTGGAGGGGGGATGGGAAGATAGAGAGAGAGGGAAGAAGGTAAAATTGGCACGAAACGAGAGACTGTAAGGGCTGACTTAATAGGGGGAGAGCAAGTGGGAGAAGGGAGTAAGATGTATGTAAACCTACATGTGACAGACTGATTGGAATGGTAAATGTTCACTTGAAGCTTAATAAAAATTAAAAAAAAAAAAAATCCTCAACAAAATTCTAGCCAATAGAATTCAACAACGTATCAAAAAAATTAATCCATCATGACGAAGTGGGATTTATACCAGGTATGCAAGGCTGGTTTAATATTACAAAAACCATTAATGTAATCCACCATATAAATAAAACAAAAGACAAAAACCACATGATCTTATCAATTGATGCAGAAAAGGCGTTCGACAAAGTCCAACACCCATTTATGATAAAAACTCTCAGCAAAATAGGAATTGAAGGAAAATTCCTCAACATAATAAAGGGCATCTATACAAAGCCAACAGCCAGCATCACTCTAAATGCAGAGAGCCTGAAAGCATTTCCCTTGAGAACGGGAACCAGACAAGGATGCCCTTTATCACCGCTCTTATTCAACATTGTGCTAGAGGTCCTAGCCAGAGCAATTAGGCTAGACAAAGAAATAAAGGGCATCCGGATTGGCAAGGAGGAAGTAAAATTATCTCTATTTGCAGATGACATGATCTTATACACAGAAAACCCTAAGGAATCCTCCAGAAAACTACTGAAACTAATAGAAGAGCTCAGCAGAGTCTCAGGTTATAAGATAAACATAAAAAAAAAAAAAATCACTTGGATTCCTCTACATCAATAAAAAGAACATCGAAGAGGAAATAACCAAATCAATACCATTCACAGTAGCCCCCAAGAAGAGAAAATACTTAGGAATAAATCTTACCAAAGATGTAAAAGACCTATACAAAGAAAATTACAAAGTACTACTACAAGAAACTAAAAAGGACCTGCTTAATTGGAAAAACATACCTTGCTCATGGATAGGAAGACTTAACATAGTAAAAATGTCTATTCTACCAAAAGCCATCTATACATACAATGCACTTCCGATCCAAATTCCAATGGCATTTTTTAATGTGATGGAGAAACAAATCACCGACTTCATATGGAAGGGGAAGAAGCCTCGGATAAGTAAAGCATTACTGAAAAAGAAGGAGAAGGTGGGAGGCCTCACTCTACCTGATTTCAGAACCTATTATATAGCCACAGTAGTCAAAACAGCCTGGTATTGGACAACAACAGACACAGAGACCAATGGAACAGAATTGAGAACCCAGATATAAATCCATCCACATATGAGCAGCTGATATTTGACAGAGGCCCAGTGTCAGTTAAATGGGGAAAAGATAGTCTTTTTAACAAATGGCGCTGGCATAACTGGATATCCATTTGCAAAAAAATGAAACAGGACCCATACCTCACACCATGCACAAAAACTAACTCCAAGTGTATCAAAGACCTAAACATAAAGACTAAAACGATAAAGATTGTGGAAGAAAAAATAGAGACAACCTTAGGAGCCCTAATACAAGGCATAAACAGAATACAAAACATTACCAAAAATGACGAAGAGAAACCAGATAACTGGGAGCTCCTAAAAATCAAACACCTATGCTCATCTAAAGACTTCACCAAAAGAGTAAAAAGACCACCTACAGACTGGGAAAGAATTTTCAGCTATGACATCTCCGACCAGCACCTGATCTCTAAAATCTATATGATTCCGTCAAAGCTCAACCACAAAAAGACAAAAACCCAATCAAGAAGTGGGCAAAGGATATGAACACACACTTCACTAAAGAAGATATTCAGGCAGTTGACAGATACATGAGAAAATGCTCTCGATCATTAGCCATTAGAGAAATGCAAATTAAAACTACGATGAGATTCCATCTCACTCCAACAAGGCTGGCATTAATCCAAAAAACACAAAATAATAAATGTTGGAGAGGCTGCGGAGAGATTGGAACTCTTATACACTGCTGGTGGGAATGTAAAATGGTACAACCACTTTGGAAATCTATCTGGCATTATCTTAAACAGTTAGAAATAGAACTACCATACAAGCCAGAAATCCCACTCCTCAGAATATACCCTAGAGAAATAAGAGCCTTCACACAAACAGATATATGCACACCCATGTTTATTGCAGCTCTGTTTACAACAGCAAAAAGCTGGAAGCAACCAAGGTGTCCATCAACGGATGAATGGATAAATAAATTATGGTATGTTCACACAATGGAATACTACACATCGATAAAGAACAGTGACGAATCTGTGAAACATTTCATAACATGGAGGAACCTGGAAGGCATTATGCTGAGCGAAATTAGTCAGAGGCAAAAGGACAAATATTGTATAAAAGTATAAGACCACTATTATAAGATCTTGAGAAATAGTATAAACCGAGAAGAACACATACTTTTGTGGTTATGACGGGGGGAGGGAAGGAGGGTGGGAGAGGGTTTTTTACTGATTAGTTAGTAGATAAGAACTGCTTTAGGTGAAGGGAAGGACAATACTCAATACGCAGAAGGTCAGCTCAACTGGACTGGACCAAAAGCAAAGAAGTTTCCGGGACAAACTGAATGCTTCAAAGGTCAGCGGAGCAAGGGCAGGGGTTTAGGGACCATGGTTAAAGGGGACTTCTAAGTCAATTGGCAAAATAACTCTATTATGAAAACATTCTGCATCCCACTTTGAAATGTGGCGTCTGGGGTCTTAAATGCTAACAAGCGGCCATCTGAGATGCATCCATTGGTCTCAACCCACCTGGATTAAAGGAGAATGAAGAACACCAAGGTCACACGATAACTAAGAGCCCAAGAGACAGAAAGGGCCACATGAACCAGAAACCAATATCATCCTGAGACCAGAAGAACTAGTTGGTGCCCGGCCACAACCGATGACTGCCCTGACAGGGAGCACAACAGAGAACCCCTGAGGGAACAGGAGATCAGTGGGATGCAGACCCCAAATTCTCACAAAAAGACCATATTTAATGGCCTGAGACTAGAGGAAACCCGGTGGTCATGGTCCCCAAACCTTCTATTGGCCCAGGACAGGAACCATTCCTGAAGACAACTCATCAGACATGAAAGGGACTGGACAGTGGGTAGGAAAGAGATGCTGACGAAGAGTGAGCTATTTGTATCAGGTGGACACTTGAGACTGTGTTGGCATCTCCTGCCTGGAGGGTGGATGGGAGGATAGAGAGAGTTGAAAGCTGGCAAATTTGTCACGAAAGGAGAGACTGGAAGGGCTGACTCATTAGGGGGAGAGCAAGTGGGAGTACGGAGTAAGGTGTATATAAACTTATATGTGACAGTTAGACTTGATTTGTAAACGTTCACTTGAAGCTCAATAAAAGTTAACTAAAAACAAAAAAAAGTAGCCCAACTACCATATTCACAAAGTAAAATTTAATGAAATGACAATAGTGCATTACTCAGTTTAATTTTAATTAAAACTGACAACTGGTGTGCATCTGACTCATTTTATTTTTAAGGAGATTCAAACATAAGCCACAGAATTCTATTCTACACAAAAGGATATGGATATCTTACTCTTTATCTTTTCTTGTTACAAATTAGAATTAAATGCTTTCTAAATGTGTTCAAATTGAGTTCCTACAGCCAAGTGTCTATAAAGTTAAGAGCTTTGTATATAGAATTCAGGAATTTTAAAAATTGGGCATGAAATGTGTCTGGGTTTAAATGTGTCTTTTTGCTTGTGATGCGGCATGAGATATTCCTGGTCCAAAAGTGTACTTTATAAAAATAAATGGTCACTGTTCCGTAGAACACCACCTTGCTTTGTCAACAGGCAAGTAATTTTCCACAGTTATAGCTACGAAGTTTCATAATTAGGACTCAGGTTATTACTCAGTATATAGCACCCAAAGACTTTTCCTTTCTTTGAATCCCCAGGTAATTTTTGACAATGTATCCATGACTTCTCAATTTATAAGGAACAAAACTGTAGGGGAGGGAGGTATGTTTTTGGTTTTAATATGTTTAAATGGTTCTTATTGTGTGATAAAGGACTATTATCTGTACTTATCCGTACAGTAACTGTTTCATAAGTGCAACTGGCTTTAACTATTAAAACTGTACACAAGGAAAAAAAAAAAAAAAGACCAGACTTACTGGCCTGACAGAGACTGGAGAAACCCCAAAAGTATGGCTCCCGAACACCCTTTTAGTTCAGTAATGAAGTTACTCCTGAAGTTCACCCTTCAGCCAAAGATTAAACAGGCCCATAAAACAAAACGAGACTAAAGGGGCAAACCAGCCCTGGGGCAAGGGTTAGAAGGCAGGAGGGGACAGGAAAGCTGGTAAAAGGGGACCCAAGGTTGAGAAGAGAGAGTGTTGACATGTTGTGGGGTTGTTAACCAATGTTATAAAACAATATGTGTACTAACTGTTTAATGAGAAGTTAGTTTGTTCTGTAAACCCTCATTTAAAGTACAATAGAAAAAATGCATATTAAGCATCAGGGTCAGCAATTAATCAAATAATTGACAAAACATCTTCAGAAAAAAGTCATTAAATGCTAAAGGTTTTGCCTTAAGTCCCAATGTCTCAATACCTATTCCATTTCTTTTTTAACTTAACGATGTGTTGAGCCACTTTAGACTCTTTTTGAGGTGAAGTGTTGTTGGATTTTTAGTTCATTCTGTCGTATCGATGGAAACTGAGACTCTCAGGACCAGATCAACAGAAGCAACAAATAAAATCTGCAAGAACTGAGGCAGTGTTTTCTCCTTGGATCCCCATCAGTTTTGACAGGACGGTGATGGTGGTGCTAGCTGCTGTTGAGCGGCCCTCCAACTCATGGCAACCCCAGGCACAAGGGGATCAGACCTTGTGATCCACAGGGTTTTCACTGGCTGATCTTTCAGAAGTAGGTTGCTGGGCCTTTCTCCTTAGTCTGTCTTAGTCTGGAAGCTCCACTGAAACCGGTTCAGCGTCATTAACAACACGGAAGCCTCCACAGACAGACCGCGGTGACTGCACGTGGAGTATACTGGCTGGGAACCACACTCAGCTCTCCTGCACAGAAGACAAGAATTCCACTGTCCCCTTGGCAGAGCTTACTTAAGGCCCTCCCTTTAGACAAGCCTTTACTTAGGGGCAAATCCTTGAGTGAAGAATATGTTAGAGCAGAATCATAATGCTTTTTAAAAAATGCATGTCTGATCCCCAAATAGGCTTAATAAGGATGAATCTTTAAATTTCTGAGTATAGTCTTTATTTCTAAGGACTCGCTTAGGCCAAACAGGCTCAATAGATCTGACTTAGAATTCTAAGTCTAGATACATTCCAAAAAGAGAAAACACAAAACTTCAAGAACAGAATTATTTCCTAAAAAAGATAACCTGTTGCTGTTGAGTCAATTCCGACTCATAGCAACCCCATAAGACAGAGTAGAAGTGCCCCATAGAGTTTCCAAGGAGCATATGGTAGGTTCGAACTGCCAACCTTTTGGTTAGCAGCTGAGTTTTCAACCACTGTGCCATCAGGACTCCAAAATCTTTCCTAATTAATATAAAATTTCCAGGCACTGCAAATTATAAAAGATAGGTTTTACCATTCTTTGTATCACAGCGAGCCTTAACTCGGTCATAACTTGGTCATAGTCACTGATAAATTTAGGAATGATAATTAAAATAAAATGAAATTAGTTAACTATAAATGGGCATAAATGATCTTTTTGGGGTGATGGATATTTTCTAACTCTGGATTACAGTGATGTCTGTACAATTCAGTAAATTTGCTGAAAACCATTGAATTGTACACTTAAAATAGGTGAATTTCATGGTATGTTAGTTATACCTCCAAGTTACACACATACATCAAACTAGTTGTAAGTGTTCACAGGACCACAGAATGTCAGCAAAGACAGCCATGAAGGATCTTTCCATAAACCTATTTTCCAATGTGAATGACACCAACCACTAGATGTAGCTGTCTTTTCACAGCAGAAATTCCTTTGCTCTGAGTCTCAGGTACTTGAAGTTACCAAACACCAGAGCCAGTTATCAGGAATAAGGAAATACTTTCAAATATCAGCTTATGCAAATCTACAATGATTGAACCTATCAAATCATTTTATTCATTGTAAATACGATAAAAAAAACTCAACACAATTTTCAATAAACTAGAAATTCATTCCTATTGAATATATTAGAGATATTTAAAACTAGTCTTACACTAGATATACATTCTTGTAAACATGTTATATAAACTTTGATTTTTATGATACTATTATTTTTTTGGCTGGGATTTATTATTTTTTACCTTAATGTTGTGGATTGAACTGTGTCTGCCAAAAATGTGTGTCAACTTGCCTAGGTCATGATTCCCAGTATTGTGTGATTGTCCACCGTTTTGTCATCTGATGTAATTTTGCTATGTGTTGTAAATCCTACCTCTATGATGGTAATGAGGCAGGATTGGAGGCAGTTATGTTAATGAGGCAGGACTCAATCTACAAGATTAGGTTGTGTTTTAAATCAATCTCTTTTGAGATATAAAATAGAGAACTGAACAGAGAGACAAGAGGACCTCATACCACCAAGAAAGCAGTGCCAGGAGTAGAGCACATCCTTTGGCCTTGGGGTCCCTGTGCCTGAGAAGCTCCTTGACCAGGGGAAGATTGATGACAAGGGCCTTCCTGCAGAGCTGACAGAGAGAGAAAGCCTTCCCCTGGAGCTGGCACCCTGGATTTGGACTTCTAGTTTACAAGACTTGGAGAGAATAAAATTCTCTTTGTTAAAGCCATCCACTTGTGGTATTTCTGTTTAAGCAGCACTAAATACCTAAGACAATTAACATTTTTAAATACAATTTAAAAAATTTCTAATTTAATTCCATTTTAGTCTTTAAAAAAAGCAATCAACAAAACCTTTCAAATAACTAGTTAACATGAAAAAAAATCTTCTAAAAGGAGTATAGTGCCTCTTTCTCTCTCACGCACATGTGTTACTTCTGTTTTCTTAAGAACGTTAAAAATAATAAATTAGGTTATGGGAAGGTAAACCTTCTAATACAGGTTGAAAACCACAACTGTTTCTCTGCTGTTGCTACTTCCTCTTACGCACTATAGCCCTGTTAAGATAGAGAAGGGCTGAAGAAACTTGTGAGCTGGAAAAATTTCAGTCAGTCAAATTTTTAGTATGTTTATAAATAACTAAGTAAAATAACTTTTGTCCAAATAGTCTTCATGTGTTAAAATATTAACCTAGTGTCTTAGTTATCTAATACTGCTGTAACAGAAATACCACAAGTGGGTGGCTTTAACAAAGAGATATTTATTCTCTTACAGTCTAGGGGGCTAGAAGTCCAAATTCAGGGCACCAGCTCCAGAGGAAGCCTTTCTCTGTTGCTCTGGGGGAAGGTCCTTGTCATTAATCTTCCCCTGGATTAAGAGCTTCTCAGCTCAGGGATCCCAGGCGCAAAGGACGTGCTCTACTTCCAGGTCTTCTTGGTCGGCGATAATGAGGTCTCTGGCCTCTCTGCTGGCTTCTCTCTTTTATATCTCAAAAGAGATTGAGTCAAGATACACCCAAATCCTGTAGATTGAATCCTGCCTCGTTAACATAACTGTCTTTAATCCTGCCTCATTAATATCATAGAGGTTAGGACTTACAACACATAGGATAATCACATTGGATCAACAAGTGGAGAACAACCACACAATACTGGGAATCATGGCCTAGCAAAGTTGACACACATTTTGTCAATTCAATTCAATCCATGACACCTAGGTTACACCAAAAGCAAATAAGATTAAAAAGAAAAAAGCAGACAGCGCTGTGGTCAGCAGGAGGCCAATTTCAGTCTAAGGCCAGTTTCTCTTGAATTCTGATTAATATTTAAGGCAATCCTCCGAATTGATTTTTAAAAAGATAATGATGCTGAAGCCATTCTGAAAGAGGGTTTCTTGGATTAATGACCTGTGTATTAAGAATCTAGAAACACTGCTTACAAAGAAAAAAAAAAAGGCTCTGATGAAATGTTGCTTATATGAACTCTTCTCTGACATTTAGTAGTCTATTATTGCTTTCAAGTATCATCAAATATCGAGGTCAAAGAAACCTAATTGCCACATTTCATAGCTGAGGAAGCAGAATTTCAGTCGGTTTAAGTGGCCTAGCCCAAATGGCAGGTAGTTAACGGCAGAGCTAGGGCAAGAATCCAGGTCTCCTGGCTATCAGCCATGAGGCCTCAATTAAAATATGCATATTCCTTCTACTCTGACATTATCTGTAGCATTGGTTTTTGTTTTGTTTCTGTAGTTATTCTTATCTCAGCAGGATTAAAAAAATTTTTTTGGTGACTGCCAGACTCAAAGGTTTTAAAATCTAAGTCACAGGGCAGTGATTTTGAGATACTAAATTCTCTGGAAGAAGAATTCAAGTAATTAGTTATAGAGAAAATCCCAATATGGCTTAAAAACTACACAATGAACCCTAACGTGCTTTGGTGAATGAAGTCTATGCCACCTGCAGCAGGGGTCCCCTAGATTCCTTGTAAAGCCTCTATAGCGACCCCATCTCCACTGTTATCACTACACTGAGTGCTCCGAGTTAGTAAACACTTTGGTATGCCAACCCTACCCTCCCAAATTGCTATGATGCTATTAAGTATTTCTGGAGCAACACAACCTGGCATTTAATGACATGTCATGTTTCTTGATTAGAAAGACTCATGGGTTTGGCATGCCCCGTGCCCTTGAAAAAACAGATTTGTGTTCTACCCTTCAAGTTCTAAACTCCAACAAAATCCAGCTGGGTTATAGCAGTTCAGACATCTCGATAAAAGGATGAATGAGACCATGCAAACATCATGCCTGGAAGAAATCACACTACATAAAAGCTGCAGACTTTGTCACATCAAAATGTATTTTTGAGGAGGAAACCCTGGTGGCGCAGTGGTTAAGAGCTATGGCTGCTAACCAAAAGGTCGGCAGTTTGAATCCACCAGGTGCTCCTCGGAAGCCCTATGGGGCAGTTCTACTCTGTCCTAGATGATGGTAAAAATTCTGGCTAACCACACGCTCAACATCATTAGCCATTAAAAAAAAAAATCAAACCCATCACCATCCAGTCGATTGCTACTCATAGCGACCCTACAGGACACAGTAGAACTGCCCCATAGGGTTTCCGGGAAGCAGCTGTTGGGTCTGAACTGCCGACGTTTTGGTTAGCAGCCAAACAATTTTATTTTATTGTGCTTCAGGTGAAAGTTTACAGCTCAAGTTAGTTTCTCATACAAAAATTTATACATTGTTATATGACCCTAGTTGCTATCCCTATAATGTGACAGCACACTCCCCCTTTACACCCCAGATTTCCCATGTCCATTCAACCAGCCCCTATCCCTTTCTGCCTTCTCATTTCACCTCTGGACAGGAGCTGCCCGTTTAGTCTTGTGTATCTGTTTGAACCAAGAAGCACACTCTTCATGAGTATCATTTTATGTCTTATAGTCCAATCTAATCTTTGTCTGAAGAGTTGGTTTCAGGAATGATTTTAGTTCTGGGTTAACAGAGTCCAGGGGCACGTCTTCTGGGGTTCCTCCAGTCTCAGCCAGAACATTAAGTCTGATCTTTTTACTAGAATTTGAATTCTGCCACTTTTCTCCTGCTCCGTCAGGGATTCTTTGTTGTGTTCCCTGTCAGGGCAGTCATTGGTGATAGCCAGGCACCATCTAGTTCTTCTGGTCTCAGGCTGATGGAGTCTCTGATTTATATGGCCCTTTTTGTGGCTTAGGCTAATATTTTCCTTTTATCTTTGGTGTTCTTCATTCTCCTTTGCTCCAGGTGCATTGGGACCAATTGATGCATCTTAGATGGCAGCTAACAAGCTCTTAAGACCCTAGACACCAGTGGGATGCAGAACACTTTCTTAATAAATTTTGTTATGCCAATTGACATAGATGTCCCCAAAACCATAGTCCCCAGACTCCCACTCCCGCTACTCTGTCCCTCTAAGTGTTTGATTGTATTCAGGAAACTTCTTAGCTTTTGGTTTAGTCCAGTTGTGCTGACTTCTCCTGTATTGTGTGTTGTCTTTCCCTTCACCTAAGATAATTCTTGTCTACTGTTTTGTTAGTGAATTCCCTTCTCCCTCCCTCCCTACCACGTAACCATCAAAAAATGTTTTCTTCTGTGTTTAAGCCTTGAGCTCTTATAATAGTGGTCTCATACAATATTTGTCCTTTTGTGACTAATTTTACTCAGCATAATGCCTTCCAGATTCATCCATGTTGAGATGTTTCACAGATTCATCATTGTTCTTTATCGTTGTGTAGTATTCCATGGTGTGAATATACCATAATTTGTCTATTCATCTGTTGATGGGCACCTAGGTTGTTTCCATCTTTTTGCTATTGTGAACAGTGCTGCAGTGAACATGGGTGTGCATACATCTATTAGTGTGAGGGCTCTTATTTCTCCAGGATATATTTCAAGGAGTGGGATTGCTGGATCATATGGTAGTTCTATTTCTAGCTTTTTAAGGAAGCACCAAATCAATTTCCAAAGTGGTTGTACCATTTTACATTCCCACTAGCAGTGTACAAGTGTTCCAGTCTCTCTACGACCTCTCCAACATTTATTCTTTTGTGTTTTTTGGATTAATGCCAGCCTTGTTGGGGTGAGATGGTATCTCACTGTAGTTTTGATTTGCATTTCTCTAATGGCTAATTATTGTGAGCATTTCCTCATGTATCTGTTATCTGGCTGAGTGTCTTCTTTGGTGAAGTGCCTGTTCATATCCTTTGTCTATTTCTTAATTGGGTTATTTGTCTTTTTGTTGTTGAAGTTTTGTAGTATCTTATAGGTTTTAGAGATCAGACCCTAATTGGATATGTCTTAGCCAAAATTTTTTCCCAGTCTGTAGGTTGTCTTTTTACTCTTTTGGTGAAGTCTTTTGATGAGCATAAGTGTTTGATTTTTAGGAGCTCCCAGTTATCTAGTTTCTCTTCTGGTGTTTGTGCATTGTTAGTAATGTTTTGTATACTGTTTACACCATGTATTAGAGCTCCTAGCATTGTCCCTATTTTTTCTTTCATGATCTTTATCATTTTAGATTTTATATGTAGGTCTTTGATCCATTTTGAGTTAGTTTTGGGGCATGGTGTGAGGTATGGGTCTTGTTTCATTTTTTTGCAGATGGATATCCAGTTATGCCAGCACCATCTGTTGAAGAGACTGTCTTTTCCCCATTCAACAGACTTTGGGTCTTTGCCAATATCAGCTGTGCATAGGTGGATGAATTTACATCTGGATTCTCAATTCTGTTCCATCGTTCTATGTATCTATTGTTGTACCAGTACCAAACCAAAGAGTTCGGTGAGCAGCCAAACTCTTAACCACTGTGCCACCAGGGCTTCATTAGCCATTAAAACCCAAAACCCATTGGTGTTGCGCCGATTCCAACCCATAGTGACCCTATAGGTCAGAGTAGAACTGCCCCATAGAGTTTCCAAGGAGTACGTGGTGGATTTGAACTGCCGACCTTTTGGTTAGCAGCTGTAGCACTTAACCACTATACCACCAGGGTTTCCCCCCATTAGCCATTAGAGAAATGCAAATCAAAACCACAATGAGATACCACTTCTCACCCACCAGAATGGCTATTATCAGAAAAAGGGAAAAATAACAAGTGTTGGCGGGGATGTTGAGGAACTGGAGCCTTGATCCATTGCTGGTGGGAATGTAACCTGGTGCAGCTGCTGTGGAAAAGAGTCTGGCATTCCTCAAAATGTTAAACTCAGAGTTGCCAATATGACTCAGCAATTCCACTCCTAGGAATATACCCCAAAGACTTGAAAATAGAGACTCAAACAGAACCTTGTACGCTAGTGTTCATTGCAGCACTATTCACAATAGCCAAAAGGTGGAAACAACTCAAGTGTCCATCAACAGATGAATGGATAAGTGAAATGTGGTATATCCATAAACAGAGTATTATTCAGCTGGACAATTAGTTCTGATAACATGGGTGAACCTAGAAAACATTATGCTGAGTGAAATAGGTCAGACACAAAAGGGCCAATATTGTATGATGTCACTTATATGCAATATCTAGACCGGGCAAATACACGGAGACAAAAGTTATTACTGGTTAACAGGGGCTGGAGAGAGGAGGGAATGGGGAGTTATTACTTGAGGGGCACTGAGTTTCTGTTTGGGATGATAAAAAACATTTGAAAAATGGATAGTGGGGATGGTTGCACAACATACTGAATATAATTGACGTCACTGAACCGTACACTTAAAAATGTTACAATGGCAAATGCTATATATATACATGTATTACCATAATAAAATTATTTTAAAAAATTTCTGACTGACCAAAGAAGTATGTATGTATGCACGTTTATTTTTTAAATAAATAAATATTGAAAGGTACTAATGTTCTAAAATTTGGAATTTCTAACATTCTCTTGTTATTCTCTTACAGTTCCCAGTTTTATCAATTGTTCATTGGCACATATCCTAATTATCACTATCGTGTCACTAATCTGACCTCTGAGCAATCACCAAATGCCATCAGTGCCTTCATCTCCAATCACACTTTGTTGATCTTTCAAGTTGCATAACCAGAAGACAAATACTCATCTCGGCATCTCCTAAGCAACAGGATATAGTATATGTTTTAAAATATGAAAATACCACTGCTCTTCCACAGTGGATTAAACATTTATTTTCTCAGTATTGTCAATAACCTCTAGTGATATTATCGTGCTCAACTGGCCCCCATTCAGGCCAACGGTCTGATCACAGGTTTAGATAAAAAGGACGAAGATGCCTGCCATGACCGCAACTGACACCACAGGCAGTGTGGTGAGCAAATCTCGATGCCTTGTTCTCATTTCCCGCTGTCCTCCAATCATCTAAAATAACCCATCAAAAACAAAACTGGCAGCTTTACCAGGAAAAGCTTGATTCATTGTAAAGTCACTTACTTGCTAAAAATATGTGACCTGGAAGTAATTTATAAGGTTCCTACATCAAATACCTCATTCTATTTGCAAGTAACTGTGTACCTCCTGTATACTACTGGAGACAAATCTACAGTCATAGGATTTCCAAATCTTGTCAAATTATTGCTCCTCTCCTGCCATAATTCTTAACTCTCAAACTTTCCAGAGTTATGGTGAACATAATTCATTAAACTAGAGCAGAGAAAATGGCTTTGGCATATACTTAGAGAGTCCACAGCAGAAGAGAAATACCAACCAATCAATTTTGAAGTTTTGGGGGACTAAAAAATGCTTCAGAGAAAATAAGAAATTGTAGAACTAGAACATTGTTATTCAGGGCTGTGCATGTGACAGTAAACCCAGATTTCTGTGCTCAGTAAATGCTGCCTAGGTCTAGCCATCCAAGAGCGTCCGTGACGTAGGTGAAAACTGGGTAATGCCCAACCCTAACACATGTGGAACTTCTTAGCAATCCAAATAACCTAGTCCTGCTGAATTAAAATTCTAGATCTGTGGGATGCCAAGCAGAATAGACATATAGGCACACTCACCTTATCCTCCACCTAAAAAACTGTTTCCATTAAGATCCTCCTTGTTTGGGCTATTTACCTCCTCAGACGTGTACCAATAGTTAATGTGCTTTAAAAGGGAAAAATTTAAAAATCCATTGCTTGACCGCCTGACACTGGTCTGCCATAAGTTAGTGCTTCTCAGATCAGTATCAGACACAAAAAGCAAGACCTATCATAAGCTTTGTTAAAAGCCACTGACTGTAGAAAATCACCCTGCCACATGTCAAATATCCTTCGTAAGGCAGTGAGGCCGAGGAGAATCTGGCAGCGTTCCGAGTCCTTTAATTGTCTCATGGAGACCAGCTGGAGTTTTGTACAGTGAGTGGCAGGGTTTTTCCTTCCAGGGTTTCCATCTATTCAGACCACAGGGACAAAAAATCCAGTTGGTGGAAAAATAGAGGCTTTGCAGTAACGGAGAGATTACTAGTACACTAGTTAGGAAATTTGAGTATTTCTAGTCTCTCCATTGGTCAATAACTGTGAATATTTAGGTTAGTAAATGAACCTGAAATTTGGTTTCCTTTTCAGACCTCCTTGAAAAAGCTTTACCATTCTATTTCAATATGGACAACTGTAGCTTTGACACTTCAGTAGGAGCCCTTAAACTGTATAGTCATTTTCTACTGATTCCCATCAGAGATTTTGAAAACTAGAGAGAAAATAATACATGGTTTTTTACCTCAGAACAGGAAAGGGCCGGGTATCCCTAAATCAAACCTAATGGAACCACAGAGCTGTCTCTCAGCAGCCGCCACCTACTTGGGCCATAGCCACTGAGCACTTCTCTAGTCAGCTTCCTGCCTTTGCACTCAGGCTGGGGAGAGCGCCAGGACAGGGAACCTTGTGCTGCCCGGGGCCTGCTCGGGGCCTCAGCTCCAACAGCTGTCTGACCGTGGGCAAATCAGTAAGAATTTTAAATGTGGAAAGCCACGCATAGCACATAGCCTGTGCCCGCACAGAGTAAACCTTCAGTAAATGGCAGCAATTATTTTAATTACCACAACTGTATGATTATAGCATCCAGATAATTCAGTACATATTTCCACATAACTCAGAAGAAAGTCTTTGAAGGCACTGATGAAATCAAAGTGTTATTATACCCCGTGGGCCCAGCAAGCTGCCCTGCTCTTTGTAGACTACTCAACCCTTACTAAGGCAATCTCGTTGACTTGAGGGCATGAACACACATGCTGGCTCCCTCGGTCTCTTTCCAGAGGTTCCACATGGCACAACCCTGATGACTGGACAATAAGAAAACAGGTAAAAAAAAAAACTGGTAACAGTGTGGAGGGGCACTGGGTAGCTTGGGTTCAGAGATGGGAGATTTACTTTTCACTACATACCTTTTGTATCTTTACAAGTTTGAACTGTATGTCTTATATTTGTTCTCAATTTTTTAAAAAGTAAAAAGATGCAATTTTTATATTAAAAAGTTATGCCTTGAGGAGGCAAAGCCAAGATGGCAGAATAGACAGATGCTTCTGGCGAGCCCTCTTTGCAACAAAGACCTGAAAAACAAGCAAAACGAGTATATTTATGACAAACGAGGAGCCCTGAGCATCACAGGCAAGCTTAGAAAACGAACTGAGGGGCAGGGGGAGGAAGGGACCGTTCAGAAGCAGAGAGGAGTTACTGGGCCTGAATCGCGGAGAACCCTCAGGCACCATTCCAGGAGCGGTGGCAGTGGGCTGGTCCTAGCGTTCGGCCGCAGTTTCCTCAGGGAGAAGCAGCCAGCCACACAGCCTACTCACACATCTGGAACCTAAGGAGAAAGGCTCTCCTGGCAAAAGCTAAATACTTGCGTATATTTTACCGCACCCCCCCACCCCCACCCCCAAGCCGGCTTCAGCAGCTGAATTCCCTGGGCCTGAGAAAGGTACTGGAAACCCTGGCATAGCAGTTAAGTGCTATAGCTGCTAACCAAAAGGTCAGCAGTTTGAATCCACGAGGCGCTCCTTGTAAACTCTATGGGGAAGTTCTACTCTGTCCTATAGGGTCACTGTGAGTCAGAATTGACTCAATGGCAGTGGGTTTTTTTTTTTTTTGATAGGCACTGTTGAGCACCTACAGCCATCCTACCGGCCATGGAGAAGGAAAAAATTTGCATTTGGGGGAAAAGATAATTTGCCAGCTCCACTAACCAGGGGAGTTCAGGACAGAAGCAGCTCCTGTCCAGGCATAAATGGTCTGTGGACTTTGAGTACCTTTCCCTTTGCATGGACCTGTGTGGGCCTAATTCAGAAGAATAGGCCCTTGTTGGCAGACTCCAACCGTTTCAGCTGTGTGATGGAGAGGCAGGTGTTTGAAGTTTCACATTGCTCTCCCTATTAAACAGGGTCCTCACCTACTCAGATCAGGGGCCTAAGGACTGGTAGCTTTACTCAGGTCACCCAGCCACCCATGACAGGGGTCCAAGGATAACTGTACCTCCCAGCCCTTACAACCAAAAAACATTGGGTGCCCATGGTCCATCTGCAGAACCCTCTAGGGAACAGGGACGCACTTTCCTCAGAGACACTCGGGGGTCAGTTCTCAACCCCCTGCCTTATTCAGAGCATAACCTCCTGCTGCCAGCAGATAGCGGTACCTACAGCAATCACTCCTGCCCCTCTAAGACTGTAGGACAGAGCCTATACCACATACTTGATGATCAACTACCTGGACACCTGAGCTGAATTTATACAAGAAAAGTGAATGGACTCCTAGACTGATATACCTGATAACAGCTCTAGCCATCTGGGGACAGGATGTCAGAGCTCCAAAGGAGAAAATAATCAAGCTAACTCACTCAAGCAATCCATTTGGGCATACCAAAAAAAAAAAAAAAAAAAACAGCAAGAAGCTACAACACAGTAAGCAAGCATAAACTAATACAATAACTTATAGATGGCTCAGAGACAACAGTCAATATCAAGTCACATAAAGAAACAGACCATGATCACCTCAACAAGCTCTCAAAACAAAGAATCCAGGGATCTTCTAGATGAAAGAGCATTCCAGGAGTTACCAGAGGCAGAATATAAAAGTTTAATATATAGAAACCTTCAAGACATCAGGAAGGAAATAAGACAATAAGCAGAGCAAGCCAAGGAACACACAGACAAAGCAACTGAAGAAATTAGAAAGATTATTCAGGAACATAATGAAAAATTTAATAAGCTGGAAAAATCCATAGACAGACAGCAATCAGAAATTCAGAAGATTAACAATAAAATTACAGAATTAGACAACTCAATAGAAAGAGAGGGGAGCAGAATTGAGCAAGTAGAAGCCAGAATTTCTGAACTTGAAGATAAATCACTTGGCACTAATATATTTGAAGAAAAATCAGATAAAAGAATTTTAAAAAATGAAGAAAACTTAAGAATCATGTGAGACTCTATCAAGAGAAATAACCTACGAGTGATTAGACTACCAGAACAAGGAGGGATAACAGAAAATACATAGAGTATTGTTGAAGATTTGTGGGCAGAAAACTTCCCTGATATCGTGAAAGATGAGAAGATATCTATCCAAGATGCTCATTGAACCCTACATAAGGTAGATGTTAAAAGAAAGTCACCAAGACATATTATAATCAAGCTTGCAGAAACCAAAGATAGAGAATTTTAAGAGCAGCTAGGGATAAACGAAAAGCCACCTACAAAGGAGAGCCAATAAGAAAAAGCGCGGACTACTCGGCAGAAACCATGCAGGCAAGAAAGCGATGGAATGACTTATTTAAAAAACTGAAGGAAAAAGATTGCCAGCCAAGAATCATATATCCATCAAAACTGTCTCTTAAATATGAAGGTGAAATTAGGACATTTCCAGATAAACAAAAGTTTAGGGAATTCGTAAAAATCAAACCAAAACTACAAGAAATACTAAAGGGAGTTCTTTGGTTAGAAAATCAATAATATCAGGTATCAACCCAAGACTAACACTAGACAGTGCACTCAGAAGTCAACCCAGACAGGGAAATCCAAAAACACAAAGCAAGATTAAAAAAAAAAAAAAAAAAACTCAAAACAGGGTAACAGCAACGTTATTATATAAAAGAAGGCAACATTAAAACAATAAAGAGGGACTAGGAAATGCAATCATAGACCTTTCATATGGAGAGGAAGATATGACAATACAAAGAAATTAAAGTCAGGTTTAAATTTAGAAAAATATGGGTAAATAATAAGGTAACCACAAAGGAGATGAACTATCCTATTCATCAAAATAAAATACAAGAAAAAAATAGAGACTCAGCAGAAACAAAATCAGCAACGAATACGAAGAAAGGACAATATATAAGGATAATCTACTTAGCACATAAAATTAAGTTGGAAAAAGAAACTGTCAACAACACACAAAAAAAGACATCAAAATAATAGCACGAAATTCATACCTATCCATAATTACGCTGAATAGAAATGGACTAAATGCACCAATAAAGAGACAGAGGGTGGCAGAATGGATTAAAAAACATGATCCATCTACAGGTTGCCTACAAAAGACACACCTTAGACTTAGAGACACAAACAAACTAAAACTCAAAGGATGGAAAAAAATATACCAAGCAAACAACAATCAAAAAAGAGCAGGAGTGGCAATATTAATTTCTGACAAAATAGAATTTAAAGTTAAATCCATCAGAAAGGATAAGGAAGGACACTATATAATGATTAAAGGGACAATATACCAAGAAGATATAACCATATTAAATACTTATGTGCTCAATGACAGGGCTGCAAGATACATAAAACAAACTCTATCTGCATTGAAAAGTGAGATAGACAGCTCCACAATAATAGTAGGAGACTTCAACACACCACTTTTGGTAAAGCACAGAACATCCAGAAAGAAGCTCAATAAAGACACAGAAGATCTAAATGCCACAATCAGCCAACTTGACCTCTTAGACATATACAGAACACTCCACCCAAGAGCAGCCAAGTATACTTTCTTCTCTCGTGCACATGCAACATTCTCTAGAATAGACCACATATTAGGTCATAAAGCAAGCCTTAAATAAAAAAAAAAAAAAAAATTCTAAAAAAAAAAAAGCCTTAGCAGAATCCAAAACATTGAAATATTACAAAGCATCTTCTCTGACCATAAGGCCGTAAAAGTAGAAATCAATAACAGAAAAATCAGGGAAAAGAAATCAACCACTTGGAAACTGAACAATACCCTGCTCAAACAAAACAAAACAGGATTATACTAGACATTAAGGATGGAATAAAGAAATTCGTAGAGTCCAATGAGAGTGAAAACACTTCCTATCAGAACCTTTGGGACACAGCAAAAGCAGTGTTCAGAGGTCAATTTATATCATTATATCAATAAATGCACACATCCAAAAAGAAGAAAGGGCCAAAATCAAAGAATTATCCCTACAACTTGAACAAATAGAAAGACAGCAACAACAACAAAAAAAAACCCTCAGGCACCAGAAGAAAACAAATAATAAAAATTAGAGCTGAACTAAATGAAATAGAAAACAGAAAAACAATTGAAAGAATTAACAAGACCAAAAGCTGGTTCTTTGAAAAAATCAACAAAATTGATAAACCATTGGCGAAAGTGACAAAAGAAAAACAGGAGAGGAAGGAAATAACCCAAATAAGAAATGAGATGGGCGATATCACAGCAGACTCAACTAAAATTAAAAGAATCATAGCTTACTGTGAAAAATTGTACTCTAACAAATTTGAAAACCTAGAAGAAATGGATGAATTCCCAGAAACACACTACCTACCTAAACTAACACAAACACAAACACAAACAGAGGTAGAACAACTAAATAGATCCATAACAAAAAAAGAGATGGAAAAGGTAATCAAAAAACTCCCAACAAAAAAAAAACCCTGGCCCGGACAGCTTCACTGCAGAGTTCTACCAAGCTTTCAGAGAAAACTTAACACCACTACTACTAAAGGTATTTCAGAGCATAGAAAGGGAGAAAGACTCCCAAACTAATTCTATGAAGCCAGCATATCCCTGACACCAAAACCAGGTAAAGACACCACAAAAAAAGAAAATTATAGACCTATATCCCTCATGAACTTAGATGCAAAAATCCTCAACAAAATTCTAGCCAATAGAATTCAGTAACATTTAAAAAAAATAATTCACCATGACCAAGTGGGATTTATACCAGGCATGCAGGGATGGTTCAACAACAGAAAAACCAGTAATGTAATCCATCACATAAACAAAACAAAAGACAAGAATCACATGATTTTATCAATTGATGCAGAAAAAGCATTTGACGAAGTTCAACACTCATTCATGGTAAAAACTCTCAGCAAAATAGGAATAGAAGGAAAATTTCTCAACATAATAAAGGGCATTTATACAAAAGCAACAGCCAACATCACCCTAAATGGAGAGAGCCTGAAAACATTCCCACTGAGATCAGCAACCTGACAAGGATGCTCTTTATCACCACTCTTATTCAACATTGTGCTGGAAGTCCCAGCCAGAGCAATTAGGCTAGATAAAGAAATAAAGGGCATCCAGATTGGCAAGGAAGAAGTAAAAGTGTCTCTGTTTGCAGATGACATGATCTTATACACAGAAAACCTTAAGGAATCCTCCAGAAAACTACAGAAACTAATAGAAGAGTTCAGCAGAGTACTGGGATACAAGACAGACATACAAAAATCAGTTGGATTCCTCTACACCAACAAAAAAGAACATGGGAGGGGAAATCACCAAATCAATGCCATTTACAGTAGCCCCCAAGAAGATAAAATACTTAGGAATAAATCTTACCAGAGATGTAAAAGACTTATACAAAGAAAGCTACAGTACACTTCTGCAAGAAACCAAAAGAGACTTACATAAGTGGAAGAACATACCTTGCTCATGGATAGGAAGACTTAACATTATAAAAATGTCTATTCTACCAAAAGCAATCTATACATTTAATTGAATTCCAATCCAAATCCCAAGGACATTCTTTAAAGAGATGGAGAAACAAATCACCAATTTCATATGGAAGGGAAAGAGGCCCCAGATAAATAAGGCATTACTGAAAAAGAAGAACAAAGTGAGAGGCCTTACTTTGCCTGATTTTAGAACCTATTATACCTCCACAGTAGTCAAAACAGCCTGGTACTGGTACAACAACAGATACATGGACCAATGGAACAGAATTGAGAATACAAACATAAATCCATCCACATATGAGCAGTTGATATTTGACAAAGTCCACAAAACAGTTAAATGGGGAAAAGACAGTCTTTTTAACAAATGGTGCTGGCATAACTGGATATCCATCTGCAAAGAAATGAAACAAGGCCCATACCTCACTCCATGCACAAAAACTAACTCAAAATGGATCAAAGACCTAAATGTAAAAGATAAAGATCATGGAAGAAAAAATAGGGACAACGTTAGGAGCCCTAATACATGGCATAAACTGTATAGAGAACATTATAAAGAATGTAGAGGAAAAACTAGTAACTGGGAGCTCCTAAAAATCAAACACTTATGCTCATCGGAACACTTCACCAAAAGAGTAAAAAGACTACCTACAGACCGGGAAAAAGTTTTTAGCTATGACATTTCTGATCAGCACCTGATCTCTAAAATCTACATGATACTGCAAAAATTCAACTGCAAAAAGACAAATAACCCAATTAAAAAACGGGCAGAAGATATGAATAGTCACTTCACTAAAGAAGACACTCGGGTAGCTAACAGATACATGAGGAAATGTTCACGATCACTGGCTATTAGAGAAATGCAGATCAAAACTACAAGGAGAGTTTCTCTCACTCCAACAAGGCTGGCATTAATCCAAAAAACAGAAAATAATAAATGTTGGAGAGGCTGTGGAGAGACTGGAACACTTCTACACTGCTGGTGGGAATGTCAAATGGTACAACCACTTTGGAAATCGATTTCGAGCTTCCTTTTAAAAAGTTAGAAATAGAACTACTATACGATCAAGCAGTCCACTCCTTGGAATATATCCTAGAGAAATAAGAGCCTTTATACGAACAGATATATGCACACCCATGTTTATTGCAGCACTGTTTACAATAGCGAAAACATGGAAGCAACCAAGGTGCCCATCAACAGATGAATGGATAAATTGTGGTATATTCGCACAATGGAATACTACGCATTGATAAAGAACAGTGAGGAATCTGTGGAACATTTTATAACATGGAGGAACCTGGGAGGCATTATGCTAAGTGAAATTACCCAAAACCAGTGCCGTTGAGTCGATTCCGACTCATAGCGACCCTACAGGACAGATCAATTGCAAAAGGACAAATATTGTATAAGACCACTATTATAAGAACTTGAGAAATAGTTTAAACTGAGGAGAAAATATTCTTTTGTGGTTATGAGGGGGGGAGGGAAGGAGGGTGGGAGAGGGGTATTCACTAATTAGACAGTAGATAAGAACTACTTTAGGTGAAGGGAAAGACAGCACACAATACAGGGGAGGTCAGCACAATTGGACTAAACCAAAAGCAAAGAAGTTTCCTGAATAAACTGAATGCTTTGAAGGCCAGCGTAGCAGGGGCAGGGGTCTGGGGACCATGGTCTCAGGGGACATGTAAGTCAATTGGCATAATAAAATCTATTAACAAAACATTCTGCATCCCACTTTGAAGACTGGCGTCTGGGGTCTTGAATGCTAGCAAGCAGCCATCTAAGATGCATCAATTGGTCTCAACCCACCTGGATCAAAGGAGAATGAAGAACATCAAGGACACAAGGTGATTACGAGCCCAAAAGAGAGAAAGGGCCACATGAACCAGAGACTACATCATCCAGAGACCAGAAGAACTAGATGGTGTCTGGCTACAATCCATGACTGCCCTGTCAGGGAACACAACAGAGAACCCCTGAGGGAGCAGGAGAGCAGTGGGATGCAGACCCCAAATTCTCATAAAAAGACCAGACTTAATGTTCTGACTGAGACTAGAAGGACCCTGGTCGTCGTGGCCCCCAGACCTTCTGTTGGTCCAGGACAGGAACCGTTCCCAAAGCCAACTCTTCAGACATGCATTGGACTGGACAATGGGTTGGAGAGGGATGCTGGTGAGGAGTGAGCTTCTTGGATCAGGTGGGCACTTGAGACTATGTTGGCATCTCCTCCCTGGAGGGGAGATGAGAAGGTAGAGGGGGTTAGAAGCTGGCGAAATGGACACAAAAAGAGAGAGTGGAGGGAGGGAGTGGGCTGTCTCACGGCGGGGGGGAGAGCAACTAGGAGTATGCAGCAAGGTGTGTATAAGTTTTTGTGTGGGAGACTGACTTGATTTGTGAACTTTCACTTAAAAAAAAAGCAGAATAAAAACTAAAAAAAAAGTTAGGCTTTCCCCCTGGAGAGTTGGGGAGCTGAAAGGCTTCCCATCATCAGCAAGCGCTACCTGACTTCAGAGCGGCTCTGTGTCCAGTGTGGGCTGTTTTAGCCTTTAGTTCCACCAACTGGGAGGCCAGTGGTAGAAGCTGAGGGAGGACAGGAGGGAAAATAGTTTTGGTTCAAGATTATTCAGGTCTTGACTGGTTTCTGCACAAAGGACTCCAAGGAACCTGTATTGTAGATTTGGAGCAGGGTCTCACCTCTAACTCCAAAGGTTGCAGGTAAGTTGTTGCCCGCAGAAGGTGAAGACATGATTGAGGGATAGAAGTCAAAGTAAGTGTGTGTGTGTACATGTGTGCATGTGTACGTGTGTGCATGTGTATGTGTGTGCATGTGTATGTGTGTGTATAGTTCAGTAACCCGTGCTGCCTCAACCTTTGTTTAAAATTACTTTTAATAAAGGAAACCCCTCCCCAAATTGCCTCCTTTTGAAAACAAAGATTGACTTAGAAATAACAAGGGCTGCATTTTATTTGAGCAAGTGCAATCTAGTATAACAAAGCACAAGGTTAGTTTTCTCCTTTTATTCGTTATTTTCCATTCCTTGTGGAATTCTGCGTGAGTGGTGAGCACTGCAAAGAGAACTGCCCTGAAAAGAAATCTCTTAAATGTCATTATAAATAAGCTGCCATACAGTACCCCACAGCATAGTAGATCTGTAAGGAACAAACAATTTGCATTCAAAATGCTTTGTGTTACCCATACATTAAAATTCTAAAAGGTATAAATATGAAATGTACATATGAGAAAATAGATTTATATAGAAAAGAACATCATACATACTATAAAAATTAAAATATACCATGCTCGAGTAGCTCAGAATAGGTCTGTACTACAGTATGATCTTAGAAAAGATTAAGCATGTTTAAGTTTCTGGAAAACATGGTAGATGAGAAAACAGTATCAAAGTCACTATGTCACAGCTGTCAACTGAGTCGGCACCAACTGAGCAGCAACTAACAACGGCAGTCAGCTGGCCTCACGCAGATCCCGAACACCTCGTTGTTTGGGGCCACGGACTGGACAAAGCGTGTTGGTTTAACGAGTCATTGCTGTATTTTTACATGGTGTTCTTCAGGCATACAGGACACAACACGTACCAAACATAAGAGAATGTGAAGAAAACTGAAAAGTATGGCTGAGCAAAGAAAGAGGGAGGCATCAGCCTGTCAGACAGTTGCCATCCACCCAAGATACGATGCTAAATGTCCTCCTTATAGGCAAGCGTAGCGCTCAGACACATTTAAATACAGAGCAGTTCATTTCTTTTATTTTCCCACCTTTATAATTTAGCATCGTGAGGCACCTGGTTAAATATGACAAGCTAGTGTAATTCCATGATCTAGAATCAGTCATTTCTATACCCAACAGCCCAGATCCTGACACTTTCAGCATAAAATAGGCACAAAGGCAGCGACAGCTCTAGGTTCTGGGCAGCGCTGACGGAGAGGAAGTACAACGCTCATGTAAGACTTTCACCTTACTGCTTTCCTCTGTTCGGTAGGGGCCTGCAGGTAATACCTGTTGAAAGACTGAACGGAGCAGTATCAAATCATGCTATTTTGGTAGCAAAAGCTTAGGTTCCAGGGACAAATTAAAAAAACCAAACCTCTTGCTGCGGAGTCAATTCCGACTGATAGCGACCCTACAGGACAGAGTAGAACTGCCCCATAGAGTTTCCAAGGAGTGTCTAGTGGATTCGAACTGCTGACCTTTTGGTTAGCAGCCATAGCACTTAACCACTGTTCCACCAGGGTTTCCAGGGACAAATTAGATGAGCAAAAATAAGGGTTCCTGTGCATCTCTGGGATCCCCATGACGGTGCAAACAGCTAATGTGCTCAGCTGCTAAGGGAGAGGTCAGTGGCTGGAGTCCACCCAGTGGTGCCTCAGAAGAAAGGCCTGGCAATCTGCTTTGAAAAGTTAGCCACTGAAAGCCCTATGGAGCAGAGTTTTACTCTGACACACATCAGGTCACCATGAGTTGGAACTGACTCAATGGCAACTGGTTAGTGGTGCACCTCTGAGAGCTTGGTTCAACCAACTCCTTCACAAACCTTTCCTAACTTCCTACGGAATCTATGTGCTTGCTCATCACCCCGACGGCAGACATTGTCAGTTGCTTACACTAAATTCTTCCTTGCTAATAGGACCCAATTTTATTCAACATTTGAGTGGCCCTGTGCTTCACAGAAGCCTGGAGCCCTGGGACTGAATCTTCGTTACTGACCCAAAGGTTTTAATTGCATTCTCCTTGCCAGTGACTGGTCGAGGAATAGGATAATGACGAAAATCTGGCTAGGGAGACGAGAGCGAGAAGCTGCTGGTGACGGGCTTTCGTGTCACTGTTAAGACACTACATTAAGCAACCCTGGGACTTCCCACCTCTGGACTTGTTTGGTAAGATAATAAAATGTCCTTATCGTTAAACCCATTGAGGGTGGAGAGATTTCTGTTACTTGTAGTCCCAAGTAATCTGATGCAATCCCCTTATGCTGAAATAATATAACCTATTTTATATAGCACATACACACACTATTTAAAAACTCTTGTATGAGCACCAATTCTCGCTCCCCCACCACTTCACGCTCCCGGAGAGTATGTTACATGCTGTCTGGAACACCATCCCCCCCCAGCACTATCAATCACTTCAAGTCCCAGGTTGAGGTTCACCTCCTACAAGGTCACTTTCTTACATTAGTCCCTGGCTACATCTTTTACTAACACTAGCACAGAGTATTTACTGCCTCTAATTTTTGCCACCTTGTTCTGCCGATGTGTATGTCTCCCTGTCAGTGACTACCACTCTGAGCACACAGTAGGCACTTAATTTACAGACTGAATGAACAAGCGAATGAATGTGTGCCAAGTACTGTTTTCCTTCATCTGAAACTTGGGGTTTCCTTTCCTCTTTTTCGTCCTTGTCTTCTTTCCTCATCTTACTTCTCTGTAGATGAAAAGACAAAAATTGAGATAAAAGAAATTCAGAGCACAGACCCTAAGTATTTCTAAAGAAAGCAAAAGTGGCGTGCCCTGTCTTCTGGGGGTTACAGATTCTTGAGAGAACTATGATGACATGGGGAGCAGCAGCTGGATGCAATACCAATAGCCCCCTGTCTTTACACCTCCTTCTGACATGTTCAGAAGACTTGGTGGTGCAGTGGGTAAGTGCTCAGCTGCTACGCGGAAGGTCAGGGCTTTGAACCCACCAGCAGCTCCACAGAAGAAGGATGCAGCAGTCTGCTTCTGTAAAGATTACAGCCCTGGAAACCCTATGGGGCAGTTCTATTCCGACCTACAGGGTCACTATCAGTCGGACCAGACAATGGTAACGAGTTACTAGTTCCACTATTGAGACTGGTAGGCTAGAGGGACACCCTTAACGAATCACTAGCTACAGTAGAAAATATAGCAGGGTCTTGCACACAATAGGCATTCAATAAAGGTTTCCTGAGTGAGGAAGAGAAAACAGCATCATATGGTTAAGGTTTTGGGCTGACACCTTGAAGCTGTTTATTATGATCAAAACAGGATGCAATGTGGACACCAGTAGCAATGCCTCTGTCCTGGTGTAATGAACTTCTCTGAATGTGCTAATGCACAAACATTTCATCTAATGTGGACTTCAAGCTGTTTGGAAATGCAAAGTGAAATCTTGGGTGGTGGTTTTTACTTTAAAACTACTGGCAGTTGTTACCTAAAACTCAGAACAGAGGACCATCGGCAGGGGATCTCCAGACCATCTGTAGAAAGGCCTCATCCTTAACACACAGCTGCGTCTCTACTAACCACAGTGGTCTTCCACCTGACAAACTCTGTCAGTACTCTGCTGAGACAGCCAAGATCATGACCCAGTGTGCAAACTGGCTCTTACCCTGAAGGTATGGAAGTACAATTCTAATAAGCTTTGGAGTCATTCCTGATATCAAAAAGTTAGTATACGTTTCATTAGGTAATATCAAACCGACACTAGGAACTTCTCCAAGTCCTTTTATCTTACACAACAGAGTAAAAACTGTAGTAAATGTTCAGATATTTAAAGGAGAACGAAACACTACAAAATGCAACCAACATGGTTCTATTAAAAACTCTCTTCAACTTTGGCTTTCAAGGACAGCAATACAATATTTTTTTTACAAAGCAACTAATATAAAAATCTGCAAATGCCATAAATTCGTTTTTAGGCTATTATTCTCATATAGGCATGCCATTAGATATACTTTCTTTTCATTCTTTCCTGAGGTATTTGGTTTTTTTTTTTTTTTGTGATTTACTTTTATTGTACTGCTGGATGCATTATCTTTGATCATCCTTCCCTAAAACGATTTTTAAAGTCCTGCAAAAAATTTTATTGCATAGGACACTCACTATTCATGACACAGAGATTGGGAACTGCAAATACGTGGCACTGGAACAAGTCTTACAAATAGTGTGTTTTCAGAATTTGTTACATAAATTTTTTTTTTTTTTTTTTACAGTTTGTCTCTTTTAAAAAAATTGAAGTTACAGCTAAGAGTGAACTAGGAATTTTAGGAATGTTAGAGATTAGAGAATAAGATGAATGATACAAATGAAAAAAGCCATCATTCTTGTCGGCTATATATTGTATTGCCTTCAAAAGCAACTGTACATTTGTAATCAGTTCATAGTTAAATAATTCTACTAATCTGTTTTGGGAGAGCAAATGTCTTTCAAGGTTTCAAGTTCCTCTATAAGCTTCTTGTTCTGAACTTCCAGCACTGCAACTCGACTCTCCAGACATTTTACATATTCTTTCTTTCTACGTCGACATTCTTTCGCAGCTTCCCTGAAAAAAAGCAGAAGCAGAAGGGCAAAGAGAACATTTTGTGCGTGCTATTGGCAGACTGAAGTAAGCTCGGTAAATGTGATCATGGTTGCATTTCAAAATCTTCAAACAACATTCCCAACTCAATTCCACACACTAAGCCAAACAGGATTCTTAAGGCTCACAAGTGTCCCTTCCCCAGTCCATACGGCAATTAGAAGAATTACTGCATGTCCTGCCTTGATTAGAGTTCACAGTAAACAAGGTCCAAGCCAAGGCCAGTTACTCTGCTTTATGGCAATAGAGATCTTTGAGGGCCTTGAGTTCCTCAATGAGAGTCTTGTTTTGGTTTTCAAGCACAGCCACACGATTTTCAAGACATTTGACATATTCTTTCTTCTTCCTGCGACACTCCCGGGCAGCTTCCCTGGAACCAACACAAGGCAAATGACTACAGGAACCAACCACCCAGCACAATCCAGAGTGGCTCAATGAACTTCTGCCCCCCAAACTCAACAGCCAGTCAATTGTAGGTGAGGTCTGTACAAAGCCATTCAACAAACGTAACCAAGCACGTGCCTTTTTGTAAGACAACAGGAGCAACTTGACAGCATAATCAGTTTGCCCAGCATTCATCTCGAGTGGTGTTTTCTTAGGGCACCTGCTCCATGGTAACAATGGCCAGATCAATGACTTGTTTTCAGTAATCCAAACAATAGTACCACATTCCCAGATGACACAGCTACAAAAACATCTATAGATCCTTCCACTTCTCTTTAATTGTCTACCAAAACCACATATTCTGTGGCAATGAGTTCAACTTTATTTGGTGAAAAAATTATGAGACAAGTTAATCTTCAGAAAGCTTAAATGTCAATATTAGAGATTTTTATTCTTCAGGCTAAAGCTCAGTCAAACAAATAAGATCAACCATGACTACAAGAAACAGTTTGCTGGCTAGAAAATACAACATGTAAAAATATAGCAAGCAACAACAACAACAAAAAAAAAATGCAAATTTTCACAGGCCAAAATGAAACAGACACTGGTTCTGAACTGAAGAAGGAAAAAGAAGGCAGGTGCACACAATACAACACAGTAATTCAGGCAATTGCCACCCAGGAATGTGAGAACACCACAAGTAAAATAATGAAAAGGAAGTTATTGAGTAACTCCAAAGTGTATTTCAAGACTGTTTTCATGCATTACTATCCAAGCACTGCAAGCATGCCCAAAACAAGGAACAGACCAGCAGCCAAAGCAACAAACACAAATAAACGGGTAAGCTGAGTTAGTAATTTTCATGCATAAACCCACCAAAAAAACACTGAATATAGCCAACATTTTCTCTTGCTCCTTGTTTTGAGGGGGAACCCAAAGCCAAACCAAACCCAGTGCCATAAAGTTTATTCCGACTCATAGCGACCCTACAGGAGGAGGGTAGCAACTACTTCATTTAACTTCTCTATTAAAATAAACCCTCTGATAACAACTCTATTACAGAGTATTCAATTTGAGGGTAACTTTCTCTGAGAGTGCATCAGTACCATTCACTAACTAAATCCATCCAAAAAGCCCACATTGAGAGAAATATTATAATTCAAATACACTTTAACAAAAATGGTACCGAGTGTCTACAGTAACCAGCTGGTATGATGCCAACTGGCTGCTATATTCTCGAACCCAGGGTGATGCACACAACAGATTTGGCCAATTCTTTTATTTTATCCGCTAACAACTGGATATCCGTGTTTTCTCTTTGGGAAGCAAAGAGTTAGCAGAAAAGAGACCTTGAAATCCCAATGAACTGCAGGAAAAGACCAACCCCTGCACTTCCTAGCCAAGGACAATGCATTTACCCTGTGAACTCACCAAATTTTCAAACTTCTCAACTGGTTAATAAAAAATGTAAAAGTGAATAAAAGAATCTAATAAAAATACTGATTCATCTACATAATGCACAGGAAAAGTTAAGGATAAATCTAAGCGTGTTTATACTTTGCCAGTTTGGGAAGATAATAAATTTTCTCCTACAAAGGAACTAACATTCATTAATGAATATCAGGGTTTTCATGACTAATCATTATAATAAATTCTAGACATAGAAGGAAGACAGTCATTTTATAAAACAAGTTACCATTAAATGAAGTTTTAAATACCTAATAATGGTGTTGTGGGGTGTTTAATTTTTTAAATTTTATTTACCCAGATGCTTATTGTAAATATCCATAATTCTTATTTTACACATTTGTGTGTGTGTGCATGTGTTAGTAGGGTCAAAATGTTGTGAGCACAAAGATTTAAATGATCACACCACTAGGTGGTACCTTTCCAAATACTGCTCGGCTATGGAAAACACCTGTTTCTTCTATTAATAAAAAAATAAGTGAGCTTAAATTTCAGGCTTGGGGTTTGTCTGAATATATCCTCAGCACGGAGAGAAAATACGTGACAAAGAGGAAAAGTTGAGAAGGCTGTAAAGAGATAAAAACTGCCACTGGTTTGGTAAGAATATAATTAAATATCTATTGTAAATACCAGCCAATGCATGAAAAGAGAGGAGAGTGTATAAGAGGCTTTCTGCAAAACCTAGACACTTGCCACAAAGTTCGCTCTGAAACTCACATGGAGGCCTGTTTGGAGCTGACCTTAGTGTCAGGGCAGTGGCCAGGTTCTGAATAAAGACTGCTTGATTTCGTATCCTAGCTCTGTCCAGTTTGGGCTCTGTGATCTTAAGCAACTTATTCCTTAAACTTTCTGAACCTCAGTCCCTCCTTTGTAAACTGAGGCTAATTACAGGATCTATTCTCACGAGGGTTAAAGGAACAGTAGAAATAAAGTGCTAAAAACTTACATATGGTTATTGCTCAACAGATACTGAGCAACCTAACAGCCATTTACAATCTACTTTTCTCTTGTTTTGCAATCAATGTTGGAAAGGTAAAATATACCTTCTCAGAGTCCCAAGGGACTAGAGACCTAGTTCTAGCCAAATGAAATATAGGTGAAAGCTGCAGGGTGGATCCTCTAGGAAAGGTTTTCAGAAGAGCCAGACTCAGCCAGTGGCAACCTCTGACTCTAGTCTTTCACCCCTCTTCCTGCTTGGTGCAATGTCTGGAGATGTGGCAGCCATGTTGTGATCACAGGAATGAATGGCACATGCTGAAGATGACAGAGCAGAAATGAGGAACCCGGATCCTTGATGACACTATTCAGCCTTTGTTCTAGCTGTACCTATGCTGGACCTGCTATGACCAAAAAACCACCTGCAAGTGTAAGCCTGCACTTTCCAGGTTTTTGGTTATTTGTAGCTCAAACAATATTGCTATTCATAAAGTTATTAGTAGTTATTTTTTTTAATAACCTAAAATTTTATCTTTTTTTTTTTCTCAAGAAGGCCTCATATATATGTGTAGGTAGTTGTGTGGCAAGTTTACAGGAACCCATTGCTTAATATTTTATCTATAGTCATGTGCTGCGTAACGTCCGTTCAGGCAACATCTGACCACATATGTGTCTGTGGTCCCAGAAGGTTATGACAGAGTTCAGAAATCCCGATGGGAGAATGGAGTGTATATAAGGAAACAGGACAAAACACAACGCAAAAGGAAACTTTTCTGGTCCTTTTGTAAAGCCAGAGGGTTTGGTTGTGGACAACCTGTGCTGACCACGCCAGGCTCCCCTGGGTCCTGTGTTTCAGGGGCTCCACTCTCTATGCCACCCTGGGCAGTGGGACAGCAGCCCCCAGGTACCTGATTTGACACAGTGCTCACACAACACCCCGATCACGTAACGTCCTATTTCACAGAACGGAGCATGGACGTTAAGTGACACGTTCTGGTAGTTCCACTGACAAAATTTTGAAATCTAAAAGTAAAAGTAGAGAATAATAACAAGAGGGAAATAAGAAGGCTATTTCCAAGTTCTTATTTTCTTTAGGAAAATAAGATACCAGTGAATAATTTTACAGTTTGCATTACTATCGTACTTATATTTCCAAACTGAACTTCAAAATGTACATTCTATGACCAGAGAGGGAGTCATATTCATAGCCACTGAGATCTCTGAAAGTACAATTTTAAAGTACCCATATTCCCCCATTCAATCAAACTTTGGGATCAAGATTTGTATAAAACAACTAAGACACTGTGTGAGCCCCACCCATTTGGCCCTTCAGGACTTCTGAGCACAATACTGAGGATGAAAAGTGTAAGTCTAACACAACTTGATAAAGATGTGTGTATCTTACTGACCCTGTTTCTGGCCATTTGTTGAGTTCTCCAGTGTACAAAACTCCATCAAGTCATTTGAGATACCTGGATAAGCCTGAGTACTATAATCAACTTAAAAATTCCTGTAATATATCCAATTGTGCCATTTAAAAAAGCTATTATTAGTAAACGGAAACCCTGGTGGTGCAGTGGTTAAGAGTTCAGCTGCTAACCAAAAGGTCGGCAGTTCGAATCCACCAGGCACTCCTTGGGAACCCTATGGGGTAGTTCTACTCTGTCCTAGAGGGTCGCTATGAGTCGGAATTGACTTGATGGCAACAGGTTTGTTTTTTTATTTTTTTAGGAAACTGGATATAGCTACTTCTCTTCACATTCAGTTACAAAGGACAGTGATGAAATCAGCACTCATTTCTGAGATTTAGAGGCTCAGAGGCCACAATGTCTAGATTAACTAGGTTGCTAACACCCAGCAAATTAACTGCCACCAGGTGGTCCCGACCACAGGCAAGCACACAATCCCACCTGGAACTTTTTATTTTCTTGCAATGAAATTATTTAACATTTGGAAATAAGGTGTAAGACTTCTGGTATAACTCAGACCAATTCTGTTCATTTTGAAAATAAGATACCTTTGCCCTGTTCTCTATAATAAAAACTACACCAAGAAATAATATGCAAATTAAATTAAAAAAAGAATTTTGAAATACAGCATATTTTTTTAAATATATTGCTGTTTAAAAAATAGAATTACATAGATATGGAGCAAGAAAGAACGAGAGAAAATGAGAGAGAACAGACTGGAAATACACATACTATAGTTATTAGTAGTTATCTCTAGGTGGGGAGCTCTGAATAATTTTAATTCTTTTTTTGTATTTGCATTTTTACTAAAAATTGTCAGAATATGCATTTCAGTATAATGGAGAAAAAACAATGTTGCAAAATAGATAAAAGGAATCATATGTAAAAACTTAGAAGTGCTTAACTCACTTAAATTTATTTTGCTCATAAAGAAGCTAGAAAATTATACTTATCAGCTACATCACAAAATAAATGCCAAATACAAAATAAATCTTTATTTGTAGTAAAATCCTTCCAACATCATTAAAAAAAATTACTGTAGCTATGGGATATTACCCTTACAGCAAACGGGGACGTATTTCCTGCTGATGAAAGAAAGAATTTACGGCTAAGAAGTCTGATTAGAAGCCAATCTGGTTATCGCCACATGCAGAGTGCGAACCCATGTAAAACGTTACAGAACACTTACCTTGGAGGAAACAGCTCAGGAAAAGCCGAACGTTTTGAGAGCCCCACAGTAATAAAATGTGTCCCATAAACAGATGCCAGGTTCTGGCAGAACAGCTTACCGGTTTTTCATCAGCCTCAGCTCTCGTTTGCGCGTCGCCTCTTCTGCCAGCTGCTGGGGATTGTGCAAACTTCCTGGTGAGGCCGCCATCACTACTCCTTGTGGCAAAGCGGTGGTAGGAGCTCGGATCTGGTAAGTTGGCATGTCACCAGTGGCGGCTGTAAGGAAACAAAATATTACAAGTTTATATAAATAATTCACAATTTGATATTTTAAATAAAACTCAAATAGCATACTTTTCTTTACGTGTCATAAGAGGTGATCTTGCTCACGTTTAAGATGACTGTGCTGAGGCGTTCGAGGAATCTTAGGTATCAAAGATCTTCTTCAGCACCTTCTATACATTTAAGGTAGAAAAATGTCCTAATATATTTTGGCTTTTATCAAAGGCTAAAGTAGAGAGGATTTTCAACTGAAAGTTCATTTAGTCTAAAATCAGTGGTGTGCTGATAAATGTTTAACAGCCAGCTCTCCGGGAGGAAAAAGCCCTGATCTGCAGGGTTTGCCAACCCCAATGGTGTAAATACCTTCACCATGGCCAGTGTCAAGCCACCAATGTGGCATCACTGAATGCAGAGCTGGGACGAAGTGTGGGTAAGGACACACCACACAGGTAAAAAAAAAAGGTCAGCAGATGTAAATAACCTCAAAAGCAGAGATAAAATAATTGGAAATGTGTATAATTAGTTTTCTGTATTTATTAATGTGGTTTTCAATGTCATTTATTTGTTAAGTAGATATATTTAATTTTTAATAATGGCTGTTTTAACAAAGATCCTGAAAATTTAACAATCGGCTCACTAGGAGTATACAGCAAAGTATATATAAGTTTTTGTATGAGAGACTGACTTGGTTTGTGAACTTTCACTTAAAGCACAATAACAATTAAAAAAAAAAATTTTAAGAATCGGTTCTTGCAAGGCAGTAGGAGCTCGCTACAACACACCACGGAAAAACTTGTAAGTAAGCAGACCATCTCCATTCTGGGAATATCCCAGTTAAGAGATTTGCCTATAGCCTAAATCATGCCTGAAACAGTTACTGACTCTCTTCAAGTGGAGACCCATTACCAGAAAATGACTGAGGCTCTGGAAGGAATCTAGCTCACTAAATTTTCAGTAAAAAAAAATAAATCAATAAACACCAAAGTCCTACTTAAAGCTGGTCTCTCTGAAGAAAGATAATTTTTTTTCCTTATATTTCTTGGGATAATGATACGTTCCTAAGTGTCCATTTAAAATATATTTTTTCTAGTTACAGTGCAATCATATAGCTAAAAGACTCTTAATATTTATTTAGTATTCAGATTGAATACTAAATGTAAGTCCTCAAAGTTTCCTAGTTTATCTTCAAATATTGTCTCTCTACTGCAAGAAACACAGCTTCCTGGGAGAGACAGATGGGTCTGAGGAATGAAGCATGTTTCCACCACCAACACTCCAACTCTGAGGATGTATGGTCCAGAGTTAATGTGGCACTCTGATGAGAGACTACAAAGACATGCTTTCTCAAAGCTAAATGTAAGAAAAAGGTAAAGAATATATATATGTAGGTTATTTAATCCTATAAAAATAGAAAGTAGGGCATTGCTATATTTTAGTAAAATATGCTCAATGAGTAAGAACTGAAATTTTACCGAAGTGGGGGACAAAGCTGTTTTCACCTAAATCACTGCAAACAGCCAAGTGGTCTTAAAAAGTTAGAACAAAAATGAACTATTTGCTCTAAGGTATATGCCAGTCTTTTTTTTTCCCCCTAGAGCTCAAAAATTCAGTGAAACAAAAAAACAAAAAAAACAGGGCTTTGCAAGAATATCATTTAAAGGAGAGTTCTAATACGATTTTTTCTAATACGATTACTAAAAATACCATTATAAGACACTTCTTCCTCCTTCTAAATAGTATAATTTTCAAAACAATGGTGATGAATACCAACTGTGATAAATGTAAGGCTCACCAGCAAAAATCTCTGGCCCTAAATTTGTTTTTGTTACTTCTGACTATACTGTATACACAGATGTCTGCTTCTACTTGATAGTTTTGAAATAGTTAAGAGAATTTAAAAACCAGTTATAAACTGTTAACTTACTAATGGCCTGTTTGTTTTTACATATCTTAATCATATTGTCCTTGGTGATCTGGTGGACCACCGAATACTGCTTTTCTCTTTACCCACACCCAGGGATGAAGGTTAGAGGGTAGTAAAGGTTGAAAGAATGGGACAGCTGGAGGCTACTGGGCTTTCTAAAATGGGAACAACAGGCAGTGACGAATGAGAATTACACATGTCACTGTGTTGACATTTGCAGGCAGCATGGATGCAGACCTTGGTCTAGGGTTGTACTTTCCATTCAAAACATAGCTTACAAAGAAGTACAATAAAATTAACAGAAAGGCACAGAGGGGCTCACTATTCTCTGTGGTTTTGTATATGTTTGCTATTTTCTGTAATATAAAGTTAGCACAGTGCTTACATGATGCACAAGATAGTTTAAGAGTATCCATTGGGGGGAAATATGAAAAAGTGGGGGTGGGTGAGAATACTTCACAGATGAGGAATAAAGTTTATTCACTGGCCTTATTTACTAAAAATGGTTCTAAACAACTTTTGCCTGCTTTCAAAAACCAAAACTACCCTCAAGGACCAAAGTTGGTGCCATGGAAGATAATAAAAAGAATGTGTCATGACCGTTACAAAATCAGCATTCTTTAAAACATTCCGAGCAATGGCTCAGAAAAAAAAAATACCACTTTAAAATGGTAATTTGGAAGGCAATGATACATTTGGATGTATTAGTTCTGGGATCTTAGCTAAAAAACTGGGCTTTAGTACTATTTCTCAGACATAGCATAGAAAAAAAAATTCATTTTATTTCCTTCAACAAAAATCAGAGATTGCACTTCATTAACTCAAGCCAGAACATGAATTAGTATAAATTAGTGTAAATTAATATGAAGTAGTATGAATTTTTTTTTTTTAGTATGAATTAGTAGAAATTTATGTAATATCCCAAAGAATCTATATGATGGTACACTTCTAATGGTCACTAAATGAATATCAATCGATAAATTCCATATATTCAAATATGATCTTATTAGTAAAGTTTAAAAAAAAAAGATATGGGCAAAGAGAATCTCTTTTTTTTCAGGAAATACAAATGTCAAGAAGTTTTATTTTATAAACAAGTTATAAGAAGGTGTTTATTTGAGTTACCTTCAGTTTCCAATATTATGAATTAAGCAGTAATTTCAAAGAGATCAGATCTCTATGGATCCCAGTTTAAAGGACCATGCTCCATTCCTTAATGACATATTCTCACCCTGCACTCTCACAAAGGCCAATTCTTATTCCATCTAACTACTAAAAGTGTCCATATTTATTTTTATTCTAGAATTTCATAGTGTAAACTATCTCTAAAAATAAATGGTCATCACTGGGGGCTTAAAAATCCTGACCAAAGAAAGACACTAAGAAAAAGACGTTCATTCACAAATTATTCCTCAGGTGAGGAACAACTGTAAGTCAGGGACAGCATCTTTTTACCTAAAAAAAAAAAAAAAAAGAAAAAATTTTTTTTTTTTCCGCTAGTGCTGACCCAGCACAGCACGTGGCTGCTTGATGCCTCTCTGTGTACACTGCCAAGTAAAATTGGAACTGGCTAGAGTGTTGCCCATGGTCATCTGGAAAGTTCGTATGAGCAAAATAAGCCACCTTCCTTATGTTGTTGTTGTTGTCAGGTGCCGTCGGGTCAGTTCCGACTCATAGCGGCCTTACAGACTTGTGTTACTATCACTAAGTCTTCAAGTCTTTAACATTAAGTCATGGGAAGCCCCAAGTGGGAAGCCTTTCTGCATAAACCTCCCTTTGGATACTAGTCATCTGGTAACCTGGCACTGCAGAAGCAGAGATCGAATTACAATGTTTCAAATGCTAAATCCTGAGATTAAAAAAAAATTTTTTTTTCAGGTTTAGTATCAAATGTTTCATGGGAAAAGAAAATTCCTAGAACTCTTGATTCTGGCCATTACTTCATACCTCTCTTTAGAAGCTTTAAACACGGTACAGCAGAAAAAGCAATGGGATTTGGAGTCTGGGTTCTAGTCCAGCTCTGCCACTTACCAGCCATGTGACTTGGGGCAAGTTCAGTTTCCTCATCTGTAAAATGGGGATACAGTATCTCATTTAATACTCACAATAAACCCTGTAATGTATGTCAAAGTGTCTAGCACAGTGCCTGGCACATGGTAGGCATTCAGCAAATGTTAGTTCCCTTCCTTGTTCCTTAAATTCTGAAAGACAATGTTCCAAATTATGCTTATACTGTATATTAGTTAAAAGGCACATAACACCCATAAATATATTTTTCCCTGGAGTTTCCCTTCTAACAAACATGGGAAATAGAATGATTGAAATGTATGGCTCATATGCTTATTTTGTTTAAAAATACGCCTATTAAGAAACTTTTAAAGTTTATAATATATTTTGGTATATCCCCTTAGAGTATAAATTATTAAAAGATAAAGTGTCCTTTTCTATGTATATAATCATTTAAAACAGAACCTCAAAGGTGGAGAATCACAAATGACCAAATGGTACATTCTCATCAGACTGGTAATAAGAAAACTAAAAACCCCACAACTCAAAAAGTAGGAAACAAGTAAAGAAATGATAAACCCAGCCAAATGCCTATCTTGATAACTTCCAGAGTGAAAACAACTGATTAACACGCCAAATGATGGTGGTTTTATTTGCTTGTTTGATTATTTATTTATGGAGAGCTCTGTGGTACTGAGCACATTAAGTGAATAAAAACATTTTTATATATGGAGTGCCTACCTTCATATGACATTTCACAGCGTGTCGCTAATCCTAAATGCACCTAAGTAAACAATAGTAGTAACCCAGAAGTCATATTTATAAGGAAGGACTTCTCTCCCTAGCTCCAAGAATAAGCTACTGACTTCGTTTTTTTTTTCTTTTAATCCAATTTTAGATGAAGGTTTACAGAACAAACTAGTTTCTCATTAAACACTTAGTACACACGTTGTTTTATGACATTGGTTAACAACCCCACAACATGTCAACACTCTCCCTTCTTCACTTTGGGTTCTCTATTACCAGCTTTCCTGTCCCCTCCTGCCTTCTCGTCCTTGCCCCTGGGCTAGTGCGTCCCCTTTGTGTCGTTTTGTTTTATGGGCCTATCTAATCTTTGGCTGAAAGGTGAACCTCAGGAGTGACATCATTACTGAGCTAAAAGGGTGTCCAGGGTTTCTCCAAGTCTCCGTCAGGCCAGTAAGTCTGGTCTTTTTTTGTGAGTTAGAATTTCTACATTTTTCTCCAGCTCTGTTCGGGACCATCTACTGTGATCCCTGTGTACTGACTCCATTTCTGTTTCTGGTTCTCTCCATCCCTACTACCACACCAGTGCCCTAAGACTCAAATCAGGCTTGTCCTTGCCAGGTATCCCATACTGCCAAAAAAGTCCCTTCTCCATTGCTCTACTTCTCCATGAAAATTAAATCCTATATAAAAATAAGTATTTAGTCACTGACTTAGCATTTAAGGACTGAAATTTTTCAAAATTTTTATAACTACTATAACAAATAGGCTACATAAAAAAAAAAAAAACTTTTTTTTTAAAGTCATGAAATATTTATAAGTTACGATCTAAGTTATGTAAGTGAAAATCTTAGAGTTAAAAAGTCTATGTAAAAGATGGGAAGTTACGAATAGTGAAATTTAATTAATTAATTTAATGTTAATTAATATTTATATGCTCTATTGTCCCATGAAGATAGTGATGAATATTCTAGAAAAAGTCCATTTTGACTAAAATGATGCCAACTTTATCTTACATATTTTATCAACAGTATGTAGCATGCTATTTAACTCCTGTTACGTTAGTATTAATTTAACTTCCTGTGAATTTTGAGAAGTAATGTGATAAGGTGTGAAGAGAAGTAGACAAAGAGTGTGAAGACCCACACTCATCCACCACCTGCAGCTCTGTAAGGAGAGCTTTACAACCGTTCTCGCCGATGCACACAAGGCAAGTATTATTACACTCATTTACCTCAGTGAGAACGCAGGTAAGGTTCTTCTCCTTTCTTGTATTTAAATATGGTTTCCACATAGAGGCGCGCCCAGATCCTTGACCGTTTGTTAGCTGCTTCTTATTGGTCTCTTGCTGTCCCCTCCCTGTTAGTTTCCTTGATAGCACTTACCACAATTTCTACTCACATGTTTGTAACATTTTTTTTTTAAGTTTACATAAATGCAAAGTATTATCATAATTATTTTGCTGGGCAACATGTTAACATAGACAAACAAAACAGCAAAGTGAAACATTTATCTCAGATTATATTTCACTAAAAATTTTTTCAAAAATGGTGGGAAAACAGCATAATGGCAATTGCGCTAAACCTTCCATATGCTCTGCAGTTTTATAGAAATGTAAGAGATCGCTTTTCATTTCCAACATGATTGTAACATGCTTTGCTGGTCACTTCAAGAAGCCGTTATAACCTGATCTGAACCATTCTTTGATGTGGAAATTTCCACACAAAAATCATTTCCAGCAGCTTCCTTTCACAAAGGTGACATATATCCTTGTTATTGTGCATCAAACACTAAGATACTATTTTCCAAACTTGAATTCAGAAATCTAGACTAAATCAAACTTAAGATTCAGAATCTAAAAGACACGTAGTTATGCTCCTAACATAACCAGCCTATGAATAAAGCCAAGAACTATTTTTAATAAAAATTTATACTCAACAAAATAAATAATATAATCCTATAAACTATTTTTTTATAAACTATACATATTTTCTTTTCATATTGGATTCTATGACCCTATAGGTTAATGCATCATTTTTGTTAGAAGCCTGATTTTAGTCTAGATAGAGTTTTTCAAATTATAAGTTGCAGACCATTAGTGGGTCATAAAATCAATCTCATGGGTCAATAATAGCTAAAAAAGAAAGAAAAAAAGAACAAAAGAGAACAGAGAGCAAGGTATGACTATATCGTGTGTAGTTAAGGACATGCTATTTTTGAAACTTGTTTTATTTAAATACAGGGCACACACACAGCTCTATGGCCATCAGGATGCAAAAAGTGGGTCATGGTCAAAAAGTCTGTGAACTACTGATCTAGATGGATCAGTCCACTGCGGGGAGGGGGGGCAGAACAGGGTATCCCAGGCCTGGCTCCTAAAGCTGCTCCGCTGCACCTCAGATGCAAGGGGCCTCTTTAATCCTCTGCTCTTTTGGCGCCTATTTAAAAAAAAGAAACACCAAAAAACAAGGAAATAATGACATTCTTTTTCACTGCCAAGTAGCATTTCAAATACCACTGATTTTGTGAGAACTGGCTAGCTTTTAAAAATAATAACAATTTCTGTTTCAGCATTTTGAAAATTGGGAAGGGCAAATCATGTAGAAGCATCATTGATACACCTCTTCACTGATGGTCTGCTCATTCCAGGAACACAAAATGTACAAAAAAGCTCATTTATTTACAAGCAATGGCAAAATTTTCATGCAAATTTTTACCTTCAAGTTTCATGTGAGCATTCTCAGAGTATTTTAAAATCATTTTATTTTACTTCTGGTTAGAATTCTCTCTCATGCTTAGACAAGTCAGATGGTAAATGGGAATTAATGGTTCGGTAAAGACAGATATAAACTTAATAACTTTAAGAAAATAAATATCTGCACAAAAATGCCCTTTGGTTCTAAGAATCATACGACATGCAGTGTTTTAGGTTACGTTCATTTTTATCTTGTAATAAACTTGTAAATTGAGAGCATCTGCAACCTATAGCATCTCGGTAACTTCACAAAAACTCTTCTTTGAGAAAAACAACAGCTCCTCAAGACAACTAAAGAAACAGTTTAACCCAAATTTTACTTGCTTGGGGTGTGTTGTGTGTAAAATGCTGCATTTAAATACTCAAGACAATCGAATGTTACTACCCAGGAAGAGGACTGAGACCCACTAACTCTGGAGAGCTCTGTGGTCACGCTGCTCCGAATCACGCGCTCCTGCTGAATTCAACTGCAAATTCAGTAACGGGTTATAAACAAGACACCACCGCATACACAACATTGCAGCCACATAAAGGGCACTAGCGACAAAATCCTTCACAGTCACTATCTGAAAAATGACTAAGAACACCAGCCCCTGTACTAGCAGCCGTGCCGGCCGCTAGTGCGAGCACCGAGGCCGAGGGACAGTGCCAAGGCCGGCACTTCCCTGCCTGAGCACTGGAGGGCGCTCTCCACCACACGCTCTCGGCGGCCAAGGCAGGGCGAGGAAGCCCTCCGGCTGCGGCCGCGGGCCCTCCGGCCCCCGTGCGGGAGGCTCGCCCGTAGCCGAGACGCCGGCCAGACGGCGCCGGGGGTCCCGCCGGGCACGCACTGCAGGCTGCAGGCTCAGGAGCCGGAGCCCCGCCGAGCAGCCACTTACCTCCTGGGCAGGGGTGGCGGCGAGGCTCACGAGCAAGCTCCTCGGGCTGAGGGCGCCCTCGGAGAGGCGTGACGAGCCGCCGAGCGACTCTCAACCTGTCGGCAGCGCTTGACAGCGCGGAGCGACGCAGAACGGAACCGGCTAAATCACGGCAGGACTCGGGGCTGACGTCAAGTGCAGCTCGCTCGGCGTTTCACTTCGCCACTTCCCCGCCGAGACGCGGTGCCAGGAAACGTGGTGACGTCAGCCCTCTGAACTCCGTGCGCGGAGAACAGGCCCTGTTCCACCCGGAGGAAGGGAGGCAGGAGCCGCGCGGCCAGCCGCAGCCCGCCGGGCTTTCCCAGTCCGCGCCCCGCCATCGAATCCCAAGCTTAGCTTTTTTTTTTTTTTTTTTTAACAACTTGAACAGTCTGTATCTTTAACTTGCAGCTGGACTGAATTTGCAACAGGTCGCTGATGAAGTAACAGCTTGTTTTAGTAGGCTAGAATGGCGGGGCGGGGGAGGAGGAGAGCGGGCGCGGAGAGAGAGAGACTGCTGCCTTGAACTCTGAGCAGAGAAGCCAGGACACGGACATGTCTCAGCCGAGGGAGCTGAACCTATACAGACACAGATCCAGGGGAACTCCTTACTACTGCCAGAAAGTTAACACTTTTAGAAACACGCAGACGTAATAACAATCTTTTCTAGAACTTCAAAAAAAAATCTGCAGAATTAATTTAAGACCCCTCTCGAAAATTCTTACCTGTTTCCTCTCCGGTTACAGCCATGATGGGCTCCTGCATACAGAAGTGTCTTGTTTCCTTATCACAGCTCAACATCAAATGTTCCAAACTAGCAAGCATGTGCAGGGTAAGTAGAAGTATTGACATCACAATGACATCACTAGCCTATCACTGCCATCAATCTGCTTTGTCACAGCACAGCTCACTGAAACCAAAGCCCTATAAAAACTCTTCTCATAATAAACCATTTGAATGTCCTCATTCTTCATTTTCACAGAGAAATCCGATGAGATGGGCTCTGGCAAAAAATGTCTCATTAGCGTAGAAAGTAACATGCTTCTTTCTAACGGGGCTACTACTTTATTCCTGCTGTGTTTCAGGTTTCTAGGTGAACACAGGAGGAAACAATAATGCATGTTTTCCTAACTCACAGGAAGAGAAAAAAGTACTTAGAGGTTTAAATTTCAGGGATTAAAAAAAACAAAACTGACAATCACCACGGAAGGACTAAGGTATTCCACACACAGGTCTGTTCACCAGGTAGAAAAAAGCCAGCCACTGCCCATCGCTTAGAACATCTTTAATTGCTGAACCACTTGCTATAACACTATAGAACCCAGCTGCTCCTATGCTGATAACTTGTTAATTTCACTAGAAGGATGTAGATAATGAAATTAAAAAAAAAAAATCCCTGTACCAGTGAAGTATTACATTCTATAGCCTTCTTCCATAAACATTACATTGAACCATCTGCAGCTGCTAGGATTGTCTTTTTGGGCCACAAGACAGCAATTTCCTGTGCTCCAGCCTAATACATTATTTTAGCAGATCAAACCCCCTTGAAAAGAGCTTTGTGATTTTTTTTAATTCATAAATAAATCATAATTAGTATTAGGAAATCTGTTTCAAGTTTCAGAAAGATCACAGTGATTTTTATCTCGATATTTTTCTAAATTGGTACTTAGGTGTTCAGTAAACATCAGTGTAAAAAAGGGTAGAGGAAGGTGGGGAAGAAGGTGGGTTGCTTAGTGACTTCTGCTATGAGTTAAGTAGTAATAGACTCCCTGGACCAGTTATATTCAGTTAACCAGCACATGGAACTAGTAACATTTTCACAAAGGGTAAGTATTTCACTTTCATTCATAAATGTTTGTGAACATTTATCATATGCCAGGGACTGTGCTAGGTACCAGGGAAACAGGGACAAATAAAATACCCTGATTCTTGTCCAATCAGAACTACCATTGAGTGCAGGACAGAGTTAAAATACAGTGTGCAATGGGAACTCAGAGGGGTTACCTAACCAGATTTGGAGGATCAGGGAAGGCTTCCTGGAGGAGGTGCCATCTAAGAGGAAACCCAAATAATGCGTAAGACTGGGGAAAGTTTCTGTTTGAGTAAACAGCCATGTGTGAAGGCCCTAGAGAGGAGAGGGGAGGGTGGCAGCCACATCAGAGGAAAGGAAAGAAACCCAGCATATAGCTGCCTACACCTAAGCTGAGTTGTGAGCCACATTAAGGATTCTGAACTTTGTCTAGCAGTAATAGGCACCCACTGAAGGGTTTTGAGCAGGATGTGATTATGTACCATTGCCCTGAAGAACAGAGAGTATAACAGAGAAAGGGAAATGTTGGAGGCAGAGGCTTCTGTTTTTAAGAAATAGTAGTAGTTCCCAGAATCGTTGGGAGGGATGAAGGAAGAAAGAAATGTGAGTGGAACTTGCAGAAATAATTCCCAAAAGACTGGGTAGGCCAAGAAGGCAGCTGCGTCTCTGGCCTGAAGAGGAAGCTCAGGAAGCTGCCCTGCTACAACCAGCCTCGGGGCAGCCCCCTGGCAGACTGGAGTCTGCGGCGGGGATCTAGGGCAGAGTGGATGGCGGCCTGGCCTAGGATAATGATACTGGGGATTGGACAGCCATGAGGAGGCTACTGACCTGGGGGAAGAATCCACAAGGTGGATGTGGATGGCGAAGCGTTGGGAGAGGAAAGGATGACACCCAGGTTTCTGGCTTGAAGCAACAGGATAGGTAGTGGTACATCACTGAAATAGGGTAAATAAAAGGAGATTTGGGGTGGACAAGTGGAGCTGAGTTTTGGACTTAAGGAGTCAGAGATGGGTGTGGGACATCCAAGTAGCTGGTTGGAGTCAGGGGCATAGTCACATTAACTGAAGCCATGAGAGGGGATGAGGGCATCCAGGGAGAGTTTATCCAGTCAGGTGGGAAGAGGGCCGCAGATGCCATCCTGAGGAACACTGCTCACAGCTAGGAACTAGGCAGAGGGAGATCAACCCAGCAAAGGAGGCTGAGAGAGAGAAACAAGGAGAATGCCCTACTGGGGAAGTGAAGGCGGCGGCAGTCAACAAGGTCAAATACTCCAAAGAAGCCATCAAGTTTAGGACTGCAAAGTCACCAATAAAATGGATGTGGCCCTTTCATGTGAGGACGGTGAGAGGGTGGAAGGTGGACAGGAAGTAAGTGGTATCTCTAAGTTCAGAAAGGCAAGACAGGAATGTTCATCTCCCTGCTGGCAGTGGTGGGTGGTTAACACAGAACTGGTGCTCCAGGCCACCATTATTAGAGACAGAGAGGAAGAGGACTAAAGACTGAAAGGCAAGAAACAAAGCCTCACTACTTGGGTGTGATATACACATTCGCATATTACCACAGACTGATTCACGGAAAATCAACAGAATATTAGATGGATAAAATAACTTAAAAAAAATCAGTGACGTTTCTCTACACAAACAATAGCTAACCAGAAAATGTAACTGAAAAATAAGGTACCACTCAGATAAAAAAAAAAACAGCAGTAAAAACCATTAAGCATTAAGGAATTAACTAAACAATGAATATGCAAGATGTCTACAGAGAAAAATATTAAACTGTTAAAAGAGTAAAATAAGATCTAAATGAAGAGACATTCTATGTTTTTGAATAGGTCAATTTCACATATTATAAAGGCTATGGTCTCCCTGAATTAATCCATAAATTAAATGCAAGTTCACCTTTGGTTTTCTTTTTATTATTATTTAAATTTTTTTTAGAAAGTCAAATTTATTCCAAAGTACATATGAAAGAATGGTAGTTCACAAAGAGCTAAATCAGCGATTAAAAAAATAAATAAATAAAAAGACAAAGAGGAGGAACTTGTATGAAATAACAAGACAGTATGGCATCGACAAAGAAAACGTGATCAACGGTGCAGAATAGAGTTTTGAGGCAGAGTCAAGTATATGTGATAACCTATTTATAATTAAGGTTACTCCCATAAATTCATGGAGAAAGGAGGAAATTGGCTCCAAGATACAAACACTATATACCAAGGTGGACCCCAGCTGGATTAAAAATCTAAACATGAAAGGTAAAACTAAGCTAGTAGACAATAACGTAAACAAATACCTTTGTGACTTGTAGGAGAAAAAGACTTCTTAAATAAAACTCCAAAAGCACAAGCCTTATATGTATACTATTTATGTAAAACCGAATAACTGTAAAAATTTTCTTTGCTGCTAAAGAATCAAGTTTGCTGTGGATTTTCCATTACAGTATTGGGTAAGTACTATGCATTTTTTACCCCATAAGTGCTACCACTTCAGTTCTATATATACTTTTATCATATTCTACAGTAACCCCAGTAACCCCCCAAATATGGGAAGATTAAAGCTAATTAAGGGATTCACAAATTGTAATCTACTTTCTTATATACATGTAAGACTTTGAAACTAAAAAAAAACTAATATTATTATTCTTAAAATTAGTAATATATTGTATGTCCTAAGCAAACAGATCAAGAACAGAATTCAATTAAAACATAAGATTTTTGAACGTTGTATTAAACACACCTATTCTAGTTACCATAAGCACAAATGAATTAACTTAAAATAATATATAACTCAAATCTAACTGAAATCTTAACCTACTGCTATTGAGTCCAACTTACAGCAACCCTATGGGACAACTGTCCCATAGGGTTTCCAAGGCTGTGATCTTTACAGGAGCAGGCTGCCACATCTTTTTTTCTGCAGAGCAGCTGGTGGATTTGAACTGCTGAACTTTCAGTTAGCAGCCAGGTGCTTAACCACTGCGCCACGAGGGCTCCTTACAGTACATGAAATCTTAGGTAACCCTAAAAGCTTCGGGATACATTACAACTGTTTTCACTATTGTCAGTTCCCATAAGAGCTAGAATGGGTACCTCAGAATTCAAATATACTAAGAGTGGCCTAAAGAAAAATCAGCATTTGTGTGGAAAGGAGTTGTCTGGAAATGAGACTTGAGCGTAACAGCTGGTTAAAAAAGCCAATTCAGTGCATCATGGACGAATGCTTACGTCTTCATGGATTAGAGAATGCTAGAAATATATTTGGGATATTTACTTAATCAAAATATCCGTTCATGTTTGCAACTCCCTTTTTCCAACATCCTGCACTAAATTTAACTCTCTTTACAGCCGTAAAATCTGTTAAAAAGTAAAACCCACGTCATTATTTAACTTGCTGTTTAATGTACTAAATTAAATTAACATACTAATCCAGCCTTTTAAGTGCCTCCCATGCACCCCCCCCGCGAAAATCTACTTCCTGTGTATTTCAGAAAACTATAAAATCACCACTAAATGGCGTGAGGTACTAACCCACGGTATTCTAAATGTATTAGATTAATGAACTATACCTTGAACAACAACCTGGCTGCCTGGGACAAAGAACTGCTGTGTGCCATCGGGTGACTGTGCTGCGTACTGTACAATTGTAGCACCTGGTGGAGGAGCTCCTGAATTTGTCATTGTTAATGCCTGGAGTCCCTGAACACCATCAGGTCCTGGGTTAGAAATCTGGATTGTTCCACCTTGCGCTATAGCAACTTAACAGAAAAAGAAAAAAAATATTAGAGAATTTTGAGATTCATGGTTAATAATCCCATACTGGGGGAATACACTCTGGGTCTCTGTATTGCCATTGCCTCTCATGTCCCAATTACCCTTATTTCTCTCCCAGATTGGTAAAGACCACCAGTTTCCTCATGGGGCAATACTTGGAAAAAGCTCTTAAACACTTGGAAATATTTTTATATTCAGAACTGCTTGAAATTCATAGAATCCACAGAGTGTTCCTGCTCCCTGGCACCCACCCAACTGAATTACAGATGAAGAGGGAAGATGCTGAAGGATCCAACTTCTGAGTTTTCTCCATTCTCTCAGGTGCCTTTAGTCATAAACAACACTCTTCCAACATTTAAGAAATGGTCCATGAGATTTCCTTTTGAGCATCACAATTACAGCAAATTTATGACTTCATTCAGCTAAGTATTTTTCTAATTTTTCATCAAAAAAAGTAGCTCTTAAAGGAATAAATATTACATACTTCAGTTTTAAAGCTCAAGTCTACAAAACTGTGACCTTTACCATCTTGACTATGGCAGGAGAATCCTGGAATATAAAATGTTAAGTTGGAAAAGACCTTAAGAGGTAACGTTATTCAAAGAATTTGTGCTACAATATTTACCTCTGCAAAGAGTCTGGATAACGACAGATACGGCAGCAAATACATGAGGCTGACTTTCTCTGAATACCGACATTTGCCAGTCATGTTTAAAAGGAACATTAGCTTAAAGTTTCAAAGACTAACTGATCAAATGTTTTAAATTTTCACTATAACTGACAAGTAAGTACTGTTCAAAATATCTGAGGGGTCTGTACACTTTAACATGAGGACTTCATGTTGTAATTTTACACACTAGAAACTAGTAGAAACAAGGGCTATACTTTTTTTTTTTTTAAGTCATATATAAAGTAGCTAACTAGGCTATAATGAAGACAAAGAAAAAGACACACCATCAGTATAACACGACACAATGTAAATGCCTGATAAGAATGTTATGTTGTTGTTAGGTGCCCCCCCAGTTGGTTCTAACTCATAGCAACCCTATCTGTGTACAACAGAACCAAGGAAACACTGCCCCGTCCTGCGCCGTCCTCACAATCGTTGCTATGTTTGAGCCAAAGAATGTTATAGTAGTCTCTAAAATATACTGTGAATATACTCATTCCCAAACATTTAAATGACATCTCAGCAAAAGACCAAGGAACCCTGGTGGCACAGTGTTTAAAGCACTCAGCTGCTAACCGAAAATGGTGGTTTGAACCCACCAGCCGTTCTGCAGGAGAAAGATGTGGCAGTCTGCTTCCGTAAAGATTTACAGCCTTGAAAACCCTACAGGGCAGGTCTACTGTGTCCTACAGAGTTGCTAGGAGTCTGAATTGACTCCACGGCAGTGACTTTCGTTTTGGGTTTTAAGCAAAAGACCACTTAGGTGATGACCCCATAGGATAAGCCTGTCAGAGCTGTGGAAAAAGTAACAACAAATCTTCAGTTCTTTGACCTACGGTTCCAGAGCCTAACGGAAATATGGATAAACATTTTTAAAAAGATCTCAACACAGATGCATTCTCTGCATTTTAGTTCACTGACAGGCCATATTATAATACGAGTGACAGAAACCCAAGAATCAGTTACAGAATGTCAACAGTGCCAAAACTGAGAAACCCTGGGGTACTGTTACTGCATCTGGCTTATCTGGACCATTATATTCTGCTCAAATTTTAAAAACAGGGTTTCAACGTGAGTCTCCAAAAATTTTCAAGGGTCTCAAGATTTACCCTGTACAATAAAGGGGTTTGGGAGAGATCTAACTATGTCTAACTTTTTAAGAGAAAACCAAAAAAAACCCATTGCCGTCCAGTTGATTCTGACTCATAGCGACCCTACAGGACAGACTAGAACTGCCCCACAGAGTTTCCAAGGAGCACCTGTGGATTCGAACTGCCAGCCTTTTGGTTAGCAGCCGTAGCACTTAACCACTAGGCCACCAGGGTTTCCACTTCTTAAAAGAGAAGTATGAAAAAGACAAGAGGTATTGCTTTCTTGGCTCTTCACGGCTGGACATGAATGAATTTCCTATGTTGTCATATACCTGAATGCGTATTCTCAGCTGACAATTAGTTGAATGTGATAGAAAGCGTGCTTTACAAAGCACAGCCACAGGCAGTGTAACCACAAGGGTTAGGTTTTTGGCATCATTTCAGCAAAAGGTCTAAAACACAGCAGGCATTCACAGATAGGATGAATGAATGGCTATCATTTCCTCAAGGTGGACTATACTATAACCAATTTAAGCCACCTGTGAACCTAGTAGGGTTAAATGAAGTTTGATATCAAATTCTAAATACAGAGCTTCATTTTTCAACTCTAATACAAATATCAAGTTTTTAGATTAGTAAATCTGAGGTGAGAGCAGCTGCTTCAAAGATATGAACGATGAAATATGTAGATAACAAAGACCCTTTTTTTCTTTTTCAGTAATCTTTCCCCATAATTCCAACGAAAACTTTTTTCTTCTTTTCACTGTGAAAAGCCATTCCTCTTGTAGCTTTTAACTTCTGGTCAAGTCATTATGTAATTAGATGTGGGAAACAAAAGCTAAACACACACATACACACGTGCACATACACACACATTGGCTCAAGAGGAAAAATGTCCCTACAGATAAGTCTCATAATTTAGCTTAGCTTTTATTTTTGTACAGAAGGCACTTTTGGATTCTGGCATTATCAAATGACAGAGGACCTTCCCATTCAAAATGTTCTCTCTTGTTTGACAGTAAACAAGATTCCTTAATGCTTCAGGATATTAGGAATAGGCTTTCTGTGTGTGTGTGTTGAAAAGAGTTGAAAATAAAATTTTTAGGTTACAAAATATTCAAAGACAGCATAATATGTTTTCAGTAAACATATATCAAATTAAGCAGTAGAAAAAATTAAATTAACTGAATGAGTTTAGTCATATGTCTTTTGCTTTAATTATTTAAGAAATTATGGAAAATTTCTAGCCAACATAAAAGTAGAGAGAATTTTGTATCATCTGTTTTTCCTGCCCACTTGCCCTCGAACGTTTATTTATTTTTTGGAGTTTTTAAAAACAAATCGTAGACACCATATCTGACCTATCATTCTTAAATAAAGTGATTGGTCCTTATCGAGGCCATTAGTGAGTAAGGAAAACCAAATACCTTTGTACTTCTTACTAATCTTACTTTGAGGACCTAACGTTTCGTAATGCTTTTCTGGGTTGACACGTGCAACTAAGGCATAAAGGTTTATACCCATGGCCGTATCCATTTTTGTTTGTAGCAATGGGGGTCCATATAGACCTGTGGATATTGACTGGGTCTCAAGCAGAGTAAATGTTGTTGTTTTTTTTAGACTATATGCATAACTTAATTTCTCCCATGAGTAATCCTTAACAATATTAGTTTCATAAACTGAATTAAAATTGAACAACTAGATTATAAACCAAGCTTGTTGCCGTCGATTCCAGCTTATAGCAACCCTATAGGACAGAGCAGAACTGCCCCATAGTGTTTCCAAGAGTGTGATCTTTATGGAAGCAGACTGCCACATCTTTCTCCTGGGGAGTGGCTGGTGGGTTCAAACCGCCGACCTTTCAGGTAATAGCTGAGCGCCTAATCACTTCACCACCAGGGATCCTTAGCTAGATTATATAGTCAATTAAACTCTACTTCAATTTCCATTATTAATTGACTCAAACCTGTTAGTACATCATCTGCTTGACCAGCAGTGGGTACAGGTTAGGTTCTACTGCCCTCCTTGCTCTGGGAGCTCCCTAAATAACACTTCTCCACTCAACATCTCAGGTGGGCTATACTCTGTAGGTCACTCTGCACCCACTGGTTCAATGCTGAACACGGTGACCTTAAATTTAGAATGAGTTAGTCTAAGAAAGGGCCACATGAACCAGAGACTACATTAACCTGAGACCAGAAGAACTAGATGGTGCCTGGCTACAATCAATGACTGCCCTGACAGGGAACACAACAGAGAACCCCTGAGGGAGCAGGAGAGCAGTGGGATGCACATCCCAAATTCTCATAAGAATTAATGGTCTGACTGAGACTAGAAGGACCCCGGTGGTTACGGCCCCCAGACCTTCTGTTGGCCCAGAACAGGAACCATTCCCGAAGCCAACTCTGCAGACATGGATTGGACTGGACAATGGGTTGGAGAGGGATGCTGGTGAGGACTGGGCTTCTTGGATCAGGTGGACACTTGAGACTATGTTGGCACCTCCTGCCTGGAGGGGAGATGAGAGGGTGGGGGTGGGGTTTGAGGCTGGCGAGATGGAGACAAAAAGAGAGAATGGAGGGAGAGAGAGAGCGGGCTGTCTCTTTAGGGGGAGAGAAACTGGGAGTGTGTAGCAAGGTGTACATGGGTTTTTGTGTGAGAGACTGACTTGATTTGTAAACTTTCACTTAAAGCACAATAAAAATTATTTTAAAAAATGAGTTAGTCTAAATAGAAAAAGTGTAAAAAATTAATTTGCTGAGTACATTTCTACTGTTAGTTTTAGCTGGTTACACAAATTATATATATATATACACACAAATTATATATATATATAAAATATACATGTCCTTATATAATCAAGTATGGCTTTCCACACCCAATTCACCACATACAATGATAAGCAGGATGGCATCACATTGACTAGTCTAGACAATAAGTTCTAAAAAAGTTCTTGGGACACAAACTGTGTTTAAAAATTCGCTACTTCTACTATTAATTACCATTGGGCACTTCTCACAATAGCTATTAATATGATTAAAGGAAATATTACTATGGGAGAAAAATTCAACAATTTTGATAAAAAAGTTTCATTTAAACAGTAATTATTTCAAAGTTCTGCATAATTAGTAAAGAAGGAAGAAGAGAAAAACAAGAGTGGAAGACTTAAAAAAAAAAGCTGATGACCAAATAAAGAAGGAATAGAATTTTTATAAATGAAGATTTTCTCTGAGTTCCTTTTACTTGATGCTAACATCTTTTTAACTCTAAACCTGTAGATATAAACTAGTTCAAATACATAAACATGGAAATGTCTAATTCCAATTTAAAACCACCCTCATTCCAAATTGCAATGAGAAGATTCACAAATGAAACCTCACTGCGTTAACTTTAAAAAGAAATGCAGGCCTTTTTTCCAGTGACTTCTCAGCTCTAAATTCAAAAAGTGAGCACAAAACAGAACCTGTGAGTGTCTGTGCCTTAAAAGCCAAGAGGTACATACAGCAGACAGAAAACTAAAACAGCATCACTACAGCTCAGAAGCCAGGAGCCCTGGTGGTGCAGTGGTTAAGAGGTCGGCTGTTAACCCTAAAAGCCGGTGGTTCAAATCCACGAAAACACTATGGGGCAGTTCTGTTCTGTCCTACAGGGTCATTATGAGTCAGAATCAACTTAACAGTGATGGTTTTTGTTTTTCGTTTAGGTACCTAGTATGTTTGCTTTGAAGCAGTTAGCTTGGAGGATTGTAAGTGAAGCAGCTGTGTGTACTTTCTAATGTGTATGCCTGTCATGTGCAAATCCCTTTATGAAGAAATGGAATTGGTGTTTATTCATATGAGTCTCCAGAGGATTATGAATTCTTTAAGCAGTCCACAAAGTTCACAGACATCTTTTCATAATGGTAGATTTTGGATTGGCCCACTTACCTTTAGTGTATAAGAATTCCAGTAAAGACGAGTTAATAGAGACTCATTCTAATAAGGTTCTTAGTAAAATATGGTAGGAGCAAGCAGAGAGACCAGGGATATGTAGGAAAACATAGTCTTGGATGATAGACAGTTCTTAATTGGTATTGGAGGGAGCTGGATACAGTAAGGTGAGGGATAAAAGAAAACATTTTGGCTTTAGAGAAAATTTAATGAGTAAAGAGACCATCAAATGTTTCAATTTCTTCAGTTGCTTTTATAAATTCACTCTCATTTGGTGCATATTTTAAATGTCTTATGCACCAAGTAACATTCTTTGCATTTTCTATGACCACCTGAGCCACCATCCTGATTCTTTCATAGATAATCTCCTGAGAAACAACAGATTTTCTCTGACTATAATCACTTACTAACCATACGACAAACCTACCACTACTATCTGTCCCTCCAGGGAAGACTGCAAGTGAAGCTACCTACCTGGTGTTGCAATAATGAATCCCTGCCTATTTTATGTTTCTTACCCCCAGGGAGTAAGTAACCTATTCCAACTTCCATTGTTTAGTTTTTGTGATTAAAAAAAAGGTGAAAATAATGAAGCCAACTTCTGTCAAATATCTAACTTTCAACTATTTAAAAATGTAATTGTTTATATATGACAAAACCTATTATTTTAATTTTATTTCAACTTTGACACATATTTAGTTCTTTTTGTTTTAAACTCCAACTAACTATCAAATTAAAGAATTAATCTAAAAGGATAATTTTTTAAAAGAAAAGAAAACAAAGTTTGGGGGAAAGTTATCATAGATAAAAGTTGAACAAAGAATTAAACCTAAAATAAGTTTTTGCGATAAAAGGTCATGAAAGGGTCTCAAAAATAGGTACATATAAATGCAGCAGGAATTCTCTATATAGTCCAGCAAAATAAGCTTCACTAAGAACCAAAGACGAGGCGTAGTGAGGTAGGGACGGGGCGGGGGCACTTACTCCCAGGTGCAAGTTCAAGGGGGTGCCAGGCTAGGCGCAGAACGGCAGTCCATGGCGCCACAACTATGAAAGGCACCTGACTAAGGCAGCTGGACGAGAGGGGTAAGGCCTTTCTGCTGGTTTCTGCTGACACATCACCATCAGTGTCTACTCATCCTGAGACTGCAGGGGAGGACAACTTAGCTATTGCCCCTGGGTGCTCCTTACTCTTGCTATGCCTCTGAAGGGACGCCAGTAATTGTTTCTATTTCTAGATATTTAGGTACAACGTGAAAGCAAGCATTAATAGCTGTTAAGTTATTGCTAGCAAGACATGATCACTGAAATAGATCTTGTGTAAGTATATATTTACCCTTCAGTTAAAGTTAAATGTCTTCTCAAAAGTTCAAATATAAGTATTCTTTTCTCAAATGAAAAAAAAAAATGTACACAAATGTCACTCAATGTCCTAGAAGTGTATTTTTAACACGGGCAACAGACAGCTGTGGAATCTTTTTGTGAACCAATCAAGGGCATTCTTTACCTGTAGACTGCACAGACAGAACCACCGCACCTCTCTTTAAAATAACTGCCAGGATCATACTGTATTGACCCAAATTAGGCAATCTAAGTAAGAGAGAGTCCGTGACCTCTTATGTGGCAGAGGCAAATGTCTAACTTCTAAACACATACTTTTCTAGGCCTCAACCAGAATTTCTGACTCCCCTCCACCACCCCCATCCCCGAATGAGGTTTCCTGCTGAGCCTCCGGCTGCAAGCAGGCACTGAGGACACACAGGAATGCAGGCATCCATGCCGGCCGGCCAGAGGAAAGAGTTCACTGGCTGGACTGAGACTGTCACAGCTGACTTAAGTGTCTCTGCCTGGTGTTAACAGTAGCATGTTTCTTTGCCCCCACATTTATCTGTTTTCTCCTTTTGTCCCCACACTAACCCCAGAGGTTTGGCTACTTCATATTACTCCCACTTCAAACACTAAAAACCTGAGGTATGAAAATAAAGCTTCTTGCCCCAGTATTTGAGTTCGCAGGGACCAGAACCAGAAGTCAGCTCTCTGCACTCCCAGGCCTAGGGTTCCTTCCCCACATCGTCTCCAGCTTCAACATTCTCTCAACCCACTAGGTTGTCACGATTTCCTTTTCAGTTAATAATCTAGGTAGATTAACCTGCATTATCCCCCTTCCATAGCACTGTGTAAAGGGATCACGCACGGCTTACACCAGGCCCTGGTGGTGCAGTGGTTAAGTGTTTGGCTGCTAACCAAAAAAGTTCGCAGTTTGAATCCACCATCTGCTCCTTGGAAACCCTATGGGGTGGTTCTACTCTGTCCTATAGGATCGCCATGAGTCAGTCAGAATCGCCTGGATGGCAATGGGTTCGGTTGTTGGTTTCAGCAGCATTTGGATATGCCAGAGAGAACGCTAAGATGACAGCACCTCAGATCATCTCCAAAAACTTAAGATGTCTTAGCGTTATTCCAACAGAAATCTCCAACATTTCCCCTGTCATGACACAGACAGAAAAGGATAGTATGTGTACAGCTGCTCAAGCCCAGAGCTGACCAGCCAGGAGGCTCTCGCAGCTCCAAGCCCTGCCCTGCTGTCTGGGGACTCGGCGCTCCTGTCACCTGCTGGCTGCACTGCAGAGGCACACCAGGCAGCCAACTATGACTTACAGTTCTCAGACTCCCACATATAGGCCCACGTGGCCAGACAAGAAAGCATATAAACCAGAGAAGTAATAAAAGGGAAATGACAGTAGAAACTTCAAGGCCCAGTTCTGGCAGTGGGTTGTTTCCTTTTCCTAATACTGATTTTGGGCATGTCCACTTGGCACCCTGTAGAGGCTTCCTGGTATCACGGACCCACCCAAAGAACCAGAGTTACCAAAGGAGAATTCCTTTAATAGTGCAAATCTACCACCATTACACAAAAAACTCTAAAAAACCCGACTGTGTAAGGCCTTCTGATATGTCAGAGAAGATTATAGCTTGCTTTAAGAGCTGAGTCTTAAACTCCCACTTAAGCTTTTTCCAGGTGTTATTACTTTTTAAAGGAAAGACAGAAAATACATCTGAAACACGTTATTTGGACCAACACACCATTTAGTGTCTCATGCACTCCAGCACCAAACTTGCTACACCTTTTTCTTTAACTTTCCCCGTCCTTTTTCTTTTTCTTTTTGGCTAGAGTATTTTTATGTATCAAACTTGTTCTTTATTTGGGAAAAAACAGTGCTTTAATTAGAGCAAAAAGCACAGAATTAACAATCCATTAAAATGCACAAGAATAAATGTGAATGTATCTGTTTATTTAGAGCTTTCAGTACTTAAAATTTCAAATAAAACGATCTGTTCAATTGCTATACTTTTAAAAGATATATCATTTTTCCATTCTCTGTTAAGAAAAACTGCAGCACAAATTAATACAGTAGAGAGTAATAAACACAGAATTACACGTAAAACATAATTTTAAAACACAAATGTACCTCCTTTAGATTAGTCAGCATGATATGTAATGGTTGGTTAACAACAGCCAACAAGAATCAAATACAGACATTTCTCTCTTATGACGTTCGCATGCTCCATAAAGATACAAAAAAAGGTCTAAATTTTTAATAGAGATGAATATAAACATATAAATAGGAAAAACTATCCCTTGTTTACTTTCACTCCAAATTTTTTTCTATATTCAGTAATAAAAACGTTTACTTTTAAAAGGTTTATCACAGCTGCCAATAAAATCTCTTACTTATATAACACATACTTTTCATTCTATAATACACAGTTTACGTATATTTTAAGTGGATTAATTTAGTGCCAAAACCTGAGTTGCTTCAATGTAACTACAGAAGACTTAATTAACGCTAGAACTGTACGGTATGGTATTGTAGCATACATACTGTATTGCCCAGTGCTAGTCTGATATATGCTAGTCGGTACTGCCATGGGAGCAATGTTAGGTGGCGTTCCTTCTTCCTCTGATTTTTCTTCTTCAATCTTGGGAACACCAGACACATCAGAGGAAAGTTCATTCAGTATTTTTCTAAAATAAAATGTAACAATATACATAATTGAGGTAGATAAATGAGATTTAAAACAAATACTATACTGGAAGAATATGTATGTAATTATTCTTTCTTGGAAAAATATTATAAAGTAAGAAATTTCAGTAACTTACCTATACGAGGGTCTTCGTGAAAGGATTTCTCTATGTTTATGAGAATCAATTATACCTTCTGATTCTGCAGACTCATCTGTCTCTGCAATTGTTGCTACCTATAATACAAGAGTTTCTGAAATGAATCATAAAACAGGTGATCTTCTCCCTCACTCCACCAACAGTGTAAGAGTTCAAGTGTACGGCACTAAGCCAGGTGCTGTGGAGGCTACTAAGCTACAGAATGTGGCGAACCCCCGAAAAAGGAGCTCGGAATCTTGTTTGGAAAGGCAGTAGATACATAAACATTTAAGATGTAAAACAAGTGTACGAGTGAGTGTGGACGTGAATGGTACAGATAAGAGAGTCTACAGAAACGCAAAGGAAAGAACTGCTGAGATGTCAGGTGAGGCTGCACAGGCAAAGACTGAACATAACATACCTGAGCTCTAAGATCCTAAACCTGAAAATGCCCTTACAAATCCAACAGGGAGCAAGTGAGCAGCTGACAGAGGTGGAAAAAGCCCCTTGGTTTCATAATTACATTTCACTTATCTCTTCTTCTAGTTGACTTGAGCTGGGTCTTCACATCAGGGATTAGATAGATGCAGAGAAGAAAGAATATTTATGTAAGAAACAAGTGAGTAAAGAAGCCTGGCTAAAGTTAGGATTTATATTTTAAGAGCAGGTTGGGGCTTAACGGTGGTAGATCTTGAAGGTCAAAGTAAGGAATTTCTCCTTTAAAAAAAAGATCAGCATGATTTCATTTTTCAAGTCAAATAATACTCGTAATAATAACATGATTATTGAAGAAAGTCAGAAAGCTAAAATAATAAATTTCTCCAACAGTATTACTGCACTCACCTAATGTTATCAGCCATTTAACTTTGTGAGCCTAGGATAGTTCTGAGCTTACAAGAATCACTTAATATTACAATTACATGGTAATTTGATTTGGACCAAATCAAAAGAGCTCATTAAAATACCAAAAATGCAACGACAAAAAAAAAAAAAAAAAGGGAACATACAATTTGCAAAGAAAACGGACATGGATACGTGTTCACCTACACATAGGAATGTGCAGCTCTGTTTACGGACACCCAACACGTAAAAACCTTCACACAATGAATAATAAAACTGTGGTTGCAATGAGACAATCTTACAACACCACCAAATATTTTTCACTTTATACTGTGTTTTTCACACATCTCTCATGTAATCATAACAACTTGCCTACGTGAGGCTACAACCTCAAAAAGCATCATTAATATCACACACAACTAAAATTCTGCTGAAGATGATTTAAAAACGGCTGCAGCAGTACATCCACAGGGAACTGCCAGAAATCCAGGCCGGTTTCAGAAGAGGACGTGGAACCAGGGATATCATTGCTGATGTTAGATGGATCCTGGCTGAAAGCAGAGAACACCAGAAGGATGTTTACCTGTGTTTTACTGATTATGCAAAGGCATTCGACTGTGTGGATCACAACAAATTATGGATAACATTATGAAGAATGGGAATTCCAGGACACTTAATTGTGCTTGTGTGGAACCTGTACATAGACCAAGAGACAGTCATTCAACAGAACAAGGGGATGCTGCACGGTTTAAAGTCAGGAAAGGTGTGTGTCAGGGTTGTATCCTTTCACCATACCTATTCAATCTGTACGCTAAGCAAATAATCCGAGAAGCTGGACTACATGGAGTAGGCAGTATCTGGATTGGAGGAAAACTCATTAACAACCTGCGTTATATAGATGACACAACCTTCTTTGCTGAAAGTGAAGAGGACTTGAAGCACTTACTGATAAAGATCAAAGGCTACAGCCTTCAGTATGGATTATACCTCAACATAAAAAAACAAAAATCCTTACAACCAGACAAATAAGGAGCATCATGATAAACAGAGAAAATATTGAAATTGTCAAGGATCTCATTTTACATGGACGCAGCAATCATGAAATTATACCATGTACTGCAGTGGGCAAATGTGCTGCAAAAGATCTCTTTAATGTGTTAAAAAGCAAAGATGTCAGTTTGAAGACTAAGGTGCACGTGTCCCAAGCCATGGTATTTTCAACTACCTTATATGTATGCAAAAGCTGGACAATGAATAAGGAAGACCAAACAAGAATTAATGCCTTTAAATTACGGTATTGGCAAACAATATTGAATATACCACAGACTGCCAGAAGAATGAACAAGTCTGTCTTGGAAGAAGTACAGGCAGAGCGTTCCTTAGAAGCAAGGATGGCAAGACTATATCTCGAGTGCTTTGGAAACATTATCAGGAAGGACTGACCAATCCCTGGAGGACACCATGCTTGGTAAAGTAGAGGGTCAATGAAAAAGAGGAAGGCCCTCAACAAGATGGACTGACACAGTGGCTGCAACAATGGGCTCAAACATAGCAACAACTGTGAGGATGGCACAGGACCTGCAGTGTTTCATTCTGTTGTACACAGGGTTGCTATGAGTCGGAACCAACCCAACGGCACCTAACAACATAACAATGTGAGGCAGGCCATTATTTACCCATTTTAGAGAAAACTGAAGCTCACACACAGAGATTAAGTGACTTGTCCATTGTCCAACAGGTAGGAATTTTAAGATAAGCTCCATCAGCACCTATCTCTACAAAGATAAATATTTCATTTAACAAAAATCAAAAAAGCCTACTGAATATAAAACGCTACTTTTCTCCAATATTGGCCAGGTTAAAACTACACTTCAATAAATATCCACACCCCAATAAAGGTCAGAATACAAACAGGACAGTGTGAAGACTTCCTTGTTCTATAACTAGGATCAGAAAGTCAGAAACTCATGGAATCAAGGGCTATCACAGAAAAACCAACAGCAGAACAGGAAAAGACACCTGTGACAAAAAAGAGCCAAGCTTTTAATGCCTGTAGATTTAGCACTAGAAATGTCATGTTGCAACCCTCACCCTTTTTCTGAGATAAACTGTACTCAGTCATGCAGGAAAAGGACAAGACTCATTAGGTACGCTCATCTGTTTTCCTCACAGATTTTTTTAGTCATCAACTAGGTTCAAATGTCAACATTTAAAGGATAGTAACAACCTGACCTAAAAGAGTAACAGAAATAAATTCAGTAAACAAGAAGATTAAGCTTCAAAAGACTGCATCCAAAAAATACATACTTAATCATTAACATCCACTTATGCCAAAAAGAAAAAAAGAAAGTTTTAGTGTCAAGGAATTTTAAAGATTTATGACCAACCTTGATAATAAATAATAAAACATCTCTGAATCACAACTGCAATAGTAATGATGTCTACGAAAGCTAAGCTTTAATATGAGAGGGGTACATGATGTATAAACATATGCCAGGGTGCCAACAATACCATATTATTTTCTAAGAATTACATATTTTTCATTGAAAGTAAATTGCTATCCGTCTACTAACCTGAGTATTCATGAAAACAGCACAAGAAATGCAATCTGTTTATCAAACATCGTCTCCAAAGAACCCCCAAAGTATTTTTAAACACCATTGGACAGCTTTGCTAAACCAGAGTTTGAACACAGAACCACACTTGAATAAAAAGTAAACTGTCATTTGGAAATCACTCATTCTGCCAACCAAATGGCAACTCTTAATTTAGGTTCATGTTTTTTTATCTAGCAGGGCACAGTGCTCCCGTAAATGTCTGGTAAAAATATTTAAGCATAGAAGTTACACAGAGAAAAATAGGATAAATGACAAAATTAGTAAAAGGAAAAGAGGCTCGAGGAAGTCAAAGACAAGTCATCCAGGAAGGAAGCTAACCTGAACCGTCTGTATTTGTGATGACTGAATAACCGATGGCTGTGGTGTCTGAATTACTCCCTGGACGTGTACAGTCTGGCCTGAAGGTAACTGCACTAGAGTTACAGCTGGGGAGCCTCTTCCGGTGCCTGATCCAGCTACAGAAACCTGCAAAAACGATCATCATGGAGGATTATGGCTGAGTACTTTTTAGTTGTTCTTTTGTTTTTCAGAAATACCATTCACCATTATGACCAGTCAGTTTTTCTTTTCTTTTTCCTGCTTCTGAGAAATGATAGGCGAGCTGTGGTACTTGCCATTAGGAGGTGGTTACTGCCCTAGAACAGCCCTTCTCTGATGTGACAGACATTAGAGAACCCATGCCCCTCACTTTCAGTCCCCACGCGCTTCGGGGGCTGAGAGTTCCCACGCTTCAGGGGCTGAGAATGTTCCAGGCATAAAGTTCTAAAGCAGTTAAACTACCTCACCACGACCTCATGACTACTAACAGTGTGGCCTTTTTAGGCCAGAGTATAAACTACCCTCTAACTTCTTTTTAACTTCAAGTGTACTTAAGAGAAATTGGAGACAGAACTTCAATATGCTGAATTATTTTTTAATAAATTAAACATTTGGAATGATATTTTATGCTAGATGCAAGCTGACACCTTGTCTCTCTACTGATAAATATCACAGTTACTTGTATGTCTCCATAACTACAAAAAAGGCACCACCCAAAAACCCAGTGCCCTCAAGTCGATTCACAGGCCACAAAAATTGCCATTTTTATCAGGACCTCTGATGCCTTAGCATCTCTGAGCCAAGGCAAGCTCACACCTTGGAGGTGGTATGGCCTTCTCACACTTGTCCTCTCCCCTAGTGCAAGCATCCAGAGAGAGAACCAGACCATCACTCTCCACTCCTCTGGATTCAAAGCCTGCCAAATTTTCTAATTAGTAAACAACTCTGTCCTATAGGCCAGCGTAATCTTAGAAACTTTCCCTCATGTTGCTAAATAAGGTTCACCATTCATTTCATTATGATTTCTTTGGAACAGTCAAAGGCTCTGAAAACAAAACAAGCCACTTGGAAATGAGATAAGCCACCAGTGTCTACCATGAGTGGCAGTGGAACCACAGATCTCTGAAGGAAGCCTCTGTGTGACCTCATTTTAAGGAACACCAGTGATTTCCAGTCTACTTACATGACTACTTTAAAAGAATTACTAAAATCTGGGTTTATAACAAATAATTTTAATATTTACTTATAACACCATTCCCTCAGAAAGCAAACTTCTCTGGCAATCCTCAAGTAAAAATCTTCTATCCGTGCAAGACCATGTGTTGAGCACTGTACTAGGTGCACTAGGGTACAAAGTGGGATGATAAAATCAACGCCTAAGGAACAACAGCACATTAAACACTATAGAAGTAATTGCTCAATTGTATAGGCCATAAATGTGATGGTGGTACAGAACAGAAAGATCAGAATGGGCCTGAACAATAAATGAGGCTGTGTCTGGAAGCCAGAACTTGAGCTGGCATTGATCTGAGCCTGGATAGGTTGACAGAAAGTGAGAAACTAGGACAGAGGCACCCAACATGCAGCCCAAGGGTCAAGTTCAGCCCACCTCCCCTGCAGTAATACCATCCACCTCAGGTTTCAGAGGAAAAGAAAACACTTATCCTATAATGAAGCCAGAAGACTTAACCACTACAAGTTAAAAGATATCAGGAGAATTCATTCTACCAGCGTTGCCAGCACAAAAGGCAACTCTGTGAATTACAAAAAGGTCTCTGAGGGGACCCATCACCTAAAGGCACTCCTTTCTGCATGCCACTAATTCTCTAACATTTGGTCTCAGAAGGCCTCTACATTCTTGAACATTTTTTACCTCAGAGAGCTTTTGTTTATGTGGGTTATATCCAGTAGGGTGCTGGTGAACACTCAACAACTGACTCTCAGGAAGGCAAAAGCCTGACTTGTAGCTTTCGCTGGTTTCAGTGAGGTAAATTCTCCTGCCATAGCTGATTACCAACGTGATGACACTGAACACAGAGCTGGAGAAAGAGGCAGGTAATCAGCTCTTGCAAGCCAGTACAAGTCAGCTCCAGCACCCCACTGGTTATATTTATTGGTATTCTCCGTACTAAAAACCAAACTGAGAAAATTTAAAAATATTTAGTAACTCAATTAAAAATAATAACCCATTATATGCTAACAAAAATAACATTTTATAAAAAATAATTATATTTTCAAAAAATTGATGAGAAGACTGGCCTTGTTTCATATTTTTGCAAATTTTTAGTGTCTGGCTCAACTAAAGACAGCTAGATGCTCCTATATACTTCTGCATTCAATCTGTTGCAGTAAGTTGTTTGAGTTGACGTACGTGAAGAAAAACTGGACCTTATACAGATATGCAGTTGGAAAAGGGGTGAGTATTTTAACAACTTTTCCAGAAAAATGTGGATATTCATCTTTAATACTACACCAAAACTCAACAAGTGGTAATTTTTTTTTAAGGTTAGTTGCAATGCAGAATTTGAAACCATACCGATGAACTTTCCATACTGTTGCATTATAACCCATTGGTCCTTCTTGCACTGTGAATGTATCTTTCACCCATGTAGGTTTTGTAACATTGTGGGATAGTCATTTGGAAAACAGTGGCTCACTGAGTTACGCAGATCTTGCAAATGTTGACACATTTCATGATACACTATCAGAAAATCACACAAATTAAAATCACTCTCAATCTCATTACAAAAGTCTCTAAGTACTGGGAAGCTGTCAAGCTCACAGTGGCGGATGCAGGTTTCCCAAAATTGAAAATTTTTGTTTAAAAGCTTGAATGTTATCATTGGCCATAAACACTGTCAATTGTTTTCCTTGAATATACAGGCTTACTTCGTTCATTTTTGAGTAAATGTCTTCCAAATATTCCAGTTTAAATAGCCATAGTATGACTATTACTTGTCCTTTTGAGAAAAATGAATGAGCCATGGAAAACCCCAGCTAGTTCATCCTGCCACTCAAACAACAGCAAGTGTTTCTCAAGAACACCATCCCCTTCAGTATGCAGCAGACGTGCTTTTGGTTCACGTCCCATTTCATTACACAGCTTATTAAATGACACGGACTCAAGGGCTGAGACCTAATAAAAAAAAACCCACTGCCATCGAGACCTAATAGGCTTGGTAATTTTTACTGCTTCATCAAGGATATTCTTAAGGGAAACCAGCGGTTTTTTTTACTGCCAAGTGCATGGCTGTGAAGAATACGATGACTACTAGTACAGTTCGGTGCCAATGACCTGATTTGTGCTAAGATGCCAGTAAGTTTGCCCACCCTGCCCCCCACTGCTTCTGTGCCATCAGTGCAAATGTCAATACCGTGAAAAAAAGAAAATAGCATCGTAGCATTATTACAAAAACGGCTTTGTCCCCATAAACCTGAATCTCAGGGTTCCACAGACCACACTTTGAAAATTGTTGCTCCATACTAATGCTGCCTCTGCATTCTTGTTTTACAGCAAACAGAGCAGAGTGCTGAGGAGGGCTGTGATTTCAGCTCGGCTATGGCAGCACAGAAAGGGGCCCTGGTGGTACAGTGGTTAAGGGCTTGGCTGCTAATCAAAGGTTAGTAGTTCAAACCCACCAGCTGCTCTGCTGGAGAAAGATGTGGCAGCTTGCTTCCGTAAAGGGTAAAGGTTACAGCCTGGAAAACACTATGAGGCAGTTCTACTCTGTCACGTGGGCTTGCTACAAGTGTGTGAACAGACTCAACAGCACCCAATAACAACAACAGAGATACTCTGTCAGATACCCAGTGATTCCCAGTATTTTACTATTTTTTTAATCTAGAGTAAGATATCTGAAGACAATGAACTTGAAACTACAGGGAAAAAATCAAGAATACTACAAATATTCTTACAAACCGGACCTGTGGATTGAAATGGGAGGTAGTGTTCATTCACTTCCTGTAGGGAAATGCCCTAGGTTCAAAGAAATCAGTTATTTTGAAAAACTGAAAAACAATTATAGAAAGATTGATAGTCTTTTGATAATTACGAGTCACACCTTAAGCTGCATTAACTTTCTTTAAGCACAACTCTCAGGATTTTACATTTTTAAACAATAGCTCTATCAAGCTGGCTTGTGTCCAAGAGTACCTGCTGTAGAAAGGGAGCTATACCCAACTAATACAAGTCTCCTCAGTAGCCTAGAAATATACAAATTCTGTTACTACAATGAAACATCCATGTCCAAACTGGGCAGTGCAAAAGCTCATGAGACAGCGCTTTCATTAAACTGCTGAAATAAAGGCTGAGAACGAGCACAAATGACATGCCCTACAGTTAGAATTCAGATTTAAAAAAACCCCACTGCCGTGGAGTCAATTCTGATGCATAGTGACCCTACAGGACAGAGTAGAACTGCCCCCACAGAATTCAGATATAACCTATTAAATAAACCTCTTAGATCTAAAGAACTGTCAAGATAGTCCATTTTGTCATTGATTTTGCCAAAACTGATTAAGTGACTAGCATTAAACCTACAACTACATTAGCAGAATTAACAGACCAAAACTTCACCATTATTCATTAAAAAAAAAAAAAATCACGTGTCCTCCTACCCTGGTAGATCAGGGCAATATGAAAATACGCTGCCCTTGAGGTGAGGTACAGTACAGATAGCAAAGGTGATTCGAGAATACGCATGCTGGCCCAACAGTAAAAAGTGGGTAGGAAGCACCTTTTTGTTTTCTGTAAGGTGATAAATTCAGTTTTAGACAGGCTAAGTTTAAGCAATGGTATGTAACTGTAGGGAAACCAGGTGGAAATGTTTAATAAGCAAGAAGAATTAGGGGACTGATGCTTGGATTAGACCTCAGATAGGAAACACAGATGCGAGAAATATCGAGAGCTATCTATGAAGAATATTGTAACTATTCTATTCTATTCATAATGTGCAAATGGGTTCTACAGAAGCTCTAGAAACAAACGGGTATCAATTAACTAAGAAGTCCTTCCTAAAACTGTACTCTTACAGCAAGACAAACTGACGCTTACTTGAATTGATTCAATATGCACGTTGCAGGTAAAAAGAGAAATCTTGAAGTTTTCATTCCAAAACTTCTTTTTTTAATAAGCAAAAACCAGACAGAAACAAGTCGTATTTATGAATTAACTCATTCCTTTATTCACTCAACAAACTTTTATTGGGCACCTACCCTAGGGACCAGTCTAGACAATGGGGATACCGCAGGGAACAAAAAAGTCTTTGCTGACCTAGGTCAGGAGGAGACACTAAACGGATGAAGAAACCAAAACCATAATTTAAGATGGCACCAAATTCTAGAAAGAACAATAAAGCAGCGTAAGGGATTAGCGAATGACGACGGGGGCTGCGGACATGGAAGGAGACTGCGGAAGACACACTTGTGGGAAGTCCCTCAGAGGAGGTAATGCTTGAGCAAGAGGCCTACAAGAAGAGGGAGAAAGCCCCAGGAAGATCTAGGGATACAGTCATCACATTCCAATAATCAAGTAGGCAGCTGCTCAGAAAACAAACTAAAGAAATAAGACGGATGAATTTGGTAGTTCATAATTGTCCTACCTCTATTTACAACAAATCTCTCAAAGCACGTAGCATGAATTCACAGTAGCCATAATTTACCTGTTTTTCCAGGTCCCCTGAAGAACAGTCCTCTTGGATAGGACGCCTGACACATAGACTATGCTGATGCCGCCACATCCAATAAAGCCCCCCGACAGAGCAGTTAACCTGAAGGAGTGAGGTGATGCAACTGACAGCCTTTGCAATTTAAAAAGCCCTTAACAATGACACCTAACTCTGGGAAAACCTCACAATGCTGTGACACAGCACTTGATTAGCACCTGGTAGACTACCTCCATCTGTAGCTAAGTTCCCACAGATGAGGTTTATGATGTCACAGTACAGCTACATACGTCACAGAGCTACTAGGCCTGAGTTCAAGACAGTTAACAAAGGATGAAAAAATATGTGGTGAACTCACAACATAGCAGGATGCTCTACCAAGTCTGCTGCTTGAGAAATCAAATCTCTGCATCACCTAGTCTGATGTCAAGGACGACAACGAAAATCCACTGACAATCTAGGCAAGAAGTCTGAAACCTGTCCTGATTTCTGTGTATGAAAAGAGAAGCCTCAAGCGTCTGCTTCTTCCAAAGGGGGGAAAAATGTACTATTTAAAGGATATTTCATATATTTTAAGACAGAAAACAGGAAAATAAGAATACTGTAAATGTGAACACTGAATAAAGATGTAAAATACATCACTTTAATTTTTCAAAACTCTCACTGAGCTGTGCTAATGGAATAACAAGTATCTACAAAATGGGAAAGACAGAGCTGGTTCTTACTTTAGCCGGTCTTTGGTGCCTTCCTTTCCCACTGGGTTGTTTGTTTTAAAACAATACAGTTAACAAATTACAAAATCAATGGAGTTAAATTTTACCTTGAGACTATCAATTGAAAAAAAATGTTGATAACAAAATTAGCCAAGTAAGACTAATATTTTTTATATCTACTACCTGTTATAATTCTAAACAGAATGACAGGGGGAATGTCACTGCCTCAAATCCTGTTTGACTGTGTAAGGCATAAATAAATACTCTGAAATCTATAATCAGGATAAAAGAAGAGGAACAGGGATCACTCTTTCTGGTACATACAGATAAATGGCCAAACTTTATTGCCCTTAAAAAAATTCACCTCTTCAGAGCAAAGCAAGTCTCAGACTTAAGTCACTCTTAATTAAAGGACAGAGCAGAACTGCCCCATGGGGTTTCCAAAGAGCACCTAGTGGATTCGAACTGCCATCTATGCCACGGGGGTTTCCCTTAATTGCATAACCCAAAAACCAAACCCATTGCTGTCAATTCTGACTCACAGTGACCCTACAGGGCAGAGTAGAACTGCCCCATAGGATTTTCAGGGAGTGCCTGGTGGATTCAAACTGCTGACCTTTTGGTTAGCAGCCATAGCACTTAACCACTATGCCACCAGGGTTTCCTTAATTATATAAAAATTTTTTTTTTTTTTTTTTTTTTTTTATATACGGGGGCTAAAAAAGTCTGTTTTGAAAACACTTCCAGTAAACAGTGATAATCATTTGAGGAAAAATTAAAATTAGGGGTTCTTTATCCTTTGAAAAACAATGCCCTGGTGGCGCAGTCGTTAAAAGCCCAGCGGCAACCAAAACGATGGCAGTTCACATTCACCAGCCACTCTTTGGAAACCCTATGGGGCAGTTTTACTCTGATCGATAGGGTCGCTGAGTCAGAATTGAATCGATGGCAATGGGTTTGGTTTGGGGTTTTTTAAACTAATGTTTATACAGTGAGATCTGTGAGAGCCAGAAATTGATGGGGTTGCCTTGCTTTCCAGGCCTTGCAAGTTTTCTGCCTTTGACAGGATGCAGTCTTACCACTTTCGTATCCTTCCTATTGTTAAAAAATACCTGAATTTTCATTCTGACAGGTTTTCGCCTTGCACAAGTTTCGTTAGGTTAGTATCCTAAATTTCCTATTTATATTATTTGGAGCATGATTTTACATTCTAACCAGTAAGTAATATATTTCATTTATTAACATAATACATTTTTATTGTGTTTTAGGTGAAACTGTACAGCACAAATTAGTTTCTCATTCAAAAATTTATACAGATTGTTTTGTGACATTGGTTGCAATCTTTGCAACGTGTCAACACTATCCCCCTTTTCCTTTCCACCCTGGGTTCTCCGTGTCCATTTGTCCAGTTTTCCTGTCCCTTCCTGCCTTCTTGTTTTTGTTTTTGGGCAGGTGTGCCCACTTCATCTCATATACTTGATTGTACTAAAAGCACATTCCTCACGTGTGTCACTGTTTATTTTATAGGCCTGTCTAATCTTTGGCTGAGAGGTGGACTTTGGGGATGGCTTCAGTTCTGAGTTACCAGGGTCTAATCTTTGGCTGAGAGGTGGACTTTGGGGATGGCTTCAGTTCTGAGTTACCAGGGTCTAATCTTTGGCTGAGAGGTGGACTTTGGGGATGGCTTCAGTTCTGAGTTACCAGGGTGTCTGGGAGCCATGGTCCTGGGGGTTCCTCCAGTCCCTGTCAGACCAGTAAGTCTGGTCTTTTATTGTAAATTTGAATTTTGTTCTTCATTTTTCTGCCGCTCTGTCCAAGACCATCTATTGTGATCCCTGTCAAAAATTTATATGCACTTTGATATGTACTCCTAGTTGCTCTCCCCCTAATGAGACAGCGCACTCCTTCTCTCCACCCTGTATTCCCTATGTCCATTCAGCCAGCTTCTGTCCCCCTGTGCCTTCTCATCTCCCCTCCAGACAGGAGCTGCCCACACACTCTTATGGTCTACTTGAGCCAAGAAGCTCAGTCCTCACCAGTACCAGTTTCTATCTTATAGTCTAGTCCAATCCACATCTGAAGAGTTGACTTTGGAAATGGTTCCAGTTCCATTAGTCCTTTGGACTATATTTTCCTTGTGCCTTTGGTTTTCTTCATTCTCCTTTGCTCCGAACATGATGGGACCAATAGATGTATTTTAGATGGTTGCTCACAGGCTTTTATCACCCCAGATGCTACTCTCCAAAGTCAGATGTAGAACTTTTTTATGAACTATGTTACGTCAATTGACCTAGACGTCCTCTGAGACCATGGTCCCCAGCCCTAAGCCCCAGCAATTCAATCCCTCAAGCTGTCTGGATGTGTGGCTTAGGCATCTAGTGCTGCTATAACAGAAACACCACAAGCGGATGGCTTTAACAAAGACAAGTATATTCTCTCATAGTCCAGTAGGCTAGAAGTCCAAATTCAAGGCACTGGTTCCAGGAAAAGGCTTTCTCTATTGGCTCTGGAGGAAGGTCCTTGTTACCTGTCTTCTGGTGGTCTGGGAGCATCTCAGCGCAGGAACCTCAAGTCCAAAGGACAAGTTCTGCTTCTGGTGCTGCTTTCTTGGTGGTGTGAGGTCCCCAACTCTCTGCTAGCTTCCCTTTCATCTCTTAAAGGAGATAAAAGGTGGTGCGGGCCACACCCCAGGGAAACTCCCTTTACACTGGATCAGGGATGTGACCTGGTAAGGGTGTTACAATCCCACCCTAATCCTTGTTAACATAAAATTGCAATTCCACCCTAATCCTCTCTAACATAAAATTACAACCATAAAATAGAGGATAACCACACAATATGGCGAATCATGGCCAAGCCAAATTGATACATACATTTTTGGGGGGACATAATTCAATCCATAACAACGTGTCTAGGAAGCTTCTATGACTTTGCCTTGATCAAGTTGTGCTGCCTTCCTCTATATCATATGTTGCCGTTCCCTTCACCAAAGTTACGGCTATCTACTATCCAATTAATGATTTCCCCTCTCCACACCTCCCCTCGTAACCATCAAAGATTGTTTTTTTTTTTCTGTGTGTACATCTTTTCTTGGTTTTTCATAATAGTGGTCTCATACAATATTTGTCCTTTTGTGATTGATTTATCTCACTCAGCACAATGCCCTCCAGATTCATCCATGTTGGGAGATGTTTCACGGATTCATCATTGTTCTTTATCACTGCATAGTATTCCACGGTGTGTATGTACCATAGTTTGTTCATCCATTCATCTGTTGATGGGCACTTACGGTGTTTCCGTGTTTTGAATATTGTGAATAATGCTGCAGTGAACATGGGTGTGCATATGTCTATTCGTGTGATGGCTCTTATTTCTCTAGGGTATATTCCTAGGAGTGGGACTGCTGGATCACATGGTATTTCTATTTCTAGCTTTTTAAGAAGATGCCATACGGTTTTCCATAGTGGTTCTAACATTTTATATTCCCACCACCAGTGCATAAGCATTCACATCCCCCCACAACCTCTCCAACACGTGTTATTTTCTGTTTTTCGACTAGTGCCAGAAATGTACTAGTAGCTCATTCTAGTTTTGACTTGCATTTGCAGTGCAATGGTTAATGATCACTAGCGCTTCCTCATTTGTCTGTTATCTACTTAAATTTCTTCGGTGAAGTGTCTATTCTTATCTTTTGCCTATTTTTTAGTTGGAAATTTGTCTTTTGTTCTTGAGGTGTTGAAGTATTTTGTAGATTTTAGAGATTTGACTCTTGTTGGGTATGTCATAGCCAAAATTTTTTCCAAGTCTGTAGGTTCTGTTTTTACTCTTTAGGTAAAGTCTTTTGACGAGCATAAGTGTTTAATTTTTAGGAACTCCCACTTACCTGGTTTATCTTCTGGTGTTTGTACTGTTATGGTTTGCACTCTCCTTAAGCCATGTATTAGGATCCCTAGTGCAGGACCAGGCAGTGTTTCGTTCTGTGGTACACAGAGTCGCTATGAGTCGGAATCGACTCGACGGCACCTACCAAAAGCCACCCCGGCATTGTCCCCATTTTTTCTTCCGTGATCTTTGTTGTTTTAGGTTTTATATTCAGGCCCTGGCCCATTTCGAGTTAGCTCCTGTGTGCGTTGCGACGTACGGGTCCTGCTTCATTTTTCATTCAGATGGACACTTAGTTTTATCAGCACCATTTGTTAAAAAGACTCTTTTCCCCGTTTAATGGACTTTGGTCCTTTGTCAAAGATCAGGTGGCTTTAAGTAGTGAATTTATGTCTGGGTTCTTGATTCTGTTCCGTTGGTCTGTGTGTCTGTCACTGTACCAGTACCCAGCTACCACCAGTGACCACCCTGACAGGGAACACAACAGAAAGTCCCTGACAGAGCAGGAGAAAAGTGGGACACAGAACTCAAATTCACGTAAAAAGATCAGACTGACTGAGACTGGAGGGACCCCAGAAGACATGGCCCCAGGCTCTCTGTTAACCCAGAACTTCAGACTGACTGAGACTGGAGGGACCCCAGAAGACATGGCCCCAGGCTCTCTGTTAACCCAGAACTTCAGACTGACTGAGACTGGAGGGACCCCAGAAGACATGGCCCCAGGCTCTCTGTTAACCCAGAACTTCAGACTGACTGAGACTGGAGGGACCCCAGAAGACATGGCCCCAGGCTCTCTGTTAACCCAGAACTAAAACCATTCCTGAAGCCAACTTTTCAGACAAAGATTAGACTGGACTATAAGACATAAAATGATACTTGTGAAGAATGTGCTTCTTACTTCAAGTAGATACATCAGTCTAAATGGGCAGCTCCTGTTGGGAGGCGAGGTGAGTAGGAAGAAAGGGACAGGAGCTAGTTGAATGGACACGATAAATTCAGGGTGGAAAGGAGGGGTGTGCTGCCATGTTACAGGGAGAGCAACTAGGGCCACATAAGAATGTGTGTATAAATTTTTGTATGAGAAACTAACTTGAGCTGTAAACTTTTACAAAAAGCACACACACAAAAAAAAAATACCTGGATTTAAAAAAAAAGAATGATTTTGGTATTTGGATCAGGATTGCATTACATCTATAGATTGCTTTGGGTACAACTGACATTTTCACAATGTTGAGTCTTCCTATCCATGAGCATGGTATGTTTTTCCATTTATGTAGATCTCTTTTTGTTTCCTGCAGTACTGTTTTGTACTTTTCTTTGTATAGGTCTTTTATGTCCCTGGTAGATTTATTCCTAAGTATTTTATCTTTTTAAGGCATTATTCCACTGTTATTCATAAGGTTTTCACTGGCTAATTCTTTTCAGAAGTAGACTGCCAGGTCCTTCTTCCTAGTCTATCTTAGTCTGGAAGCTCAGCTGAAACCTGTCCTCCATGGGTGACCCTGGTGGTATCTGAATTCTGGTGGCATAGCTTCCAGCATCACAACAACACACAAGCCCCCAGAGTACAACAAACTGACAAATTATGGACAACATTGTGAAGAATGGGAAATCCAGAACACTTAATTGTGCTCATGAGGAACCTGTACATAGATCAAGAGGCAGTTGTTCGGAAAGAACAAGGGGATACTTAGTGGTTTAAAGTCAGGAAAGGTGTGTGTCAGGGTTGTATTCTTTCATCATACCTATTCAATCTGTATGCTAAGCAAACAATCAGAGAAACTAGACTGTATGAAGGAGAATGGGGCATAAGTATTGGAGGAAGACTTATTAACAACCTGCATTAAGCAGATGACACAACCTTGCTTGCTGAAAGTAAAGAGAACTTGAAGCACTTACTGAAGAAAATCAAAGACCACAGCCTTCAGTATGGATTACACCTGAACATAAAACAAATATCCTCACAACTGGACCAATGAACAACATCATGATAAATGGAGAAAAGATTGAAGTTGTCAAGGATTTCATTTTACTTGGATACACAATCAACAGCCATAGAAGCAGCAGTCAAGAAATCAAACGATGCATTGCATTGGGTAATCTGCTGCAAAAGACCTCTTTTAAGTGTTGAAAAGCAAAGATGTCACCTTGAAGACTAAGGTGCACCTGACCTGAGCCATGGTATTTTCAATTGCATCATATGCATGTGAAAGCTGGACAATGAATAAGGAAGACCGAAGAAGAGTTGATGCCTTTGAATTGTGGTGTTGGTGAAGGATATTGAATGTACCATGGACTGCCAAAAGAACGAACAAATCTGTCTTGGAAGAAGTGTGGCCAGAATGCTCCTTAGAAACAAGGATGGGGAGACTGCACCTTACATACTTTGCACATGGTGTCAGGAGGGATCAGTTCCTGCAGAAGGACATCATGCTTGGTAAAGTACGGGGTCACTGGGAAAGAGGAAGGCCCTCAACAAGGTGGACTGACACAGTGGCTGCAACAATGGGCTCAAGCACAATAACAATTGTAAGGATGGTGCAGGACTGGGCAGTGTTTCGTTCTGTTGTGCATGGAACAATTCGACGGCACCTAACAACAACAACAACAAGGGATTATTATAAATGACATTGTTTTCCTGATTTCCTTTTCAAAATTCTCTTTTATGGTGTATAGGAATCCAAATGATATTTGCATGTTGATCTTGTATCCTGCTACTCTGCTGAATCTTTCTATTAGTTCCAGTAGTTTTCTTGTGGAATCTTTGGGGTTCTCTATGTATAATACCATATTATCTGGGAATAGGAACTTTATTTCTTCCTTTCCAACTTGGATGCCCTTTATTTCTTTTTATTGCCTTATTGTTCTTGCTAGGACTTCCAGCACAATGTTAAATGGGAGTGATGATAAAGGGCATCCTTGTTTTGTTCCCATTCTCAGGGGGAACACTTTCAGCCTCCCTCCGCTGAGAATGATGTTGGCTATTGGTTTTGTATAAAGCCAAAAAAAAAAACCGTTGCCATCAAGACAATTCTGACTCATAGCAAGCCTAGGACAGAGTAGAGCTGCCCTGAGCTACCCCGTAATGCTTCCAAGGAGCATCTGTTGAATTCGAACTGCCAACTTTTTGGTTAGCAGCTGTAGCACTTAATTACTATGCCACTGGGGTTTCCTGGTTTTGTATAGATGCCCTTTATTATGTTGAGGAATTTCCCTTCTATTCCTATTTTACTGAGAGTTTTTATTAGGAATGGGTGTTAGACTTTATTAAATGCCTTTCTGCGTCGATTGAGATCATCATGTGGTTCTTTTCTTTTGTTCTTTTTATATGGTGGATTATGTTGACTGATTTTCTAATGTTGAACCATCCTTGCACACCTGGTATGCATATCTTGGTTGTGGTATATTATTTTTTTGATACGATGCTAAATTCTATTGGCTAGAATTTTGTTGAAAATTCCACATCTATATTCATGAGAAACATTGGTAATTTTCTTCTTTTGCAGTGCCTTTGCTTGGCTTTGGTATCAGGGTTATGCTGGCTTCATAGAATGAATTAGGAAGTATTCCTTCCTTTTCTAAGCTCTGAAATAGTTTGAGTAGTGCTGGTGTGAGCTCTGAATGTTTGGTAGAATTCTCCAGTCCAACTGTGCAGGCCAGGACTTTTTGTTGTTGTTGTTGGAAGTTTTTTTTATTACCTCTTCTCTCTCTTCTCGTTATGGGTCCCTTCAGATTTTCTGTCTCAGCTTGTGGTAGTTTAGGTAGATGATGTGTTTCTAGGAATTTGTCCATTTCTTCTAGGTTCTCAAATTTGCTGGAATACAATTTTTCATAGTGATTCTTTTTATTTTGGTTGTTTGTTTTGTAACGTCCCCCATCTCACTTCTTATTTGGGCTATTTCCTTGCCTGTTTTTCTTTTATTAATTTGGCCAATGGTTTGTCAATTTTGTTGATCTTTTCAAAGAACTAACTTTTGGTCTTGTTGATTGTTTCTACTGTTTTCCTGTTCTCTATTTATTTCTGCTCTAATCTTTATTATTTCCTTTCTTCTGCAGGCTGTGGGCTTCTTTTGCTGTTCTCCTTCTATTTGTTCGAGTTGTAGGGGTAACACTTTGATTTCTGCCTGTTCTCCTTTTTTGATGTGTGTGTTTATTGCTGTAAATTGACCTCAGAGCATTGCCTTTGCTGTGTCCTAAAGGTTTGAGTATGATATGTTGTCATTCTCATTTAATGCTAAGAACTTTTTTAATTCCTTTTTTGATTTCTTCAGTTACCCAGTTGTTTTTAAGCAAGGTGTTATTCAGCTTCCATGTATTTGATTTTTTTTCCCTTGTTCTTCCTGTTACTGATTTCTACTTTTATGGTGTTGTGATCAGAGAGGATGCCTGTATTATTTTGATGTTTTAGATTTTATTGAGGATTGTTTTATGGCCTAAAACATGGTCTATTCTACAGAATGTTCCATGTGTATTGGAATAGAATGTATACTTTGCTGCTATTGAGTGTTCTATATATGTCTACAAGGTCATGTTGGTGAATTTTGGCCTTTAGATCTTATGTATCTGTGTTGAGTTTCTTTCTAGATGTTCTGTCCTTTACTGAGAATGGTGTGTCGAAGTCTCTTACTATTATTGTGGAACTATTTCTCTTTTGTTTTATGTATTTTGGAGCCCTGTCATTCAGTATGAACATAATACATTTTAAAAGTACTATGGCAATGTACACAATCTTTTCAGAAGTCAAAACTCTTTTAGATTCAAGACTTTTAAAAATTAACCTTGTATTTGGTTTCAATAAGACTGAAAGTGAATGCTTGCTACATGTATTTCAAAATAATAAATGTACATGTAGAAACTGCAGTCAGACCCTGAGCTAGAAACGGCAGACAGAAAGGCAAGCACAGTGGGTACGAACGCTGCTCTTAACGATACAGGTCATTTCGAACAGTGAATAGGAGATTTACACACCGAACACCAGAAACCACTGAGCGAACGCCTGAACGTCACTGAACATCCAAAACTTCACATTAATCTCTGTTTCTGACCTACATCACTCTTTATGGAACTTCTACGAAGCAGTTAATTTATTTGAATTATTCTATCACATTCCTATCAATCACTTGGTATAAACTCTAAACAGCGTTGACTCAGCAAAAACCACCTTAAAAAAATTGTAGTAACTGTTGTCCCAAATTTGGTGATTATTAACTGGCTTCTCTCCAGGAAAAAAAAAATTTCAACAAAATTGATTTTATTAAATGACAAAGGGACTTGTTTCATCCTCTTAATAAGATATAATTCTAAAGCTCTGGATACTCTCATACTCCTGGCCCCAGTATCACATTTCAACAGATAGAATGGTTATTAATACCAGGAATTATAAGGAAGCAATTATGAATGCATTTAATGGACACTTAAATTTTATATGTTCTTCACACACCCTAGTTCAGAGGTGAATTGAGGTCTAACTATGAAACTATCTTATCTGCCATTGAATAATCAAGTAGCATTATACAGTGTGTGTATATATATATGTATGTGTGTGTATAAAAGTATATAGTACTTTATATATATAGCATATACACACATACATATACATGCTGTACTATACAGTAACTATATACACATATATATAGCATATATTTATATTTACTATTTGCTAGCTGGAGCCTTCGTGGCATAGTGGTTAAGAGCTTGGCTATTAACTAAAAGGTCAGCAGTTTGAATCCACCAGCTGCTCCTTGGAAACCCTATGGGGCAGTCCTAGTCTGTCCTATAGGGTTGCTACAAGTTGGAATCAACTCGAAGGCAACGGTTTTTTTTATTTTTTTTTAAGTATGGGTTTGCCTAGAAATTGTCTGGTTCAACACTGAGTACCTGTGTATTACAGTTAAGAAGTGGTAGAGTGTTCAATGAAATCTAAACCCAGATTGCCTAGATTCAATGAACACAGTTTCTTCCTCACTGCGTTGTTATGAGGACTGAGTTAATGTGTGTGAACCACTTAGAACAGTGCCTGGCACATAACAAGTATGCAGTAAATACTCACTTTTGTTATTTTATTATTATTACAATTTATTTAAATAATTTTGGTCAAGAAATGTAAAGCTTAAATAATGTACCTGTATTAACCCTTTGATTTGAAAGTGTTAAAATTTGAAAGAAAAATTCTTCCCCAAAATTGATGTGGGAAAAGGAGTAGGACCCAAGGATCTATATTAAAGTTAAAATCTGAATCAGTAACAAAACATGGCCAGATCAAATTGCATTCTTAATTGCCCCCTCCCTCTTTGGTTCATAAAGAAACCCTGGTAGCATAGTGGTTAAGTGCTATATAGCTGCTAACCCAAAGCTCAACAGTTTGAATCCACCAGGCGCTCCTTGGAAACTGGGGCGGTTTTACTCTGTCCTTTAGGGTCACTATGAGTCAGAACTGACTCGATGGCAACAGGTTTTTTGGTTTCGGTTCATAAACAGACAAATCTAAGAATTTAGTTCCTAAGAAACATTACAATGAAATTTGGTCTTACTATGAAATGTAAAATCCAGTAATAAATTGTATTTTAGATTTTCACAACCAAAATGTCACAAAGGAACTTCTGCAATGCTCTAAAATATCTAAAAGAAATCCAAACTACCAAAATTTAGAAGCATAAAACACAGAATTTTAAATCAGTTCATGGCATCCTATCAGGAGGACTTTGCTTATAAAACCATAAATTAGATGTTCTTCTCTATAGCCTCTGTAGGCCTATCAAGCACAGTAAGCAGATTCCTGCTACTTCAGAATGAATATCTAAGTATGACATATTTTTAAACCAGCATAAGCAACTTCATCTTACAGCCTAATGCTACCATTTTAACATGAGACAGGTTACTAAAATGATGAAAAGTAAACATTTATTGTGCCAAGCCCTGTGCTTTGTACTTTAAAAAAAATCATCTCATTTTATCTACAAAGTTAATATTTTCAATTTTTTAGATAAAGAAAGTGAAGAGGAAAGAATTCAGTCTTAGAACTTAAAACTACACATAAAAATTAAGAAAATAATTTTGTGTCACTAGTATTAAAATATAATACTAAAAATAGTACTTCACACCCCTACTTTTAAGTAAACAAACTAAATTTGATTCAGATTGAGTGTGCATGTATATAAATTAGGGCTCTTTTTCCTTAAACTAAGTAGAAAAGGTCAAACTAACTAAAACGCTCTAAGGACAAAAGATCTGGAAGAGTAATTGACATTGGCAATACTGACCACAACATATTAACATACGTAATACTGAATACATACCCCTTATTTTTAAAAAGAGTATTACCTAATGAAATAAAAGAGGTCTGCTTCTTCATGGAGCACACATTTAAGGCAAGGGATTCCCTAAACAATTTCTGCTTGCGTCATGTACATCTGATGGTTCCTCTACGTAAGACGTCCTATAACATAAACAGCTTTTCTTTCTCGCCCATACCTTCTGGCAAACCACTCTCTGACAGCACTTGGAAAATTCACATTTCTGAAGAGCACTCTTAAACCTCGAACAGTTTGGGATTTACAAAGGTCTGAGTAACACAAAATAAAGTAAGGCAAAAAAATAATTTCTGAATCTATTTGAAGAAGAAACTACAAAAATTAATGTTTCCTTTTTCAAATTTCAGTGCAAGCCTTTTTTTTTTTTTAAAAAAAATACTCTTTACAAAAGAAAAAAACAGAGAAGGGTAAACGAATAATTGTGTTTACACTCTTATTTTTACATTATAAACTAAAACTAAGACAAACTTGAATATTAAACAAAAACATTAACAAACCTCACAGAAAATCATTACAAATGATAGGAAAATCTTTAACAATCTCTTAAATACTAAAACAAATTTGTACGCACTTGTCTTAGGCTGGGTTCTCTAGAGAAGTGTATAAATATACAAACAGAGAGAATTATATCAAGGAAATAGCTCACATGGTTGCAGAGGGTGGAAAGTCCCAAGTCTGCAGGTCAGACCGGAGGCTTCTCCTGACTCATGTAGCTGCAGTGGCAGGTGAACTGAAGGTCAGCAGGTCATGCAGCAGGCCTCTGGCACACAGGCTGCAAAGACTGACAATTCCCAAGATCAACAGGTAAGATTCTAGCTTAAGTCCCAAGAACCTGAGGTCAGATGAACAGGAGCCAGCTGCAGGATCCAGGGCAAGCAAAAGCCAGCGAGCTTTGCCAGAAAGTCCACCTATATTGCATGCAAACCACACTCCCAAGGAAACTCCCTTTCAACTAATTGGCTGATCATAACAGATCTCACCATGGAGGTGATTAGAATTATATCGGATCTATTATGGAGGTAATTACATCATTACATAGCTGCCAAACTACATCATAACTGCCAAATTATCGAGAATCATAGCCTAGCCAAGGTGACATACAACCTTAACCGTCACAGTCCATCACTTGTCAACTTAGAACCCATACACATCTCTAAATATAGACAATTATAGTCATATTTGCACCTAACATGATACATCTAACACATGTATAATCAAAAATACACTAGCCTTGTTTACATCTTATATTTTATAAGGAAAACAAAAATATTTGATGTACACATACAATGAAAAAAATACTCATAACAATTACATTCCTCATTTCTACAACTGCTCACATGATTGTAACTGGTATTTAGAGCTACCTTCTTGCACCACCTGCTCCGTATTCCCTTTACCCACAGCAAGCACCTCAGCTGGTCGTGGTTCTTTGCCCGGTGTGTGTGTGACTCAAACCTTCATTCCTCAAGAGTCTGGGCCATTAGTAATGTTGGATTGGGTTGCTGTAGTTTTCCATTGACTTTAATCAAACGGCATGGTAGTACTAAGAGACATCCTGAGGGATCTCCTGTATCCCAGACATGTTCTTCTTTACCTCTACTATGTAATATCAATCTGATTTCCTCTTGGTAATCAGGATCAATCACACCAGCCAGTATGGTAACTCCCTTCATTGCCTGTTGATCAGATGGTGGCATTTAAGGTGGCATTCTTAAATTTCAGCTCAATGGAATCAGTGTTGTGCCCCTGGTGGGAGTAATCTTCCATTTGGAACTAAGATCCCTAGACCTGCAGAGCATAGGGTCGTGGGTACAGGAAGCAAAAAATTTGTGAGTGAGTCGCTAGGGTCATGCCACTTCTATTTCTACCTCTTCATTCCTGGTCTCATGAATCCTTCCTATGGGAGAAACACCATATATTGGATGCTGGTTTAGAGCATATACAGCCTCTTTGAGAGCACTGCTCCAACCCTGCAAGGTGTTGTCACCTAGTTGGCACTATAACTGTGTCTTTAGAAGGCCATTCCAGAGTTCTATTAAGCCAACTGCTTCAGGATGATGGGGAACATGTTAAGACCAGTGAATTCCATGAGCACAAGCCTATTGTGGAGACCAGGTGGTGCAGTGGTTAAGAGCTCTGGTTGCTAACCAAAAGGTCAGCAGTTCAAATCCACCAGCTGCTGCTTGGAAACCCTATCAGGAAGTTCGACTCTGCCCTATGGGGTCACAATGAGTCAGAATCGACTCAACGGCAACAGTTTTTTTTTTTGGGGGGGGGGTTAGGCCTATTGCTGCACTTCATTTGCCGTAAAGTGTGTCCCTTGATTGGAAGCGATGCTGTGTGTGATACCATGACAGTGGGTAAGGCATTCTGTAAGTCCTTGGATGGCTGTTCTGCCAGAAGCGTTGCACGCAGGGAAGGCAAATCCACATCCAGAGTAAATGTCTATTCCAGTAAGAAAAAAACGCTGCCCTTTCCATAATGGAAGTGGTCCAATGTAATCAACCTGCCACCAGGTTGCTGGCTGATCACCTCAAGGAATGTTGCCATGTCGGGAACTCCATGTCAGTCTCTGCTGCTGGCAGATTGGGCGCTCAGCAGTGGCTGTAGCCAAGTCAGCCTTGGTGAATGGAAGCCCATGTTGCTGAGTCCCGGCATAACCTCCATCCCTGCCACCATGGCCACTTTGTTCATGAGCCCATTGGGCAATAACAGGAGTGGCTGGGGAAAGAGGATGACTGGTTTCCATAGAACGCACCATCCTATCCACTTGATTGTTAAAATCCTCCTTCGCTGAGGTCACCCTTTGGTGAGCATTCATATGAGACACAAATATCTTCACTTCTTTGGTCCAAACAGAAAACTCTATCCACATACCTCTTCCCCATGACTCCTTGTCACCAATTTTCCAATCACATTTCTTCCAAGTGCCTGACCATTCCACCAAACCATTGGCCACAGCCCATAAATCAGTATAGATTTATACATCTGGCCCTTTCTCCTTCTAAGCAAAGTGAACAACCAGGCGCACTGCTCGAAGTTCTCCCCATTTGAGGATTTCCCTTTACCACTGTCCTTGAGGGAGGTTCCAGAAAGGAACTGTAGAGCTGCCATTGTCCACTTTAGAATGGTGCCTGCATATCACACAGAGCCATCTGTAAACCAGGCATGAGTTTTCTTGTCTCCAGTCAACTGATCGTAAGAAACTCTTCATGAGGCCATAGGTGCAGACTGGGAGATGGAAGGTAATGTGACAGGAGTGGAGACCATGGGCATCTGGGCCACTTCCTCATGCAACTTGTACCTTCAGGTCCTGCTCAGGTCCGATTCTGTATACACCACTTCCATTTGATGATAGACTGCTGCTGTGTACATCTGATTTTATGACTCCAGGGTCAGACAAAACCTAGTTTATGATGGGCAGCTGAAGCTGCATGGTGACTTGGTGGCCCATTGTTAAGAATTCAGTCTCTACTAAGGCCCAGTAACAAGCCAAAAGCTGTTTCTTAAAAGGAGAGTAGTTATCTACAGAGGATGGCAGTGCTTTGACCAAAATCCTAAGGGTCTGTGCTGTAATTCATCAATAGGGGCCTACCAAAGACTTCAAATAGCATCCCTATCTGCCCCTGACACTTCAAGCACCATTGGATCAGCTGGATCATATGGTCCAAGTAGCAGAGGGCCTTGCATGGCAGGCTGAACCTGTTGCAGAGCCTTCTTTTAGTCTGGGCCCCACTCAAAACTAGCAGCTTTTCAAGTCAGTTGATAAACAGGCCAGAGTAGCACACCCAAATGAGGGATATGTTGCCTCCAAAATCCAAAGAGCCCTAGCTCCTTTTTGTGCCTCCTTTTTAGTTGTGGGAGGAGCCAGATGCAATAACTTATCCTTTGCTTTATAAGGAATATCTCAACACGCTGCACACCACTGGACCCCCAGAAATTTCACTGAGGTGGAAGGTGCCTAAATTTCTGTTGGATTAATTTCCCACCCTCTAGCCCGCAGATGTTTTACCAGTAAGTCCAGAGTCATTGACGCCTCTGCCTTCTAGGGTCAATCAGCATAATGTCATCAATGTAATGGGCCTGTGTGATGTCTTGTGGAAGGGAAAGGCAATCAAGGTCCCTGCAGACTAAATTATGACATAGGGATGGGGAGCTTATATACCTCCGAGGTAGGACAGTGAAAGTGTACTGCTGGTCTTGCCAGCTTAAGGCAAACTGCTTCTGGTGGTCCTTCAAAACGGGTATGGAGAAAGACACATTAGCCAGATGCATAGCTGCATACCAGGTACCAAGAGATGTATTAATTTGCTCAGGCAATGAAGCCACACCTAGAACAGCAGCTGTAATTGGAGTCACTAACTGCTTAAATTTTCAATAATATACTATCACTGTCCAAGATCATCTGTTTTTCACACAGGCCAAATAGGCAAGTTGAATGGCAATGTGGTGGAAATCACCACCCCTGCATCCTTTAAGTCCTTGATGGTGGCAGTAATCTATGCAATCCCTCCAGGAATGTAGTATTGCTTTTTGGCTTACTATTTTTCTAGGTAGAGACATTTCTAATGACTTCCACTTGGTTTTTCCCACCATAATAACCCTTATTCCACTTGTCAGGGATCCATTGTGGGGATTCTGCCCATTGCTGAGTATATCTATTCCAAATTATTCATTCTGGAATTGGGGGAATCATTACAGGATGGGTTCAGGGATGCACTGGACCTACTGGGAGCTGAACTAAGACTCCCTTAATAACCCAAGTTCCAGACACCCCCACTCTGACTGGTGGGTCACAGTAATGTTTTGGGTCTCCTGGAATTAGTTCAGAGCCAGTATCCAGTAATCCCCAAAAAGTCTGATTATTTCCTTTTCCTCACTGAACAGTCACTCTTTTACAAGGCCACAGATCCCTTTGGGGAAGACTAGAAGAAAGATTAATGGTATAAATTTTTGGCAGTGTAACGGGATCCTTCCTCAAGGGGGCCTGGCTCCTGTTCATTCAAGGGGTTGTAGGTCTGTAAACTGGATTAAGTCTGAGATTTGACTGAGGGTCCGTGACTCCCTATTCAGGCGATTCAAGTTAGACTCCTGTTCACTTGACTTAGAATTCTTCCACTTGTACATATCAAGAAAATATTTAGTAGGTTTCCTATCTATTTCACTAGTAGGGAAACGATAACTAAATTGGCAATGTAATAAGTCCATACAAGTCAAAGACTATTCTGATTTCTGCTTTGACTCCCGCTGTCCATTATGGTAGCCACACCCACCTTATCTTTGTCAATTGAGTGTCACCACTTGGCCCCTACTACCACGGGGTCCAATCAGCCCCACTGTAGTTAGGTGTCTTAACTCAGTTAGGGCATTTCCCACTGTGAAATCTGACTTACATAAAATAGCAATCACAGCTGTTTTCAAAGATGCTGGGGTTCCCTTCACAAATTTGTTCCTCACCATTGTGGTAAAACGCATGTCCTCTGGGCACTCCATGTGTGGGTCTGTGGGTCTAACCTGATAAATCCACTCTAACATGCCAATATCCGTAAGCCTTTGGATTTCTTCTTCTACACGGTAACATGGCAGGCCTGGCACTTTAGCTGGATTTAGTGTGACCCACTGCGTAACCCATGCATCAGCAAACCAACTGTCATGGATTGAACTGTTTTCCCCCCAAAGTATGTGTCAACTTGGTTAGGCCATGATTCCCAGTATTATGTGGTTGTCCTCCATTTTGTCATTTTCCTATGTGTTATAAATCATAATCTCTGCCTGTGGTTAAAGAAGATTAAGGTGGGATGTAATACCCTTGTTCAGGTCACATTCCTGATCCAACGCACAGAGAGTTTCCCTGGAGTGTGGCCTGTACCACCTTTTATCTTACAAGAGATAAAAGGAAGCAAGCAGAGAGCTGGGGACCTCATACCACCAAGAATGCAGCACCAGGAGCAGACTGCATCCTTTGGACCCAGGGTTCCTGTGTAGAGAAGCTCCTAGTCCAGGGGAAGATTGACAAGAAAGACCTTCCTCCAGAGCCAACAGAGAGAGAAAGCCTTCTCCTGGAGCTGATGCCCTGAACGCCCTTCTAGCCTACTAGACTGTGAGAAAATAAATTTGTCTTTGTTGAAGCTATCCACTTGTGGTATTTCTGTTATAGCAGCACTAGATGACTAAGACACCAACCCAATAAACTATTAGATCCTTTGCTAACCTCTCAAGCTGAAACACTGAAGAATCTGCACTTAGAGGTCCATATCAATACACTCAGACTGATCCATCTTTATGTTCCTTGTACCTTATCCCACACCTTTAATAGCCATTCACACTCATATTCCCTAGGTTTCTATTTGTACATATTAGAAAGCTCAAGCAATTCTTTTGGAATGCTCTGTACCTCCTCCTGGGTCACACTTTGTACTTCACCTCTTGGGACTCACTGGAATTTAAGTCTAGTTATAGATCTAGCAGCAAAAATGGGTGGTGTAGGTGTGTTCTAAGAACATTCAGCAACAACTTAAAGCATCTGCCTCCGGCGATACCCCAGGCAATGAGTCAGGCACCTCCCCAGGGGATGACTCAAAGGTTCTTCAGACACAGCTGGGTTAATCCCATCAGATAGGGGTGGAGGGGCTAACAGTTTTACTGGTATGGGTGGCTTAGCAGACAAAGTTGAAGTAATCTCTTCAAATGGTAGTGAGAGGGCTGGTTCTGTTGGCAGAAGTGATTCAACAGAATTTAGGGGCTCAGTGTCCCCAGCTTCCTAATTATCTGCTCATATGTCAAATTCAACTGACATTATAATTCTGCCACTCTTACAATAAGACTCTGGGTTTAGCTTTCAGCAATATCAGCTGTTACTGCAAGAAATAAGGCTTTCTTCCAGGACACAAGAGGCAATTTGAGGTCATTTATGCAGTGCTTGAGCTGTGACTCTGAAGCCATAAGCTCATCATTTTCTTTCACTACTTTGTCTAGCAAAAGTAGGACCAACCAACCAGCTTCCTTACACTTCTCATTCTGACAAAACTGTGGAAAGGTATCATACATGCCATCACCAAGAGCCTTGCCTTTTACCCATACCTGATCTACTGGTGGTGATATTTTGCACATTTCTATTGCCACCTCACGCCATGGATTAGCAGTGCCTCTTTACTACTGGAAGCAGAGTCATTAACATCTTTTAAGACTAACCGGACTTGAAAACCAATTTAGAAAATTCATCCTTACAATTTAGTTTCTCTAGAACCACTTCCGGTACCAACTGTCTTAGGTTGCATTCTTTAGAGAAACAAAACAGTGAAGCATATAAGTATATACATACAGACCCACCCAGGATAAATCTCTTTCTGTATATATATATTTATGTAATATATATATATACAGAGACAGATTTATATCAAGGAAATAGCTCATGTGGTTGTGGAGGCTAGAAAGTCCCAAGTCTGTGGGTCAGGATGAAGGCTTCTCCTGACTCACATAGCTGGAGAGGGTGGCAAACCAAAGATTGGCAGGTCAGAGAGCAGGTCTCTGCACACAGGCTGCGGAGGTCAACCATTCCCAAGATCAACAGGTTAGAAGGCAGGCCGCTGGCTCACAGGCTGCAGAGGCTGACAAATCACAAGACTGGCAGGTAAGCTGCTAGAACAAGTCCCAAGAACCAGAGGTCAGATGAACAAGAGTCAGCTGCAGGATCCAGAGCAAGCAAAAGCCAGCCAGCTTTGCCAGAAAGTCTTCCTATATTGGATGCAGGCCACATCCCCAAGGAAACTCCCTTTCATCTGATTGGCTGCTTATAACAGATCTCACCACGGGGGTGATTACATTATGTCAGATCTCATTATGGAGGTGATTACATCACTACATAGCTGCCAGACTACATCATAACTGCCAAAGTACTGAGAATCATGGCCCAGCCAACTTGACACACAACTTTAACTACTATAGCACTCTTTTCTGGCTATAAGAATAGAAATATAAAAACAAAATCTTTTTCTGAAATCTGTCTTTGACTGCTTTATACCTGTTAAAATTATCTTTGAAAGATCAAAATTGATTCAAAGCAAAGTAGTATCACCTTTAGTAAACTGATTGGGATACAAACATAGAAGTTCATTCTAAGGCCAAAAACTAACCTTTACAGAACTCTATTAGATATTAAAAACTATCAACATGTAAGTACAAATATGTAATAAATTTGTTCAAGCCAAATAAAATGGCCACCAATGTTAATAGTTTACAAATGATGTTTATTTACTTATGGCCCTTTAATCTCATTACATTCAAGAAGGATTTACAGTTCAAAACAATAGATTTTCTTTAATTAGTTAACTAAGGAACAGCATATAATGCACATTTAACATTTACTGAAAAATTTCACTCTTACTTTTTTTCCAAACTTTGCTTATTTTTATATATAACTGTAAGTGAATACAAACAATATGTTCAAAAGAATGAAACAGAAGTAAGGAAAAACAGCCCAGGGAGGGAATAAGTAAAAATAAGGGGCAACAGAGGTAAAGTCAGCAGTAAAATGGAAATTTTTCACCTCAAAATTTCAAGAGGAATATTTTCCACCTTCAATAAGAGTCCCTCAATCAGGAGAATTATCATATTGAAATTTTAAAAACAAGATTCAATTAAACATTGAGTTTAAAGGAGATCTACTTAGCTTAAAGTAAATATACCATATTAACCTACTAACATAATGTAGACCATCCTTAATATACACATATAATGTTATTGGCCTACTATCGACAGCAAATGTGGCTTGAGTTTTTTGTTTTTGTTGTCTTCTGAGAGCCATCTACATCCTTCCTGGTCCTGTTTAAGACCAAGAAGATGCATTTTTGGCACAGCTGACCAAAATGATGAGAAATGCCATTCTAATTTTTCCACTGGATTGAAATAGAAAATTTATAATTCATAGATTAAAATACAACATTTCTAAGTACCCTTTGTTAAATCATTCCTACTCCAATCCCACACAGTATGCCAGGTCTGTATGTATTTAGAAAGGAAACGATAAGAATGGAGATCAGCATAATCTCTGAACGTTTCCCAATGGCTTTTTCTGCCTCCAAAAATACACAGGACCTCTGAAAAGTTAGGTTTTATATCAAAATTAATTCTTCCAAGGCAGTATCGTAACACTGAGGATCTCCAGAGTTTCCTTCCAGCTCCTTTCAGCTTCCCTTCTGTCTTTACTGTGGCCTTGAGAAATGGCCATTTACAAAGAAGAGCTATTTCGTTTTCATGGTTGAGGTGTCATGCTCAGGGCCTACAGGCTTCAGCAGCAGCTTTAAGGAATTACACTTCAGAAAGCCAGTTTTAAAGCACATCCTTTCTAGTGGCTCCACCTGGGTTACCTCACCCACATAGATCTTCATGGCAATGTTATCAATTCCCAAAAGACATGGAACAAGAAAAGTTCAGGGTATCATCACCATGGCTTTCAGAGTACATTACACATTTATGAGATAAATGGGGGAAATGTAAATATGGACTGCACATTATACCAATGAATTATTGTTGATTTTATTAGGTATTATAATGACATTTGGCTATATAAGAAAATGTCCATAATTTTTTAAGTACTGCACACCCAGAAGTAAGCAGGAATAAAATGACATGGTGTCTGAGATCTGCAGAGCTGCTTAAAATACCAAAAGGAGTAGAAAAAAAAGAGGACAGACGAGGCAAGTGCTATAAAATCATCATAACTGTTAAGCTTATATATGTGCAAGCATCACTGCATATACTCATGCATTATACTACTCTTGTATGTATGTGAAATTTTTCATAATAATGTTTTTAATGGAAGCTTCCCAATACTCCTTTAAAGATTATATTTAGAAGATGCAAGTATAACTATTTTAAAACTACTTGTATACTTTATAGCTTTTTGCTTTTCACCATTGGGTTTTTGGAAAGGGTTCCTCTCCAGGATTAGTTATTTGAAAGAGGCTCTCCAATTTATCACCAAAAGCTTTTCCAGGAACTGCAATCTGGGGGTGAGGAAGTGGAAGAATGGAGGCAGAATCTAGTCTTACATATCAACACATGCACTTGACAAGCAGGATGGCAGCTTCCATTAAAAATAAATCAGCATAAGAAATAAGTCAAGCAGGAAGGAGGCTAAGCCACAATACTTAGCCCTCAATTATGTGCCACCCAGGGTTTTTAATGACAACTCATACTTTCCAAGTTTTCTTTCTTTTTTTTTTTTTTTTTTTGGCGTTCCAGCTTTGATATTATCACCACTGAGACTTCTATTTTTTTTTTAAATACAAGTAGGATGAAAAGGTTCCATTATCCATTCTACTCTGGAAAGTTATAAACTAGAAAAAACTGAAAGCTTAAAACCCCAGGCCTCCCTTGGTGCACGGTTACCTCCCTCAATCCACAGAACAGAGGCCTGCTGGCCAAGAGCAAGCTCAACAGTTTGCAGCTTTTTCTAAATGGGATGCCCTTAAAACTATTACTTAACAGCAAATACCACCAGACGGACGCCAAAGATCAAACCGACTGAGTCTTCCCGTCACAGCTTTTGTTCCCACATGGTTTAATGATAACTTGACCATGTAAACAAGGAAGGTAAGTGTTATAAATTCCTCTTTCTATAAAATTGAATGTAAGCCTAAAACACCTGGGAGCTTACAGTCGTCTAGTTTGAAGGAGCTCTGGTGGCACTGTGGTTAAGTGCTTGGCTGCTAACCTAAAGGTCAGCAGTTCCAACCCACCAGCCACTCAGTGGGAGAAAGATGTGGCAGTCCGCTTCTGTAAAGATTACAGCCTTGGAAACCCTATGGGGCAGCTCAACTCTGTCCTATAGGATCACTATGAGTCGGAACTGACTCGATGGCAATGGGTTGGTTTTTTTTTTAGTTTGAAGAAAGTAAAACAAATGGCAAATAAATATAATGCCATCAGGATTGTTCGGAAGAGTCAAGTCACTTTTGGCATACATCATAGGGTTAATAAAGCCTGAGTGTAATTTCCTAATCCTTCCAGATACATAATATTGTACAATCATAATGAATATCCATAAATGAACAGCTTCAAGCATCACAAGAACCTAAATGAGTAACTATGTTTAGAAAGTTCTGACTGCTAGGAATTGCATCCTGTGCTAATACTGGATTTTCCCTGAACCTTATGATACTGGAAAACGGCAGTAGTTAAAAAAAAGTCCTTCCACCCTTTGTGTTCAGGAACACGGCTCACTGCAAAGAATCACTCTTCCTATGTGACTTAGATAAGACACATGGATGCCCCCTTCCTTATCTGTAGGGCCAGACACAGACTCTCCAAATCCCCATTTCTTACCTCATAAGTGAATAACTGAAATGCTTGTCCCCACTGATCATTCAGGAACAAAGTGCTTGTTAACTAAACTTTGGTTAAGCTTCTCTCCTTCCCCCAAGTCCCTGAATTATGACCCATCTTCTTTTTTTCACTTAGCCTGAGCCAATATGCTGATTCTCTTTCAGGGCCCCTCCTGGAGAACAGGCTGGCCTCAGCATAAAACAGCCTGATTTACTCTCCAGTGATGTCACCGGCTCAGCCCACCTCCACACACCTGGTTTTTTTCTAGCCATGTCTACTCTCAGCCTCTAAAAGAAAACCGCTTTTTCCCTAACTGTTTGAAACACTGCTAGATCTGGTCAATGTTCTCCCCATGAAGAAGTCCCTGCCCACTGTCCCTTTGCCCTTCCTTTCTGAATCAAGCATCTCCCTACCAAAGTGGACTCATTTTTATTTGACACCTGTTTCTTTAAAAAGTCATGATCCATGCATGGCATAGAGAATAATTCTTAGTTAACGAAAATAATCCATGAATCAGAATACAGGTTACTTCTCAATTTCATACCATTCCTAGTATGTGGGTGATAAAAACTGTAGTTCCTTTTTTTATGAAATATTTCAAACATACAGAAAACACAATAGAGCAAATCCATGAACTTAACAACCAGCTTTAATATCAACATTTGCTATATTTGAAATTTTTAAAGAAGCATTATAAACCATATGCTTTTTTTGTTGTTGTTCCTGATTTGCCTTCTCACAAATCTTACCTTCCCCTTTGATTTTATTCAAAGTATTAAGACTTCCCTACACCCAAGTTCTCATAACTTCCCCTCACAGACCCATCTTTCTATATTATTTTATAGACAAATATCTTGAAGAATCTATACTTCCAATTTCCACTCCTCTCCTCTTATTCTCCAACTTCCTAAAGCCTAGTTTCTGTCCCCCATAAACCCAAAGCTACTCTTCAGACTTCCTACTATGTGACGTTGTAGTAACTTCTGACTGAAGCTCACAGGACTGGGTGCCACAAGCCTGAAGGTCTTCAGAATTGCAAATTATCATCTTTGGACAATGAAGCTCTGTAGTTCTGACTGCACAGGCTGGAGGCTGGGGAAAAAGGCCTGAGTGGAGGAAGTCTGTGAGCCCGGAGGCTGGGGAAAAAGGCCTGAGTGGAGGAAGTCTGTGAGCCCGGAGGCTGGGGAAAAAGGCCTAAGTGGAGGAAGTCTGTGAGCCCGGAGGCTGGGGAAAAAGGTCTGAGTGGAGGAAATCTGTGAGCCTGGACGCGGGGGAAAAAGGCCTGAGTGGAGGAAGTCTGTGAGCCCAGAGGCTGGGGAAAAAAGGCCGGAGTGGAGGAAGTCTGTGAGCCTGGAGGCTGGGGAAAAAGGCCTGAGTGGAGGAAGTCTGTGAGCCCGGAGGCTGGGGAAAAAGGCCTGAGTGGAGGAAATCTGTGAGCCCGGAGGCTGGGGAAAAAGGCCTGAGTGGAGGAAGTCTGTGAGCCCAGAGGCTGGGGAAAAAGGCCTGAGTGGAGGAAGTCTGTGAGCCCGGAGGCTGGGGAAAAAAGGCCTGAGTGGAGGAAATCCGTGAGCCCGGAGGCTGGGGAAAACAGCCTGAGTGGAGGAAATCTGTGAGCCCAGAGGCTGGGGAAAAAAGGCCTGAGTGGAGGAAGTCTGTGAGCCCAGAGGCTGGGGAAAAAAGCCTGAGTGGAGGAAATCTGTGAGCCCAGAGGCTGGGGGAAAAGGCCTGAGTGGAGGAAATCTGTAAGCCCGGACGCTGGGGAAAAAGGCCTGAGTGGAGGAAGTCTGTGAGCCCAGAGGCTGGGGAAAAAAGGCCTGAGTGGAGGAAGTCTGTGAGCCCAGAGGCTGGGGAAAAAGGCCTGAGTAGAGGAAGTCTGTGAGCCCAGAGGCTGGGGAAAAAGACCTGAGTGGAGGAAATCCGTGAGCCCGGAGGCTGGGGAAAAAAGCCTGAGTGGAGGAAATCTGTGAGCCCAGAGGCTGGGGGAAAAAGGCCTGAGTGGAGGAAGTCTGTGAGCCCGGAGGCTGGGGAAAAAAGCCTGAGTGGAGGAAATCTGTGAACCCAGAGGCTGGGGAAAAAGGCCTGAGTGGAGGAAATCCGTGAGCCCGGAGGCTGGGGAAAAAGGCCTGAGTAGGGGAAGTCTGTGAGCCCAGACGCTGGGGAAAAAGGCCTGAGTGGAGGAAGTCTGTGAGCCCGGAGGCTGGGGAAAAAGGCCTGAGTGGAGGAAGTCTGTGAGCCTGGAGGCTGGGGAAAAAGGCCTGAGTGGAGGAAGTCTGTGAGCCCAGGGGCTGGGGAAAAACGGCCTCACTGGAGGAAATCTGTGAGACCGGAGGCTGGGGAAAAGGGCCTGAGTAGAGGAAATCTGTGAGCCGGGAGGCTGGGGAAAAAGGTCTGAGTGGAGGAAGTCTGTGAGCCCGGAGGCTGGGGAAAAAGGCCTGGGTGGAGGAAGTCAGTGAGCCCGGAGGCTGGGGAAAAAGGCCTGGGTAGGGGAAGTCTGTGAGCCCAGACGCTGGGGAAAAAGGCCTGAGTGGAGGAAGTCTGTGAGCCCGGAGGCTGGGGAAAAAGGCCTGAGTGGAGGAAGTCTGTGAGCCTGGAGGCTGGGGAAAAAGGCCTGAGTGGAGGAAGTCTGTGAGCCCAGGGGCTGGGGAAAAACGGCCTCACTGGAGGAAGTCTGTGAGACCGGAGGCTGGGGAAAAGGCCTGAGTGGAGGAAGTCTGTGAGCCCGGAGGCTGGGGAAAAGGGCCCGAGTAGAGGAAATCTGTGAGCCGGGAGGCTGGGGAAAAAGGCCTGAGTGGAGGAAGTCTGTGAGCCCAGAGGCTGGGGAAAAAGACCTGAGTGGAGGAAGTCTGTGAGCCCAGAGGCTGGGGAAAAAGGTCTGAGTGGAGGAAGTCTGTGAGCCCAGAGGCTGGGGAAAAAGGCCTGGGTGGAGGAAGTCAGTGAGCCCGGAGGCTGGGGAAAAAGGCCTGGGTGGAAGAAGTCTGTGAGCCCGGAGGCTGGGGAAAAAGGCCTGAGTGGAGGAAATCTGTGAGCCCGTATCTAAGGGGAGGGGAAGGAAGGCAGAAGGGAGATTCGCTTTCAACTACAACTTCAGTGAGAAAGGCAGAATTACATAGCAGGGATCATGGCTATAAACATTCTGGAAGATTCCAAATTCATTAAAAAGGATATACAGTATTCTTTCTATTCCATTCCCTCCTATTCTGTCGCTCCTCTTCCCTTCCCACCCCACCCTGTCCTATCCTACCCAGTTCATAGCTACGAAAAGTCTAAAGGATAAACATCAAAATCTTAATAATGACTATGTTTCTGGGTGTTAAGATTATGGACTGTTTTTATTTTCTTCTTTTAACAACATATACTTTGTAAATTTTTCACAGTGAACATACTGTTTTTTTAATAAGAAGGTTGTCTTTTTTTTTTTTTTTTTTAAAGCAAAAGGTCTACATGCCTCTCAGGGTAACAAAGAAGGGTGCTGCCAGGGAGATGCAGCTCCCTGGGATACACCTGAGGAGAAAACCTCCAGGTAGTGGGTGTTGGCAGCTTGAAAGAAGAAAGAAGGCAGGCCAAGTCCATGGGGCCCAGTCTTAGAAGAGACCTCCCAGGAATCAGTCTGGCCTGAGACAATCACAGAAAGGCCCTAACGCTCTTCCTAGGCCTTCCAGTGGTCACCAAGTCCTTTCAGTCTGCCTTCAAATTACTGCTGGAACCTCACTATTCCTTTTTATCTCCACATTACCACTACTACACAAGCCACCCAAATGGTGTCCCAGAGACTGGCTCCGTGACTTCCAATCCATCCTCCATGTGCTTACATGTTCTAAACAGGGAGTAATCTAAAACGCAGCAATAATTCCCCACTGACCACAGGATACTCTCAACTCTGCAAACGAATACCACCCCCTGCTTACCTAAACCAGTTCAACTTCCCAGCAGACACTGGGCTCCGGATAGATTTGATACGGGTAGTTCTCTAGGCGCCCCATCCTCTGGCTTTGTGCCTCTGCACACACTCTTCCCTCTTCCCTTTGCTTAGAACACGCTTCCCTACCCTCATCCACCTGGCCAGCTCCTATCTCCCTTTATGTCGAGCTAAATGAAAAAGCCTCTGTAAAACACTCCTGGTCAACTGGCTGCTCCCTTGGCTATACTCCTTAGTCATTTTGTACAAAAATATCTTAAAGCACTCATTTCACTGTTGGGTTTATTGTTAAATACCTGTCCAATCCCATTCAACCATGAGATTTAGAACAGTGCCTAGAACGCAGTAGGGACTCAATAAGTACTTGATAAATTAATTCATACTGGGCCAAGTATAAATAAAACACCACATTAGTGTTTATCTTTACTACATATTTTTATAGCTATATCAAAAATAAATTCTGGAAGCTGAGAAACAGGGACTAAGCCACACTGGTGCTATCTGAACAAGGTCAAGTCAAAGTTTAAGACCTAACTGAAATGAGAGCAAACAGAAACCCAAAAATACACTGGGCAAACGGTAAGATTTCTGCATCTTTATAGCTAAAAACACAGGACGGTAACAATGTGGAATTACCATCTGAACTAGTAATTAGAGGATAACGTATCAAAGGAGGGTTTTTGCTTTTTCCCTCCCACAGTGGTGGTGATGGTGGCTGGGGAGCCAGTGTCTGTTAAAATGCAATTATAAATCATATCTTCTCTTCAAAATCAAGTCAGTAAGCATGGTTCATAACCTGAGAGGATGGGAAACATAAAGACCAACTGCAGGAAAACAGCATCTGCATATAACTCTCATTTCCATATACTTCAACCCTCATCGGTGCCTGCCTACTGCCTAGTTGAATTTACCTGAGCTAAAGCAGGGATTGAATTTTGACCAGCCTGAGTCTGCAAGTGAGCAGACTCGCTCTCTGCCACAGAATCTGTTACACTTCCATCCTGCTGGGATTCAACTGTTTCCATGGCCATTTGTCTGAAAAGACAATAAAAAGGAAGAAGCATTAAGGCTCTATCTGAAATGTTACCCTGTTTTTATCTAGCTTTCTGATATTCATTGCTGACATCCAACTGTACTGTCTTATTTTCTCAAGAAATAGTTTCAGTAGCAAAGTTCAAAGGAACACTGCCAAGGAAGCACTGTGAAATCCTTTACTGGAAGTAGTTTATTTTAGAACAACTTTTAATAATCTTATAATAAAGTCTCCTTGGAAATTGTTTTAAGCCCTCTTCTTAGTATGCATGGATGATAAAATCAGGTCTTCTGTTTTACATTAAAGTATAAGTATTCTGTAGGTTTTAAGACCTAATATACCTGTTTTATAAAAGGATGTAGTATGAAAGAGTTTCTCCATCTATAAACTAAATGCATTATAATATAAATGTCTCCTGCTTTGTTAGCACCAAGTAGCTTCTGACTAAAAGCCTCCAAACAAACTGAATCACTCAGCACTGACCACTTGTCCTGCAGCTCCCTAACTACTTAGAAGAGGAGAATCTAATTTTTCCAGGGAAAGTTTTTGACGTGATTTTGGTTTCCCTGTGAATTCAATTTAAGTTGTTGATGATTTCTACGTTCAGTCTTTCTAGAGAGAAGGCAAACTATATTATATTAAATTTTATCCTACTGGGAGAAACTATGAAATGCAAACAAAATAAATAAAACAAAATTAAATTTTTAAAACTTACTTATGGGAATTATTCCCTTCTCTTGTATATTTTTTCACTCACCAATAATAAATTTTTTTTTTTAACCTTAGTAGTCTTAAAAACACACACACACACACACAAACACACACACATAGTTTCCATAACGTCAGCTCCAACTCAAAGCAACCCCATGTGTGTCAAAGCAGAGCCATGCTCCACAGGGTCTTTGATGGCTGGTTTTCCAGATGTAGATCATCAGGCCTTTCTTCTGAGTGCTTCTCGGTAGGCTCAACCACCAACCCTTCGATTAGCAGTAGAGTGCATTAACTGTTTGCACCCCCTGGAACTCCTCAGTAATCTAAATAGACATCCCAGAAGTGTGCAGGCCACTTAAAACTTGGGGTTAAAATGTCCAAATCTATTTTCCCAGTGTAGTTGCCGGGTCCTACGGACCCTTCACCTCCTACCTCTCACTTACTACTGTCTTTTGCATTTCAACAGACACCACCTCAATCCCAGCCTTCCACTCTCAAACCTGTTTGCTATCAACCACTCTACACCTGGCAGGGACTTCTCACTTTCCAAAGTCATTTTCATACTTACAACTAATGATGACAACTTAGAGCAATCATACCAAAATAAAAATGTCTTTTTTTTTTTTTAGCCTACCATGAAAAAATGTCCTTCCCTCAACATTCCCCAGTTCTATCTCTTTTCTTATTACTTCCCAGCATGGTCTCTCCAACTCGAGGTAAGTAAGTTCAGGCTGTCACCTTGCATAAATTGCTAATTCCTGCCTCTCCACTTATGCTTATGTGAGCAGGATATTAAAAGGTACTAGCTGGGAAAAGAGGGGAGGGGAAAACCTTGGTCAAAAAGTTTTAAATATCCTGGATTAAAAAGGCTTCCTTGCGGCAGAACTACTCAGAAGCTTGAATATGCTAGTGTGCCTGGAGAAGGGTGGAGGGCGCAGATTTAACATGCAGCGTTTTTCAAACGTATCTGACAACCACACTACACTGTTTTTCCATGAAGCCCGTCCTAGCACTAGTGTTCTGGAAGCAACTTGAGAAATGTTGTCCTGTGATATTTCTTGCACCTTTATTAAAACTCCCTTAAGGTTCTACCCAAGAACTTGCAACTCAACTCAAAAATTACAAGCTGAAATGGCTTTCCCCAATAAACTCTATTAATTTTAGAAACATTCATTTAAAACCACCTATATGACAGACTCTGAAAATACAAAGGTAGGTGAGTCACGGCCCTTGCCCTGAAGGAATTTATTAACGAGTTGAATTTCTCAAAGTATGGGCCTTAGACAGCTTGCATTAGAATTAACCAAATACTTGTTTAAAAAAAAAAGCAGATTTCCAGGCTGAAACCCAAACCTATTGAATCACTCTCTAGAGGAATCATACTTCATAATCAGTATATCCAAGTAGTTTCAATGTACAAGAAAATCTGAGAACCACTTAGCTTACCAGGTAGTCCAGAAATGAACACAATTAGCCATTAAGTAACTAATTACGTGAAGGACGTTATGTATGAAATGCTTTGGGAAACCCAGGAGGGAATGGTTTAAGTCCGCCTGATGGTGGGGCCATATGATTTGAAGGACGACTAGGATTTCACCAGGTAGAAAAGGAAAGGGCTGTGAAGGAAAGAAAGGCCACAGCATGTTCAGGGAATGAATGAATTGAAAGGATTAGAGAATTTTGCTGAAGGGTGGCAGGTCCTACGTAGATTTATTAAGGAGGAGGCAAAGGAGAATGGGTAGAAGTAGGGCTGGAAAGGCCAGATGGAGCCAGCTTAGCAACAGCTTTTAATATTCTAGAAAGAAAGACATTTCCACCTCACTCAGGTGCTTCCTCTATTCCAGGTCTTTCAGTATTTAGGAAGTTAGTCCTTATTGTATAAAGTTTCATCTATTTCACATCAACACAGAATTCAGCCAAGAGCCAGACAATAAGCAGAAGTTACCTGTTAGTAGGCTAAACAAATGCCCCAAAGTCTATACACTAAAGCTTCTAAAACAAAGGAATCTTCCTGGTCCATACTTTCAACACATTCATTTTTATTTGAAATGTAGTTCTCATATCTAGTTCCTAAATATTCTGCATATAAGAAGTAACAGCTGTCAGTAAGTGTGTGGCAATTTGGATTCATACAGGGTAAAGCTGCCTAGTTCTTTATACATCAAGAATTTGAAAGATTTGTGAGTTATGATTCAATAACTGACATTCACAATAACTATATCCTGAGTCATTAAAAAAAGGTCATTCTGCTTAGCAAACGTTACGGAGAGAGGGGTGGACAGAAGGGAATCCAGGAAGACTGCCATTAAAATAAAATAAAAAAAAAGCTTTAATGTTTAAAAAGGTACACTTAAACCAGTCAAGACTTATGTTTTGAGATATAATAAAAGATTTTAGAAGTTATAGACTTTCCAGAGCCACTGAGGCTGGATGAACACCCAAAAGTATTGCCCTGTGATAAACCAAAACTATTCCCTGAAGTCTTTTTTGAACCAAAAAAAAAATAGCTTATCTTAATTATAAAGTACATCTGCTTTGAGCATTGTGCTCTGCTAAAGAATTATCTACGTATGTGAGTCCAAATTGATAATTGTGATGGTTAAGATTGTGTGTCAACTTGGCTGGGCCATGTTTATATGTGACCACCCCCGTGATGGGATCTGTTGTGAGTAACCAATCAGTTAAAAGGGAGTTTCCTTGGGCTCCTGGCCTGCATCCGAATACAAGCGGATGTTCTGGCTTTTCCCTGCTCTGGATCCTGCAGCTGCCTCCTGTTCGTCTGACCTCCTGTTCTTGGGACTTGAGCTAGCAGCTTACCTGCTCATCTTGGGATTCATTGATCTTCAGGGCCTGTGAACAAGAGCCCTGCTCTCTGACCTGCCAATCTTGAGCTCGCCAGCCCCTGCAGTTACGTGAATCAGGAGAAGTCTCTATCCTGATCCATGGACTTGGGACGTGCCAGCCTCTACAATCACATGAGCTGTTTCCTTTGAAATACATCTCTTTATATATATATGCTTCACTGGTTTTGCTTCTCTAGAGAACCCAGCCTAAGACAACAACGGTAACTTTAAAGGTTGGATGGGAAGCTTAGGGGGCAGTGAGTTTAAGATAATGGTGGTGCAATGATTTGGAAAAGGGCAGAAACAGGGGTAGCATGATTTGAAGAATGTAACTGATGTCACTGAATTGGTCATGTAGAAACTGTTGAAATGTTGAAAAGATATATCTTAGGTTGTCAAAAAATAAAAAAATTTTTTTTAGGATTTTAGAAGTTATGACACAGATTTCAAAATGTTTTACACATTGTTTTTATAAATATTCTCATGTGATCACCTTAATTGGTTCCTCTTTTCTCCTGGCTATTTCCCACTGTTCAATCTTTTACCATTTTTGAATGATCTTCAGCAGAATTTTGCTTGCGTGTGATTTTAATGACATTGTTCTATAATTTCCACATTTGGTTGGATCACCTTTCTTGGGAATAGGCATAAATATGGATCTCTCCCAGTCGGTTGGCCAGAAGGCTGTCTTCCATATTTCTTGGCATAGACAAGTGAGCACCTCCAGTGCTGCATCTGTTTTTTGAAACATCTCAATGGATATTCCATCAATTCCTGGAGCCTTGTTTTTCACCATTGCCTTCAGAGCAGCTTGGACTTCTTCCTTCAGTACCATTGGTTCCTGATCATATGCCACCTCCTGAAATGGCTGAATATCGACTAATGCTTTTTGGTATAATGACTCTGTATATTCCTTCCATCTTCTTTTGATGCTTCCTGCGTCATTTAATATTTTCCCCATGGGATCCTTCACTATTGCAACTGGAGGCTTGAATTTTTTCTTGTTCTTTCAGCTTGAGAAACGCCAAGCGTGTTCTTCCGTTTTGGTTTTCCATCTCCAGCTCTTTGCACATGTCATTATAATACTTTACTTTGTCTTCTCGAGTGGCCCTTTGAAATATTCTGTTCAGTTCTTTTACTTCATCAATTCTTCCTTTTGCTTTAGCTGCTCGACATTCAAGAGCAAGTTTCAAAGTCTCCTCTGACATCCATCTTGGTCTTTTCTTTCTTTCCTGTCTTTTCAGTGACCTCTTGCTTTCTTCATGGATGATGTCCTTGATGTCATTCCACAACTCATCTGGTCTTCGGTCACTAGTGTTCAATGTGTCAAATCTATTCTTGAGGTGGTCTCTAAATTCAGGTGGGAAATACTCAAGGTCATATTTTGGCTCTCGTGGACCTGCTCTGATTTTCTTCAGTTTCAGCTTGAACTTGCATATGAGCAATTGATGGTCTGTTCCACAGTCGGCCCCTGGCCTTGTTCTGACTGATGATATTGAGCTTCTCCATCGTCTCTTTCCATAGATGTAGTCAATTTGAATTCCAGAACACTTAATTGTGCTCATGAGGAACCTTTACATAGATCAAGAGGCAGTTGTTCGGATAGAACAAGGGGATACTGATTGGTTTAAAGTCAGGAAAGGTGTGCGTCAGGGTTGTATTCTTTCACCATACCTATTTAATCTGTATGCTGAACAAATAATCTGAGAAGCTAGACTATATGAAGAAGAACGGGGCATCAGGATTAGTGGAAGACTCATCAACAACCTGCGTTATGCAGATGACACGACCTTGCTTGCTGGAAGTGAAGAGGACTTGAAGCACTTACTAATGAAGATCAAAGACCACAGCCTTCAGTATGGATTAAACCTCAACATAAAGAAAACAAAAATCCTCACAACTGGACCAATGATAAATGGAGAAAAGATTGAAGTTGTCAAGGATTTCATTTTACTTGCATCCACAATCAACAGCCATGGAAGCAGCAGTCAAGAAATCAAAAGATGCATTGCATTGGGTAAATCTGCTGCAAAGGACCTCTTCAAAGTGTTGAAGAGCAAAGACGTCACCCTGAAGACTAAGGTGCGCCTGACCCCAGCCATGGTATTTTCAATCACATCATATGCATGTGAAAGCTGGACAATGAATAAGGAAGGCCGAAGAAGAGTTGACACCTTTAAATTGTGGTGTTGGCGAAGAATATTGAATATACCATGGACTGCCAAAAGAACGAACAAATCTGTCTTGGAAGAAGTGCGGCCAGAATGCTCCTTAGAGGCAAGGATGGCAAGCCTGCGTCTTACATACCTTGGACATGTTGTCAGGAGGGATCAGTCCCTGGAGAAGGACATCATGCTTGGCAGAGTACAAGGACAGTAGAAAAGAGGAAGGCCCTCAACAAGGTGGACTGATACAGTGGCTGCAACAACGAGCTCAAGCATAACAACAATTGTAAGGATGGCACAGGACCGGGCAGTGTTTCATTCTGTTGTGCATAGGGTCGCTATGAGTCGGAATCAACTCAACAGCACCTAACAACAACAACAACAATCCTTTACCCTCTTCCTTTTTCATTCTACATATATATGGCTTCATTGATCCTATATGTGGATGGCTCCCAACTCTGTATTTACACCTCCCTCTTATTGAGCATCTCAGTCTGAAGTTTTCACAGGCACCTGTCCCTTCCCTTATATTCCTGCTTTCAGCAGAGCACATCACCAACCACTCAAGCTCCAAACCCAGAATCATGTGTCTATATGTCAGTCACAACCAGGGCAACTACAAAAAAGCCCTGAGCCTCCTACTGAAGAAAGGCAGCAATGGACGGTCGGCAGCCACCCCGCTCACTCTCCCTGCCGGACTCCCACTTGGCACTGTCGATTAACCTCCTACCTCAACAATGAACCAAGTAGCTAAGCTGCTGCTCCTTACAACTGCTGCTGCCCATTCTAAAGGCCATACATCATAGACACTGGGCCTCCACAGCCTAGGCTGTGACTGAACTGTGATGTTCCACCCTAGTCAAGTCCAAGATACAAGCTCCTCCCATACTGCACCTTCACTCTCCTAACTAGTGCTTCCTTCCACTCCCATCCTCCACGATACAATTCCTCACTCTCCTTCCCAAACCTCTGCAATGTGTTATGTGGACTCCCAAAGCCTGTGAGTGAAATGTGGGAATGCCACTCCCCCGACAGTGCTCTCACGCAGGCTGGTCCTCTGACAGCCCATCTAGAGCAGAAGGCTGGCTCGACATCATCTGTGACCCCCAGTACTGCCTCCCAGCTGCTCTGCCTCCACTGTCTCCGAAAAACCTTGCTCCACTGAGGCTGGAGGTCACCAATTGTAGCATCCTGTCCTCATTCATACTGCAGTCACCATTAACTCACCTCCAGGATATAAACTGAATACCATCTGGAGTCTTCCTCTCCAACTCTGGTTTTATCATTCCGTGTCTCTTTAAAGCTTGAATAAAAACCCTTTCCTTCCTCTAATTCCTGTTTAATGCCATTCTCTACTCGAGTGGCTGGCCACACACTGGACCTTGTCAGTGTCGAGAACTGTTCCACCTCTGAAATACTCCCGACACCCCACTCTGCCTGCAACACCCTACTCTTCTAGCACATTCCCTGCCCTCAGTTCTCCCTTCACACCTGTTCTCCCACCACATTGAGACCTCCAGACCACTGAAGTCTCTGCTTTCTTTCTTTCCATTAGCTACCCCCTCTTCATTTCCCACCCTATTCCACTTAGAATCCACAGTCCATCATTTTAACTGCTATTTTCCCAATACCCTAAATTCTTTAGTCCCCTTTCCTTTTGTTGCATCTGCTTAGTAAATATCAATCTCAGATAAAACCAACTCTCTGCCTCATCTATGCCTGCATCAAAGCTGATAAATAATACTGAATAAAATCACAAAACAGAATATTACTAAAACTATTCATGGTTTTCAACCTCATTTTTTTTTTGCTCTCCCATACTCCATAACTGTTTCATATTTTCTCTCTCTTCTCAAATCCCTGAACTAATCTACCACTTGATCCTGCCTCCTGTTTCAGATGAGAACTCCCTCAAATCAACAAACCCACTTACATCTACACGCACCACCTTCCCGTGCCTCTTGCCTCCTCACTCTTAAATTCCTCTATTTGATCCTATCTGCATGTCTGCCCTATTTAGGGGCCCTATTTTTTTTTTTTTATGTTATGAATTACTCTCTCTTTCCTTTTCTAATGGTTTCCTTCTATGAAGATTTAAACATCTTCAAGTCTCTCCCATCTTAAACACACACACACTGGACCTTGAACTTTTCTCCTCTCTCTCACTGTTAAATCTACCTGAAAGAACTGCCAACATTATCTTCATTTTCTCACCTCCCACCTAACCTCAAATTGACTTCTGTGCCACTAAAATGTCTCCAGAAAAGATAAACAATCTCTGTCACTAAATTCAATGCACATTTTAAGTTCTTACGTTGCTTGAACCCTCAGCAGTATTCAAAAACTGCCGACCACATTGTCCTTCTTAAACTCTTGCTTGACGTCCTCGACGTTGTATTTTCTTCTCATCCAACTTCTGACAATTTCTTCAAAGTTCCTCGCCAATTCCTTCCCTTACTCAATGTGAACCTTTAATAATGCATATCTTCAGGGCTGTGTTTGGCCTTCTCGCCTCACTCTCAACTCTCACCCCGTGTGGTATCATCTACGTTTCTGTATTCAAATACAATCTTTAAGCCTACGACTCTTAAATATACGTCTCTAGGCCACGGCTCTCTCCTGAACTCCAGTGCTTACTTAGCAGCTCCAGCCAGCTGTTCTGCAGTGTCTCACACTCAATGTGCCCAAAAGCTAAACTCCTCTTCTACCCCCACAAAAACACGTTCCTTCTCCTGAGTGTCCTATCTCAGGAAAGGGGAACCTACCATCCATTCAGTTGCTCAGGCAAGAAACCCAGATGCCATGCTGAAACGCCTCTCTTTAAGTCCCTACTTCCATCGTCACTAGGTGTGATGATGATTCTTCCTTCCAGATAGCAATGAAGTCCCCTTCCCTACATTTCTACTGCAACCATTCTTGTCTCGCTACTCCAATCCATGCCAATCGTTATTTTTCTAAAACATTTATCAGTCTGCTTAAAACACTTCTCCACTTGAAACTTTTCAGTGGCTCCCTACTGATGATAGCATAAAACACAAAGTTCGTAAAATAACAATCACCATCATTACCATTTACTGAGCACATACTCTGTGATAAACGCCACCGCTTTTAACCCTTACAGCTCTGTAACCAGGTACGCTGAGTGGATCCCAACCCAGGGCGTGCCCACGTGTGTTCCACTGGAGCTGCGATCCACAGGGTTTCAGTGGCTGCTTTTCAAAAGCAGGTCACCAGGCCTTTCTTCTGAGGTGCTTCTGGGTGGACTTGAACTGTCAACCTTTCAGTCAGCAGCCAAATGATTAACTACCCAGGGACTCTGAACAACTCAGTAAGGTCCATATAATTAGCTCTCTTTTAGAGATGAGGAAAAGGAGACATAGGGAGGTTAAAACTGTGATCTTACCCCAAAGGTAAGTGGCACAAACTTCACATACTCAATGACCTAATCAAACGTCATGCCATTACTTCACAACATGGCCTCACTTTACTGCTACAGCCTCATCTCCAGTGACTCCGTGCCTTCCCATACTGTACACTCCAGCCTCACTGGGAGCCATTCTCTGCACACACATCTTATTCCCCTGGTTCTAACGTCTTACATATGCTTGTCCCTCTTCCTGGAGTGCCCTTCACTCCTTCTTAGTCCAAAAGGCAAATTCCTACTAGTTTTTCAAGGCTAGACTCAAGGACATCATCTTTCTAAAGCCTATTCCAGTAGCTTTGGGCAGAATTACACTCTTCCGAGTTCCCAAAGTATTTTAAGTAATACTGCTCACTCTAGCACTTGTACAGCAGGTAAAACGTTTACCCACATAGTGACACTACTGTGAGCAGTTCAAGGACCAGGATCACATCTCAGCTTTCTATGCATCCCCCAGTGCCTAGTACAGAACCTACTCTAAGTGTTAAATAAACCAATTAATCAACAACTCTGTGAGACTGTGCACCTATCAGATGTTACTATAATGACAACAATGAGGTTTGGGAGATTAAGTGACTCTCCAATGGGCACATAACAGGTAGCATGACGGGAGCTGAAAAAGTTTTTCTAACTATGACCCCAGTGTTCCTTCCACAGCCAGTGCCCTGAGTGTTCCAGTTTAGACATCAATTTATACTAAGGTGTGTTTTTAAGGAGCCCTGGTGGTGCAGTGGTTAAACTGTGTGGCTGCTAACTAAAAGGTCAGCAGTTCGAACCCACCAGCTGCTCTGCAGGAGAAAGATGCAACAGTTTGCTTCCATAAAAATTTACAGCCTTAGAAACCCTATTGGGCAGTTCTACTCTGTCCTACTGGTCACTATGAGTCAGAATCAACTCAATGGCAGAGGGTTTTTTGGCTTGGGTGGTTAAGCACTCAGCTGCTAACTGAAAGGTTGGCGGTTCAAACCCATTGGCCGCTCTGTGAGAGAAAGCTGCGGCAGTCTGTGGTCATAAAGATTACAGCCTTGGAAACTCTATGGGGCAGTTCTACCTGTCCTTTAGGGTTGCTATGAATCAAAATCGATTTGATGGCAACAGTTAACGGGTATGTTTTTGGGTACACTGCAACTGTTGCCACAATCTTCACTCAGATATTTTTTGTCTTTCCCACTAAAATGTAGGGATTATAATTTTTATCCCACTGGATTCTTCTAGAGCGCCTAATACTGTGCCCAGTACGTGTCATTTTGTAAAGTTTGATAAAATCAGATTATCTGAAGGTAAAAAATCATCTACAGAATAATAAGTTCGACACTATCAATCTAAAATAATAAACCCTATCATCTACAAGGGAAACCTTGGTGGCTCAGTGGTTAAGAGCTATGACTGCTAACCAAAAGGTCAGCAGTTTGAATCCACCAGGTGCTCCTTGGAAACCCTACGGGGCAGTTCTACTTTGTCCTATAGGGTCGCTATGAGTTGGAACTGACTCAACAGCAACAGGTTCGGTTTGGTTTTTATCATCTACGAACAAGTTTATTGCATCTGTCTATCTCCAACTGCTCTCCAGCACGACCTACCAGGCCCAGTGAAGGCCAGTCCCAGAACAGGACTCAGGGCAGAAGATTCAACTAACTAACATTTGAATGCTTAATTCTCTCAGCAGGAGATTCAGGACTTAGAACTTAAATGACACCCGTACAATACCAATACACGTAAATCAAACCATTTTCCTATTCTGATGGAGGTGTCTACCTGTCATTTCTCTCTCAACCTGGGCACATTAGAAAATGGGGCTGGTGAGGGAATTAAAGTGGGTGGTCTTGGTGGCACAGCGGTTTAGAGCTCAGCTACTAACCAAAAGGTCTGCAGTCAGTTCGAAGCCACCAGGTGCTCCCTGGAAGCCCTACAGGGCAGTTCTACTCTGTCCTATGGGGTCACTATGACTCGGAATTGACTCGATGGCACTGGGTCTGGGTTTTTTGGTTAAGGTGCAAAGGAACAATCCAATAACGGAAAAATCTTGATTTCCCTTGACTTATGAAAAAGTCCTTGAATTAGAAAAAATTTATCTTTGGAGTACTTAAAGTATGGGATTCAAATCTATTTCTAAATAAATATGAAACTCCTATTAAACGCCACTATATTAAGAACCTCAACAGCTCCAGACAGATTTTATTTATAAAATATGAGACAGATTCATTCCAATCCTTCATTGTTCGTTATATATTTTGTAACTAAAAGTATTAAGACTAAAGACATGTCAGGAAATTCTTCCCCCAAAATCTTACTTTCTATAATAGCCAAATGTCAAACATAGTTGTATCAACAATAACAATTTTTCAAATTAATTATGGAGTATTTGAATCTTAAATGATATTTTTTAAGAGAAAGGACCAACAATTATAAATTATAGAACATTTAACGATAAAGGCATAAGAAAATGATTTTAAAAATACACACACACACTCATACACACACACATGCACACACAAAAAGTCCATTAAGCACTATGAACTAAGAGCTGGCAAAATGCTAGCAAACATTGGTTCCACAACCCAAAAGAACAGACAAGAATTTGCTAAAATGAGCATATTAAAACTTATAAATGGCTAAGAGTAGAAGCAACATTCTTTTCTTATGAAGGTTAAATATTTCTCCTGAAATCCTCTCTATGTTCTTGAGTAAACCTTTTTCTCTTTAGATACAAAACCAAATGTTATCCCCAACCATTCCAGATATATTAGGAATCAATTCAATAACATGATGATATAACTATTGTTTTACAAAAATAGGATCTCCCATTAACATCATTTTTTAAGATTTCTAGGATGACTTTTTTAGAGTAATTCAAACAAATTATATGTGTTTACTGATTTTTCTAGGACTATAATAGAACATCTGTATCATATGTCAATAACTCTCTCAAATACTCAAGAATAAAAGTACAGTACTGTTACTGTACAACACAAAAACACCATAAAAATTTCAAAAAATACTCAAGAACAATGTAAAATACTGAAGAACAGTTCAGTACTGTTTGTTTATACAGCACAATACAAACAAAAGGTAGATAACCATAACATACAAGAAACAAGCACACAGGTCGGGGCCAAAATGGCTGACTAGGTAGATGCTACCTCAGATCCCTCTTGCAACAAAGACCCGGAAAAACAAGTGAATCAATCACATACATGACAATCTACGAACCCTGAACAACAAACACAGATTTAAGAGTTGAACTGAGTGACAGAGACGGAGAACGAACAACTATGGGGAAGAAGCAACTGTTTTCAGAGCCTGTAGCCAGCGTCCCAGTCAGGTAACCTTGGCGCCAGGCGTAGGACTGGGCGCAGGGGAGCTGAACACGACATCTGTGACAGCGCAAATATGGGGCACAGCCCTAGCCCCCTGAACTGACCTCAGGAGGGGGCCCAGCCGGTCAGCGGGGGTGGCGTGGCCACGCGGATGGTGGGAGGAGAAGTCGCCGGGAGGCAGTGACTGGTTTTGGAGCCGGGATTGCAGCATCCCAGCTGAGGAACCTTGGCGCCGGGCTTTGGACTGGGCACAGGGGAGCTAACGCGGCATCCGGTCACGGCACAAACACAGGGCGCAGCCCTACTCCCCTGAACTAACCCCGGGAGGGGGCCCAGCCGGTCCGCAGAGACGGCGCGGCTACGTGGCTGGCAGGACGAAAAATCCCCAGGAGGCAGCGACTGATTTTAGAGCCGGGAGTGCAGAGTCCCAGCAGGGGAACCCTTGACGCTGAGCTTTGGACTGGCAGTGAAGGATCTGACCGCAGCTTCACCGGGCCAGACCCTCGGGGACAATCTCCACACAGTCAGCACACATAGGCGAAACGCCCCTCGGGAATCCCAGATAAAATAGTCATCCCAAGCAAGATAAGCAACTTTGGCTATGTTCCGGGGTGCTACTCTCCTGTTTTTCTGAATCCCCCCCTCCCCTTCCCAGGCAGCTTCATTAACATTGGAATTTCCTGAGCCAGAGGAAAAACGGCTCCCGCTCTGCGGCTTTGCTTTCCCTTTTTTTTTTTTTTTGGTCTTTTCCTAACCCATTCTTCCGGCCTGAGAGAAGGAATCACAAAAAACCCAGGGACCAAAAATCCTTTCCTAATTGGACTATAAACACAGAACCAGCTCCAGCCAAGCATATATGACCCAAACCTCTGGCTTTCATCCTTACAGGGAAAAAGGAGGCTGTTATAATGCAAAGGCACTTCTGATAGGGATCTGACTGCATTTTTTTTAAGCGGATTTACTGGAAAAAAAAGTTTCTCAGGTCTGATATCTCTACTTATTCAACAGACCCCTAACTGACCCACAACAAGGAACTGAGGGCTGAAGCTCACCCCAGACCACCTAGCCTCTTGCCTTAGGGGTCTAAGGAGGGTGACACCTACCAATCAGTAGAGGTACTTACATTGGGGGCCTAAGGTACAGCTGCAGAGCCCTCCCACCAAGCTGCTATACAAATACAGACACTCCTACCTCACTGACACTTGGGGGAAGCCTGTCAGCATCCTGCCCCCCCCAGAGGGTGAACCCCAGCTGCTACTAGAATCTGGTGCACACAACTATCACCACTACTTCTAAAGCTGGATAGGTGTTAGGGTGCATCACACACTTGATGACCCAAAATCAGATTCTACTCAAGAATAGTGAATAGACTCAGGCATATATATCTGGCAACAGCCCAAACCAGCTGGTAATAGGTCATAAATAAGTCAAGGGCTACAACAAACAAGACAGCACAATCTAGTAGCCCATCCACGTATATTGAAAGAAAACAAAACAAGATAAGACTCAGTGAGCAAATATAGAATAAATCACTACTATATCTTTTTTTTTTTATATCTTAGTGATGGCTCGGAGACAGCAGTCGATATCAAACCACATAAAGAAGCAGACCATGACTGCTTCTACAACCCCCCAAACAAAAGAATCAAAATCTTTCCCAAATGAAGATACACTCCTGGAATTATCAGATACAGAATATAAAAAACTAACTTACAGAATGCTTCAAGACGTCAGGGATGACCTCAGAAATGAAATAAGGCAAACTGCAGAAAAAGCCCAGGAACACACTGATAAAACTGTTGAAGAACTCAAAAAGATTATTCAAGAACATAGTGGAAAAATTAATAAGTTGCAAGAATCCATAGAAAGACAGCATGCAGAAATCCAAAAGATTAACAATAAAATTACAGAATTAGACAATGCAATAGGAAGTCAGAGGAGCAGACTCGAGCAATTAGAACCCAGAGTGGGAAATCTGGAGGACCAGGGAATTAACACCAACATAGCTGAAAAAAAATCAGATAAAAGAATTTAAAAAAATGAAGAAACCCTAAGAATCATGTGGGACTCTATCAAGAAGGATAACTTGCGTGTGATTGGAGTCCCAGAACAGGGAGGGAGGACAGAAAACACAGAGAAAATAGTTGAAGATCTGCTCACAGAAAACTTCCCTGCCATCATGAAAGACGAAAGGATATCTATCCAAGATGCTCATCGAACCCCATTTAAGATTGATCCAAAAAGAAAAACACCAAGACATATTATCATCAAACTTGCCAAAACCAAAGATAAAGAGAAAATTTTAAAAGCAGCCAGGGATAAAAGAAAGGTCTCCTTCAAGGGAGAATCAATAAGTTCAGACTACTCAGCAGAAACCATGCAGGCAGGAAGGCAATGGGATGACATATACAGAGCACTGAAGGAGAAAAACTGCCAGCCAAGGATCATATATCCAGCAAAACTCTCTCTCAAATATGAAGGCGAAATTAAGATATTTACAGATAAACACAAGCTTAGACAATTTGCAAAAACCAAACCAAAGCTACAAGAAATACTAAAGGAAATTCTTTGGTCAGAAAACCAATAATATCAGATACCAGCACAACACAAGGTCACAGAACATCCTGATATCAACTCAAATAGGGAAATCACACCAAAAAATTAAGATTACAAAAAAAAAATGCTCAAAACAGGGAATCATTGAAGTCAATATGTAAAAGATCACAATAATCAAAAAGGGGGACCAAACACAGGTGGCAAAGAACTGCCATATGGAGAGGGATACAAGGCGATATAGGACAATACAAATTAGGTTTTTATTTAGAAAAATAGGGGTAAATATTAAGGTAACCACAAAGAGGTATAACAACTCCATAACTCAAAATAAAAGCCAAGAAAAACGTAACGACTCAACAAACATAAAGTCAAATACTATGAAAATGAGGATCTCACAATTTACAAAGAAAAACGTCTCAGCACGAAAAAGTAAGTGGAAAAATGAAATTGTCAACAACACACATAAAAAGGCATCAAAATGACAACACTGAACACTTATTTATAATTACACTGAATGTAAATGGACTAAATGCACCAATAAAGAGACAGAGAGTCACAGACTGGATAAAGAAACACGATCCATCTATATGCTGCCTACAAGAGACACACCTTAGACTTAGAGACACAAACAAACTAAAACTCAAAGGATGGAAAAAATATATCAAGCAAACAATAAGCAAAAAAGAAGAGGAGTAGCAATATTAATTTCTGACAAAACAGACTTTAAACTTAAATCCACCACAAAGGATAAAGAAGGACACTACATAATGATAAATGGAACAATTGATCAGGAAGATATAACCATATTAAATATTTATGCACCCAATGACAGGGCTACAAGATACATAAATCAAATTTTAACAGAACTGAAAACTGAGATAGACACCTCCACAATTATAGCAGGAGACTTCAACACACCACTTTCGGAGAAGGACAGGACATCCAGTAAGAAGCTCAATAGAGACACAGAAGACCTAATTACAACAATCAACCAACTTGACCTCATTGACTTATACAGAACTCTCCACCTAACTGCTGCAAAGTATACTTTTTTTTCTAGCGTACATGGAACATTCTCTAGAATAGACCATATATTAGGTCATAAAACAAACCTTTGCAGAATCCAAAACATCGAAATATTACAAAGCATCTTCTCAGACCACAAGGCAATAAAAGTGGAAATCAATAACAGAAAAACTACGTAAAAGAAATCAAATACTTGGAAACTGAACAATACCCTCCTGAAAAAAGACTGGCTTATAGAAGACATTAAGGAGGGAATAAGGAAATTCATAGAATGCAACGAGAATGAAAATACTTCCTATCAAAACCTCTGGGACACAGCAAAAGCTTTGCTCAGAGGCCAATTTATGTCGATAAATGCACACATACAAAAAGAAGAAAGAGCCAAAATCAGAGAACTGTCACTACAACTTGAACACATAGAAAGTGAGCAACAAAAGAATCCATCAGGCACCAGAAGAAAACAAATAATAAAAATTAGAGCTGAACTAAATGAATTAGAGAACAGAAAAACAATTGAAAGAATTAACAAAGCCAAAAGCTGGTTCTTTGAAAAAATTAACAAAATCGATAAACCATTGGCTAGACTGACTAAAGAAATACAGGAAAGGAAACAAATAACCCAAATAAGAAACGAGAAGGGCCACATCACAACAGAACCAACTGAAATTAAATGAATCATATCAGATTATTACAAAAAATTATACTCTAACAAATTTGAAAACCTAGAAGAAATGGATGAATTCCTGGAAAAACACTACCTACCTAAACTAACACATTCAGAAGTAGAACAACTAAATAGACCCATAACAAAAAAAGAGATTGAAACGGTAATCAAAAAACTTCCAACAAAAAAAAAGCCCTGGCCCGGATGGCTTCACTGCAGAGTTCTACCAAACCTTCAGAGAAGAGTTAACACCACTACTACTAAAGGTATTTCAAAGGATAGAAAATGACGGAATACTACCTAGGTCATTCTATGAAGCCACCATCTCCCTGATACCAAAACCAGGTAAAGACATCACAAAAAAAGAAAATTACAGACCTATACCCCTCATGAACATAGATGCAAAAATCCTCAACAAAATTCTAGCCAATAGAATTCAACAACATATCAAAAAAATAATTCACCACGACCAAGTGGGATTTATACCAGGTACGCAAGGCTGGTTTAATATTAGAAAAACCATTAATGTAATCCACCATATAAATAAAACAAAAGAAAAAAACCACATGATCTTATCAATTGATGCAGAAAAGGCATTTGACAAAGTCCAACACCCATTTATGATAAAAACTCTCGGCAAAATGGGAACTGAAGGAAAATTCCTCAACATAATAAAGGGCATCTATGCAAAGCCAACAGCCAACATCATTCTAAATGAAGAAAACCTGAAAGCATTTCTCTTGAGAACGGGATCCAGACAAGGATGCCCTTTATCACCACTCTTACTCAACATTGTGCTAGAAGTCCTAGCCAGAGCAATTCGGCTAGACAAAGAAATAAACGGCATCCGGATTGGCAAAGAGAAGTAAAATTATCTCTATTTGCAGATGACATGATCTTATATGCAGAAAACCCCAAGGAATCCTCCAGAAAACTACTGAAACTAATAGAAGAGTTTGGCAGAGTCTCAGGTTATAAGATAAACATACAAAAATCACTTGGATTCCTCTACATCAACAAAAAGAACATCAAAGAGGAATTCACCAAATCAATACCATTCACAGTAGCCCCCAAGAAGATAAGATACTTAGGAATAAATCTTACCAAGGATGTAAAAGACCTATACAAAGAAAACTACAAAGCTCTACGACAAGAAATTAAGAAGGACATATTAAGTGGAAAAACATACCTTGCTCATGGATAGGAAGACTTAACATAGTAAAAATGTCTATTCTACCAAAAGCCATCTATACATACAATGCACTTCTGATCCAAATTCCAATGGCATTTTTTAAGGTGATAGAGAAACAAATCACCAACTTCATATGGAAGGGGAAGAAGCCTCGGATAAGTAAATCATTACTGAAAAAGGAAAAGAAAGTGGGAGGCCTCACTCTACCTGATTTCAGAACCTATTATACAGCCACAGTAGTCAAAACAGCCTGGTACTGGTACAACAACAGGCACATAGACCAGTGGAACAGAATTGAGAACCCAGATAGAAATCCATCCACATATGAGCAGCTGATATTTGACAAAGGCCCAGTGTCAGTTAATTGGGGAAAAGATAGTCTTTTTAACAAATGGTGCTGGCATAACTGGATATCCATTTGCAAAAAAATGAAACAGGACCCATACCTCACACCATGCACAAAAACTAACTCCAAGTGGATCAAAGACCTAAACATAAAGACTAAAACGATAAAGATCGTGGAAGAAAAAATAGAGACAACCTTAGGAGCCCTACTACAAGGCATAAACAGAATACAAAACATTACCAAAAATGACGAAGAGAAACCAGATAACTGGGAGCTCCTAAAAATCAAACACCTATGCTCATCTAAAGACTTCACCAAAAGAGTAAAAAGACCACCTACAGACTGGGAAAGAATTTTCAGCTATGACATCTCCGACCAGCGCCTGATCTCTAAAATCTATGTGATTCTGTCAAAACTCAACCACAAAAAGACAAACAACCCAATGAAGAAGTGGGCAAAGGATATGAACACACACTTCACTAAAGAAGATATTCAGGCAGCTAACAGATACATGAGAAAATGCTCTCGATCATTAGCCATTAGAGAAATGCAAATTAAAACTACGATGAGATTCCATCTTACTCCAACAAGGCTGGCATTAATCCAAAAAACACAAAATAATAAATGTTGGAGAGGCTGCGGAGAGATTTCTTATACACTGCTGGTGGGAACGTAAAATGGTACAACCACTTCAGAAATCTATCTGGCGTTATCTTAAACACTTAGAACTACCATACAACCCAGAAATCCCACTCCTCGGAATATACCCTAGAGAAATAAGAGCCTTCACACGAATAGATATATGCACACCCATGTTTATTGCAGCTCTGTTTACAATAGCAAAAAGCTGGAAGCAACCAAGGTGTCCATCAACAGATGAATGGTTAAATAAATTGTGGTATATTCACACAATGGAATACTACGCATCGATAAAGAACAGTGACAAATCTGTGAAACATTTCATACCATGGAGGAACCTGGAAGGCATTATGCTGAGCGAAATTAGTCAGAGGCAAAAGGACAAATATTGTATAAGACCACTATTATAAGATCTTGAAAAATAGTATTAACTGAGAAGAACACATACTTTTGTGGTTACGAGGGGGGAAGGGAGGGAGGGTGGGAGAGGGTTTTTTACTGATTAATTAGTAGATAAGAACTGCTTTAGGTGAAGGGAAGGACAATACTCAAGACATGGAAGGTCAGCTCAATTGGACTGGACCAAAAGCAAAGAAGTTTCCGGGATAAAATGAATGCTTCAAAGGTCAGCGGAGCAATGGCAGGGGTTTGGGGACCATGGTTTAAGGGGACTTCTAAGTCAACTGGCAAAATAATTCTATTATGAAAACATTCTGCATCCCACTTTGAAATGTGGCATCTGGGGTCTTAAATGCTAACAAGGGGCCAACTAAGATGCATCAATTGGTCTCAACCCACCTGGAGCAAAGGAGAATGAAGAACACCAAGGTCACATGATAACTAAGAGCCCAAGAGACAGAAAGGGCCACATGAACCGGAGACCTACATCATCCTGAGACCAGAAGAACTAGTTGGTGCCCGGCCACAATCGATGACTGCCCTGACAGGGAGCACAACAGAGAACCCCTGAGGGAGCAGGAGATCAGTGGGATGCAGACCCCAAGTTCTCATAAAGAGACCATACTTAATGGTCTGACTGAGACTAGAGGAATCCCGGCGGTCATGGTCCCCAAACCTTCTGTTGGCACAGGACAGGAACCATTCCCAAAGACAACTCATCAGACATGAAAGGGACTGGACAGTGGGTAGGAGAGAGATGCTGATGAAGAGTGAGCTAATTATATCAGGTGGACAATTGAGACTGTGTTGGCATCTCCTGTCTGGAGGGCGGATGGGAGGATAGAGGGAGTTGGAAACTGGCAAAATTGTCACGAAAGGAGAGACTGGAAGGGCTGACTCATAGGGGGAGAGCAAGTGGGAGTACGGAGTAAGGTGTATATAAGCTTATATGTGACAGACTGACTTGATTTGTAAACGTTCACTTGAAGCTCAATAAAAGTTAATTAAAAAAAAAACAAAAATACTCTTTAAAATTATATTTACAATTACAGAAAAATACTTAGACAATTGATTACCATAATTATTTCGGCTACATATATATCAGGAAGAGGCAGGTCTATAAATAGGAGAAAAAATGAGAGGAAATGGAAAGCACTCTTAAAGGATAGGATAGCAGAAACAAGTGAAAAGGAAATACAGGCCCAAAATATCTAAATGAAAAGTAAGACAAAGGCAGTTTCCTGATTATAATTAAGATGTTCAATTAACTAATAAACTTCTCAAATCCGAGTTGTATTCAGTTTGCAAAGATAAATTACAGTGCAGAGCGTATTACCTTTGCAAAAATTTTTTCACTTCTTCTAAAAATAGAGGTGTTTCTGGCCTCTATCTTTAAACAGCTTTACAAACAATGCCATAGAAATGTTTTTCTTTTTAAAACTCAGTTCAACTGATGAAACACAATGTCTCTGAAAGCAACTGAAGAAAGTGTGAAAAAATCTGTTGGGATGTCTGCAAAAGTCTGCTAGAGATTTTCTTCTGTTTTACAAAGTGAAGTACAAGTATAGCCTAAAAGCCAGGAGGAACATTAAGCCTCTGGCGACGTTTCTAATTCTAATATCCCATCGAATTGCCCACACCCTTATATGTGGTCTGTTTTTTTTTTTTCTTATATATGGTCTACTTTCTATCTCAAAAGCGTAGCCCTTAGCATAAGGCAAACACATCCACTCAGCCTACGGTGCCTGGCACAGCAGCAGGTGGCCGGCTACGTTAACCGAACGGCTGAGTGACTTGGTATGTGTTGTCGCGTTGTTATTATCATAATTACATGTACAGGTATATATACGTACACATAACTGTGTATGTGTATGTAAATATATACATCATTTCATCCATCATTTTAACTTTAAGATCTCTAAGTAGAACTTTCAAAAGAACAGAAAAACGTAATCTACCTACCTTAGATGTGTCTTAATATACTTTTTCCTGCCATATTTGCTCATTATTAAGACATTTGTAATCAATGCTTTCCTCCTTCCCCGTTTTCTTCTTTATTTATCCTGCAGTAAAATTATAATGTTGAATTGGGAGATAACATTTTATTCATGTTTTTTAAAAAATTAAAACCTCTCCAAACTAGGCCAGGAAGTACACTCTAATTTATATGAAACTAAAAAAAAAAAAAAACACTGAAAGCAATTCCTTATTATTTTTTCAACCTTACTTCTAATTTTTTTTTTTAATCTCCCCAGGGGAAATTTTTCAAAACATTAAATAATGCTTTATTTTTCTGGTTATTTTCTACTGATGAAAACGTAGAGCATGGTCTAAACCATTTAATACACACAAGCATAGCTCAGAGGTATCAGCTCGATCTTAAAATGCTAACAATTCCTTAACAAACTTAGTAAATTTATCATTTTCTTAAATTTCACTCCAACAAATTTTTTAACTAGTTCTTATTTACGTTAAATTTAAAGTTGGGTTTTGTATAAGAATACTAGCTCCAAACAAAATCCCAACAGTTCATTTAAAACCTCCTTATGACAGCCTTCAGTCCATTAAAAAAGCTGTTCTAGACATCTGAAAACCCAAACCCTGGTGGCGCAGTGGTTAAGAGCTACAGCTGCTAACCAAAAGGTCGGCAGTTCGAATCCACCAGGTGCTCCTTGGAAACCCTATGGGGCAGTTTTACTCTGTCCTATACGGTCACTATGAGTCAGCATCAACTTGACGGCAATGGGTTTGGGTTTTTTTTAGACATTTAGAATAATATGCCAGCAACTGAACCCCATTTTTTAACTTTAATGAAAATATACATAGCAGAATGTACATCCCTTCATCAGTTTTCCCACGCACAATCACTAACAGTGGCTTCACACTGTGCCACTGTTCTCCCTAGCTCTACCTATACCGCTCCACCACCACTGACTTAGACTCACTATTCCCGAAACTTCTCGTCTATGCTTTAGAGTTACTGCTGACAATTTGATCTCATACAGGTAATTATTAAAAGAGAGCAATGCTCACAGCGAACATTCTCTCCTAATTTAGCTGAACAGCTGTTTAGTTTAAATACTATATAAGGGGGTAATTTCAGTTCAGTTTCAAGATTCTCAGAGCAAAAGATATGGGGATTCCTCCAGTCTCAATAGGTTCAGTAAATCTGGATTCTTAAACTTCATTTTTTCAAACTGGTATCTTAAAAAATATTCCTTTGACATGCTGAATGAAGTAAAATCGGCAAAGAAAAGGACAAAAGGATATCTGAGAGTACTTATTTTCGAGTTAAAAAAGAAAACATTCTTATCCCTAACTAAGTACCTTCGAGACGTCTGTGCCAGCAGTGGCGGTGGGCAGCCACACATATGCTGCTTTCAGGGTTCCCTTCTAAGTGGTTGCCCTCTAAAATGTCATACCATCCCCATCCCCATCAGTCTTCAAGCTGTGGTGCAGAAAGCAGGCAGGATTGCTGTGCCTCACTGACAGCATTAAAGCAATGATTATTGCGGCCACCCCCCGGCCCCCCAGCATAGGGGCAACAGGAGATGAAGGGCATTTGAACTAGGCCACCCACAACACAAACGAAAGGCAAGGATGATGCCATTCATTTGGATTAGACCTTATCCTGTATTGTATTATGCTAGCATTTTACAGGGCATCTTCCTTAAAAATTGTGTGATAATTTATTAAACAATAATTGTTACCTATTACAGGTCAGGCCCTTATGCTAGGTACCGGGGACACAGATAAAAAAATGTCCCTGCTCTCCAAGGGCTTGCAACCTACTGAGGGAGACAAACATGCCGACAAATAATGATATTATTTGAGTAATAACGATAGTCACACACCATTCAAGAACAGAGAAGGAACAGTTAATTTCTGTATTTCCCTTGGTAATACAGTTTCTCTTTAGCTTATTTGAATAATACATTCTTATGGTTCAAAATTGAAAAGGTAGAAAAGTCTATTCAGTTTTTTATGGTTCAAAATTGAAAAGGTAGAAAAGTCTATTCAGTGAAATCCAGCAACAATCACCCACATCCTTTTCCCAGAGGCAATCAGCATTGAAGAAAGTACCAGCTTTTTGCCACCAGTCACAAGAATCTACATCTGTCAAGAGAAAACTGATTGGCTTCATACCAGAATGATGACCGTAAAATAAATGTGATCCTGATTCAGGATTATCAGTGAATTATTTCATGCCAACTATTCTCTCCAAAGTCACCAATGACTGCCTACTTGCCAAATCCAAAAGGATACTTTTTAAAAGCCCCTCCCTATCTTCCTGAAGGAAACCCTGGTGGCGTAGTGGTTAAATGCTACGGCTGCTAACCAAAGGGTCGGCAGTTCGAATCCACCAGGCGCTCCTTGGAAACTCTTCGGGGCAGTTCTAGTCTGTCCTATAGCGTCGCTATGAGTCGGGATCTACTCGACGGCAACTGGTATCGTCCTCAACATCTCCACAGTATTTTCCACTCTCCCTGAAATTCTTTCTTCCTTGGACTTCTTATGACACCACATTCACGCTTTTCTTTAAACTGTCTGGTCCTTCATTCTCTGTCTTCTTTGGCCCACTCTTTAAAAAGTTGGTATTGCCCAGGCTTCCAGTCACAAAAAAATCTCCTCCACACGTTCTCCCCCGGCTACTTAGTCGTCACTTAATGAGTCTCAAATCACATCCCCAGTGCATATCTATCTCGTAGATGTCTCTCAATGGTTAGCTCACAGATCCTCAAACCCAAAACGTGTAAAACCCTGCTCCCTCACTCTGCAAGTCTCCTCTTCCTGTGCTTCTATCTCAGTGACTGACAGGACCACAGACAGTCACTCTATCAGGCAGTCCTGCTTTCTCTTCACTTCCCACTTCCATTGTCCCAATTCCTGAAGTGGCATTGTGGTCTAATATATAGCAGTGGGGTGGTATAAAGAACACTGACTTTGGAGGTTGATCTAGGTGCAAATTTCAGAACTGTCACTTCTTAGTGTGAGCTTGGACCATTTCCCCAAGCGTCCTTTCCTCATCTGTCCAATGAAAATAACACCAATCTTTTGTGAGGAGAAAATGAAGCAATGTACACAAAATGTCTCCCTGTGCCCGGACACTGGCAAGTACGTTATCTGACTCGGCCCTAGTAATTCTGCCTTCTAAGTATCTTCTAAATCAGTTCCATTCTCTCCATCCTCACTGCTGCTGCGTTTCTGACCTTGATAGTTTCTTGACATGATTAAAGCAAAAGCAGCCTCCCACCTGGTCTCTATTACTCCTTCACCTCATTTAAACGGCATCTCAACCTTCATAATCCAGACACTACTAGACCAAAATACCCTATGCAAAATGCAAACCCAAACATGCAATTTCCTCATTCAAAATTCCCCAATGTTTCCTCTCACCTTCAAGATAAATAGCCAAGGTTCTGAACGTGACAAATCAGGTACTTGGTAGGAGTCTTAAAACGTTTTGGTTATAAACGCATTCAGATTTTAAGGTACACTTCTCCTTCCTATTCTACAAATCCCCCAGATTCAAAATTACCTTGTATGGATTTGTAAAGTGGGAAGCCCCAGTTTACTACAGAATAAACTATGTATGTGTATTTTGAAAAACTCAACTGCTTTACATACTACTGACCTCATCCCAAATCTAGTTTTAACGTCTCAGAACTTGCTCTTACTTGGCAGACAAGGGCTGACTCTAGCACCACCACTGCGGAAGGAAGGTGTGGCGGTCTGCTTCCGTGAAGACTACAACCTTGGAAACCCTATGGGGCAGTTCAACTCTGTCCTATAGGGTCACTATGAGTCAGAATTGGCTTGAAGATAGTGGGTTTATTACAGGCAAGTAACAGCTTACACTAAGAAAAATGAGTTCAAACATCTAGCCTGGATGTGAGTTTTTGTGCTGCATTTACTTATAATAATATGAAAACTTTGTCTATGTTAGCATTCAACTCATGCTTCACCTGTGTTGATTTATTCGCCCTCTGGCATAATAGCTTCAATTAATTTCACTGGCCTCCATGAGTAAGAAAATCACATGATCTGCTGTGCTGAGAATGACAAATTGAAGAGGAAGACCGTCACATTAGCCAAAAAGAACATTTCAAGATCTGTCTTGAAGTACAACTCTGTCAGTGACAGGATAATATTTGTATGCCTACAAGGAAAACCACGACTATTATTCAAATTTATGCACCAACCACTAATGCCAAGGATGAGGAAATTTAAGATTTTTATCGACTTCTGAAACTAAACCTCACGTGCAATCAAGATGCATTGATGATTACTGGTGACGGGAATGCAGAAGCTGGGTACAAAGAACAATGATCTGTAGTGGGAAAATACGGCCTCGATGACCGAAACGACACTACAGACAGAATGACAGAATTCTGCAAGACCAAAGACTTATTCACTGCAAATATATTTTTTCAACATCATAAGCAGGAGATGATACGCATGGACCTCACCAGATGGAAAACACAGGAATCAAACAGACTACATCTGTGGAAAGAGACAATGGAAAAGCTCGATATTATCAGTCAGAATGAGGCCAGGGGCCAACTGCGGAAAAGACTATCAACTGCTCATATGTAAGCTGAAGTCAAAGAAAATTAAAACTGGTCCATGAGAACGAAAATACGGGTTCGAGTACATCCCATCTGATTTTGGCAACCATCTCAAGAATAGATTTGACATACTGAACACTAATGACGAAGACCAAGCGAGTTCTGAAGGGACATAATACGTGAAGAAATCAAGAGGTTATCAAAAAGAAAGAAAGAAAAGACCAAAATGGATGTCAGAATAGACTCTGAAACTTGATCCTGAATATAGGGAACTAAAGCAAAGGAAGAAATGAAGCAAAAGAGCTAAACAGAAGATTTCAAACGGCAGCCTGTGAAAACATGTATTACAATGAAATGTGCAAAGACCTGGAGTTAGAAAAATAAAAGGGAATAAAACACTCAGCGTCTCTCAAGCTGAAAGACCCGAAGAAAAATTCAAGCCTCTAACTGCAATAGTGAAGGACTTTACGGGCAAAATAATGAACAACACAGGAAGCATCAAAAGAAGATGGAAGGAATACACAGAGTCACTGTACCAAAAAGCACTGATTGGCATTCAGCCATCTCAGGAAGTAGAATATGATCAAGAACCGATGGTGCTGAAAGAAGAAGTCTAACCTGCACTGAGGGCACTGGTGAAAAACAAGGCTCCAGGAACCGATGGAACAGCAGCTGACGTATGTCACAAACGGATGCAGCACGGGAGATGCTCACTCATCTATGCCAAGAAATTTGGAAGACAGTTATCTGGCTGTCCAGCTGGAAGAGATCCATATTTATACACATTCCAAAGAAAGGTGATCCAACAGAATGTGGAAATTATCAAATACTATCATAAATATCACACGCAAGTAAAATTTTGCTGAAGATAATCTAAAAACAGTTGCAGCAGTACATCAACAGGGAGCTGCCAGAATTTCAAGTGAGATTCAGAAGAGGATGTGGAACCAGGGATATTATGGCTGATGTGAGATGGATCTTAGTTGAAAGCAGAGAATACCAGAAAGATATTTACCTGTGTTTTATTGACTATGCAAAGGCATTTGACTGCGTGGATCATAACAAATTATGAGTAACACTAGGAAAAATAGGAATTTCAGAACACTTAATTGTGCTCATGCGGAACCTGTACATAGAAAAAGAGGCAGTCATTTGAACAGAACAAGGGCATACTGAGTGGTTTAAAATCAGAAAAGGTGTGTGTCAGGGTTGTATCCTCTTATCATGCTTATTCAATTTTTATGCTAAGCAAATAAGCCAATAAACTGGACTATATGAGGAAGAACGTGGCATCAGGATTAATGGAAGACTCATTAACAACCTGCAATACACAGATGACACAATCTTGCTTGCTGGAGCACTTAAAAAAAAAAAACCATTGCCACTGAGTCGATTCCGACTCATAGTGACCCTATAGGACAGAGTAGAACCGCCCCATAGAATTTCCAAGGAGCGCCTGGTGGATCTGAACTGCCAAGCCTTTGGTTAGCAGCCACAGCACTTAACCACTATACCACCAGGGTTTCCAAAAAACCAAATCCATTGCCTTTGAGTGGATTCCAATTCATGGTGACCCTATAGGACAGAGTAGAACTGCCCCATAGGGTTTCCAAGGAGCAGCTGGTAGATTCAAACTGCTGACCTTTTGGTTAGCAGCTGAACTCTTAGCCAGTGTACCACCAGGGCACCTTTGAAGCACCTACTGATGATCAAAGACTACAGCCTTTAGTATGGATTACCCTTCAACAGAGAAAACAAAAATCCTTACGTCTGGACCAATAAGCAACATCATAATAAATGGAGAAAAGACAGAAGTTGTCAAGGGTTTCATTTTATTTAGATTCACAATTAACAGCCATGAAAGCAGTTAAGAAATCAAACAATGTACTACGGTATTGAGCAAATCTGCAGCAAAAGACCTCTTCAAGTGTTGAATAGCAAAGATGTCACTTTGAGGACTAAGGTCCAGGCCATGACATTTTCAATCACCTCATATGAATGCGAAAGCTGGACTATGAACAAGGAAGACTGAAGAATTGATGCCTTTGAATTATGGTGTTGGCAAACAATATTGAATATGCCATGGACTGCCAGAAAAAGGAACAAGTCTGTCTTGCAAGGAGTACAACAGAATGCTCCTTAGAAGCGAGGATGGCGAGGCTTTGCCTTACGTACTTTGGACACGTTATCAGGAGGGACAAGTCTCTGGAGAAAGATATCATGCTTGGTACAGGGTCAGTAAAAAAGAGGAAGACTCATGACGAGATGAACTGACACAGTAGCTGCAACAATGAGCTCAAACATAGCAACAATTGTGAGGATGGCGCAGGACCAGGCAGCATTTCCTTCTGTTGTACACAGGGTTGCCATGAGTCGGAACCGACCTCACGGCACCTAACAACAGCAAGAATTTCGTTGGTATCAAGTATCCCTTGGAAACCCTGGTGGCGTAGTGGTAAAGTGCTATGGCTGCTAACCAAATGGTCAGCAGTTTGAACCCGCCAGGCGCTCCTTGGAAACCCTATGGGGCAGTTCTACTCTGTCCTATAGGGTCGCTATGAGTCGGAATCGACTCAATGGTGCTGGGTTTGGTTTTTTTAATACAAGAATATATTTAAAATATGCTAATTGGAGGAAAAATTTATTATATTTATACAGACACAATTTGAGTATCTAGTCTGCTCTGGTTAATTAACTATATTATCTTAATATAACCGTCTGGGAAAAAATTAGGTATATATAAAAAGAAAAATTCTTGGGCAACTTACTAGAATACAAAAAGATTACATAGCCAACAAGCTGTCTGGACTGACCAGTGTTCTCTATTTCTGTAAAACCTACAGTTTAGTTCATGCCCACGCAGTTCCACTCCAGTGTGCCCCAGTGCCCTGTTCCCACCAGCTTGGTTGTATGTTGGCCAAGAGTTAGTCGTGTTTATCACCAAACCCTCCATGCCAGCCATACTTAGCGCTGGCATTTTGGAATTTTGTTAAATGGCATGTTAACAAATGACACAATTTAAAGAGAGCTGTTCCTTAAGACAGGCTACTTGGAAAGACAAAAAAGGCAGGATGCTTAAAAGATACTTCTGCTAGGAAATCAGAATTACACCCACTCCTCACTTATCAACTATCTTGTTATCTGACATTTTACCACAGTAAAAAGTCTACTATCCTAATATTTTCCGCATTAGTGATGTATATCAGGCAGTAACAGACACCGAAGTGTGAGGTGGCAGTAGCACCGCCTGTGATGGTTAAGGTATCAACGTGGCTAGGCCATGATTCTCAGCGGTTTGGCAGTTATGCAATGATATAATTTGGCAGTTATGTAGTAACATAGTCATCCTCCATTTTTACACAACACCGATTTTCTCCTAACAACCTGGTCTTTGGAACCTAAGCATGTTAATAAGGAGTGTGTGTACAAGTTTATGTAAGCCATATGTTTACTCTTCATACGGAATCTTTAGAATGAAAAAAAGTAATAAACATTGCTAAGTATTTCTACAGGCTAAATTTCATTACTTATGTTCTTTCTTTGCCATGAGGAACAATTTCTGAAAACCAGTTTTTCACCAATTTCCGGGCTAGAAGTTGAATCGACACTTATTATATTTATATTTCTACAAGATTATTGACAGGTCAAACATCTAAGAAGACATCTGAAATATCTCACTTAAAAATAAGCTTACAAATAAAGTTCATGATCTATCCCTTTAAAGCGCAGAAAGAAGATATGGATGCTTTCGTGAAGAAAAGGTGGTGCAATAAAACCATCCTGATGGTTGTGTGGAGCGCTGGTAGTGTAATGGTTAATACCTCAGCTGCTAACCAAAAGGTCAGCGGTTCAAATCCACCAGGCGCTCCTATGGGGCAGTTCTAATCTGTCCTATAGGGTGGTTAGGAGTCCAAATTGACTCGACTGCGATGGGTTTGGTTTTTCGGTTTTGATGGTCATGTAGTACATTCTTTGCAAATATTACTTATTTTCCCCATAAACTATGTCATGGGATTACCCTCTTCAGAAAAAGGCTACACGTTTAATGGATTTTAAAATATATACCATTAATTTTCAAAAGCCAAACTGTATTTTATGAAAAATATGGAAACTAGCAGAAAAAAATTTAGTATGCCAATCATAAAAGTTAAAAAAAAATTTACAGGCAGTAAAAGAAAAAAGAAAAACTGACTCAGAGTTCTCTAAAATGAGGTATTTTGGTTACTTCCACATAGAGCAAAAGTTTTACACCTGGGGTCCACAGATTCTTTAGGGGTCCATGAATTTAAATGGAAAAAAATTACATCTTTATTTTCACTAACCTCTAAACGAAGTTAGAGGTTAGGAAGCAGGAAGAGAAAGAACACAGGGCACAATCTGGTTCTGGGGTGAAGCAAGATTTCAGTTCTTTGGGAAAGTAGGAAGTCTTCACAGGTCAACTATAATTTAAGTAGCAAGAACAAGTAAGGCCTGAAAGATAAAGGAAGAATATGAAGCTTATACTGGAAAGCGGGTCATTCTCAGCCAGCTATGGGGAGGGAAGGCCAGCCAAACAGTCAATCCCTGAAACAGACAGGAATGAGCTGATGGTTACCGCTCATTTCAGGTGAAGGAGTTCAGGAAAAACAAAAGCAAGAGAGTCGTAGCCAGAAATTAGACCACTCTGGGAAACTTTCAAATACAATCTCCATACTTTTGGTGTAGAAATAGAAGTACCCAAGAGAAGTCCTTATAAATAATTACAAACACTTGAAATAAAGTTTTTAATTCAAATATAGATTTTACAGAAAATCAGGGCAATATGTGATATAAGACTCAAAATCACTCCAATTTAATTGCTTGAGATACCTGTTATTATTTAAAACTTTATTCAAATCACTAAGTGATGTAACTATTGAAGCATTGCTTTCTTTTTCAATTCTTTTTCTGCCTGCTGCCTGACTTTGACTATTTCACAGTCAATGAACAGCAGAATCAGCTGCTAAGGAGAAAATGAAATTCAAACAATTATGGCCTATCTCCACCCCTCCAAACCCCCCCAACCCCCGCCACTGATGAAGGGAAACAAAATTAAAATCATTTGGGGGACTTACTTTCTTGACTAAAGGAGTCATTGTAGGGTTTTTCTTTCCAATGGCATGCTTCATTACAACCAAGAAACCAAACCTGTTGCCGCTGAGTCAATTCCAACTCATAGTGACCCTACAGGACAGGGAAGAACTTAACTGCCCCATCAGAGCTTCCAAGGAACGCCTGGTGGATCTGAATTGCGGACCTTTATGGTTAGCATCTGTAGCTCTTAACCCCTATGCCACCAGGGTTTAAAAACATTTCAAAACACTTAGCTACACGTTAAGTACAACTGCATTTGATTACTAATTACTAAATCTGGGAAAGGGCAGATAAGACACTAGAATTTGCTAAAATTTAGAGAAACAAATTTCAACAATTTTACTTACCTAGATTGGTTCCTTCTTGTGTATTTGAACAAAACTGGTATCTAAATGTAGAAACGTGTCTAATTAAGTTAAATTTAATTATTTCTATTTTTGCTTTAATGATATATATTTTTGCTTTAATGATATATATGCACACATATTTTAGTTTTCTTTTTCTATTTAAAAAAAAAATTGTCTCTCGTCAATTTTAGGAGGAGTAAAACCATTCTAAGTGTCCACACAGAGTAAAATGGGTCGTTACGTGTGACACGGTTGTCCCAATTCCAGAGCTGGAAGTTTTCACCATAATCAAGGGCTGGGATGTAAGTTCCAGTTAAAAACACTTCTAAGCAAAAAAATTATTTTTGTGCTATCAATGAAAAATATTGAGGCTCTTTAAGATTATGAACAAAAGTAGATGACATTTTAACTCAAGTCTACTGTTAAAAAAAAAACGCTTCACTAAAATAACTCTAAAGAAACTGAGTTTATTTCGTGAAATTCACAAAATATCAAAATTCCATAAGCCCCACTAAAAGGTTAGCGGTTGTGATCTGGACATTTAACTGGCCTGGTTGTACTGCTGTTTAGAAGGCACGCGTGAAGATGCTTCCCACTGTGGGAGAACTGCTTGCTGCTACCGTTAGCTGCACTCAGGTCGGCCCGGACTCACGGTGACTCCACGTGTGGTGGAGTAGAACTGCTCCACAGGGTCTTCTTGGCCATAATCTTTACAGAAGCAGTTTGCCAGGCCTTTCTTCCGCAGAGCCACTGGGTAGGTTTGATATTCCACTAGCCTTTGGGTTAGCAGCCAAACACAAATAGCTTGTGCTTCAAAAGAGCCTGATACATGAGAAAGAGTTGCTACTAAGGTTTTCTGAGAGTGAATGAGAGGGTTGTTTAAGCAAGTCTTTAAAATCCCCATTTAGCTTCCTAGTCTATACTTTTTCCTCTATTTATAGCAATCTGTTTCACATACATTTTACCAGTAGTTCCCTCTAACACTCCTGAGGCCACTCATGAAATGTGCAAAACAGATCTCATTTTAGTTGTTAAACTTTGCTGTAACAGCATTATACCAACAAGCCTTAAGGTGTCTGTCTGCATGAACGATGTCAAGATAAATTCCCACTAATGTTAGCCTGAAGTTTTCCTCTTCATTATCTCTCTTAAAAAACCTGTTGCTGTTGAGTGGATTCCAACTCATAGCAACCCTTCTGTACTCTTCTGGGTATCCTAGAGCATCAGAAAAGGGAAAACCTGTGGGTAGAGGCATTTACTTTTAAGAACAGCCCACTCTGAGGGTATTACATTGTGTAACTCCCAAGGTAAAAGGTATTTTAAATGGCTTTCCTATTTTTAAAAGTAAATTATTAACTTACTGATTAAAAATGTTTATTCTACCTACGTATAAGAGACGAGGTACATTCTTCCTGAATTCTATGTTTTTAACTTCCTTTACTGATAATATCAAAACCACGTTCAATGTATGATAATAAGGCTTTTCAAAACTGACTTCTATACATGGAATTCATCAGTCCAATAAAGTAGAAATACTCATTAAAACTCAAATACATTTCAGGATTATTTCCTTAGCAACCAATGTTGACTGCATCAAAATATCAATGGTTTAGCTGTTAAGTGTTTGTATTGTTCAGTTTTATTTGAAGGTGTCTACGTATTTTTCTTTTATGTAAATGGAGCAGGACATATGAGAGCCTTCCAAATAGATTACTCACTTCAATAATAAATCTGGCTTAATTTTCCAGCCCAATATGTACTCATAAAAAGAAAAAAAAAGAATATAAAACTGGGGTAACAGTCAAAATCAGAAATATATGTCTATACATATGAAGACTTGGTCAGGATTCTTTTTGTATATGAATAATCTAAAATTCTTCCCTACGTTTCATGAATGATCATAACAGACAAGATTTCACATTTTAATTATGCAACAGCTCACCTCAGTGGGAAGCTAGAGTATGGTCTATTACCCATGGACTCCGTACTTTGTTAAACGGTCTATTACCTGTGAAGTCTGTACTTTGGCAAATTCCAATAATTTTCAGGAACGGTGCAAAAACAAAAAAGACTAAAAAGCTTCTCTGTGTTTGTACTTATTTATTCACATTCTCTTACAAAAATATGTACACAAAACATCAATGTAATTACAACTTCACACTCAGCAAGATGATCCCATGCCACCAGCAAGCCACTGCGAGAACATTCACTTACAATGACCCATTTACAGATTCACCAGAAGTGTTTGTGTGATTACCAACACTTACTATGATAATGCTTTAAGTGCTTACTGATCAAGATTCAAAACCATTTAAATATCTTTTTAAAGCTGTGTTTCGGTCAATAAGTAATTCCTTAAACGTCAGTTTTTATTAATATTTAGCATTTACTGGCGAAAAGATTTTGATTGCAATTTGCTTCCCTTTGGAAAAAAAATTTTTTAATGTTACTTTAAGTTCAAAGATTTAAAGACTACCTCATAAGGGAAAGAGAATTGTCATCCAGAAAGATGATCAAGGCTAGAAGAAAAAAGCAGTACTCAAAGACAAAAAAATAACTGCTTGAAATAAACCAAGACCAAATTAGTACCTATTCGTTCCATTTAGAAATGTTGTATGTACCCGATTTAACAGTACAAAACATCAGCAAATACATTAGGTTCACTATCCAAAACTCGACGGTAATGGGTTAGTGGGTATCCAAAATCATAGTTCAAAAAGCCAGTAAACCATTAACCATAAACAACTGAATTTTAAGCTGTGTGAAAATTTTGGGGCTTCGTGATGTATCAGCTTTCAAGTGTCTGAACCATAAACAATATGAATTACTAAGGCAAACTTACACAATCTTCATGCTGAACCGCGATCACTGTGCATCTAGCTTTATATTTAAGGGACGGTATTTGCGCTCCACCAGCCCAACAAATTGAGCAGAAAAGGAAAAAACTGTAAAAGTCAAGTAGATAACCCGCACTGTTAAAATGGCTAACAGGAGCTTTGTCACTTGAGTCAGACTTTCAGGCGGGTCACATTAAGTTAAAATTTCAGAATATTTGATTGCAAACTGACAGCTGCTTTACTTAGCGCATTGCAGGAAAGCTTTGTGATTTCAAACTTAGGGACCCGGTATACCAGGCCGTAGGATAAAGAACCGTGTTTAAGGAGTTTCTTCCCTACAAAACAGGTCGTGGGAACCCTGCTACATGACAAGGCAAAGTTCAGAAGTAAAGAATAAAATTAACTGCGATTTCTGTTAGTTGTCCCGGATTTGTTTCTTCACAAACCCTTATGAGAGGCCACGGCGTCTGGAGACTCAAACGGCTCCATCAGCAAAGTCCCTCGAACTCGTGTTGCGGAGAAGAAACGCGTTCCGTTAATTTATGTTTAAACTGAGTACATAAACTAGGACAAGGGCGTTATTAATCGTCAGCTGTGGTAAACACAACCAACATCCTTATTTCTGGTTTCTTTTTCAAGAGTGAGGACCGATTCATCAGAGCTGTGAGGATTTTCCGACAGGGTTTTCCAGTTCTATCAAGTTCCAGAGAAGTCACCGAGGAGCCTGCTCCACGCCCAAAAGACTTATTGGGTTAAAATTAAGGCAAACCGCGAGCCCAGCGGTCAAGCCTACGCGGACGTAAGCACTGAGGTCCGTGAGAGCCCCGGGGACACGGGCACAGCCGGCCTCGGGCCTCTGCTTCCTCGGCCGCACGCGGCGCCGGGCTCGGAGCGGGGAGCCCGCCGAGGAGCAGCCACATCCGAGACCTCGGTGCTCTCGCCGATCAGCTCTTCCCGGTCCGGAAACAGCGGCCGGCGCCCCGCCGCAGAGCCCGCTACCCGGGAGCCCGATCCTGGGTCCGCGGTGGCTCGGTCCGGCGGCCGGCACAGCCCGCGCCCTCGGCGGCCCGGAACAGCCCGCGCCCTCGACGGCCGTCACAGCCCGCGCCCTCGGCGACCCGGCACAGCCCGCGCCCTCGACGGCCAACACAAGCCGCGCCCTCGGCGGCCGGCACAGCCCGCGCCCTCGGCGGCCGGCACAGCCCGGGCCCTCGGCGGCCCGGCACAGCCCGCGCCCTCGACGGCCGTCACAGCCCGCACCCTCGGCAGCTCACAGCCCGCGCCCTCGGCGACCCGGCACAGCCCGCACCCTCGGCGGCTGGCACAGCCCGCACCCTCGGCGACTCCGCACAGCCCGCGCCCTCGGCAGCTCACAGCCCGCACCCTCGGCGACCCGGCACAGCCCGCGCCCTCCACGGCCCGGCACAGCCCGCGCCCTTGGCAGCTCACAGCCCACGCCGTCGACGGCTGGCACAGCCCGCACCCTCGGCAGCTCACAGCCCGCACCCTCAGCGACCCGGCACAGCCCGCGCCCTCCGCGGCCCGGCACAGCCCGCGCCCTCGGCGACCCGGCACAGCCCGCGCCCTCAGCAGCTCACAGCCCGCACCCTCGGCAGCTCACAGCCCGCGCCCTCGGCGGCCGGCACAGCCCGCACCCTCGGCAGCTCACAGCCCGCGCCCTCGGCGGCCGGCACAGCCCGCGCTCTCGGCAGCTCACAGCCCGCGCCCTCGGCGGCCGGCACAGCCCGCGCCCTCAGCGGCTCACAGCCCGCACCCTCGGCAGCTCACAGCCCCCGCCCTCGGCGGCCGGCACAGCCTGCACCCTCGGCAGCTCACAGCCCCCGCCCTCGGCGGCTCACAGCACGCACCCTCGGCGACTCGGCACAGCCCACGCCCTCGGCGACTCACAGCCCGCGCCCTCGGCGACCCGGCACAGCTCGCACCCTCGGCAGCTCACAGCCCGCGCCCTCGGCGACTCCGCACAGCCCGCGCCCTCGGCGACTCCGCACAGCCCGCGCCCTCGGCAGCTCACAGCCCGCGCCCTCCGCGGCCCGGCACAGCCCGCGCCCTCGGCGACTCACAGCCCGCGCCCTCGGCGACCCGGCACAGCCCGCGCCCTCGGCAGCTCACAGCCCGCACCCTCGGCGGCCGGCACAGCCCGCACCCTCGGCGACTCGGCACAGCCCGCACCCTCGGCGACTCGGCACAGCCCGCACCCTCGGCGACTCGGCACAGCCCGCGCCCTCGGCAGCTCACAGCCCGCGCCCTCGGCGGCCGGCACAGCCCGCACCCTCGGCGACTCGGCACAGCCCGCACCCTCGGCAGCTCACAGCCCCCGCCCTCGGTGGCTCACAGCCCGCGCCCTCGGCGACTCGGCACAGCCCGTGCCCTCGGCGGCCGGCACAGCCCGCACCCTCGGCAGCTCACAGCCCCCGCCCTCGGTGGCTCACAGCCCGCACCCTCGGCGGCTCACAGCCCGCACCCTCGGCGACCCGGCACAGCCCGCGCCCTCGGCAGCTCACAGCCCCCGCCCTCGGTGGCTCACAGCCCGCACCCTCGGCGACTCAGCACAGCCCGCGCCCTCGGCGACTCACAGCCCGCGCCCTCGGCGGCCGGCACAGCCCGCACCCTCGGCGACTCGGCACAGCCCGCGCCCTCGGCGACTCGGCACAGCCCGCGCCCTCGGTGGCTCACAGCCCGCGCCCTCGGCAGCTCACAGCCCCCGCCCTCGGTGGCTCACAGCCCGCACCCTCGGCAGCTCACAGCCCCCGCCCTCGGTGGCTCACAGCCCGCACCCTCGGCGACTCGGCACAGCCCCCGCCCTCGGCGGCTCACAGCCCGCACCCTCGGCGACCCGGCACAGCCCGCACCCTCGGCGACTCGGCACAGCCCGCGCCCTCGGCGGCCGGCACAGCCCGCACCCTCGGCAGCTCACAGCCCGCACCCTCGGCGACCCGGCACAGCCCGCGCCCTCGGCGGCTCACAGCCCGCACCCTCGGCGACCCGGCACAGCCCGCGCCCTCGGCAGCTCACAGCCCCCGCCCTCGGTGGCTCACAGCCCGCACCCTCGGCGACTCAGCACAGCCCGCGCCCTCGGCGACTCACAGCCCGCGCCCTCGGCGACCCGGCACAGCCCGCACCCTCGGCGACTCGGCACAGCCCGCGCCCTCGGTGGCTCACAGCCCGCGCCCTCGGTGGCTCACAGCCCGCACCCTCGGCGACCCGGCACAGCCCGCGCCCTCGGTGGCTCACAGCCCGCGCCCTCGGCGGCTCACAGCCCCCGCCCTCGGTGGCTCACAGCCCGCACCCTCGGCGACCCGGCACAGCCCGCGCCCTCGGTGGCTCACAGCCCCCGCCCTCGGTGGCTCACAGCCCGCACCCTCGGCGACTCGGCACAGCCCCCGCCCTCGGTGGCTCACAGCCCGCGCCCTCGGCGGCTCACAGCCCGCACCCTCGGCGACCCGGCACAGCCCGCGCCCTCGGCGACTCGGCACAGCCCGCGCCCTCGGCAGCTCACAGCCCCCGCCCTCGGCGGCTCACAGCCCGCACCCTCGGCGACTCGGCACAGCCCGCGCCCTCGGCGGCTCACAGCCCGCGCCCTTGGCGGCTCACAGCCCGCACCCTCGGCGACTCGGCGGGCCTGGGAACCCCGGCGCCCGGTCCCGCCCGGGTCCTCCGCCCGCGCAGGCCCAGACCCTTCCAGCCAGCCGGCCCGGGCTCGGCTCCGCCTCCTTCCTCCGCCTCCTGCGCCTGAGTCGCGGGCTCCTCAGTCTCTAGGGCCGGAGAGCAGACGCGCAACTTACCCGCCGCGATGAGATTTACGTAGCGGACCTCGTCACTGATTACGGACGAGAGGAGGTGGGGACGGCGAGCCGGAGCCGCCGCTGAGGAGCGGCGCCACCGCCCGGCAACCCGGCGCCGGCAGCGGCCCCGCGTAGCCCGCACGTCAGCTCTGATGCAGCCGCCGCGGCCTCTCCGCCGAGCCGGGACGAAATGTAGCGCAGAAGCCGACAGATCCGCGTCCTCGCGCCCTGCCGTCCCCTCCCCCACTCCACGACTCTCTCCCGGGGGAACGCCCGGCGGAAAAATCCAAGCTCTAACTCCGCCCCCTGCCGGCCGCCAGCGGGAGTGCGGCGCTGACGACCCAACAATTAAATGGAACGGGGCGAAGCGGGGGGGGGGAGGGGGGAGGAAAAGGGCAGGGGGCGGGGCTGGGAGGAGGAAAAGGCCAGGGGGCGGGGCGGAGAAACGCCCTGGGGGCGGGGCCTAGGAGCCGGGACCAGAAACCGGAAATGGCCGTCTCCTGCGCGTAATTCCGGAAAGGCAGATAATCGCAAACTGGGGCAACCGCCTTGGTGTCGGTCCCGCGGTCGCGTCTTCTCCTGGAGGCCCGCCAGTGCAGTTCCAAACCCAAGCCAAGGTCTGCGAGCGTCGCGGCTCAGTTGGCCCGGAGGCGCAGTCTGCGGACCGCCGGAGCCTGTCTGGAGCGGGCTTCAGCAGCGGTTCCCACCTCCCGGTCTCCTGCCGGTCCCTGTGCTGAGAAACGCCTTCAGGCCTGCAGGGTCCCCTGCTGCACGCGGACCCCTCCAGGATGCCCCACTGCCGCCTCTCCAGTGACTTTGGTGCAGTTTGCGCTTCTCAGTGTGTCAGTGTCTCGGAGAACAGCGATTGTCCCCTTAGAGATGTGATGCCGGAAGAGCGAGGTTTTTTCGTAACTAGCAAAAGCCCCTGCCTATAGCAGAAGAAAGTTTAGTTTTCATCCAAATGGAACTCATGGGCTTTGCAGTTAAGGTCTATAAAAGAAATGTTTCTAGCCTGTTAAAAAAGTCTACCTGTTTGACTGGACACCCATTTATATGTATTTAAAACATACTGAGTCATCTTAATGTCCATGTAGACTCTCAGAAAGGCGTGAGTTTTAGCCTAAAAATAAGCCTTTCTACGTTCAGGAAAAACAAAATTTCAAACAATGATTTAGAGCCCAACCTATGGTACTCAGAAATGTATCACGCTGGAAAGTGCTATCAAGGACGAATCTGTAGCAGGTACACCACTTGAAAGCTGCTGGGAAAAGAAAGTAGCGCAGGTAAAAAAAAAAAAAAAAAAACACACAATGGCGGGTGGGAAGCTTTGTGAAATTTGAGAATTCCTGTACAATAGGAGAAAATCCTGAACTTTTCAGTGCTAGATTTTGGCCAACCGGAACTACTTCCACTGATACTGCAAACCAGCAAAGGTAAGAGAATCATAACCTGATAAATTCATTTCCCCCTTTTGACATTGTTCTGAAATTTCTTCTTCCAGTGTTGTAATAGACGATGCCTGTTTCCACCTCTTCAAAATTAATTTCTTCACTAAATTGTACATGTAGAAATTGTTCAATTGGTGGATGTTCTGCTGTGTATGGAGCCCAGGTGCTTCAGAGCTGGTCTGCTAACCAAAAGGTCAGCAGTTCCAATCCACCAGGTGCTCCTTGGAAACCCTATGGGACAGTTCTACTGTCCTACAGAGTCCCTATGAGTCAGACTCAACTTGACCTCAATGGGTTTTCTGCTGTACATATTTTCAACAACAAATAAATTATTTAAAAAATTAATTTTGTATTGAAGAACATTAACAAATTAACAAAAAGTTAACCAAATCTCTGTGTGGGGTAGGGTGGGGGGTGGGTTAGGAAGGCTGGCACAGGAAACTTATCCATAGTAATCAATACAGCTCATTTTAGTCCAGAAAAAAAGAGTTCATTAGAAAGAGAAAACACCAGATTATTAAACCCTGAAAAATCACACCGTTCGTTGTGGTCAAAACTCACCATACACGGGCTGAATAGATGTCTAGCGATGAGTAACTTAAAGGATGTTGTGATCATTCCTCTTCCCAAGCATGTTCTGCACCTAATTATGTATTCCTAATTTTTTTTAACAAATGGTGCATTCTTTTTTTTTACATAGTTAGAATCTGTTGGACAATCAGTTTAAAATGCAAATATGAAGTGGCAAATTGACTGTACTGAGATGTAAATGACATATCGAATCCTTCGTGGAGAGCAGGGGAAGAATAGTACAGAAGACAGTGTTGGGGCCTGCAAGGAAAGGGCAAGAGATAACCAGAAAAGTAGATGTAATTTCCTGTTGTTGCTATAACAAATTACCATAAATTCAGCAATTTAATACAGCACAGATTTACTACCTTATAGTTCTATAGGTCAAGAAGTCCAATACTAAGTTAAAATCAAGGGGTCAGCAGAACTGTTCCTTTCTGGAGGCTCAAGAGGAAAATCGGTTTCCCTGCCTTTTCCAGCTTCTAGAGGCTGCATACATTCCTTGGCTGGTGGCCCTCCTTCTCCATCTTCAAAGCCAACAGCAGCTAGTAGAGTCTCTCTCATGCTGCCATCTCTCTGATTCTCTTTTCTGTCTCTCTCTTACATCTATAAAGACCTTTGTGATTATATTGCACCTCCTGCACCTCCCCCCCAACACATTACCCAACGTATTCATGGGTTCCAGATAGGATGTGGACATCTTTGGGGGATCATTATTCTGCCTACCCACCATAAAAGATTCCAAAAAGACTTGAGCTCCTGAAGACAAACTACCAACCTCTCAGGGTCATCCCTTGAAAATCATTCAAGCATTTAATTAGAAATGTCAATAACTGATTTTTAATTTTCTCATACCTACTGTCCACCAGTAAGGAAAGAAAGAAAAGCCCACAATGGATGTCAGAAGAAACTCCGAAACTTGCTTTTGAACGTAGAGTAGGTGAGGCAGAGCGAAGATGGCAGAATAGACAGACGCTTCCGGCGAGCCATCTTACAACAAAGACCCGAAAAAACAAGTGAAACAAGTATATTTATAATAAGCTAGGAGCCCTGAACATCAAAGGCAAGGTTAGAAAACGAACTGAAGGGCAGGGAGAGGAAGAGACAGTTCAGAAGCGGAGAGGAGATACCGGACCTGAATCACAGGGAGCCCTCAGGCACCATCCCCAGGAGCAGCAGTGGCTGGCTGGTACTAGCGTTTGGCTGCAGTTTCCTCAGGGAGAAGCAGCGAGCCACACAGCCTACTCACACCTCCAGAACCAGAGAAGAATGGTGCTCTCGGCAAAAGCTAAGTACTTGGTATATTTTACTGCGCACCCACCACCCCCAAGCCAGCTTTAGCAGCAGATTTCCCTGGGCCCGATATAGGCCCTGTTGAGCGCCTAGATACATCTTCCCGGCCTTGGAGAAGGAATAAATTTGCAATTGGAGGAAAAAAAGTTTGCCAGCTCCACTAACCGGGGGAGCTCAGGACAGAAGCGGCTCTTGTCCAGGCATTAATAGTCCATGGACTTTGAGTACCTTTCCCCTCTGCATGGAACTCTGTGGGCCTATTTCACGAAAATAGGCCCTTATTGGCAGAGTACAACTGTTTCAGCTGTGTGGTGCAGAGGCGGATGTTTGATGTTTGACAACGCTTTGCCTATTAAACAGGGTCCTCACCTACCCACATCAGGGGCCTAAGGACTGATGGCTCCACTCAGGTCACCCAGTCACCGACGATAGGGGTCCAAGGATAACTGATACCTCCCAGTCCTTACAACCAAAAACATTGGGTGCACATGATCCATCTGCAAAACCCACCTACCTGTATGCTCTAGGGAACAGGGACACGCTTTCCTCAGAGACACCTGGGAGATGATTCTCACCCCCCTGCCTTGTTCAGAGCGTTGACACCCTGCTGCAACCAGATACCGGTACCTACACCAATCACCCCTGCCCCTCTAAGACTGTTAAGACAGAGCCTACACCACACACTTGATGACCAGCTACCTGGACACCCGAGCTGAATTTATACAAGAAAAGTGAATGGACTCGTAGACTGATATACCTGATAACAGCTCTAGCCAGCTGGGGACAGGACGTCAGAGCTCCAAAGGCGAAAATAAGCTAGTTCACTCCAGCAACCCATTCGGGCATATCAAAACAAGAAGCTACGATACAGTAAGCAAAAATAAAATAAAATAATACAGTAACATAGATGGCTTGGAGACAACAGTCACTATCAAGTCACATAAAGAAACAGAGCATGATCACCTCCACAAGCTCTCAAACCAAAGAATCAAGGGATCTTCTAGATGGAAGTGCCTTCCTGGAATTAGCAGATGCAGAATACAAAATATTAATATACAGAACCCTTCAAGACATCCGGAATGAAATCAAGCACTACACAGAACAAGCCGAGGAACACCCAGATAAAGCAGTTGAAGAAATTAAAAAGATTATTCAGGAACATAATGAAAAATTTAGTAAGCTGGAAAAATCCATAATATAAAATCCATAGCAATCAGAAATTCAGAAGATTAACAGTAAAATTACAGAAGTAGATAATAGAAAGAGGAGCAGAATTGAGCAAGTGGAAGGCAGAATTTCTGAACTTGAAGGTAAACCACTTGGCACCAACATATTTGAAGAAAAATGAGATAAAAGAATTTTAAAAAATGAAACCTTAAGAATCATGTGGGACTCTAACGAGAAATAACCTACAAGTAATCGGAGTACCAGAACAGGGATGGATAACAGGAAATACAGAGAGAATTGTTGAAGATTTGCTGGCAAAAAACTTCCCTGATACTGTGAAAGATGGGAAGATATCTATCCAAGATGCTCATCGAACATAAGGTAGATTTTAAAAGAAAGTCACCAAGACATATTATAATCAAACTTGCCAAAACCAAAGATAAAGAGAGAATTTTAAGAGCAGCTAGGGATAAACGAAAAGTCAGCTACAAAGGAGAGTCAATAAAAATAAGCTCGATTACTCGGCAGAAACCATGCAGGCAAGAAGGCAATGGGATGATGTATATAAAAAAATTGAAAGGAAAAAATTGCCAGGCAAGAATCTAATATCCAGTAAAACTGTCTATCAAATATGAAGGTGAAGTTAGGACATTTCCAGATAAACGGAAGTTTAAGGAATTCATAAAAACCAAACCAAAAATGAAAGAAATACTAAAGGGAGTTCTTTGATTAGAAAATCAATAATATCAGGTTATCAACCCAAGACTAGAACACTGGGCAGAGCAATCAGAAGTCAGCCCAGACAGGGAAATCACAAAAATAAATCAAGAGAGAAAAATGCTCAAAACAGGGAAACAGCGATATTATTATGTAAAAGAAGACAACATTTAAAGAATACAGAGGGACTAAGAAATGTAGTCACAGATCTTTCATATGGAGAGGAAGACAAGGCAATACAAGAAATAAAAGTTAGGTTTAAATTCAGGAAAATAGGGGTAAATAATAAGGTAACCACAAAGGAGACAAACTATCCTACACATCAAAATAAAATACAAAAAAAAATTAGAGATTCAGCAGAAACAAAATCAACAACGAATATGAGGAAAGGATAATATATAATCTACTCAGCACATAAAATTAAGTAGGAAAAAGAAACTGTCAACAATACGCAAAAAAAGACATCAAAATGATAGCATGAAATTCATACCTATCCGTAATTACACTGAATGTAAATGGACTAAATGCACCAATAAAGAGACAGTGGCAGAATGGATTAAAAAACAAGATCTGTCTATATACTGCCTACAAGAGACACACCTTAGACTTAGGGACACAAACAAACTAAAACTCAAAGGACAGAAAAAAATATATCAAGCAAACAACAATCAAAAAAGAGCAGGAGTGGCAATATTAATTTCTGACAATATAAACTTTAAAGTTAAATCCATCAGAAAGGATAAGGAAAGACACTATATAATGATTAAAGAGACAATATACCATATTAAATATTTATGCACCCAATGACAGGACTGCAAGATATATAAAACAAACTATCAGCATTGAAAAGTGAGATAGCTATACAATAATAGTAGGAGACTTCAACACACGACTTTCAGTGAAGGACAGGACGTCCAGAAAGAAGCTCAATAAAGACAAGGAAGATTCTAAACGCCACAGTCAACCAACTCGACCTCGTAGCCATATACAGAACACCCCACCCAACAGCAACAAACTATACTTTCTTTTCTAGTGCACATGGAACATTCTCTAGAATAGACCACATATTAGGTCATAAAACAAAACAACACCTCAGTAATGACTTATTGGCTAATAAAGTCCAAATATCTTAATTTTGCATTAAAACCCTTCATGACCTGGGTCCAACTTAAGTTTTCGGCTCTCTCGTATTAGTCTCTCTTGTTTTCTACCCGCCTGGTTCCCGTATGTCACTGCACATGAGAATCATCTGAACAGCTTGTGGAAAATACATATTCCCAGGCCCTAGGTCCTACCTAGAATCTCTGGGTGGTACAGTTAATATGCTCAGCTGCTAATTGAAAAGTTGGAGGTTTGAGTCTACCCAGAGGCACCTCAGAAGAAAGGCCTGGCAATATACTTCTGAAAAATCAGCCATAGAGCACAGTTCTACTCTGACACACACAGAGTCGCCATGAGCTGGAGCTGACTTTTTGGCAACTGGTAGTGGTAGGCCCTATCTGCTGACTTACTAAATCAAAATCTCTAAAGGAAGGGCCTGTGAATTTCGCACTTTTAAGGTTTCCAGACCAGTCTAATGAGCTGCTTTGCAGCAGATTATTGCTCTGCAGTACTTTGGCCAAACCTTACCCACATTAACACCCATATGCATGTCCTGTGTTTTCCTACATTTTACCTTTATTCATTCCATTTTCTCATCTATTCTCTCTGTCTGCCTGTTAAAATCGTACCTGTCCTTGAAGACCTAGCTTAAATACCACCTGCTTTATTGATCCCCTCATTTAGAAATAATCTTTCTCCTTTTTGCTTGAAATTAACAATTCTTGTCAGGGCTCTAAAGCTAGACTTCTGAGTTAAAATTCCATTTTTGATACTTCACTAGCTGTGTGAATGTTAGGCAAGTCTTAACCTCTCTGGACCTCAGTTTCCTCATCTGCAAAATGGGTGTGATCATGGTGCCTGCTTCACAGTTGTTGTGAGAATAAAATTAATGCATGTAAACTATATAGAATTTTGTACCTGGCACAAAGTAAGCACTAAATAAACGTTAGCTATAAAAAAAAAAAAAAAAAATTTTTTTTTTTATAATTAACACTTTATGACTTGCCCAAGTTCCTTCAGTAACTTGTGTGGCATCTGAGACCTAGAAAGGGTTTTATAAATTAGAAAGTAGAGACCGAGAGAGACTTCCACCCAACATGGCACAACAGACAGAAGCACCACGCCGTCACTCCACAGCAAAGACCCGGAAAACTAAGTAAAACAGAGACAAACGTCATTCCTGAAACCTGAAGTGCCAAATGAAGAGATAGAAAACTCAGCCAAGCACCGAATGGAATAAGAAACTGACAGAGGGTGGAGAGTGAGGAGAGATACGTGCTGAGGGCCCCATCAGCTAATGCAACACAGATCCGCCATCTTGTCCTCCTGTTGGGGATCTGCAGACAGGGAGCACACAAAGCAGCTTCAGGGAACTCCCAGGAGAAGACAGAGCACCCGGTAACCAAATATACACTCTTTCCCACCCCCCATTCTCTCCCCACTGCTCTACCTCCGAGCTTCCTGGCTGGCTGTGGTGTCTCGGCTGGCCCGGAAGAGCAGTGATGTCCCTGCTGCTTGGATTTGCCCCACCCCTACATCACAGATCAGCAGACAGGAAGTATGAGAAAGCAGCTTCACGAAGTTCCCAGCAGGAAATAGAGCATCCGGCAAAGAGCAATATATGCCTTCCTAGCCCTCCCTTCTACCGCCCCCCCCCCCCACCTTAGCCTCCTTTGCTTCCCGCCAGCCACAGTCTCTTGGCTGGGAGACAACTGTTTTGGCCTCAGGCTGCTTGGATTTCTCTGCCTACACTGGCCAGGCCCCTGAGCTCGTATTGGTCCTTTCTGTCTCTTCTGGTTTCTTCTGCGCATACTACCGCCTCTGCCTCCTTTTTCTGGAACACTTGGCTCCGTGTGCCATCTTTGCTTCTTCTTGGAATGCTGTGAAGCCACGATCAACTGGGGAACCACTCCATCAGCCCACAATACCACACTGTGGGATCCTGGGGCTTTTTTTCCCCCTTGTTTTGCTTTGTTCTGTTTGTTTTCTTTTAGCAGCTTCGGAGCCCCTTCCAACCTAGCTGCACTGCACAGCTTAGGAGCCACTCCCCCAATCTGTGCAGCCGTGTAGTGGGATCCCTGGGGGCATTTCCTTTTTTCTTCCTTATTTCTTTTTTTGTTTTTTTTCTTTTCTTTTCTCTTTTTCCCTTTCTGTCTGTCTTCATTTCTTAGTTGTCATCTCTCTACACTTATCTTCTCTTCTTGTCTCCTGAACACCTGGTGCTGTGTGACATGTATACCCCCTCTAGCCAGGCTACACTGTGCAGCCTGGGAGCCACTTCCCTGGTCTTAGCAGCCCCACCGGTGGGACTCTGGGACATCTGGGGGCTTTTCTTTTCCAAATTTTTATCTAGTCATTCCCCCCCCCTTTCTCTTTCTTCCTTTTTTTTCTTTTTTCTCCATTTTTTGGTTTCTCATCTTTCCACTTCAATGGCAAGCTCCCTTATCACTCTTCTTTTTCTTTGTTTTCCTGTTTTTGGCTTCTGTTTTTCTCTCCTCTCTGTCCTCTCTTCCACACCCCTACTAGCTCCACACATCACAACCCCCCCTCCTTCCTGCCTACCTGTACCATGCACTGAATATCACACCCCCAGGCAGCACAGGCACAACCTACTGGAACCTGCCCAGCACTGATTCCTGGCCCACCCTGGTGGCCCTAGTATGAGCCACAAACAACCCATCCCAGCCCCTCCCCTTCAGCTGGACCTGCTCTGCTGCACCATAGCTGAATGACTGGCCCTACCCATTGGACAAGGAGGTGAAAAGTACCGTGACTACAGATGAGCAAACAACAAAAAACACACAGCCTGCCTGCTCAGACGTAGCCAAATAAAACAAAAAAGCAGGATGAAACAAACAAATCTACAATCAAGAAACAAAGAAAATAACTACTGAATGTTCTGAAGACAGCAGACAATATTGAAACATATTAAAATATAGAATAGGATGGGTCCAGTAGGCATCCAAAAGAAAACACCAGGTGACTTTCCAGTAGAAGAAAAGGCACTAGAAATACCTGACAGGGAATTCAAATCTCTAATATTCAGAGCAATCCAAGAATTGAAGCAAAAAGCAGACAAAAATGAGTAAAAAATAGACAAATTTTTGGAAAAAGCAGACAAATTCATGGAAAATACAGACCAAAAAAAATGGAGCAATTCAGGAAAATAGTACAGGAACAAAATGCCAAAATAAATTCACAACTAGGAATCATAGAAAAACAACAGAAATCCAAAAGATAAACAACAAGATTTCAGAAATGGACAGTGTCATAGAAGGGCTGGGGAGCAGGTTTGAAATGATGGAAGACAGAATCAGCGAAATTGGAGACAAACACTTGAATACAACTCTGAGGAAAAACCAGAAAAAAGAATGATGTGAAGAAACCCTGAGAATTATGTGGGACACAATCAAAAGCAAAAATTTGTGAGTGATCAGAGTTCCAGAACAGGGAGAGAAAAATGGAAAACACAGAGAGGGTCATTGAAGAACTGGTGGCAGAAAACTTCCCTAACATCATAAAAGATGAAAAACCGACCATCCAAGAAGCTCAACAAACCTCGTATAGGATAGACCCCAAAAGAAAAACACCAAGGCCTATCATAATCACGCTCACTAAAACCAAAGACAAGAAATCCTGTAAATAACTCGAGAAAAACAAAAAGTCACATACAGAGGAGAAACAATAAGACTAAGCTCTGATTATTTGCAGAAACCATGCAGGCAAGAAGGCAATGGGATGACATACATACATAAAACCTTTCATTCAAATATGATGGTGAAATTAGGACATTTCCAGATAAACAGTAATTAAGGGGATATGTAAAAACCAAACCAAACTTACAAGAATTATTAAAGGAAGTCCTTTGGCCTGAGAGCAAACAACATCAGACCACAGCATGAATCTAGGATGCAAGATTGTACCAGCGAGATACCAACCTGGGAAATGAACTCTCAAGGACCATCCAAAACCAAAACAATTGCAACAGGGAACCAGAGAGGTTAATCTGCAAATGACAACATTAGAAAAATAAAAGAGGGAATAAACGGTATAGGTATAGAACTTTCTAATGGAGAGAAAGGCAAGGCAATACCAAGTAATAATAGATTGGTTCAAACCTAGGAAGATAAGGGTAAATTTCAAGGTAACCACAGAGAAAGTTAACAAATCTACTTATCAAATTAAAGACAATATAAAGTCTCCATAAAAACAAAATCTGCAAAAGCAAAAGAAATGAAAAAGAAATCTGCAAACAAAAGGAACTCAGAACAGGACATTATGCTGAGTGAAATAAGTCAATCACAAAAGGACAAATATTGTATGAGACCCCTACTATTAAAACTCACGAAAAGGTTTACATACAAAAAGAAACAATCCTTGATGGTTACGAGGGAGGGGAAGGGAGGGGATGGAAAACACTTAATAGAAAAAAGATAAGCAGTGACTTTGGTGAAGGGTAAGACAGTGCACAGTACTGGGGAAGCCAGCACAACCTGTACAAGGCAAGGCCATGGTAGCTCCATAGACACATCCAAACTTGCTGAGGGATCGAATTGCTGGGCTGAGGGCTGTGAGGACCATGGTTTCAGGGAACATCTAGTTCAATTGGCATAACAGAGTTTATAAAGAAAATGTTCCACATTCCACCTTGGTGAGTAGCGTCTGCGGTCTTAAAAGCCTGTGAGCGGCCATCTAGGATACTCCACTGGCCTCAACCCTTCAGGAGCAAGGAAGAATAAAGGACTAATGGACCACATCTACCACAGCCTCCACCAGACTGAGTCCAGTACAACGAAATGGTGCCTGGCTACCACCACTGACTGCACTGACAGGGATCACAATAGAGGGTCCTGGATGGAGCTGGTGAAAAATGTAGAACAAAATTCTAACTCAAAAAGAAAGACCAGACTTGCTGGCCTGACAGAGACTGGAGAAAACCTGAGAATATGGCCCCGGACACCCTTACAGCTCAGTAATGAGGCTGCTTCTGAGGTTCACCCTTCAGCCAAAGATGAACAGGCCCATGGAACAAAACGAGACTAAAGGGGTACACCAGCCCTGGTACAGGGACTGGAAGACAAGAGGGAACAGGAAAGCTGGTAATAGGGAACCCAGGATTGAGAAGGGAGAGTATTGACATGTCATGGGGTTGTTAACCAATGTCATACTATAGTGCGTGTACTAATTGTTTGATGAGAAACCAGTTTGTTCTATAAACTTTCATCTAAAGTTCAATTAAAATAATAATAAAAAAAAGAAAGTAGAGACTGAGAGGTTACAAGAGTTGCTTGGGTAGTAAATAGTAGTACCAGGACTAGAATCGAGGACTTGTGACTTTTGATCCTTTAGTATTTCACTAAACCACAGGATGTGAGAATTCTGCATTGTTCAAATGATGGGCTTTCTGCTTCACCTGTTTTACTTATTTCTGCAGGAGAGAATTGGAAAATGGAGTTACCTTAAAGCATTTCTACTTGGAGCCCTGTCTATTCAAGCTTTAGCACTTGAGACTCCCGCAAATATCATGTGGCCAATTTAAGAAAGGTAAAACAAGTCAGTGTAATATGCTCTTGACCTGTGATGTCTCCAGATTGCCATTTGACAAGAAATTTTTCATTCTCCTAGAAAGTTAATGGTTCTAGGTTTCCAACACAGAGTATCCTTTTGACTACGTGTGTGTGCACGCGCACACGCTTTGATTTCTGAGTCTGATAAACTAGAACTACCAGATGTAATGAGCTCTGAAGTCAGCAGAGTTTAGGACCATACTTAAAGGATGAGTATTATAATTAGAAATTCAGGCCACTGAATTCTTGAAAACTACAAGATGGTTTGCAATCATTAAACTACCATGCTTGATTTTTAAAAACCATAAAAATTTAATGAAAAACTACTTTCAAATGTTTTTCTACATATTTTTATTTGACAAAAAGTCAATTGCCAGCCAGATTTAGTGGTTTCCACACAGAATTGCATTGTAGCTATCGTCAGAAAGAAACTTAAGGGTTGGAAACGATGAACATTTTCTCAAATTGACCTATACTCAGCCCTGAAAATTGCAGGATTTGATAGAATTAATGTAGAGACTTGGTTCTGTTCTCTGAATATTTTTTAAGTAGAATAATGGTAGTAATTAGTATTTCTTTGATTTTTTTTTAATTCTTGAAAGTACTTAACAGAGATGCCAAAAGGACTCCAGCATGGTAAAGACATCAGTAGCAATTCATTGAGCAATGAACTGCTTCTTGAATACTTTATTAATCATTTTAATTATTAAAAAACTTAAATCCAATGAATACTGTGTGAGAGCCTTTAAAAGAATCCAGCCCTATTTTACAATAAGAAAATTAGAAAGCTGCAGGATTAAAATCCAACACAGTCTGTCTTTGACAAAGAGGGTTTATTTCAACAACTCTGGGTTTTATTGTTTGTTTATTTTCAACAACTCTCTTTGGTCAGAGATTTAATTCTCAAGAATGAAAGAAAGAGTGTGTTACATTATGGAATGGCAGCTGCCACAACTCACGCATGCATGCGGTTATCCGAAAAGGAGGAATTAAGGTGAGCCAAACGGAAAACATACATCAGTGCGGGGAGACCTAATGGTCTTTCACCTAGCGAGAGATAGGTAAAAAAAGCCTGAGATTGAATAAAGTAAACTGGTTGTAGGGCCTGCTCTTCAGCTATGTACATTCACTCCTAATGGAGTCAGCTTTGCTCTTCCCTGAAGCATGCTGGTCGTGAACTAGGGATGGACTCGGGCCAAGGTTCAAGGCCAGGAATGGTATGCCTGGGCCAGTGGCCAGGGCGAGGAATGCCTTCACAATAAGAAAAAGAACATCTGGGCCTGAACGTGAAGTCCCTGGGAACACTGGCTGCCCAAGGACTTGGGAGGAAAAATAATAAGCCTTAGCCCCAGCTGGAACAGTATATAAACTTGTGTCCCCTGCTAGGCAGTAGCAGAGTGCTATTTTGGTCCAGCCACTGCCCTGGACTGTCCTGTAAGTAAATTCCCCAAATAAACCATATGTCCTGATCACTGGTTGCAAAGTCTTTCTGTGGTCCCTTGGAGACATGGCCGACCTTGGGTCCAGACGCCGCTGGGTTGTTACTCAACAATTGGTGAGCCAGCCAGGAGCCCGAGGGAACCTCCGTGAGTGCCGGACATATGCTGGGGAAAGGGACTGTGACAGGAGGAATCCTGGGATGGCCCTCGTCCTCCATGTGGGGGTGGGGGGGTGGTAGCTATCTTGGATAGCTGGAGCCCACTGCCTGAGTACAGGGATGCCCCCAAAATGTCGAAGGCCATTTAGGATGTGTTGCATCAGTTGGAGGCCCCAAAACGAAAGCCAGATTGGCGTGCTGTGACAGCTAGTGTAGGGTGGCTCCTACTGGCAGCCTTGAGAGGGGCATCTGACACAGAGGTAGCCGCTAGGGCCTGAATTAGGCAGCTGGAAGCAGACCTGCAACCAGAGAAGGATTTGCGTGCCGTACGTTCCTCCTCCATCAAGACATTAGTGTCCAGTTTGCAGGAGCAAGAGGTGTCTGTGGGGGAAATCCCAAGTTGGCCAGTGACCGCCATGTGGGGAGGTCAGCCCACGTGCTTTTCTGTGGGGGAAATCCCAGGTTGGCCAGCAAAGTCCAGCTAGCTGCTGAAGCTCACATAAGAGCTGTTCAGAAAGAGCTACAGTTGGAAAGGTATGCGTAGCAGTCGTGTGAGGGCATGACTGACGTCCTAAGCAGCTGCATCCGTGAACAGGATGAGCAACTAGAAATGCTCACCTGCAGGTCTGTAAAGATGGTAGATTCAGGAGCTGAGGGAACAGTCCCTTAGCCATTGCTCAAAGCCCGCCAACAATGGGACTGGAGATGGTCGGAGGGGCTAGCCGGTCCCTGGCAATGAGAACACCCTGTAACAGTGCAAAGCAAGAGTTAAAACAGAGGAAAAAAAGGAATATAAAGCCCTTCAAGATAGCTTGTGTTGAGCGGCCTTGAATACACCTCAGAGGCCCTCTCTGGAATTCTCTGATAGCTGCCCCTGCCAGAGATAACCGAGCAGTAGCATAGTTGGAGCTGCAATAGTAAGGGGCAAACTAAGATAGCAGAGCCGCCCTCCACGCTCCCAGGCAACTGGTCTGAACCCATGCTTGCACTTGTATGGTGGAGGTGTGGCTCCACAGATGCCTGAGGGCTCTGCCAACTTCGCCTAGATCTTTCAGAAATAGTTAAGACTGAGGATTAAGCCTAGGTCTCTGTCACCAGTGAGGACCAAAGGCCTTATGTTACAATTAAATTTCAGTGAGGTAAACTTTTGGGTCTGAGATCACTATTATTGAGACACTTGCCCCAGCCTGACTTTGGGGCCCCTACAAATCCTTGTTGTATGTAATGATGATGTATTAATGCACACCTTTGTAGACTTTTGCCTCCAAGTCCTGATGGGAATTGCTGCAGTTAGGGCCATTTTTAGCAGGGCATATGGAAATTGGGTTTGCACAGAGGTCACTGCCTTGAGACTCAGACAGACAGCCTGTGTGGCTATACCCAGGCAACCCTCACCTCAGGTGCCATGGAACAAATAGGGGAGACATTGGGCATTTATTTTGTGCTTGACTTGGCTAACGCTTTCTTTAGCATCCTTCTACAACCAAGCAGCCAGGACCAGTTTACCTTCAATCGGGAGGCGAGACAGTGGACCATCACCGTGCTCCCACAAGCGTACCTGCATAGCCCCACCATATGCCATGTCACAGTTGCAGCTGACTTCAAGTGGTGGACTCCCCCAGCCAAGGTGGCCGTATTCCTCTATATTGATGATGTCGTGCTGACCTCTGATTCCTGTGCTTCTTTGCAGACTGCAGCTGGTGAGGTAGTCATGCACCTCCAGTCACAGGGATGGGCGGTGAACAAGGGAAAAACGCAGGGGCCTGGCTTGTTAGTCAAGTACATGGGTATTATCTGGTAAGACACAAGTGATCCCTGAAGCAGTGATAGATAACATCCAAGCCTAGCCCCACCTAGAAACTGTAAAACAACCATAGGCATTTGTCAGGCTCCTAGGGTATTGGTGCCATTTAGCCCAAACCCTGCAGTCCCTGTGTAAGGTAATGAAGAAGAAGAGCAGCGTGGGACTGAGAGACAAAGGAAGAGGAAGCCTTCCAGCAGGCGAAGTTTGCTGTAAAACAAGTACAGGCTTTAGGAGTGTTAATACAAGGTCAGCCGTGCCAATTGGACATAGCCTGTTACCCCGAGGGGTATGGGTAGGGCTTGTGGCAACAGCAAAGCAACAAGAGAGTGCCACTGGGATTTTGGTCCCAGTTGTGGCGAGGAGCAGAAGAGAGGTACAGCATGCTGGAGAAAGTCATGCGCAGTGTATAACGCCTTACTGCAAGTGGAAGCAAGTCCTTATAAAGGGCCAGGTTCCCCTTTGCAGGGAGCCTCAGGATGGGACGTCACCCTCAGGGTGATGGGTCAGACCCCTCAACAACAGTATGCTAGAACCCTGCTAGTTGTTGCCAGTAGTTAGGGAAGCAAAAGCAAAGCCTATGGGCAGGGGCATACCTGTCGCCCAAGGGGTGGCTTTGGACATGAGTCCTACATGGGTGGCAATACCTGCCCTATGACTGGGTGAGGTGTTGCACCATACATAGCCGCTAATATTTACACCACCCTCCCCAGTGTTCCTAGCAACTGGCAAGCCGTTGTACAGCCTGGCATAGATACCAGTGCACATCATGGTGGTTTTCCTCTTTGGCACTGTTCTCACCCCAGGCCACCACTGTAGATGTGGAGTGGCAGATGGAGGCGCTAGCCACACACACCACAGCTGCCTTAAAGATACCAGGCAGGCTGTCGTCCTTCTGGTTGGGGACATTCAACAAATACGGAAGGTCATCCTTCAGAATAGGATGACCCTTGACATCCTGACTGCTGTCCAGGGCGGCACCTGTGACATGGTAAAAACTGAGTGTTGCATATATATCCCTGACGCCTCTAAATATGTGTCTTTGGCTCTTCAGGACTTGCAGCAACACATCGCTGCTATCAAACATGATGCCACTGACCCTAACTCCAGCTGACTTCAATCTCTCCCGTCCGCCTGGTGGACAGGCTTCTGGGTGATATTGGGACTCTTATTACTATGTCTTTTCCTGTGTTATGGGTTATACTGTGTATGTGGTCTGGTTTTGCAATGCTCCTCTGCATACCAAGTCTGAGGGCTGTCGTGGAAGAGGGGGCGGTAAGATCGTAAGGACATTAGGAGGGTATGCAGGGGTGGGCTGTAGGGTAACGCTGTTCAGCTATATGCATCCTAATGGAGTCAGCTTTGCTCTTCCCCAAGGCATGCTGGGGATGAATTAGGGATGAATTCGGGCTAAGGTACAAAGCTGGGAGTGGCGTGAGTGGGCCGGTAGCCAAAGCCGAGGAATGCCTTAGCAACAAGAAGGAAAACATCTGGGCCTGGACGTGAAGTCCCTGGGAACACTGGCTGCCCAAGGACTTGGGAGGAAAAACAATAAGCCTTAGCTCCGGTTGAAACAGTATATAAGCTTGTTCCCCCTGCTAGGTGGTAGAGCGCTATTCTGGTCCAGCCGCCGCCCTGGATTGTCTTGTAAGTTCCGGGAATAAACCTTGTGTCCCAATCACTGGTTCTGGAGTCTTTCTTTGGTCTCCTGGAGATGCGGCCGACATCGGGTCCAGACACCACTGGGTTGTTACCCACACTGGTGATAGAGAGCAACTCCTCAAGCCAAAAGGAGGGAACATGAGACTAGGCTAACAGGGAAGGAAGGTGCGGGCAGAGATACCGGTGCTGTAACTTGGAGCCAGGTGCTCTGGAATCCTAAGTTAGGTTATCAGCAAGGGGCTTAGGCGTGGAGAGGAGAGAGTAAGAAAGAAAAGGTAAGAGGGCGAACGTCTGTTTACACATGCCCAGCCCCCTTCAGGCCCCTAAGAGCTAGAGCAAGGGAGAAGGGAGGCACAGGGAGAAGTGAGAGACCGTCTTCATCAGTGTACTTCATATTGGAAAGGAGCTCTGTACCACGTTTTTACTCTGTGATCTTAGCCTGTCTCTCAGCCTACTTTTCCTTGGCTGTATAATAGGGATAATCATACTGAGCTCATAAGATGTTTGTGAAGAATAAATTACCTAATAAATAATGTAAAGGGCTGAATACAGTGCATATCACATGGTAAATGTGCATAAATATTATCTATCAATATTTATATAGTCACTTTGTGAGGCCCTATAGGTCAGGGGTTAGAGCACTGGTCTTGTAAACTAGGGGTCATGAGTTCATATCTCGCTGGAGCCTATGAGTTATTTCTTCTCAAATTTTTGGAAACCCTGGTGGCGTAGCAGTTAGTTGCTATGGCTGCTAACCAAAAGGTTGGCAGTTTGAATCCACCAGGCACTCCTTGGAAACTCTATGAGGCAGTTCTACTCTGTCCTATAGGGTCGCTATGAGTTGGAATCTACTCAACAGCGACGGGTTTGGTTTTGGTTTTCATAGTCAGTTTACATCATAGTCGTAATACATTAGAGGAGATAGCAGAGACATTTAGAGATCATCCAGTAAAGTTTAACCCCGTAATACAGGCACTTCTTACACTGTGAACTCACAACATGTGAAAATTATATCCAAAATAGCCAGCTGTACACTGCCAAATCTTCTAATTGCCCTGTAGTCACAGGAAGCCGTTAAATATCCCTGACTGACCACACCACCTTGACCAGTGGGGGAATGGCCTGATGCTACTTCTCTTTTCCTGTCTACCTTTTCTTCACCAGAGAGACTGTAGTTGCCACACTCCCTTCTGTCTTTCTATGCTTACCGGACAGTTACGTCCACTCCAGGCTGTGGTGGGGCTCTCTTCAGGCTCATGCCAATGCAGAGTCTTCCTCTTCCACACCCACACCTGGGCCCGTGCCCACACCCACACCCACAGCTGCACCCACACCCCCATCCTCACACACTCATCCTTTAGTTTCTCCTTTTCCTCTTTTCAACTCCTATGTGCTTGCTAAAGGGAAACAAAAAAAGCTTTCTCTCTTATTTTCTGTTACATTATTTTGTTTAAGACACTAAAGCCATACCATCACTAAGGGGGCAGGGGTGGGTGTGGACCACACCGGGTGATACTAAAATGACTGTCTATAAAATTTTTGTGTAGTATTTCAGCAGAAATTTATTATTTTTTATGAAAATATTCCTGTGGTTAGTTACAACAATAAAAGCATTTTTCGTAAGCCTAGCTTACGTGTATCAAACACCTACAAGGCTAAAACTCTATGCTAATTTACTTTTTGAACCTTATAAATGCACTCTGGTCATAACTGTCATCATTAACCAGTTACACTGATGCTTCAAATCACATGATTTTGTCTGCACGTGCTAAAAGCACACGCCGTTTTTTTTTTTTTTTTGCAGCCAGTGTTTTTATAGTCACTGATTTTGTCAAATTTTCTGGTGTTTTAGCTACAATATTGTGGTAATTAATATTTGGGAAGCCATAGCATTAACTTTTTTGAGAGTGGAGCAGTAATTAAAGGCAAAGGAGTGATATACGGAAATTACAATTTACGAGTAACATTAGTACAAAAAACATTACTAAGGATTCTGTACGGTCTGGTACTGGAGGAGGTCTACGCAGGGTGGTGACACCATGAGTTACAGCACCGAGTGACACTAACCCTGGTGATGCCACTGAGTTAGAACATACGTCTGATCATGTCTCTTGGTCAAAAAAGTAGAGAGAGTGATACAACTATACCAAGGAAAAAGACAGCTTCAAGTTTTGTGTTTTATGTTTTGAATGCAACTTATGTTTATAAAAGTAGCAAATGTTACATAAGTTATCTCTTTAAGAATATTAATTTTGTACACGGTTATTATCTAGCAACATTTATAGAATGTTTCCTGGGTCCACGATAAAACTTTAAGCTTTAATGTAAAATTAGACTTCAAAAGAGTCAATGCCATCAACCTCTACAGAACTTTTTAATGTGCACAGAAGTTCTTTTTAGAATTTCCACAAAAATCTCCATTAATGACATAATGTCTTTGTCTAATTAAACTATCCTCCATCTTCAACATACAAAAGAAATTTTAAACTTAACTCCCACCTTATTGTTCTATTTGTTTATTGGTTATAATCCAGGAGTATTGTATTTTTTCATGCATTAAGAAATATTTGTTGAAAACGACAGCGGGATACCATCTCACCCCAACAAGGCTGGCACTAATGCAAAAAAACACAAAATAAGAAATGTTGGAACGGTTATGGGGAGATTGGAACACTTATGCACTGCTGGTGGAAATGTAAAATGACACAACCGCTTTGGAAAACAATATGGTACTTCCTTAAAAGCTAGAAATAGAAATACCATACGATCCAGCAATCCCACTCCTAGGAATATACCCAAGATAAATAAGAGCTGTCACATAAATAGACATATGCCCACCCATGTTCATTGCAGCACTATTCACAATAGCAAAAAGATGGAAACACCCTGGGTGTCCATCAACAGATGAATAAACTGTGGTATGTACACACAACGGGATACTATGCAATGATCAAGAACAAAGATGAATCTGCGAAGCATCTCACAACATGAATGAATCTGGAGGGCATTATGCCGAGTGAAATTAGTCGCAAAAGGGCAAATATTGTATGAGACCCACTATTGTAAGATCTCAAGAAAATGTTATAACACAGAAAAAAGCATTCATTGATGGTTATGATGGTGGGGAAGGAGAGGGAGGGGAAATCACTAGATAGTAGGTAAGGCTCAACTTTTGTGAAGGGAAGGACAACACGCAATACAGGCGAAGTCAGCACAACTGGATGAAGGCAAAAGCAAAAAAGTTTCCTAGACATATCCAAACACTTTGAGGGACAGAGTAGCTGGGGCTGGGGCCTGGGGACCATAGTTTTGGGGGACATGTAAGTCAATTGGTATAACATAGTTTACAAAGAAAATGTTCTATATCCCACTTTAGTGAGTAGTGTCTGGGGTCTTAAAAGCTTTTGAGTGGCCATCTAAGATACATCTATTTGTCCCATCCCACTTGGAGCAAAGGAGAATGAAGAACACCAAAGACACAAAGAAAATACTAGCCCAAAGAACTAAAGGATCGAATGAACCAGAGACTCCACCAGCCTGAGACCAGAAGAACTAAATGGTGCCCAGCTACCATCAATGACTGCCCTGACAGGGAACACAACAGAGAGTCCTAGACAGAACAGGAGAAAAATGTAGAACAGAATTCAAATTCATGTAAAAAGTTAAGATTTAATGGTCTGACAGAGAACAGTGGAGCCCCTGAAACTATGGCCCCCAGAAGCTGTGCTAACCCAGAACTGAAACCTTTCCTGAAGCCCACTCTTCAGACAAAGATTAGACAGGACTATAAAAAAATAATAATACACGTGAGGAGCATGCTTCTTAGTCGAATCAGATATACATACAAGACCAAATGGGCAGCTCCTGTCCAAACGCAAGACAAGAAGGCAGGAAGGTAGAGGAACTGGTCAAATGGACACAGGGAACCCCGGGGTGGAAAAGGGGCGTGTGCTGTCACATTGTAGGGATTGCAACTAATGTCACAAAACAATATGTGTGTAAATATCTGAATGAGAAATTAACTTGAGCTGTGAACTTTCACCTAAAGCACAATAAAAAAATTAAGGGAACCCAAATACTTAAAAAAATCTATTTGTTGAGGAAGAACTTTATTCAGGGAGAATAGTCAGGGCACCGAGCTAAACATTGGGGGTACAGTGGTTACACTGTGGCTTGACTGGACTTCAAGGGACAATTTATACTATTTTTGCTATGGAAAACATTTAAAAAAATTTTTAAACAGTTCATTTTTCTTTTAAAATACAGTTCACCTGTAAATTGAATATGACATTGAAGTTCAGAGATTAATGAACTGGTAATAGAGGGTCGTAAACAGGTTTGGCTTGTGAACTTCAAGATGGAATGGATTTTTCATACTCTCAGCTCCTATCTCAGGCCCTTTGCACATGCCATTCCTCTGACTGCAATGCTTTCCCTTCCTCTTGCCCGGTTAATGCCTATTCGTCCTTCAGAGCTTGGCTTATTAACTTCCTCAATGAAGCTTCTCTGGATTTAAGCCCCCTTTAACTGTTTATGGAGCCCTGGTGGTGCAGCGGTTAAGAGCTCAGCCGCTAACAAAAAGATCAACAGTTTGAATCCACCAGCTGCTGCTGGGAAACCCTATGGGGCAGTTCTACTCTGTCCTATAGGATTGCTATGAGTAGGAATTGACTCCACGGCATCAGGTTTGTTTGGTTGTTTTTAGCCATTTACATGAAGTCCCTGGGTGGTGCAGATGGTTAATACTCTCAGCTGCTAACTAAAAGATTGGAGGTTTGAGTCCAGCCAGAGGTGAGGTGCAATCGACTTGATGGCAACTGGTAGCCATTTATATGCTTCCATTGCATTTAGGCTTCTCTTTGTAGCACTTATAATTGTAATTAAGTAATTATGCCATCTGTATTTACAGCTTATCTCCCCTGCCAAAATATAAACTGAATGACAGCATCTGTCTGCTCTAACACTATTTCTCTAATAGCCCCTGAATCCCACCTTGGAATCACCTGTAGGAATGAACAGTAGACATGCCATCATGGAGGAATCCATTCAGTGGCTCCTGACATACTTGTGTGCACACAATAGGGTCTTAAACACTTGTTTGTTTGCTTTTGCTTCACTTTTTGTTTATTCAGTGCCACGTGAGAGTACATGTTTAATAACTTTTCTATGAAGATGAAAACTAAGATGCTGTAATTAAATGACCCATCTGAAAAACATACTTGGAAAGGAAATCAAAGGATTAGCCGATATGTCTCTGCAGAACATAAGGGAAATTATATCTTTATTACCTTGTATAAAAATGCCTTACGATAAAGCATCTTTTATCGATAATTATTATCTCTAACTAGAATTCACCAAGTTCTTGGGCTTTTTAAATTGACAGCCTTTTATTTTGTAGGCTACAGTGCCATCATGTGGATACTTTGTTCTCCTCCTTAAATAAAATGTAATAGTTTTGTAATAGACTGGAGAACTGTGATCAGTAAACCCCAGACTCCTCACCCAGGCATAACAATTGATATTTAGGATTGGTTTCTAAGCCTGGCTGTGTATAGATTCACGTGGGCACTTCTGAATCTGAGTTTTTAGCACTCAGAATTTGAAAGCACTGATGTAGATGATAAAAGAAACCTTCTGAATGCGATAGCCTGAAGATACAAGGAGTCTCTACAGATGATCGGTGTTCTTTATTTCTGGTTACTAGGCTGTTAAAAAAAAAAAAAAAAAATCAGATATCCAGAGTCTTTATGCCATGTTCTAAAAAGGCAAGAATAAAGGAGAAAGTAGCAAAGTAAAAAAAGTATAGTAATGTAAATAGAGAATAGAATCACCTTAAACTGGCTCAGGAGAGAACAATAGTCTGACGAAAATAATTTTTTTTTAATGTTTTTTTTCCCCCACTGGATTTACTACTGAACATAAATATTAAAAAAAAAAAAAAAACCAGTGCCATCGAGTTGATTCTGACTCATAAATATAAGAATACCAAAATATTGTATAAAAGACTAGATGCAGTGACTTTCCTGGAGAGCTAAAAATTAGTCTGTAAACCCACTCACTGTTATACTGACGTCTACCTGTTACGCAGTGCCATCGAGTTGATTCTGACTCATAGTGACCCGAGAGGATAGAGTGGAACTGCCCCATAGGGTTTCCAATAAGCAGCTGGTGGATTCGAACTGAGGACCTTTTTGGTTAGCAACCTGAGCTCTTAACCACTGGGCCACCAGGGCTCCAAACTGACACCTATAGGGACTAAAAATCTTAAAAGTATATGGTTCAAGCAACTGACAGTTCAAACATAGACTTATAGAAACATATATTGGAAGGAACTTTAGAATTCATCTGTTTTTAAACTATGCTATTGCAGTTATGCTCCTTTTTAAGATAAAATCACTGAACAGATAAAAACGGGTACCTGGCTTGAAGCTGAGACTAAGTTCTACTTCCTCCAGGAAAGAGGATATGGCTGAAAATATCCTTTTGATTTCCAATTAGAAGAATATGTAACAAACATTGAATATTCCTTTGTGCAGACACTGTGTACAGGCGAGTAACTGAGTCAGGGAGATCCTGCCCAGAGTTATAGGAAAGGAACGTGCATGGAGCAGTGGGAAATATCAACCTTTAGGTGGTGAATAGAAAAGATGTAACCAGCAAAGAAGTTTGGAAGTGCGGTCCATGAGATAGGAGCAGACCACAATGAGTACAGACTGGCTGGCCTGCACCTGAGCTCCTTAGCCCTCTGTTGTGGATTGAATTGTGTTCCCCCAGAAGACACACTGAAGTCTTAACCCCTGGTACCTGTGCTTGGAAATAGGATCTTTGAAGAGATCCTACTGGAGTGGGGTGTATCCTAATCCAATCTGACTGGTGACCTTATAAGAGACGAGAGGAGGCACAGACAGACATATAGAAGAAAGAACACCATGTGATGGCAGAGGCAGAGATGGGAATTATGCTGCAGCTACAAGGGAAGGAACTCCTGGGTTTACCAGAAGCTGGTAGAGGCAAATAAGAATCTTCCCCTAGAAAAGATTACTCCAAAGGACTAATGGACCATATCCACCACGGCCTCCACCAGACTGAGTCCAGCACAATTAGATGGTGCCCGGCCACCACCACCAACTGCTCTGACAGAGATGACAATAGAGGGTCCCAGACACAGCTGGAGAAAAATGTAGAACAAAATTATAACTGACAAAAAAAGACCAGACTTACTGGCCTGACAGAGACTGGAGAAGCCCCAAGAGTATGGCTCTGGATATCCTTTTAGCTCAGTAATGAAGTCACTCCCATGGTTCACCCTCAGCCAAAGATTAGACCGCCCATAAAGCGAAACGAGACTGAAGGGGCACAACGGCCCCTGAAGGCATGAGGAGACAGGAAAGCTGGTAATAGGGAACCCAAGGTCAAGAAGGGAGAGTGTTGACATGTTGTGGGGTTGTTAATCAATGTCGTCAAACAATACTTGTATAACTGTTTAGTGAGAAACTAGTTTGTTCTGTAAAGCTTCATCTAAAGTACAGTAATAAATAAATAAAAAAGAATCTTTCCCTAGAGCTTTCAGAGAGAGTTTGGCCCTGTTGACACCTTGGATTCAGACTTCTAGCCTTCAGAACTGTGAGACAATAAATTTCTGTCATTTTAGGACTTCCACTTTGTGGTACTTTGTTACAGCAGCCCTGAGAAACTAACATCTCCCCTTCCCCTACTCACACATCAGTAGCAGTGACTGGGATAGAGCGGTTGTGAGATCCTGGAGGCCAGATGATGCACGAAGTGGGGAGAATAGGGAATGCTTGAGACATATCACTTCCCTAGAAGCATGTCAACATGAGACATACATTTTCTCAAGTCCTGAGCTCAGGAGAAGCACAAACCAACATCTAGTCTTTTCTCCCTTTTTCTCAGGGAGATATTTCTAGCCAAGGCAGTTAATGGTTCCAAAGGAATGAATATGACCACATGTGGAAAACTTACAAAACATCTCAGGAGCAAAAGAACTCTTAAAGTAAAACAATGTATAGAACTACTCACATCAGAGAAAGTCAACATGAAGGACCAAACAGAAAGTAAGTTTCACAGAGAGAGAGACCCAGTAAAAACCCAGTGCCATCTAGTCAATTCTGACTCATAGCGAAAAAAACATTCATGAATTGGATAGTAGATATGAAAAGCATTAATGAAATAAAAAACACAATCAAATAACAGAACAAATATAGCCAAAGAGTTAATTTGTGAACTAAAGACAGGATTAAGAGGCAGAAGGCATGAGAGAAAAGTTAAGAAATATGGAGGTAGGAGTAGAAGCATAAATGTTTTTCTAATGGAAATCCCAGAAGAAGAAAAAAACTTGTAACACGTAAGGGAATTATTGCTGACAATTTCCTAGAATTAAAGACATCACACTTCAGAATGAAAGAGGTCAACTCTAGCTCTGGGATTCTCATGCTTGACTGCATATTGAAGAGTGTGCTTCCTATTTTAATCAGATACAAGAGACCAAGTGGGTGGCTCCTGTCCAGGGGCAGGATGAGGAAGCGGGAAGAGACAGGAACTGGCTGAATGGACGTAAGAAACCTGGGGTGGGAAGGGGGAGTGTGCTGTCACATTATAGGGATTGCAACTAATGGTATATAACAATATGTGTATAAATTTTTATATGAGAAATTGAGCTGTAAAATTTCACCTAAAGCAAAATACAAAAAAAATTACCTGCATCATTTTTTTAAAAATATATGTGCACATTTATTGTTATAAAAAGACAGAAAATACAATGCAAATTTGGAATTCAAAGTCACATATTTCTGTAAAACTTTATTCTTCCATGCCTGCTTGTTTCATGGAATAGTCTACACAGAATTAATATGAGTCCCTAAATAATACACCACTTCACAAGTCATGTAAGGATCTTAGGGCAGTATGTATTTAATTCCTCCCTCTCGTCCATTTTGCTATTGTCATACGTTTTATTTTTGTGTGTGCTATAAACATACAATAATACATTGCTACTATTTTGCTTTCAATAGTCAATTCTCTTTTAGAAAAATTAAAAATAAGTAAACAATGAGTTGTATCTGCATTGTTTCTAGATTTACTGTTCTTCATTTCTTTGTGTAGATCCAGGTTTCAATCTGACTTCTTCCTTCTGAACAATTTGCTTTAACATTTCTTGTGGAGTACGTCTGCCGGCAGTGAATTCCCTTAGTTTTTGTTTGTCTGAGCGTGATGGTTAATGTTATCTGTCAACTAGGGTAGGTGAGGATTCTCAGTGGTTTGGCAGACATTGGACTGATGGCTCTTCCATAATCTAATATAATGTAATCATCTCCATGATGAGATGTGCTATAATGTAATCACCTCCATGACGAGATCTTCTATGAGCCGCATCAGTTGAAAAGGGAGTTTCCTTGGGGCCGTGGCCTGCCTCCAGTACATAAATGGATGTTCCATCAAGGCTCACTCTTGCTCTGGATCCAGCAAGTGACTCGTCATTATCTGACCTCTGGTTCTTGGGACATGAGCCAGCAGCCTGCAGCCAGGCCAGGAGAGGATTAACCAGTAAGCAAGGTACACACGGGTTTACATTAAGCAAGGTGCACATAGGATTACTTGTGTTTACTTACTAATCTGTAGTGCACAATTTTGTACAGGTTTCACCACATCTTTGATAAAAAACACATGAAACTGTGCACAACAGATTAGTAAGCAAGCACAAGTAATCTTGTATGCACCTTGCTTATGGGGTAATCCATCCCTGCGCCTGACCAGATTTTGGGATTCACCAGCTCCCACAGCCCTGTGAACCAGCAGGCTGCCATCTGACCTGCTGATTTTGGGTTTGTCAGCCCCGGCAACCAGGAGAAGCCTCCACCCTGACTCTTGACCCGTGGATTTGAGACTTGCCACCCTCCACAATTGCATGAGCCATTTCCTTGAGTTAAACCTCTCTATATATATTTATATAAAGTTGGCCCTCCATATCCACCGGTTCCACATCCATGGATTCAGCCAACCGTGGATTGAAAATATTAAAAACAAAAACAAACTTTTTTTTCTTGTCTAAAAAAAGAACCTAAATCCTTTGCTGTCAAGTCAGTTCCAACTCATAGCAACCTTACAGGACAGAGCAGAACTGCCCTATAGGGGTTCCAAGGAGAGGCTGGTGGGTTCAAATTGCTGACCTTTTGATTTAGCAGCCAAGCTCTTGACCACCGTGCCGCCAGGGCTCCATTATTTTTCTAGTCGTTATTCCCTAATCAATAAAGTATAACAACAATTTGCGTAGTATTTACATTGTATTAGTTATTATAAGGGAAAAACCCTGGTGGCGTAGTGATTAAATGCTATGGCTGCTAACCAAAAGTTCGGCAGTTGGAATCCACCAGGTGCTTTTTAGAAATCCTATGGGGCAGTTCTACCCTGTCCGATAGGGTCACTGTGAGTCGAAATTGACTTGATGGCGATGGGTTGTTTTTTGTTTTTAGGTTTTATAAGTAATCTAGAGATGACGTAAAGTATATGGGAGGATGTGCGTAGCTTATATGCAAATATCACACCATTTTATATAACAGACTTGAATATCTGTAGAGATTTCAGTATTCGTCAGGGATCCTGGATAAAAAGGGACAACTACATATGTTTCGCTGGATTTGCTTCTCTATAAAAGCCAGCTAAGACACCAAGAAAGTCTTTATTTTTCCTTTATTTTGAAATATATTTTTGCTGGGTAGAGTTTTCCAGGTTGTAAGTTTGTTTTATTTTGTTTTTTTCTTTCAACACATTAAAGATGTTACTCTGTTGTCTTCTGGCTTGCCTGATTTCTAACAGGAAGTCTGCTGTAATTCTTATTTTTATCCTCTATATGTGATATTTCTTTTCTTTTTCTTTCTTTCTTTTTTTCCGGCTACCTTCAAGATTTTCTCTTTGTCTTTTTTTTTACCAGTTAGAATAGATATACGTGTGTGTGATTTGCATTTATTTTTTGTATTTTCTTTGCCTGGTGTCTCCTAATATTCCTGGATCTGTGGTTTAGTGTCATTAATTTAGGAAATTATCACCTATTATTCAAATACTTCTGCCTCATATCCTCTACTCCTTCTGGAATTTCAGTTATGCAGATGTTAGAACTTTTGATGTCCCACAGCTTTTGGATATTGTTTTCTGTATTATTTCACTCTCTTTTCTCTCGTGTTTTTGTTTGGGTGTTTCTATTGACCTGTCTTTAAGTTCATCGATTCTTTCCTTGACTGTGTCGAGCTTACTGATGAACCTATCAAAGACATTCTTCATCTCTCTTACTGTGTTTTTCATTTCTAGCATTTCCATTTGATTCTTTCTTATAGTTTGCATTTTGTTGAAATTACTCATCTGTCCTGGAAGAAGTACAGCCAGAATACTCATTAGAAGTGAGGATGGGGAGGCTTCATCTCACATACTTTGGACAGGTTATTAGGAGAGACCAGTCCCTGGAGAAGGACATCATGCTTGGTAAAATAGAGGGTCAGAGAAAAAGAGGAAGACCTTCAATATAATGGATTGACACAGTGGCTGCAACAATGTGCTCAAACATAGCAACAATTTTGAGGATGGCGCAGGACCGGGCAGTGTTTCATTCTGTCATACATAGTCGTTATGAGTTGGAATCAGCACTTAACAACAAAAACAACATTGTATGTTGACTACCTTTTCAATTAGAGCCCTTAAATATTAAAATTAAATATTAATGCCCTGTCAGATAATTTCAACATATGTGTCGTATCGGAATCTGGTTCTGATAATTGCTTTGTCTCTTTGGGAATTTATTGTTTTTCTTGCCTTTTTGTGTGCCTCATAATATTTTGTTGAAAGCCAGGCTTCTTGTGTAGGACAGTAGAGTAGTTTTTATGCCTGAAGTATGTACACCTTTCTTTCTGTTAGGCGTTTAGTTTTGTGAGGAAGGTGAGGGGAGAGATTGAGTTAATCTAGACAGGATTTAGGCTGAGTTAACCCTTAAAATGGCTGTAGCTATACCTTGTGTTTAAGGAGCTCTGGTGGCACAGTGGTTAAAGTGCTTGGCTGCTAATTGAAGGTTGGTGGTTTGAACCTACTAGCTGCTCCTTGGGAAAAAAATGTGGCAGTCTGCTTTGGTAAAGATTTACAACCTTGGAAACCCTTTGGCACAGTTCTACTCTGTCCTATGTGGTTGCTGTGAGTGGAATCAACTGGAAGGCAATGGGTTTGGTTTTTGTTTTGGGTATACCTTGTGCCTGTAAGGTTGCTATGAGCCTGAATCGACTCCACGGCAATGGGTTTGTTTTTTTGTGTGTGTTTAGGGTGGGGTTGGTTTGTTGGAGTAATGTCCGTTGAACCCTAAGCCTTAGGCCTTCATTTTTCTCTGTGTCTCAGAGAGAATCTCTTTGCATACAGTTGCTCATCTTCACTCCCTCTTTCAGTAATGTTCTGCTGTTAATTGTTATTTGAAGCTTATTAACTTGGCATTGAAGAGACCTGGTAGTAGTACAGTGGTTAAGTGTTTGGCTGCTAACTGAAAGGTCAGCAGTTTGAACCCACCAGCTGTTCCATGGGCGAAAGATGTGGCAGTCTGCTTCCATAAAGATTTACGGCCTTGGGAACCCTATGGGGCAGTTCTACTCTGTCGCATTGGGTCTTTATGGGTCAAAGTCGACTCTCTGGCAATAGGTTTGGTTTGGTTTAACTTGGCATTGTGGGCTAGTGCTTGGAGGGACAAGGAGAAGTAGGTGAATGAATCATGTGTTCTCAGTGGTTCTGATTAAGCCTTAGTCTTAGGCAGGGCCCATGGGTCCCTATGTCTCTGAAGGCACACTTTCTCTTGCTCCTCTCCCAGGAGGAAAGTTTTTTCTCCTATTCCTTCTTCCATACATGGCTTTTCACCAGTGCCCAAAATGTAATAGTGTTTTTTTGCCCTTCTCCACACAGATCAGTTTTTGTTTCATAGGGAAGATAAGGTAGGAGGAGATGTTCCTGTCCCCCAGATTTGCACAGCAATGGACCTTTTATTGTGGCTCTTCCGAATCTTTTCTGTAAGTGCTGGTGCAGTTTGTAGAGAAAGAACCTTCAAGAGGTTGCAGACTCTCTCAATCTCTGCAGTCTCCAAGGACTTCATACTCCTGCCAGCCCACACTCAGCTTTCATCAATTACTCTAGCTGATCTCCTCTTATCAGCGTCTGCCTCACTTAAGGTAGTGCTTACATCTCCTTTCTTCCTGCAGGCACTTGTCTCTCAGATTTGGGGCCAGTTGGTTGTTCTGTGATCTCAGCTCCCTGATGGTTTTAAACACAAACAAACAAAAAAGCTCCGAATTTGAAGTTATTTCAGCTTTTTTTTCAAGGATGGATTTAATGCTCCTTCCACTTCTCTACATCTGAAAACAGAAACTGGAAGTCATCCCTGGGGACCTTTTAAACATACAGATACTTGGTATCAGGCAAGACCAAATAAGGCATAATATCCGCAAGTGGGTACAAGGAATTAGTGTTTTGTGGACTGTTCAGATGATTCTGATTTTCAGTCAAGTCTGAAGACCACTGTACTGAGTGGGAGAATGAATTGGAAGGAACAACTTAGAAGTGGGAGACATTTAGGATTCTAGTTCAGTAAGTGGGGAATCATGAGGACTTGGCTTTGAGTGGTGTCACTGTAAAGGAAGATAAGTGGATCAACCCAAACTAACATGATGATTGATGAATTGGAAAAGTAAAGCTAGAAAGAAATCTAAGGTTTGACAGGTTTGAGGTAACATCAATAGGGGAAATTTATAGGAGAGTCATGTTCGAAAGTAAGAACCAATTCATTCTGGGACATATTGATTTGAGATGCCTAGGAATCTGCATGCTGAGCAAATGAGAAGCTGGACTATATGAAGAAGACCGTGACATCAGGATTGAAGTGAGGCTCATTAACAACCTGAGTTAAGCATTTCTGGCCAACGTGGTGCCATAGACAGAAGCACCAGGCTATCCCTCCACAGCAAAGACCAGAAAAACTAAGTAAAACGGATACAAATGTCATTCCTGGAACCTTAAGTGTCAAAAGAAGAGATAACTCAGTGGAGCACTGAATGGAATAAAAAGTTGACAGAGGACAGTGAGAGAGGCGAAATATGTGCTGAAGGCCCCACCAGCTAAGGCAGCACGGATCCGCCATTTTGGATTCCTGCCCAGGATCAGCAGACAGGGAGCACGGGAAAGCAGCTTCACAGAACTCCCAGCAGGAGACAGAGCACGGGAACCAGCAATACACGATTTCCCACCTCTCATTCTCACCCTGCTGCTCTACCGCCAAGCTTCCTGGCTGCCCATGCTGCTTGGATTCACCCCACCCATATGGGAGATCGGCGGACAGGGAGTCCTAGAAAGCAGCTTCAGGAAGTTCCCAGCAGGAGACAGAGCACCTGGTAGTAAGCGTTATACGCTTTCCTAGCCCCAGTCCCCCCTACCCCGTTTCCTCTACTTCTTGCCAGCCACCGTCTCTTGGCGGGGAGGCAACTGCTTTGGCCTCAGGCTGCTTGGATTTGCCCTGCCCACACTGACCAAGCCCCTGAGCTGGTGTTAGTTCTTTCCGTCTGTTTTGGTTTCTTCTGTGCCTCCTACCACTTCCCCCTCCTTTCTCTGGAACACCTGGCTCCATGCGCCATATTCGCTTCTTCCTGAAGGCTGTAAAGCCACGCTCAGCTGGGGAACCATTCCCCTGGCCCCAGACACCATGCTGGTGGGAGCCCTGGGGCTTTTTTCCCCTTTGTTTTGCTTTGTTTGTTTTTCTTTTCGCAGCTTGGGAGCCCCTTCTAGACAACTGCACTGCGTGACTTAGGAGTCACTCCCCCAATCTGCACAGCCATGTAGGTGGGATCCCTGGGGGAATTTCTTTTTTTTTTTTTTTCCCCCTCATTCTTTCTTTTTTTTCTCTCTCTCTTTTTCCCTTTCTGTCTTTCTCCATTTCTCAGTTCTTGTCTCTCTACACTTATCTTCTTTTCCTGTCTCCTGAATACCTGGTGCTGTGTGACATCTGTACCCCCTCTAGCCAGGCTATACTGTACAGCCTGGGAGCCAATTCCTCACTCAATCTTAGCAACCCCACCAGTGGGACTATGGGACTCCTGGGAGTTTTTCTTTTCTTTTCCAAATTTTTATCTAGTTACTTTTTCTTTCTTTTTTCCTTTTTTCTCTTCTCCATTTCTCAGTTTCTCATGTATCCACTCCAATGGCAAGCTCCCTTGGCACTCTTTTTTTTTTTTCTTTATTTGTTTGCTTGTTTGTTTTTGTCTCTCTCCTCTCCCTCTCCTCTTTCCCATACACCTATTAGCTCCACACATTACAACCTCCTCCCTCTTTCCTGCCTACCTGCTCCATGCACTAAGCATCACACCCCCAAGCAGCACAGGAATGGCCTACTGGAATCTGCCCAGCACTGATTCCTGGCCCACCCTGTTGGCCCTAGTATGTGCCACAAACAGTCCACCCCAGCCCCTCCCCTTCAGCTGGTCCTGCCCTGCTGCACCGTAGCTGAATGACTGGCCCTACCCATTAGAAAAGGAGGTGAAAAGTATCGTGACTACAGATGAGCAAGCAACAAAGGACACACAGGCCGCCTGCTCAGACATAACCAAATAAAAAATAGGATGAAACAAACAAATCTACAATCAAGAAATGGAAATAACTCCTGAATGTCCCAAAGACAGCAGACAATATCAAAACATATTTTAAAAAACAGGGCAGGATGGTTCCAGTAGGCATCCAAAATAAAACAGTAGATGACTTTCCAGTAGAAGAAAAGGCATTAGAACTACCTGATGAGGAATTCAAATCTCTAATATTCAGAGCTATCCAAGAGTTAAAGCAAAAAGCAGGCAAAAATGAGAAAAAATAGGCAAATATATGGAAAAGGCAGACAAATTCATGGAAAATACATACAAAAAAAGGAGCAATTCAGGAAAATAATACAGGAACAAAACACCAAAATAAATTCACAACTAGAGATCATTCAAAAACAACCTATGATATGCAGATGACACAACCTTGCTTACTGAGAGGGAAGATGACTTGAAGCACTTACTGATGAAGATCAAAGACCACAGCCTTCAGAATGGATTACACCTCAACGTAAAGAAAACAAAAATCCTCACAACTGGACCAATAAGCAACATCATGATAAATGGAGAAAAGATTGAAGTTGTCTAGGACTTCATTTTACCTGGAGCCACAATCAACACCCATGAAAGCAGCAGTCAAGAAGTCAAAGGTCACGTTGCATTTGGTAAATCTGCTGCAAAAGACCTCTTTACGTTGTAAAAAAGAAAACACGCCACCTTGAAGACTAAGGTGCACCTGACCCAAGGCATAGTGTTTTCAATCACCTCATATGCATGCAAAAGCTGGGCAATAAATAAGGAATATTGAAGAATTGATGCCTTTGAATTATGGTATTGGAGAAGAATATTGAATATACCGTGGACTTCCAAAAGAACAAACAAATCTTTCTTGGAAGAAGTACAGCCAGAATGCTCCTCAGAAGCATAGATGGCAAGACTTCATCTCACATACTTTGGACATGTTATCAGGAGGGATCAGTCCCTGGAGAAGGACAGGGTCAGCAAAAAAGAGAAAGACCCTCGATGAGATGGACTGACACAGTGGCTAAACAATGGGCACAAGCATAACAATTGTGAGGATGACACAGGACAGGGCAGTGTTTTGTTCTGTTGTACATAGGGTCGCTGTAAGTCAGAACTGACTTGATGGCACCTAACAACAACAACAACAGGAATAGGCAAATGTTGATATATTTGATATATATGAATCTGGAGACCAAAAGAGAGGTATCTATTGAAGATAAGAATTTGGGAGTTGTTGGCATAGAGACAGCAATGAACAAAACAACGACAAAAAAAACCCGTTGCTGTTGAGTTGATTCTGACTCATAGTGACCCTAAAGGACAGAATGGAACTGCCGCCTAAGGTTTCCAAGGAGTGCCTGGTGGATTCGAACTGCTGACCTTTTGGTTAGCTGCAGTAGCTTTTAACCACTATGCAGCTAGAGAACGCAATAGAGGATACAAAAATGTGTTAACCGGCCTGCTAGAATGTGGGAAAAAGAGGCCTAATACAAGATCCTAGGGAATATCAACTTCCAGTGATGGAGTTGAAATTTCATTAAAAAGAATTTTTACAGTATTCAACATTATAAATAATAAAATCTAATATGTAATATGTATATGCAATTGTCATCATTAAACAAAATTTAGAAATTGATACATGTAAAAAATCTAATGTGTGTGTCAACATCTGTAATCTATATCTATAGGTATATCATCTTCATTTTTTTCTCCACGCATTCATTCATTTCTTCATCCATCTCTCCATCCATTCAAAAAATATACTTTGAACACCTACTATGTGTTTGTTACATAAATAAGCCAAAGTTTGCCCATGTGTATTAGTTTAAACTGATCCTCACGTTGTTTACTTCTTCACAGCAGGCTAGGACTGCTAACCCGAAGCTCAACAGAACCAAGCTAAAATTCTTATACATCCAATTATTTTTAAAATAGCCCGAAATATACATATTTTTAGCTATTTAAGTCTGCCTGCTTTGCGTACCTCACAAATCTGCACCCAACATCTGCTAACTGATTATTGGTCGGTTTCTTGCTTCTTTGTGTGCCTAGGAATTCTTCACTGGATGTCAGACGTGCGTTTTACATTTTTGGTTGCTGGATTTTTTTGAATTTCTTTAAATAGTGTGCAGTTAAGTACTTCAAATTAGTTGGATCATTTTGAAACTTTATTTTAAGCTTATTAGGGTGAGCAAAGAGTAGCTTTTTGTCTACGGCTAATTTAATTCCACAATTAAGGTAATAATCTTCTAAAGATTCTATCTTATGCTCTGTATATTACAAGGTCTTTCCACTAAGGCTGTTGGGGACGTGAATTATTTATTTCCAGCCCTGTGTGAGGTTCAGGAATTGTTCTGCCTACCCCCTTCCAGAATTATTTCCCTAGTTGCAGTTATATTCATCTCACACATACCCAGATTAAAACTCAACCAAAGACTGGAGGGGCTTCTCTCCAGACCTCTAGAATTGTACAGAGATCCGTTCTCTCCAGTACTGTGTCCTGGAAATTCTAGTGACATTGGCATCTCTGAACTCTCGAATATCTGTCTCTCAACTTAGCCCAAGAACTGGACTTTGTCTAGGTTCCCTCTACCTGCACTGCAGCCTGGAAGCTGCCTGCAGGCAGTAAGCTAGTTCAGTTGTAGGGCTCACCTTGTTTTTTCCTTCTCTCAAGAATCATAGTCCTAGAAGCTGAAGAGACAAGGACGTTCCCCCAGAGCTGACAGACAGAAAGCCTTACCCTAGAGCTGGCACCTGAATTCGGACTTCTTCTAAACTTTGAGAAAATAAAATTCTGTTTGTTAAGCTAAAAAAAAAAAAAAGAATCACAGTCCTTCGCTGCCTGTTGTTCATTGTCTTAAACTGTTGTTTTATGTACTTTGTCAGATTTTCTAGTTGTTTTAAGCAGGGAGATAAATCCTGTTCTGGTCATTCCATCTTAGCTGAAAGCGGAGTTCTAAGACATGAGATTTCAATGAATTTTTCTAAGCCTGAAAGGATCCTGATAGTAGACAGAGATTACAGACGGAAATATTAATGAAAATTTGAAAAACCTCTAAATGGTTCAGGACAAGTAGATAGCAGGTGCCTCAGAAAGTAGGGCCTGAAAATAGGATTTAAATGGCTTCTTTCCTAATATACTCCTAACCTCTAGACAGGAGACCGGAAGTTTGTACTCTAGAAAAATTAAACCACAGACTAGGAAAGAGCTTCTGGGAAATAATAGCATGATATATGAAACACTGATGATTCCCAGATCAATTAATGTATTTCTGACCTGCCGTGAGCTACAGACACACATTTAAAAAAATAAAATAAATTTAAAAAATGTTTAGCTATCTATTTAACATCTCCATAAACCCATTGCCGTCAATTCTGACTCATAGTGACCTGGCAGGACAGAGTAGAACTCCACAGGTTTTCCGAGGAACACCTGGTGGATTCAAACTGCCGACCTGTTTTGATTAGCAGCCGAACTCTTAACCACTATACCACCAGGGTCTCCTAACACCTCCACAGGAATGTCTAATAGACATTTGAGACATAAAGACATAACATGTTTAAAACACAATTTTTGATTCCTGTTCCCCTTAAGAATTGATCCTTCCACTATCTTCTCTATCTCAGGAAATGGCACCAGCAGCCACCCAGTTGCCCAGGCCAAAAACCTGATAATAATCCCGGAGGTATTTCTTTCTCCTGTGCTACTTATAAATGATTCCCTAATCCAACCACTTATTACTATCACCACTAAAATCCCTAATCCAAGCCACTAACATCTCTTGCTCAGACACTACAATAGCATCCCATCTGGTCTCTCTGCTTTGATTCTTGCTCCCATAGTCCAACGGCTCACTTAAAATGATAAATCAGATCATTATACATGCTTAAAAACCTCCAGTGACTTCCCACGGTAGTTTTAAAAAATCTAAATTTCTTACCATGGCTTATAAGGTCCTACAAGATCTGGTCTTTTTTTTTTTTTCCATTTCAGTATTTCGTTCTGAAATACTCTCCCCTTTGTTCTTATTACACTGGCCTTCTTTCTGTTCCACAAACATACCAAACTCATCCCTGCTTCAGGGTCTTTGCACTTGCTAGTCCCTCGGTCTGGAATACTTGTTCCCACAATCTCTGTGTGACTGTCCCTTCTCACTATTTAAGTTCAAATGTCATCTCCTCAGAGAGGCCTTTCCCAATTTCTCTAGCTAATGTAGCATTACACCACCACTTTTTTATCCCGTTATTGTATTTATTTTTTGGGAGTATTAATTACTGCATGAGTTGATCTTTTCTGACAGTTTGTTTACTTAGGTTTCATTGAGACGCCCTCCCTGGAATGTAAGAGCATTGAGAGAAAGGCCCTATGAATGCTGTGCCTAGAACATGCATGACACTTAACGTTGCTGTTGTTAGCTGTCATCAGTTAGGCCCCCGAATCATAGTGATCCCAAGCACAATGGAACGAAATGCTTACCTGGTCCTGCTGTCCCAACGAGTGTCTGCAGATCGGACCGTTGTGATTCACAGGGTGTCCACTGCTGATTTTCGGAAGTAGATCTCCAGGCCCTCCTTCCTAGTCCATCTTGGCTTGAAAGCTCTGCTGAAACCTGTTCAGCGTCGTGGCAACGTGCAAGCCTCTCTCGACAGATAGGTGGTGGCTGTGCTTGAGCTGGGAATTGAACCTGGGCCTCCCGCATGGAATATGAGAATTCTACCACTGAACCACCACTGCCTCCATGGCATATAATAGGTATGCAATAATGACACAGTGAATCAATGAATGGAAAATGGATGGATGAATAAGCTTATAAGTCTGCATAGTTGAAATGTTTAGTTATTTTTAACATTAATTCAGTAAGCATTGAACGTCTGCATGACAGCTGTCAAGTTAAGAAGTGTTAATTTTTCCTTATTTATCTAAAGTATGTGGTTGTGATTTCCTCTGTGAATTAAATAACATACTTATTCATCCTTTTTGATAAATATTTATTGGTATTAAGTACCTACCACATGTTAGGTACTGAAGGATTGGTTTATTCTTCCACATCTGATATTTTTCCAGTGCTTCCATTCTCACTGAATGGCACCAAGCATCAAATTGTTCACTGTTCTGATTTTAAAATATGTTCACAAATTCTTTGACAATCCTCTCCTCAAAAGGTGAGCCTAAATTTCCTCTCCTTGACTGTGGGCCAGACCTAATGACTCAATTCTAATGTAATTATATAAAAACAGTAGACAGAAGTGATGGTGTATGACTTCCAAGACTTGGTCATAAAAGGCATTATGGTTTCCTCCTTGGTCTCTCTCTTAGGTCCTTCTCTCTTGGGTCACTCCCTCTTAGGGTTTCTTGTTTTCTTGAGGAGACTCAGGCAGCCTTGGAGACAGGTCCACATGATGAAGAACTGAGGCCTTCTACCAACAGCCGATGAGAAAATGAGGCCTCCTGCCAACAGCCGTGCGAGTGATCTTGGAAGCAGATCCTCCAACCCCTGTCAAGCCTTCAGATAATTGTAGCTCAGGTCAACATCTTGACTGAAATCTCATGAGAGTCCCTGAGGGACAGTCACTCAGCTAAGCAACTCTTGAATTCCTGACCCCCAGAAACTATGAGATAATAATTGTTTGTTATTTTGAGCCGCTGTGTTTTGGAATAATTTGTTGCACAGCAATAGATAATACATTCACAAGTTTGGAAGCTAGGCTTCATCCTTGATAACTCCTCTTTCCCTCAACTCCAATATCAAAGCCACCTAAATGTCTACCAAATCTTTCATTTCTCACTGTCTTTCCCACTGCCACCCTAGTCCAAACAATCGATTCTCACCTAGATAAATATAATAATGTCCTTACTAGTCAGCCTGCACCCACTCTGGACCCCATTTAATTAGTTCTCCGCTCTGAGGCTAATGCCATCTTTTCCAAGTACATCTTATGAACTAACCCTCTTAAATAAGCACAAGGAACTATGATAACTTCTAGGTTAAAGGTCATCTCAGAGACTAAAAGAACACAGAGAAGCAACAAATCTTATCCAGCGTATACAAAGCTCTTCTACTTCAAAAAAATATATATTTTTCAATAGATAGTCCATGGACATGGTACAAAATTCAGATGATACTAAAGGGGATGGAGTGGAAGGTACATCTCTCTCCCACCTCTGTGTTCTCACTTCCCCAGTTTTCTCCAGAGGCAAAACTTAACCAGTTTTTTATATATCTTTCTAGAAGTACTTTATTCATACTGTGGCAGGCACTTGAGATAAACTGCCCTTATTGATAAAACCTTTGCAATTGTCCTGCTTTCAAACTCATTGTCTATAACCCCTTTTCAGGTTCCTTTGAAACCACCCTGCTTTCCCAACCAGGTAAGGGAAATGAAAACATTCTTTATCCTTTAACTTATTGTTAAAAGGAGTTACAATAGCAGATCTTCATATTTTTATTTAGCCTCCCACCCTCTAACCCTTTGTTTTAGCAATTGTTGGGGATATATATTTTTATTCTCTTTCATATTTATCTGGATATAAAATAGCTTGTCCCATACCAACATCTTGTGTGTGTGTGTCAGAGAGAGAGACTTTTTTTCTTAGAGTATTTGCTGACTTTTGTTTTAAAGAGACTGCCTCTTTCAGGAGCCAGGTTCATGGATTTTAACAAACCTTGTGGATAACATTAATTGTACTTCCTTTACTGTATGTAGGAAACCCTGGTGGTGTAGTGGTTAAGAGATACGGCTGCTAACCAGAGGGTCGGCAGTTTGAATCCGCCAGGCGCTCCTTGGAAACTCTATGGGGCAGTTCTACTCTGTCCTATAGGGTCGCTATGAGTCGAAGTTGACTCGACAGGCCTGGGTTTGGTTTTTTGGTTTTTTATTGTATGTAATCATTTAATTTGTTTTTAACCTAAATCCAGGCCATCAACATTTAATCCTTGTTAAACGTCATGCTATTTGTTTTGGCCCATTGGGAATCGAAAATTAAGAATCTTGATTTATAAATTGAATTAATTTACCTTTCGTATCAGTCAGGTTTCTCCAGAGAAACAGAACAAAGTGGAGAAAAAATGTATATACATATATATTTTTTACATATATACATATATATGTATACATGTGATTTATTTTAAAGAATTGGCTCCTACAATTGCAGGGGCTGGCAAGTCTGAAATCTGTAGGGCAGGCAGGCAGGCTGGAAACCCACGCAGGAGTTAACGCTACAGTCTTGAGGCAACATTTCTTCTGTGGGACACCTCAGTTTTTTTGCTCTATAAGCCTTCTACTGATTGGATGAGGCCTACCCACATTATCCAGGATAATCTCCTTCACTTAAAGTCAACTGATCATAGATGTTAAAGTCAAATGATCATAGATGTTAAAGTCAGCTGATTATAGATGTTAGCCACATCTAAAAAAATACCTTCACAGCAACTCCTAGATTAGTGTTCAATTAACTAACTGAGTGCTACAGCCTAGTCAAGTTTAAGTTGACACACAAGACTAACCATAACACCACTGATTTATCAAGTGCCAGGTATTTGCACACTATTCTGCTTTCTAAAAATTTCACCTATATTTAACACAACATAAAAAAAAAAAAAAAACATAGAAACTAGAAATCAGCAATACCCCTTCCTCAGCATACCAAGGCTCTCAGCAATTGAAGTAAATGAAGGGTAGAAAAGGCTGAGGGAGCAGGGCGGAGAGAAGAGACCACAAAGTCAAGGGGTGAAGTGTGTCACAGTGGGGAAAAGCAAGAAAAGATCTTGTACCATCTTCTGGGCTTTGTGTGTGCGTGTAAATGTGTGTATGTGTTTGTCTCGCAGTAACATGGAAACCCCGGCAGTGTAATGGTTAAGAGCTATGGCTGTTAACCAAAATATCATAGTTTGAATCCACCAGGCACTCCTAGAAAACTCCACGGGGCAGTTCTATTCTGTCCCACAGGGTTGCTAGGAGTCCAACTCGATGGCAGTGGGTTTGGTTTTAGTTTTCACAGTAACGTTGTTTTTGTATTGCTAATGGACTGTGTTTAAACTCTTCCAGATGTTGGGGACAGAGGCAATTTACCGTAAAGCTAGTGCTCAAACTTCCTTTCCAAGACCCTAGGGAGGGCCTTCGCACTTTTATTTGTAATTTTGTATTCTTGTTCTAAACGAGAACCCCTCAAATTGTGTAAAATCAAGCCCTACAAATCTTGGCTCTACCCTTGCTGAGGTTGCATTTTACTGTGATCCTTTTGAATAAGTATGTAAAGAGGAATGTTGAATGAGGGACAGAGCATGAGGGCAATATTTGTCCAAATTGGCTGGGGAAAATCATTAATTGATGAAAATATTTCAAGGCAAGAAGATTGGGGTGGAAATTACCTCCAAGGCTCATTTGTTTCTGGCTTAGATAATTTACAAAGATCCAACAGATTAGACACAGAATAAACATTTTAAAATGGAGAGCTTTTCATATTAATTTTACAACTGGTTCTTTCCCTTAATACCAAAAAAAAAAAAAAAAAAAAACCGCAAACCCAGTGCCGTTGAGTCGATTCCGACTATAGCGACCCTGTAGGACAGAGTAGAACTGCCCCGTAGAGTTTCCCAGGAGCGCCCGGTGGATTCGAATTGCCGGCCTTTTGGTTAGCAGCTGTAGCACTTAACCACTATGCCACCAGGGTTTCCCTTTCCCTTAACAGGTAGGCATTATTCAGTTTAAGTTTTATGGAATTTCAAACATGTAGAGTATTAGTCTAAAACTAGCATTGAAGATCGTCTGGTCTGAGTTTCTCATCTTATGAACAAGAGCACTGAAGCACAGACGTTTCAGTGACTTCCGTGAAACTACAGGAGTCCCTAGGTGGTGCAAGTGGCTAACGTGCTCGGCTGCTGATGCCAAGGGGGAGGTTTGGATCCACTCAGAGGTGCCTCAGAAGAAAAGCCTGGCAATCCACTTCTGAAAAATCAGCCACTGAGAACCCTGTGGAGCACAGTTCTACTCTGACACACGCAGGGTTGCCATGAGTCAGAACTGACTTGAAGACAACTGGTTTTCCGGTGAAATGACAGCTACAATACAAATCTCCCTTTTCTCATGCCTTATTTCTACTCCCTCTAATTAGAAGCCATTCCCCTTTGGTGTGCTAGAATTAGAGCGATGAGCTGAGCACAAACTGTGCTACTCCTAAGGTCAATAGCAGCTGCTCTAATTCTGGACTAAACACATCTTCCAATTATGCTTTTCTCACCAGAGTAGAAATGAATTACGCAAAAGAATGGTTTAGAGCCCAGGTGTTATGGGGTAGCAGGAATCCATTCAGAGCATGTATGTGACCGACTATAAGAGGCCCTAGAATGCTTTCACCTGTGAAGGGTCAAAATCTTGGTCTCAGAGGTTCTAGAATGAGAATTAGTAAGCGTGAGTCTATTGTGTTGACATCAAGTTAGAATGACATCTTCATTCTAACTCCAAGGTAAACTGGAATTATAGATGACCGTAAAAATCAGATCAGCAGTTTTGACGTAGATAACTCAATGACATCAAAACAGGCTCTAGTGTATGGTTAGACAATGGAACTAATGAGGTCAGAGCCCCACCTCCATTTAGACCAGGTGCTCATGCTGAGAGCAACTAGTTCAAAAGCCACACTTGTAAGCCACTGTAGCAAGGGAGATTAAGTGAGCATCTGCTGATGGCTTATTACCTCTCACCTCACCTCTCACCTCTACTGGGGAGGGGGGGAAGCCCAAATTACATGTTTTAATTGTCCCAATGTGCTATTTTTGCTATTGAAATATTGACCTAGCAATGAGCTTTGAAAGGCAGTGAGATAAAGAATCAAGAACTCTGTTAGTATTCACGAACCCAACACCCTGGCCTCTGATAAAGGCACCTGTTTTGGCTAATTATGAATAAAGCTGCTATGAACATTTGCATACAATTGTTTCCTGTGAACACAAATCTTCATTCCTCTGGAATAAAAGCCCAGGAGTACAATTGCTAGATGATGTGGTAGCTGCATATTTAGTTTATTAAGAAATTGCTGAACAGTTTTCCGGAGTGGCAGTACCGTTTTATATTCCCGCCAGCAATGCCCGAGTGATCCAGTTTTTCCACGTCCTCTCCAGTATTTGGTGTTGCCTCTTTCTCCCCCTCTTTTTGTTGTTGTGGTAGATGTGTGGTGATACCCCATTGTGGTTTTAATTTGCATTTCCCGAAGAGCTAATAATGTCGAACATCTTTTCATGCACTTATTTGCCATCTTTATATTCTCTTCAGTGGAATGTCTCTACATGTCTTTTGACCATTTTCTTTTTTATTTTGGAAGTCAATAAATTGGCTGTAATTCTGAGTCATCAATCTAACAAGAAAACATGATGAGCATCTTTGGGTTATAAAATTAATCATTGTTACTTTTTTTAATGGTGCTTTAGGTGAAGGTTTACAGAGCGAATTAGTTTCTTATTAAACTGTTAATACAAAAATTGTTTTGTGACCTTGGTTGCCAGCCCCGTGATGTGTCAACACTCTTCCCTTCTCTGTCCGCCCTGGGTTCCCTGTCTCCATTCATTCAGTTTTCCTGTCCCCCCTGCTTTCTCATCTTTGCTTTTGGGCTGGTACGCCCATTAGTCTCCTGTGCATGAACTGAACCAGGAAGCCCTTTCCTCACATGTGTTATTGTTGGCCTTATAAAAAACCAAAAACAAACCAAACCTGCTCCTGTTGAGTCTGACTCATAGTGACTGTATAGGACAGAGTAGAACTGCCCCATAGGGTTTCCAAGGAATGCCTCGCAGACTCAAACTGACCTTTGGGTTAGCAGCTGTAGCTCTTAACCACTACGCCACCAGGGTTTCTGATAGGCTGAAGGGTGAACCTCAGGAGTGACTTCAGTACTGAGATAAAAGGGTGTTGGGGGGCCGTACTCTCAGGGTTTCTCCAGTCTCTGTCAGACCAGTGTCTTAGTTATCTAATACTGCTATACAGAAATACTGCAAGTGGATGGGTTTAACACAGAGAAATTTATTTTCTCACCATCTAGTAGGTTACAAGTCAAATCCAGGGTGTCAGCTCCAGGGAAAGGCTTTCTTTCTCTGTAAGCTCAGGAGGAAGGTCCTTGTCCTCCATCTTCACCTGGTCAAGGAGCTTCTCAGGCTCAGGGGTCCTGTGTGCAGCAGACGCACTCTGCTCCTGGTGCTGCTTTCTTGGTGGTATGAGGTCCCCAGTTCTCTGCTTGCTTCCCTTTCTTTTTATCTCTGGTGCAGGCCACACCCCAGGGAAACTCCCTTTACCTTGGATCAGGGAGGTGACCTGAGCAAGGGTGGTATTACAATCCCACCCTAATTCTCTCAACATAAAATTACAATCACAAAATGCAGGACAACAACACAATACTGGGAATCATGGCCTAACCAAGTTGATATACACATTTTTGGAGGGACATAATTCATTCCATGACAACCAGCAAGCCTGGTCTTTTTTTGTGTGTGCGTACGAAATTGAATTTTGTTCTACATTTTTCTCCTGCTCTGCCTGGGACCTTCTACTGTGATCCCTGAGAGAGCAGTTAGTGGTGGTAACTGGACACCATCTCGTTGTTCTGTGCTCAGTCTGGTGGAGGCTATAGTAGTTGAGTTACCCTAAGCAAGTCCTGTTCCTGCGTCTTCTTGCCAGTAAAGACATACTGAGGCGAGGAGTACGGGGATGTATGCCTCAAATCAAGCTCCCTGAACAAAGGAAGGCAGAACCTTTTATACCATCCTTCACAAGGAAGTACCTACAAACATCATGGAGTACACAGGTTATCATGGCACACAGGCACAGTAAGACAAATTGCATTTTTAGTATGTGCAGAAAATGGCAGATAAGTCCCGGCCTGGGCAGAGATCTTACACTTTTGAGGCTGGTAAACTCAGTTTGACTGGTTTAAGGCAGGAACTGAGTGACACACAGCGTTCAGGGTCTTTGAGGACAATGGGCAGGAAGGGCAGGTTTTGCTTGATAACTGCGAGCAGCTGCTGGCTGTGCTCACTATCAGTTGTGGTCCACTATCTTTTGGATGTAGAACAATTTCTTTGTAGACTATGTTATGCCAGTTGAGCTAGATGTCCCTTAAGACCATAGTCCGCAGTCCTCAGCCCAGTAGCTCAGTCCCTCAGGATGTTTGGGTTTTCTGTGAAGCTTCTGTGAATTTCCCCTGGATCTTTTGACCATTTTCTAATTGGATATTTTGATTTCCTACTGTTGAGTTTTGAGAATTCTTTGTATATTCTAGGTCCTTTTGCAGATATGTGATGTGTGAGTACTTTCTTCCAACCTGTAGATTGCTTTTCATCCTCTCAACAGGGTCTTTTGCAGAAAGAAAGATTTTAATTTTGATGACGTCTACTTTAGCAAATTTTCCTATGATGGAATGTGTTTTTGTTGTCAAGTATAAGAACTCTTGCCCTCGAACTAGAAATTGAAGGTTTTCTCCTTTATTTCTTTCTAAATGTTTTATAGTTGTACATTTTATATTTAGGTCCATGATCCTTTTTTGTGTTAACGTTTGTGTAAGGAGTGAGACTTAGGTTGAGGTTTTTTTTTTGCCTGTGGATGTCCAGTTATTCAAGTACCATTTGTTGAAAAGATCTACTGAAATTTTTTAATTTAAAATTATTTTTTTAAGTGCCATACTGAATCTCTATGTGCTTTTATTGTTTGTTTTTTAATTCAGGTTTTAATCTGTCTTTCCTAGCAGTTTAATCTCACCGTTGTGAAAACTCTGTTCTGTTGGCCTTTCTCCCTCTGGGTCATTTAAAGGGGTAGTTATTTTTCTTCATTTCATCACTGAGCTTAAAGTCTGCCTACTGAGGTATATTAAAGGGCAGAAAACCCTTAAACAAACAAACAAATAAAACCAAACTCATTGTCACAAAGTCGATTGCAACCCATAGTGACCCTATAAGACAGAGTAGGACTGCCCCATAGGGTTTCCAAGGAACAGCTGGTGGACTCAAACTGCTGACCTTTTGGTTAGTAGGCATAGCTCTCGACCACTAAGCCACGAGAGCTCTAGAAGCCCTTTACCGATTGCCATTGAGTCGATTATGACTCATAGCTACCCTATAGGACGGAGCAGAACTGCCCTCTAGGGTTTCCAAGGAGCAGCTGGTGGACTCAAACTGCTGACCTTTTGGTTAGCAGACAAGCTGTTAACCACTGTGCCACCAGGGTTCCAGAAGCCCCTTAGGAGACGCCTAGCCCTGTGGCTAGTGGTCAGGCAGGCTGTCGGTCCTCTGTTTGAAGGATGTTTCTCTATTCTTCGTCTCCCCTGTGTTCTCCTAGCCATAGGGATGGGGATGAACAGTCTACTCTTTCGGCTCTTTTGTTAGCACACTAATGTTCTCCAGAGATTGATGAGCTCTTCAGGGGTTTATCACTTCCAATAAAGTCCAAAACCTCACCCAGCTGCCTTTGGTTGGAAGAAGCATTTAGCTCGGAAAAGGGAAATAGCCTAAAACTGGAAATGTAGGGGAAGGGAGCCCCATTCAGGTTTCCAGACTATTGTGCTTCATAGAGAGTCCGTTAGCTTGTTTTTAACAGCTGCATTGTATTTCCTGGGTGTGTCTGGCCTCGTCACTGAGTTCCCCTTGCAGTGGTGCTACCCTGGCTGCCAATGTTCAGCTGAAAAAATCTAACATGTACCTGTCATACTCATATTTTGCTCTCTAATACTGTTCATGGCTATAAATAACCAGAATTTCTGGAAAGTCTGTGATTTCTTATTTTCACGCCAGGGAATTTTAAGATGGAGTAAAATACCTTGTTGTTGCCAGGGCGAGCATTCTGGATAGGTTCAGGAACCAGCTTAGGGGTTCTCGCTGGCCAAACCGGGATGATGCGAACATCAACAAGAGAATAGTAAGTATACTTTACTGGATAATTTTAATCTGTAAAAATCCATGACTGTGTAAAGATACTCTGAAAGAGAAGAGTTAGGAATGGCATACTAATGGTGTCCCAAAAGGATAGTTGTAAAATCACACACACAAAAAGTGGCTCTATTAGATGTGTTAGCATTGAATCTTGTTATTTACGTTATTTTATTGTTTTAGTATCGATGTTAGTTTTGCTGTTTTGTACTTATTATAGATGAATAATACAAATTAATTACTATGTTAATTTTTACAGTTCAAAGGGTAATAGTATAGTTTATCAACCAAAGGGAAATGTCCATAAAATGGCTGTAAAAAAATGATCTTAGGGAATATATAAAGAAGTCACAGAGTTCCTTCAGTATAAATCAGGCAATGAAGATAACTGGTGGTAATTTAGATAAGGAATGCTGAATCTAATCTACCCTAATCAGGGTATATGAAATTGTGTAAGAGGTTGAAATAAAAAATTGGGTGAGAGTAAAACTTAACATACAGCTAGAGGACACATAAAACAGACTAAATCAAAACTTGCATTAAATCTTAATTGAATTGCATGGGCTTGGGATCTCTTGTTGCAAAGCAGGTAGACCTTGACTACTAGAAGGAGCTCATGTGTTACTGCTCAATAAAGTAGACATCCTGGAAGCCTCACACTGGCCCATGTCCCAATCCAGAGCCTTTGGCTATAATCCAATTCTACAGCTCTGACACAGTTCTGAATCTTGGAGTGACCTCAGCAAGCCTGAGATTGTGTTTCTCTTCTCCTATGCTGGAAAAGTGACTTTGTAACCTTGGGCATGGAAACCCTGGTGGCATAGTGTCTAAGTGCTATGGCTGCTAACCAAAGGTAGGCAGTTCGAATCTACCAGGCACTTCTTGGAAACTCTATGGGACAGTTCTACTCTGTCTTACAGGGTTATTATGAGTCAGAATCCACTCACCAGCAATGGGTTTATGGGTTTTTAACCTTAAGTATGGAATAAGTATAGAAATACAGAAAAAGTAAATTAAACCCTTGGAATGAATACTTCTTTGTTACTTTAGGAATGTTTTGTATAAATTATATATATTATTCTCATACTTTGAAGTGTTTGAGTCTGACCTCACTGAGTAAATGATTTATTAGATTGTGATTTTAGTTTCAAATGTTAAAGGGAATTTAACTTGTGATTTTAATTGGAAATATGTAAGAGAATTTGACTGTAAGAATGTTTAAGGAAGCCTGATTGAGCAGGTTGGTATGTCTTGACTTCGGTTTGTAATAGTGTATATGTGCTTAGGAAGATTTGTTGCTATTACTGTAAACTTCTCACTGCCTTGTTTCGTATACAAAATCATTACATTATTTTTCAAAATATTAAACTTGTGCTTGTGGTTTGAAAAGTTTTAGGAAATGTACTTAATCAAACTCGTGTATGTGTGGGGAAGGCTTATGAATGAATTAAACATTAATAGCAAGGAGAAGCGAAAGTGTTTCAATATTTTTAATACTAATCAACTGGAAGAGATCCATATTCAAGCCCATTCCAAAGAAGGGCAATCAAGTGGAATGCAAAAGTTATCAAACAATATCATTAATATCACATGCTACCAAAATTCTGCTGAAGATAATTCAAAAACTGCTGCAGCCATACCTCAACAGGGACCTGCCAGAAGTTCAAGCTGGATTCAGAAGAGGATGTGGAACAAGGGATATCATTGTTGTCATCAAATGGATCTTGGCCAAAAGCAGAGAATACCATAGAGATTTTTACCTGCGCTTTGTAAACTACGTGAAGGTATTTGACTGTGTGAAAAAAACAAATTATGAATAACATGAAAAATGTGAATTTCAGAACACTTAATTGTGCTCACATGGAACCTGTGTGTGAATCAAGAGGCATTTGTTCAACAAGGGTATTCCGTGTGGTTCGAAATTGGAAAAGGCATGTGGCAGGGTTGTATCTTTTTACCTTACTTATGCAACCTGTATGCTGACAAAATAATCCTAGAAACTGGGCTATATGAGGAAGAACGTGGCATCAGGTTTGGAGGAAGACTCATTAACAATCTATGATATGCAAATAACACAACCTTGCTTGCTGGAAATGAAGGTGGCTTGAAGAATTTAATGGTGAAACCCTTCAGAATGGATTACACCCAAATGTGAAGAAAATGAAAATCCTCACAACTGGACTGATAAACACAACGATAAGTGGAGAAGAAATTGAAGTTGTTAATGATTTCGTTCCACTTCGATCAATGTGCATGGAAGCAGCAGTCAAGAAATCAAACCAAGTATTGCATTGTATCTCTAAGAAACATTCTGCCAAAGAATGAACAAACCAGTCTTAGAAGAAATAGAACCAGAATATTCCTTAGAAACTAGGATGGTGAGGCTTTGACTCACTTACTTTGGACAAAGCATCAAGAAACACCAGTCACTCCAAAAGGACATCATGTTTGGTAAAATAGTTGTTGTTATGTTGTTGTTCTTGTTGTTGTTGTTAGGTGCCATCGAGTCGATTCCGACTCATAGCGACCCTATGCACAATAGAACAAAACACTGCCCGGTCCTGCACCATCCTTACAATCGTTGTTATGCTTGAGCTCATTATTGCAGCCACTGTGTCAATCCACCTCGTGGAGGATCTTCCTCTTTTCGGCTGACCTTGTACTCTGCCAAGCATGATGTCCTTCTCCAGGGACTGATCCCTCCTGACAACATGTCCAAAGTATGTAAGATGTAGTCTCGCCATCCTTTCGTCTAAGGAGCATTCTGGCCGCACTTCTTCCAAAACAGATTTGTTCGTTCTTTTGGCAGTCCATGGTATATCCAATATTCTTCGCCAACACCGCAATTCAAAGGCGTCAACTCTTCTTCGGTCTTCCTTATTCATTGTCCAGCTTTCACATGCATATGATGCGATTGAAAATACCGTGGCTTGGGTCAGGCACACCTTAGTCTTGAGGGTGACATCTTTGCTCTTCAACACTTTGAAGAGGTTCTTTGCAGCAGATTTGCCCAATGCAATGTGTCTTTTGATTTCTTGACTGCTGCTTCCATGGCTGTTGATTGTGGACCCAAGTAAAATGAAATCCTTGACAACTTCAATCTTTTCTCCGTTTATCATGATGTTGCTCATTGGTCCAGTTGTGAGGATTTTTGTTTTCTTTATGTTGAGGTGTAATCCATGTTGAAGGCTGTGGTCTTTGATCTTCAGCAGAAGGGCTTCAAGTCCTCTTCACTTTCAGCAGGCAAGGTTGTGTCATCTGCATAACGCAGGTTGTTAATGAGTCTTCCTCCAATCCCGATGCCCCATTCTTCTTCATATAGTCTAGCTTCTCAGATTATTTGTTCAGCATACAGATTAAATAGGTATGGTGAAAGAATACAACCCTGACGCACACCTTTCCTGACTTTAAACCAATCAGTATCCCCTCGTTCTGTCCAAACAACTGCCTCCTGATCCATGTAAGGGTTCCTCATGAAGACAATTCAAGTGTTCTGGTATTCTCCTTCTTCGCAGTGTTATCCGTAGTTTGTTATGATCCACACAGTCAAATGTCTTTGCATAGTCAATAAAACATAGGTAAACATCCTTCTGGTATTCTCTGCTTTCAGCCAGGATCCATCTGACATCAGCAATGATATCCCTGGTTCCACGTCCTCTTCTGAAACCTGCCTGAATTTCTGGCAATTCCCTGTGGATGTACTGCTGCAGCAGTTTTTTAATGACCTTCAGCAAAATTTTGCTTGCATGTGATATTAATGACATTGTTCTATAATTTCCACATTCGGTTGGATCACCGTTCTGGGGAATAAGCATAAATATGGATCTCTTTCAGTCAGTTGGCCAGGAAGATGTCTTCCATATTTCTTGGCATAAACGAGTGAGCACCTCCAGTGCTGCATCTGTTTGTTGAAACATCTGATTCCATATTCCATCAATTCCTGGAGCCTTGTTTTTCGCCAATGCCTTCAGAGCAGCTTGGACTTCTTCCTTCAGTACCATCAGTTCCCGATCATATGCCACCTCTTGAAGTGGTTGAACATCGACTAATTCTTTTTGGTATAATGACTCTGTGTATTCCTTCCATCTTCTTTTGATGCTTCCTGTGTCATTTAATATTTTCCCCATGGAATCCTTCACTATTGCAACTCGAGGCTTGAGTTTTTTCTTCATTTCTTTCAGCTTGATCATAAAGTAGAGGGCCAATGAAAGTGATGGAAACCCTCAATAAGATGAATTGACACAACAGCCGAAACAATGGACTCAAATAAATCAGTGATCATGAAAATGATGCAGGACAGGGCAACATTTCTGTTATCCATAAGATAGCCATGAGTCCAAATCAACTCCACAGCAACTAACAAGGACAACATGGATTGAACTGCCTCCCTCAGGGAGGTACCCTGAAGTCCTAATCCCTGTACCTGTGAATGTCACCTTGTTTGGAAATAGGGTCTTTGAAATGTTATCAACTAGGTTAAAACAAGGTCATACCGGAGTAGGGTGGGTCCTAATCCCATCTGAGTGGTGTCATACAAAAGGAGAGAAGAGACAGATCAACACATAGAGGGAAGGTGCCCTGAGAAGACACAGCTTCTAGCCAAAGAAATCCAAGGATTGCCAGAAGTCACAAGAAGCGAACTAGGACGCCAAGACAGGAGCGAGGGAGCATTCCCGTATCCTGATTGGGGTGGTGGTTACCTGTGTCAGTATGTGTGCTAAAATTCATACAACTGTACATCCCTTTTCCCAAATGAATGATAACTGAAAAATAAAAATAACTAAATAAAACAAAGAACAGTGAAAGGGGGCCATGCCTGAAGTTTTTCCTGTTCTATGAGTCAGTCATATGGCAAGGTGATGAGGTTCTAGGCTGCAAGTAACTTGTTACAAACGGTAGGCCCTTTCTTTTCTATTTCTAGCAGGAGCAGCTACTGTTGAGTGGTAGAATTCTCGCCTTCCGTGTGAGAGACCTGGGTTCCGTTCCTCCCCAAAGCACCTTGTCTGCAGCCACCACCCATCTCACAGTGAAGGCTTGCGTGCTGCTATGGTGCTGAACAGGTTTCAGCACAGCTTCCAGACTAAGACTGACTAGGAAGAAAGGCCTGGTGATCTCCTTCTGAAAATTCTACAGATCAAGACTTTCTGATCCACAGCATCGTGGGGATGGCGTAGAACCGGGCAGCATTTTTGATCCATTGTGCATGGGATTGCCACAAGTTGGGTCGATCTGACAGCAGCTAAAAGCTACAAGAACAACGACAATAATTTCTAGCTGAGTGTTTGCACAAATTGATAACTAAGACTACGTATTTTGAATATTTCACTTTTTTCTATTTTTTTTTAATGGAAAAAGACTCATCTTTTTGGAAGAAAGATGTTAGAAACTTGTTTCTTTAGGTTGGTGTGGCACATGAATATTTTATTATGTAACATGCATTATTAATTATTAAGCTACTGTGCAATTCTTGGTATATTAGTTTTATTTGCTTCACTACATAGATCTAACCAAGTAAATCGTAAGGTTAGTAACAGTCTTTTGTTTGTTTTTTCTTTTTTGGCTTACTTTTTATATTTATTGGAAAAGATATTGATACCTACCTAAGGTTCTTTCTCTTGCCATATTATAAGTAGGCTGTTTTGGAAATCTGAGTACATAACCTTTTATAGTTTCTATTCCAACATTGATGTTGAGCATACTTCAGAGTTAGGACCCACTTGGCACAACTTAATCCTATTGATTGACCACCTTCCTTGGCCCAGAAACTATGTCTTTTAGTCAATTTACCCTTTCCTTGTATTAACTTCCTTCTGGACTCACAGCGTTTAATTTGCTACCTTTTTTGTCCCTTTCTCTTCAAATGGGGGTAGCTTACATTACCTATTTTTGTTACGTCCACAAGTTCTTCTATATTCTCTGTCATCACATTTATCTGAGTGAATCATGATTCGGGTCCTACTCTTAGTGACACTTTTTTTTTTTGGTGCTATCAAGTTGTCATCATATTAATCATTTTTGTTGCTGCTGTTGTAAATTTTATTTATTGTGTTGTTGTTGAGAATATACATGGAAAAACATACGCCAGTTCAACAGTTTCTACATGTACCGTTTTGTGACATTGATTACACTCCTCAAGTTGAGCAACCATTCTGACCCTCCTTTTCTGAGTTGTTCCTCCCTCATTAACATAAACTCACTGCCCTCTAAGGTTCTTATCTAATCTTTCGAGTTGCTGTTGTCAATTTGATTCCTTACATATAGTTCTTAAAAGAGCATAATGCTCAAGGCAGACTTTTTTTTTTACTAGTTAAGCTAAGCTATTGTTTGATTTTAAGATGACTTCAGGGGATATTTTTGGTTTAAAATTTAATATTTATTTCAGGGCTATAGTTGTTTTGTTTTTTTTTTTTTATAGTTTCAGGGGTTCATTCACCCTCCACGGCTCCAGAAAGTCTAAAATCCATGAAAAATTGAAATTCTCTTCTGCATTTTCCCCTTTTGATCAGGATTCATCTACTGAACATTTGATCAGAAATGGTAGCTGAGCACCACCCGATTCTGGTCTCACGGCAGAAGAGACAGTTGTTCAAGGAAGCAATTAGCCACACATTCCATATCTTCCTCCTATTCTTGACTCTCCTTCTTCCTCTGTTGCTCCAGGTGAAATGCGACCAATTGTTGCACCTTGGATGGCCTTTGCAAGCTTTTAAGACCATAGGCACTATGCAACAAACTACAAGGTAGAACAGCAGCACTAGTTATTAGGCCGATTAACTGGTATGTCTCAAGAAACCAGGACCCTAAACCTCCAAACCAAGGAACTGAATGCCGTGAGGTGTTTTGTTGTACATAAGCAGTCTCAGCAGCTACTCCTTTCTTTTGTCATTGTTGTAATTATATCTATCACACAACGTTTGTCAATTCCACTTTGGCTGAGTAGCATTCCATTGTATGTATATACCACATTTTGTTTATTCATTCATTTGTTGATGGGCATTTAGGTTGTTTCCACCTTTTTGCTATTGCAAATAGTGCTACAATGAACATTGGTGTACAAATCTCTTTGAGTCTCTACTCTCAAGTCTTTTGGGTATATACCTAGGAGTGGAATTGCTGGGCCATAAAAAAATAGGGTAGTTCTATTTTTAATTTTTTTGAGGAAACAACTCACTGTTTTCCACAATGGCTGTACCATTTTGCATTCCCACCAGTAATGGATATGGGTTCTAATTTCCCCACATTCTCATCAACATTTGTTATTTTCTGGATTTTTTTTTTTTTTTCTGTAATCTAAGCCATCCTAGGAGGAGCAAAATGGTATCTCACTGTGGTTTTGCTTTGCATCTGTCTGATGGCTAATGACACCGAGCATCTTTTCATGTGTTTAGTAGCCATTTGAATGTCTTTTTTGGTGAAACATCTATTCAAGTCCTTTTCCCATTTTATGATTGGGTTATTTGTCTTTTTCTGGTTAAGTTGTCAAAGTCTTATAAATATTTTGGTATTATATTCTTCTCAGATACATGGTTTCCGAAGATACTCTTCCATTCACTAGCTCGTCTTTTAACTTTTTTGATAAATTCTTTCAATGAATAAAAGTTTTTAATTTTTATGAGATCTCATTTATTTATTTTGTCTTTTGCCCTTTGTGGTTTTGCTGTTATATTAGATAATCCATCGTTGAAAGCTAGGCCTGACAGCATTGTCTCTGCTTGTTCTTCTAAGAATTTTATTGTTTTAGTTTGCACATTTAGGTCCTTAATCCATTCTGAATTTGTTTTTGTGTATGGTGTGAGGTACCCTTTATTGGAGAGACTTTTATTTCCCCACCAAATTGGATTAGAACTCTTGTCAAAACTCACTTGACCATAGATGTGTGGGTTTATCTCTGGACTCTCAATTCTGTTACATTGGTCTATGTGTCTATTGTTTATCAGTACCAGGCTGTTTTGATTACTGTAGTTGTATAGTATGTTTTAAAATCAGTATGTGTGGGCCCTCCTCTTTTGTTTTTTTCTTTCAACCTTGTTTTAGCTATTCGGGGCCTCTTGCCACTCCACATAAAGTTGAGGATTGGTTTTCCTATTTCTGTAAAGAATGCTGTTGGAATTTTGATTGGAATTGCATTGAATCTATAGATCCCTTTGGGTAGTATAGACATTTTAATAATATTAAATCTTCCAATCCATGAACATGAAACACCTTTCCATTTATTTAAGTGTTCTTTAACCTCTTTCAACAGCGTTTTATAATTTTCACTGTATAAGTCTTTCACGTCTGTGATGCTTAATGTCGTGTGTCAACTTGACTAGGCCAATTCTCAATGGTTTGGCAGTTCTGATGTAGTTTGGCAGCTGTGTGATGATGTAATCACCTCCATCATGAAAGTTGATATAACGTAATCATCTCCATGATGAGATCTGCTATGAATAGACAACCAGTTGAAAGGGAGTTTCCTTGGGGGTGCAGCTTGTATCCAATATATGTGGACTTTCTGGCAAAACTGACAGAGTTTTGCTCACTCTGAATCCTGCAGCTGGCTCCTCACCTGATCTCTGGTTCTTAGGACTTCAGCTAGCAGCTTACATGCCAAACTTGAGATTTGTCAGCCTCCATAGCCAGAGGCCTACTATCTAACCTGCTGATCTTGGGTTCGCGGCTCCAGCCTAACCCACACGCTTGGAACCTTCCAGCCTCTACAACCATGTGAGCCATTTCCTTGATGTAAATCTCTCTCTCTCTACACATTTCACCAGTTTTGTTCCTGTAGATAACTCAGCCTAAGACATTTGGTAAAGAGAGTGATTCTAGAGAAGAAAATTGTAAGGATAAATTTTCTAAATTGGCTCTCAATTCTGGTTAGTTTTAAAGATGTTGATGACTCTGCATCCAGCAGTAAAGAAGGCACTGCTAATCCATGGCATGATGTGGCAATAGAAACACACAGAACCAGCTCTCTCACTCCCATCTGAAGAGATTACTCCATCTTTGTCTGCTAAGCCAGTCTCCCCAGTAAAACCATTAGCCCCTCCACCCCCATCTGATGAGATTAACCCAGCTGTGTCTAAAGAGCCTTTGCCTGAGTGATTGCCTGGGACATTGCCTGAGGCAGGCACCTTACAAGACATTGCTGAATTTTTCAGAACACACCCCCACCACCCATTTTTGCTTCTAGATCTATAACTAGACTTAAGTCACAGTGAGCCCCAAAAGGTGAACTACAAAATGTGTCCATGGAGGAAGTACACTCCAAAAGACCCACTTGAGTTTTCTAATATGTACAAACAAAAACCTGGGAAGTGTGTGGGAATGGCTGTTAAGTGTGTGGGATAATGATGCAAGGAATATAAAGATGGATCAGTCTGAGTTTATTGATATGGGCCTACTGAGCACAGATTCTTCATTTAATGTTTCAGCTCGAGAGGTTAAGAAAGGATCTAATAGTTTTTTCAGCTGGTTCACTGAAGCATGGATTACGCAGTGGCCCTCACTAAATCAAGTTGAAGTGCCAGACTTGCCTTGGTATACTGTAGAAGAAGAAATCCAAAGGTTTAGGGGAATTGGCATGTTAGAGTGAATTTATCAGGTTAGACCCACAAACCCACACATGGAGTGGCCAGAGGACACACCTTTCACCATAACAGTGAGGAACAAATTTATGAAGGGAGCCCCAGCATCCTTGAAGACTGCTGTGATTGCTATTTATATAAGTCAGAGTTGACAGTGAGAATTGCCCTAACTGATTTAAGACACTTAACTACAATGGGGCTGTTTGGACCCTGTGGTGGTAGGGGCCAAGTGGCGATACTCAGTCGACAAAAGCAATGTAAGAGTGGTTACCATAAGGGACAGAAGTCTCCAAGTGGTAATCAGAATATTCTGACTCGTATGGTGTTATGGCTTTGGCTACTTAGTCATGGTGTCCCTAGGAGTGAAATAGATCAGAAATCTACTAAATATTTACTTGATCTGTACAAGCAGAAGAATTCTAGGTCAAGTGAATGACAGTCTAATGAGAATCACCAGAATAGTCACGGCTCCTCAATCAATTCCCAAACTTGAGCCAGTTTACAGACCTACAACCCCTTGAATGAAGGGGAGGCCCCATCCCCTTGAGGAAGGACCTCACTACACTGCCAAAAATTTATACCGTTAATCTTTTTCCAGCCTTCCCCAAAGGGATCTATGGCCTTTTATGAAAGTGACTGTTCTTTGGGGAAAAGAAAATAATCTGAAAGGGAAATTAGGTTAAAAAAATTCCATTTACAGTAACATCTAAGAGAATAAAATACCTAGGAATAAATCTAACCAGGGATATTGTCTTAGGATGGGTTCTCTAGAGAAACAAAATCAGTGTTGGTCCTTGCTGCTGGCAGACTGAGCACTCAGCAGTGGCTGTAGCCAAGTTGGCCTTGGTGAGTGGAAGCCCATGTTGCTGAGCCAAAGTATAACCTCCATCCCTGCCAGCATGGCCACTTTGTTCATGAGCTCATTGAGCAATGACAGGAGTGGCTGGGGAAAGAGGACAACTTATTTCTGCAGAACACATCACCCAGTACCAGGAGATGTATTACTTTCCTCAAGCAATGAAACCACATCTGGAACAAAAACCACAATCGAGTCACTACCTGGTTAAGTTTTTGATAATCCTTTATCATTCTCCAAGATCCATCTGTTTTTGTCCAGGCCAAACAGGCAAGTTGAATGGGGATGTTATCCAGTTTTTTTGCCATGCAATTGTTGATAACATTCTGTCGTAATTCTCATTATTTCTGTCGGGTCAGTTGTAAAGTCTCACCTTTCATTTTCTATTTTGATTATTTGCATCTTTTCTTTGTCAGCCTACTTAAATATTTGTCGATTTTATTGATGTTTTCAAAGAACCAACTTCTGATTTTATTGATTCTATTGTTTTTCTGTTTTTGATTTTATTTATTTATGCTCTGATTACTGTTATTTCCTTTCTTCTGGTAGGTTTAGGCTTAGTTTGCTCTTCTCTTTCTAGTTCCTAGAGTTGTTGAGTTAGGCTGTTAATTTGAGATTTTTCTTCTTTTATGTTTGCTTTTATTGCTATAAAAGTACTCTGAGTACTGCCTTCACTGCATGTTTTAATTGCGCTATTATTCTTCAAGGATATTTTCACTGGGTATAGTGTTCTTGGTTGACGTTTTTTTTCTTTCAGTGCTTTAAATGTATCATTCCATTGCATTCTGGCCTCCAATGTTTCTGAGGAAAAATTGGCATTTAATCTTATTGGGGAAACTTTGTGACTGTTTGCTTCTATCTCAGTGCTTTCAGGATTCTCTCTTTATCTTAATTTTTGAGAGCCTACCTATGATGTGTGTTGGTGTACATCTCTTTGGGTTTATCCTGCTTGGTGTTCTTTGAGCTTCTTAGATTTATAGATTAATGTCCTTTAGATTGGGGGAATTTTCTGTCATTATTTCTTCATATTTTCTTCCTGTCCCTTTCTCTCATCTCCTTTTAGAATTCCCATGATGCGTATATTAGGTCTCTTGTTGTTGTCCCATAATTTCATTAAATTGTGCTCAGTCTTATTGAGCCTCCATTCTTGTTGCTTTTCAGTGTAATTTTAACTATCTTATCCTCTAATTTGCTGATTCTTTCTTCTGCCTGATTAAATCTGTTGGTAAATCCTTCTATTGTGTTTGTTCTTTCAGTTATTGTCCCTTTCAGTTGCGGCATCTCTTTTGTTAGATCCTCATTTTGTTCTTGCACTGTTTTCCTAATTTCCTTTAGCTCTTTTTCTACATTTTTCCTTAGTTCTTTAATTATATTTAATTTTGTTGTATTATATTCCACCATTTTATTTATTATTTGGTTGTCACTAGATGTGCTTTCACTCCCTTTGTCATGTGCATTTGGATGGACCATTGTTTCTATGTTCTTTGTGTGTCTTATGATTTTCTGTTGGGGCATTGGAATTTTTGAGGGTGTTAACTTTCTCAGTTTTCCCCAGTATTTGGTGTTTTTGCCCACACTACTTTCTGTAAGAAACTCTTGGGTGGGCAGAGCCTTCAGCCATTGCTTACTGTTTCCTCTCCCTCTCTATGATAGCTCCTTCTCCTTTCCTCACTTAGTTGGATTTTGAAAGTTCCAGATCTTGTTATTCACCTCTAAATCTTTTCCAGACACACTAGAGAATAGCGGGCACCACCACACAGGTGAGATATCATGTACTAATCAATTTGTCCCCCAGGGGGCACAGCCCCCTCTCTTTGGTTATTATTCTTTTCCTTTTTCTGTTTCTGCAATTACAGAAAGCCACAATCAGTGAGCTCCCTCTGGTTTTGCCTTTCCTGCCGTGAGGGGCTGCTTATATCTGAGCTGGCATTCAGGGGAAACACAGGTAGACTTTCCTCCATTTCAGAAGGAGAAGGGTTTGGCACTTCCCAGAAGGACCTCCGAGAGATCTGTCTTCTTGGTTTCACAGCCCTGATGGCCCTGTGGTGGTTGGGGAAGCAGTCTCCACCTAGGTGACCCACCTCCCAACTTTGCTGTAGGGAAACTTCTGTAGGCATTCATATTAGTCTAGCAGTCAACAGTTACCGGTTAGGAAAGGGGTTGTCACTCTCTTAATGAACACCCAGGGGTGTCTGCCTTGTTTCTGTCAAAGCCTATCTCATGATATGTTATCTGTGGGCGTGGCCTCCACTCGAAATGTCTGTTTCCTAGCACACAGAAGCCTCAGTCAGTAGTCCTCAGTGCCGACTGTAATGGGAAGCAGGTAGACCCAAGCTGATCCCCAGGGAGTGCAGCCTCCACTGAAGATGCCTGCTTCTTAGCATACAGCAGCCTCAGTCAGCAGTCCTCAGCACTGCCTGAAAGAGAGAGCAGGCAGACCAGAACTGGCTCCCTGGGAGGTCTGTCCTATTGGTCAGAGGCCTGAGCTGTGGGGTGTGGGGTGAGGAAGGTAGAGTGACTATGACAGCAGACTCCACTGCATGATCTGTTTGTAGCAGTTCACAGTGGGCTTGCAACTGACAGTGTCTGGGTGGGGGAATGTGCTGGCACACTCTGAACAACCTCTGGGGAGGTCTGCCTGTTGATTTTAGGGTAGAAGCTTAGGGTCCTGTCTCTTTGTACAGGCAGGAGCTGTAGTAGTTAGGGAAGCAGGCTCTTTTTCTGGGACCACTACCCCAGTTCCCAGCAGCCGGTGGCCTGTGTGGCTGGGAGAAGGGCAGGGACAGCGGGGGAAGCAATTTTCCTACTGTATGTGACTCGTTGATTTGTTGATTCCTGCCTGCCTACAGTTCCACACTGCTTTCCTCTGCTCCCCAGTTCAGTGTCCCTCAAAACTGAGAAGTCTCTCCTTGTTGCATTTGTGGGAGAGGGTCAAAACAAAAGGTTATTTTACAAGAATTCTCAGTTTGTTTTTGTTGGTTGTGTTTGTCTAGGTGTGCCTTTAGAGAGATGCTGTTTATTACACAGCCAAATTGGCTGTAATCTTTACAGGAGCAGGTTGCCAGGGCTGGGTCTTGTGCGATGCTGCTGGGTGGGTTCAAAACATCAATCTTTCGGTCACCAGCCAAGTGCAAACCACCCAGAGACCTTGACGCACATATTTTTAATGTGACGCGACAGCTGAGAAAAATGTCCTCCCCTTCCTTTCATGTATCACGTATTATTTCTGAAAATCCACTATTCAGATTCACTTTCTATCCCCCTTCTGAGAAATCACTTTTTAAAAGCATTATCTGTCTAAAATAAAGAAAGTTACAGGTATTTCTTTAAAATGAGCTCTCTTTCAACACAGCTTTCATAGTGTAAAATTACCTGTCTGAATGTGAATGCAAAGAAATAGAGAAGACTCATGGGTAATTTCTTTTTATTAGGGAAAGAATACTTTTTCTTTTTTGAAAAATAGCTTTCAACCAGAACTGTCCAGGAGAGACAAAGATATAATCTGTTTGTCTGGTTCTACCTCCCGTTCAGAAAATCTTATGGGCGCCTAGCTTTTCTGATTGGGAACCTTACACTTCTTTTTTAAAGTGTGTAATTGGATTAGTTTTTTATTAGTAGATTTTTTTTTAGAACAATTTTAGATTTACAGAAAAATTGAGCAGATGATACAGAGTTTCCATATACTACCCCTCTCCTTCGCCCTCCCCAGTCTCTCCTATTATTAACATCTTACATTAATATCGTGCGTTTGGCACAAGCGATGAACCTATGATGGTATATTGTTATTAACTAAAGGCCGTACTGTTCAGAGTTCCTCAGCTGTTACTTACTGCCCTTCTTCTGTTGCAGGACCCACCCAAGACACCACATCACATTTAGTTGCCCTGTCTCCTCCCCGCCCAAGACACCACATCACATTTAGTTGCCCTGTCTCCTCCCCGCCCAAGACACCACATCACATTTAGTGGCCCTGTCTCCTCCCCGCCCAAGACACCACATCACATTTAGTGGCCCTGTCTCCTCCCCGCCCAAGATACCACATCACATTTAGTGGCCCTGTCTCCTCCCCGCCCAAGACACCACATCACATTTAGTGGCCCTGTCTCCTCCCCGCCCAAGACACCACATCACATTTAGTGGCCCTGTCTCCTCCCCGCCCAAGATACCACATCACATTTAGTGGCCCTGTCTCCTCCCCGCCCAAGACACCACATCACATTTAGTGGCCCTGTCTCCTCCCCGCCCAAGATACCACATCACATTTAGTGGCCCTGTCTCCTCCCCGCCCAAGACACCACATCACATTTAGTGGCCCTGTCTCCTCCCCGCCCAAGACACCACATCACATTTAGTTGCCCTGTCTCCTCCCCGCCCAAGACACCACATCACATTTAGTTGCCCTGTCTCCTCCCCACCCAAGACACCACATCACATTTAGTGGCCCTGTCTCCTTCCCGCCCAAGACACCACATCACATTTAGTTGCCCTGTCTCCTCCCCGCCCAAGACACCACATCACATTTAGTTGCCCTGTCTCCTCCCCACCCAAGACACCACATCACATTTAGTGGCCCTGTCTCCTCCCCGCCCAAGACACCACATCACATTTAGTTGCCCTGTCTCCTCCCCGCCCAAGACACCACATCACATTTAGTTGCCCTGTCTCCTCCCCGCCCAAGACACCACATCACATTTAGTTGCCCTGTCTCCTCCCCGCCCAAGACACCACATCACATTTAGTGGCCCTGTCTCCTCCCCGCCCAAGACACCACATCACATTTAGTGGCCCTGTCTCCTCCCCGCCCAAGACACCACATCACATTTAGTGGCCCTGTCTCCTCCCCGCCCAAGACACCACATCACATTTAGTGGCCCTGTCTCCTCCCCGCCCAAGACACCACATCACATTTAGTGGCCCTGTCTCCTCCCCACCCAAGACACCACATCACATTTAGTTGCCCTGTCTCCTCCCCGCCCAAGACACCACATCACATTTAGTGGCCCTGTCTCCTTCCCGCCCAAGACACCACATCACATTTAGTTGCCCTGTCTCCTCCCCGCCCAAGACACCACATCACATTTAGTTGCCCTGTCTCCTCCCCGCCCAAGACACCACATCACATTTAGTTGCCCTGTCTCCTCCCCGCCCAAGACACCACATCACATTTAGTTGCCCTGTCTCCTCCCCGCCCAAGACACCACATCACATTTAGTTGCCCTGTCTCCTCCCCGCCCAAGACACCACATCACATTTAGTGGCCCTGTCTCCTCCCCGCCCAAGACACCACATCACATTTAGTGGCCCTGTCTCCTCCCCGCCCAAGACACCACATCACATTTAGTGGCCCTGTCTCCTCCCCGCCCAAGACACCACATCACATTTAGTGGCCCTGTCTCCTCCCCGCCCAAGACACCACATCACATTTAGTTGCCCTGTCTCCTCCCCACCCAAGACACCACATCACATTTAGTTGCCCTGTCTCCTCCCCACCCAAGACACCACATCACATTTAGTGGCCCTGTCTCCTTCCCGCCCAAGACACCACATCACATTTAGTTGCCCTGTCTCCTCCCCGCCCAAGACACCACATCACATTTAGTTGCCCTGTCTCCTCCCCACCCAAGACACCACATCACATTTAGTGGCCCTGTCTCCTCCCCACCCAAGACACCACATCACATTTAGTGGCCCTGTCTCCTTCCCGCCCAAGACACCACATCACATTTAGTGGCCCTGTCTCCTTCCCGCCCAAGACACCACATCACATTTAGTGGCCCTGTCTCCTCCCCGCCCAGGACACCACATCACATTTAGTGGCCCTGTCTCCTCCCCACCCAAGACACCACATCACATTTAGTGGCCCTGTCTCCTCCCCGCCCAAGACACCACATCACATTTAGTGGCCCTGTCTCCTCCCCGCCCAAGACACCACATCACATTTAGTGGCCCTGTCTCCTTCCCGCCCAAGACACCACATCACATTTAGTGGCCCTGTCTCCTTTAGCTTCTCTTGACTGTGAAAATTTCTGAGACTTACTTTGTTTTTGATGATTTTGACAATTTTGAGGAGTTGTTGTTGCTAGTTGCCATTGAGCTGATGCAGACTCATGGCAACGCCATGTGTGCAGAGTAGAACTGCTTCTGAGGATTTTCAAGGCTGCGATCTTTTGGAAGCAGGTTGCCAGGCCTATCTTCTGAGTTGCCTCTAGGTGAGTTCTAACCACCAAACTTCTGACTGGAAATACCTAACAGTTTACGCCACCTAGGCGCTCCATGTGAGGAGTACTGGTCAGGTATTTTGTAGAATGTTCCTGTACTAGAATTAGTCTGATGTTTCTCATGGTTAAACTGCACTTCTGGGTTCTGTGGAAGAGCCCTAGTGGTGCAGTGGTTAAAGCACTTGGCTGATAACTGAAAGATCAGTGGTTCAAACCCACTGGCTGCTCCACAGGGAAAGATACAGCAGTCTGCTTCTGTAAAGATTTCAGCCTAGAATACCCCATGGGGCATGTCATGGACTGAATTATGTCCCCCCCCTCCAAAATGTATCAATTTGGCTGGACCATGATTCCCACTATTGTGTGGTTGTCTTCCATTTTGTGATTGTAATTTTATGTTAAAGAGGATTAGGGTGGGATTGCAACACCCTTACTAAGGTCATACCCCTGCTTCAATGTAAAGGGAGTTTCCCTGGGGTGTGGCCTGTACCACTTTTTATCTGATAGGAGATAAAAGGAAATGGAAGCAAGCAGAGAGTTGGAGACCTCATGCCACCAATAAAGCAGTTCTGGGAGCAGAGCGGGTCCTTTGGACTCGGGGTCCCTGTGTGGAGAAGCTCCTAGTTTGGAGGAAGATTGATGAGAAGGCTGGCCGAGAGAGAAAGCTTTTTCCTGGAGTTGACACCTTGAATTTGGACTTTTAGCCTACTGTACTGGGAAGAAATACATTTCTCTTTGCTAAAGCCAACCACTGGTGATATTTCTGTTAGAACAGCACTAGATGACTAAGACAGGGCGTTTCTATTCTGTCCCACAGGGCACTATGGCAAGGGTACATAGAGTACATGATTTATGACTGTTGATATTGACCTTGTTCACCTGCCTGAGAGAGTGTTTGCCAGGTTTTCTCAGTGTAGTTACTCTTCTCCCCTCCAATCTTTCCATACCATACTTTTTAGAATGAAAGCACTATTTTCAGTCCATACTTAAGAAGTTATGTTTCCCCTCCTTTGAATGAGGTATCTACATAATTGGAGTTCCTGGATGGTGTAAATGGTTAAGTGCTTAGCTATTAACTGAAAGATTGGAGGTTCAAATCCACAGAGAGGCATCTTGAAAGAAAGGTCCAGTGACCTACTTTAAAGATCACAACCATTCAAAACCCTATGAGCACGGTTCTACTCTGACACATATGGGGTCACCACAAGTCAGAATCCACTCAATGGCAACTGGTTTCGTTTGATTTTTCTTGGTATTTACATGATTTATTTAGAGTTTTGCACAGAAGATTTGTCTCTTCTCACCGCATTTATTAATCTATCATTTGTTTACACCAGGGTGAACCCATGGATATTTATTTTATACTTTGAGTTATAACTCTATAATACTTTATTCTGTTGCTCAAATTGTCCCAGCTTTCATCATTGGGAGCTCTTTCAGCTGGCTCTTATGTTGCTGCTTTGACGTACCTTCATAATCTCCCTCCTTCCTCCCCTCCCTCCTTTCTTTCTAGCTCTTTCTTACTTTCTAGCTACAAGATGCTCCAGGTTCATCTTGTATATTTCCTGCCCCAGTCCCAGAATCCACTATTTCTCCAAAGAAGAGCCTTTCACTTTTATAAGCACAAAATAGCTCCTTAACTGTCTACTCGAAACTTTAAAACTTTTCTGTAGCATCTCATTTTTTTTTTCATGTACCAGAAACAAAAGATGGAGAATGTTTAATAAATTATATAACCAGGGAATGCACATTTCCAGTAAGGATTAAAGAAAAGATGACAGGACACATCTCTAATACAGAGTTTAAAAATATGACAAATTATTTGAAATTAGAAATGTCCCAGAAATTAAGGACTCTTTGGATATAATGTCTAAGAAGGCAAACTATAAAGACAGCAGATGATTCTGGTTGGGCCCCTTAATAGAAGGTAGAAGAGAGATTATGAACTGAATTTGGAAAATTTAGAAAGTCAAAATTACATACACTCACAGGTGAAAAATGAATAAAAGTGGACATACTTTGTTCACTGATTCATGTAATGATATTTTAAGGTATTCTAATCAAAATATTTTCACTAATTTTTCTCTTTAAATACTAATTTTAAATTACTCTTGGCTGACTAAGAATTATTTTTGTTTTCAGAGTCAAATAAAGATTTTTTAATTTTTTTCTCCAATTTTCATTTTGATGAAAATATACCCAGCAGAACATACACCCATTCAACAATTTCTACATGTACAATTCAATAACATTGGTTACATTCTTCACATTATGTCACCATTCTCACAATCTCCACCATATTGTTTCACTCAGACTCACTGCATTATAAACTTCTCATCTGTGCTTTACAGTTACTGTTCTCAATTTGATCTCATACAATTCTTTAAAAAAGTGCAATGTTCATGGTGAACATTCTTTACTAATTTAGCTAAACTATTGTTTAAAGATAACTTTGGGGGATAATTTCAGCTCATGGTTTGAAGATGTTCTCAGAATTATAGATTTGGGGGTTCCTCCAGTCTCAATAAGTTCAGTAAGTCTGGATTCTGTAAGAATTTGAAATTCTGTTCCATGTTTTTCCCCCTTTTGATCAAGATTCATCTACTGACTCCTCGATCAAACTATTCAGCTGGGCACCATCCAGTTCTGGTCTCACAGCAAAGTAGGAAGTAATTCATGGAGGTAGTTAGATTTGCAGTCCAGTTCTTTCTCCAATTCCTGGGTCACTTTCTTCCTCTGCAACCCCAGGCAATAGTGACCCATGATTGTATCTTAGATGGTCCCTCAAAAGCTTTTAAGTCCCAGGCACTACTCACCAAACTAGGGAGTGAAACAGAAACTCAAAAATAGTATTAGGCCAATTGACTAGACAGTCCCGTGAAGCCATGACCCTGAACCTTCAAAGCAACAGAATTAATCCCATGAAGTGTTAGGATGTACCTAAGTAATATCAGTAACTTTAACCTCTCTCTCTCTTTTTGGATGCTGCTGTTGTTGTAAAATTATATATAACACAATATTTCTACTTCGTCCTTTTTCTCATATACAACTTAGTTATGTTGGCTATACTCATCAAGTAGTGTAACCATTACCCTGAATTGATGCCAATTTTCCCATCACCGTAAACATAAATCTACTCCTTCCCAGAGAATGATTCCCTGTCTCCCTTCCCACTCCTGCCCAAGGAGTGATGGGCATTTAGGTTGTTTCCACTTTTTTGCTATCGTGAATAGTGCCGCAATGAATGTAGGTGTTCAAATCCACCAGCCGCTCTTTGGAAACTCTATGAGAATAGTTCTACTTTGTCCTACAGGGCCACTGAGAGTAGGAATCAATTTGACAGCAATGGGTTTGGTTTCTGAAAAATTGCTTTGGTGTATCTTCTACTTCTAATGGATCTTTATGCATGCATGATTTTGGAATATCATGCATTGGTCATTTAGAAAATATTAGTTTAGTCTGTCATGCAGATCTTTTATATGTAGACATATTTCATCATACCTATTGCTGCTGAGTCAATTCCTACTAAATGTGACCTCATAAGACAGAGTAGAACTGCCCCATAGGTTTTCTAAGGCTGTAATCTTTATGGAAGCAGACTGCCATATCTGGAGGGGGGGGTTTGAACCATGGACCTTTTAGTTAGCATCCTAGTGCTTAACCACTGCACCACCAGGGCTCCTTAAAAATGTGTTTCATGGAAAAAAGCAGCTAGTTCAGCTCACTCCCAATCACAAAAGTGCTCTTCAAGACAACCATTATACTTTGGTACACATCGCAAGTGCATGTGTACTTTCCATTTATTCGCACAGAATATTAAAAAGACATGTACTCAAGGGTCAAAATTTAATAAAATTAATACTTTTTGCTACATCATCAAGGATATTCCTAAGTCAATATTCTTTTTTAAAAACTGAGAGTGTGTAGTAGTGAAGAATACAAGGGTCCAGTGACGATTAAGACAGTTTTTTTGTCACCATCCTAATTCCTGCTAAGGTGCCAGCAGTATTATCATAGTTTTTGCACTATCAGTGCTCATGTTAAACCCAGTATTAAAAGACAGAGAACACGCTATATGATTGGAAAATGGTTTTTACCTCAAGGATCTTTGAAAAGGTCTCAGTGACTTCCAGAGGGTCTCCAGATCACACTTTGAGAACCACTGATTTAGAAGAGGATGAGCATGTGAGAAAAGGTCATATAATGGAAACAAATTGCTAAGTTAAAATAAAGAGTACAGCGCTCAAGTATCAGGAGAAGCGGATTAGAAGAGGAGGAAGATTAACAGGATTTATCAGATAAGGAAACAGGATTTATAATAGGCCTTTAAGGAGTGGTAGAAATAGATTCGATGCAGTGAACATTAATGACAGAAGACCAGACGAGTTGTGGAACGACATCAAGGACATCATATATGAAGAAAGTAAAAAGTCATTAAAAAGACAGGAAAGAAAGAAAAGACCAAAGCGAATGTTAGAAGAAACTCTAAAACTTGCTCTTGAACATAGAGTAGCTAAAGTGAGTGGAAGAAAGAACCAAGTAAAAGAGCTGGACAGCAGATATCAAAGGGTGGCTTGAGAAGCCAATGAAACGTGCAAAGGCCTGGAGTTAGAAAACCAAAAGGGAAAAACATGCTTGTCATTTCTCAAGGTGAAAGAACTGAAGAAAAAATCCAAGTCCCAAGTTGCAATATTGAAAGATTCTGTGAGTAAAATATTAAACAACTCAGGAAGCATCAAAAGAGGATGGAAGGAATACACAGAGTCACTATACAAAAGAGAATTGGTCTACTTTCATCCATTTAGAAGGTTAAGTTTTTTTTTTTTTTTTTATATGATCTAGAACTGATGATATTGAAGGAAGAAGCCCAAGCTGCACTGAAGGCTTTGGTGAAAACAAGGCTGTAGGAAGTGATGGAATACCAGTTGAGATGTTTCAACAAATGAATGTAATGCTGGAAGTGCTAACTCCTCTATGCCAAGAAATTTGGAAGACAGCTACCTGGCCAACTGAGTAGAAGAGATGCATATTTATGCCCATTACAAAGAAAGGTGATTGAACAGAGTGCAGAAATTATTGAACAATATCATTAATGTCCTAAGCAAATAAAATCTTGCTGAAGATAATTCAAAAACAGTTGTAGCAGTACATAAACAGGGGAGTGCCAGAAATTCAAGCTGGATTCATAAGAGGACATGGAACAAGGGATATCACTGCTAATGTCAGATGGATCTTGGCTGAAAGTAGAGAATACCAGAAAGATGTTTACCTGTGTTTTATTGACCTTGCAAAGGTATTCTGCTCTGTGGATCATAACAAATGATGGATAACATTGTGAAGAATGGAAATTCCAGAACACTCAACTGTGTTCATAAGAAACCTGTTGTCTTAGTTATCTAGTGCTGCTATAACCAAAATACCACAAGTGGATGGCTTTAACAAAGACAAACTTATTCTTTCACAGTCTAGTAGGTTACAAGTCCAAATTCATGGTGTCAGTTCCGGGGGAAGGCTTTCTCTCTTTGCCAGCTCTGGAGAAGTTCCTTGTCCTTAATCTTCCCCTGGTGGAGGAGCTTCTCAGGCACAGGGACCCCTGGGTCCAAAGGACATGCTTTGCTCCTGGTGCAGCTTTCTTGGTGGTATGAGGTCCTCCCTTCCCTCTGCTGTGTCTCTCTTTTTTATCTCAGGAGATTGCCTCAAGACACAATACAATCTTGTAGATTGAGTCCTGCCTCACTAACACAACTGCCGCCCATCCATCCTCATTAACATCATAGAGGCAGGATTTACAACATATAGGAAAGTCTCATAATACCAAGAATCATGGCCCAGACAAATTGAAACGCATATTTTTGGGGGGACATAATTCAACGCATGACACCTGTACATAGACCAAGAGGCAGATGTTGGAATAGAACAAGGGATATTGCGTGGTTTAAAATCAGGAAAGATGTGCAACAGTGTTGTATCCTTTCACCATACTTATTCAATCTGCATGCTGAACAAATAATCTGAGAAGCTGGGCTATATGAAAAAGAATGGGGCATCACCATTGGAGGAAGACTAACCTGCAATATGCAGGTGACACAACCTTGCTTGCTGAAAGTGAAGAGGACTAGAAGAACCTACTGATGAAGATCAAAAACTACATAAAGAAAACAAAAATCCTCAGAACTGGACCAATAACCAATATTATGATAAATCATAAACAGAGAAAATATTGAAGTTGTCAGGATTTCATTTTACTTGGATCCACAAACAACACCCATGACAGCAGCAGTGAAAAAATCAAAGGACACATTGGTTTGAGCAAATGTACTGCACCAAATTTCTTTAAAGTGTTAGAAAGCAAAGATGTCTCTTTGAGGACTAAGGTGTGCCTGACCCAATCCACGATATTTGCAATCCTTTCACATGCATGGTAAAAATGGACAATGAATAAGGGAGACCAAAGAAGAATTGATGCTTTTGAATTATGGTGTTGGCAAAAAAAGTTAAATGTATCGTGGACTGTCAGAAGAATGAACAAATCTGTCTTGGAAGAAATACAGCCGGACTGCTACTTAGAAGCAAGGACAGGGAGACTTCATCTTAAGTATTTTGGACATGTTGTCAGGAGGGACTAGTCCCTGGAGAAGAACATCATGCTTGGTAAAGCACAGGGTCATGGAAAAAGAGGAAGACCCTCTACAAGACGTATGAACAAAGTGGCTGCAATTAATGGGCTCAAACAGCAGTGATTGTAAGGATGGCGCAGAACCCAGCAGCGTTTCGTTCTGTTGTACGTAAGATCGCTAGGAGTTGGATTCCACTTCAGGGCACCTAACAACAAGAAAACAGCGTGGAAGAAAGAAGCTTGGGAAGGAAAGGCTTGCGCAAAACGTTCAAACGAACCATATACGAGAAGCTCTTGTGGAATAAAGCCGGGCTCGGCTGCTAACCAAAAGTTCAGCAGTTCGAATCCACTAGCTGCTCCTTGGAAACCTAGGGGCAGTTTTACTCTGTCCTGTAGGGTCGCTATCAACGAGGTGTTTTTTTTGTTGTTCCCTGGGGTACTATATATTTAAGATGATAGATCAACCTGTATTTTGTCAACACTTCCATTTAAAATTCTTAGAAAAACCCTTCAGATGGATAGGGAGGGAAGGGAGGCAGGAGTCGGTCTTCGATAAACCTGTGTTTTGTCTACACTCCCTTTTAAAAATCTTAGAAAAACCCTTCAGACGGATAGGGAGGGAAAGAAGGCGGGGAGTCGGTGATCAGGGCTATGAAAAGAATTTCCTTCATTGAAAACACAGTTATGCCCCTCGATGTGTCGATAGACTGAAGCCCACTAGAAAAGGACTACGTCGGAGAGAAAAGGAGTTTTGCTAATATGTTTTTGATGACTCGATAAGCCTGAAGTGGGCGGCAGCAAAGAGACTGAGGTATTTTAAGATATCCATTGAGGCGTAAAACGACTCAAAGGAGACGGCTGTCATTGAGAACAGCCCTCTGCCGTATTTTTACGAGCAGTCTCAGAACTTGGTGAGCTCTGCGTCGCCCGAGCTCGGAACCGGGCGGGCCCCTCAGCCAGCCGGCCCCGCGGAGACTCGCTCCCAGCCCTCGCCGTGGCCGTTCGCATTTGCACTAAGGCAGGTGCTTCGCGCTTGCCGTATCGTGGACTCTACCATCCCCTCCTGGGGGGGAGCTCGGGAAGCGGCGGAAGAGGGAGAGCCGGCGGGCGTGTGTGGGGCAAACCCGGACGGTCCGGAGGACCAGGGCTTAAAACCCGTACCCGGCCCTCCGGGCCCCGTCTCCCCGCCCCGCTCCTTCCGCGATCGAGGCCGGGGCGAGCTCGGGCTGTGCTGCTTTCCCGCGCGGGCGTGGGTGAGTGTCCAGCGCGCGGGCTCCCGGGCTTCGTGGCCCGTCTCCCCCGCGCCTGCTGCGCCGGTGGCGGCGGCCGAGCGGGGAGGCGGCCTCTGCCGCACAGTAATGGCAGCGCTGTGAGCAGGCGAACGCGAGCTGACAGCCGCCGCCGCCGCCGCCATCGCCATCGCCCGGGCCTTCGTCCTTCCCTCCTCCGCGCTGGCTCCCCCTCCCTCCGCCCGGGGCCCTCGTCCTGCTTCTGCAGAAGGTAGCACCGCTGCGGCCCGGGGACTGGGCTGCAGGCGCCTGGAAACTTCCTTTCCCGGCGAATGGGCGGCGGGGATGGGGCGGGGAAGAGGAGTTGGGGGCGACGGGAGGGGAAGGTGGGTGATGGAGGGGCGGCCGGGGAGGACGCGTCCTGGACGCGGACCCGGCGCCCCAGGGCGCTGGCCCCTACGCCCAGTCATCCCCGGGACTGGATCCCGGGCCTCCCCAGGCCGGCCTTGGCCGCCCCTCCCTCGGCCCCATTTTCCTCCGAAGGAGGGAAGGTGGGAGTGCGTGTTCTCCTTTGATTATTAATGTGTCACGCGGGCACACAGCTCGGCGTTTGGGTGGGAGGGGGCGCATCCATCTCATGCATCCTTACTACGAGTGTTTTTACTTTTGTTTCCACAGACAGCAAAGATTAATTGCTTTGGGGAGAATACCCTACGTGCAGGTTGGACCTTCTGTCTCAACATTTAGGGTTTAGTGAAATAAGATCCTCGCTCTCTTTGGAGCTCTTGCACACATTCCCCACTGCCCCACAAAAGCGCGCATGCAAATGAGACTTCAGTGAATTCCACGCTCTTATCCTTAAATCCTCCCCTTTGACCCACGGGTTACTCTTAACAAGTTGAAGGCTCAGTACCCTGGAAGTTTAAAGTTTGAAAAGAATAATATAGAAACTATTAACATTACTATAGACTCTTTTGACTTTCCAATATAAAAACATTTGAACTAGATCTGTCCCAAACCTACATTCATATACATTCATAGTAAAATTTGGAAAACAATCAAGTTTGTTTTTCTGTAACGTCTCCTGACTACAGAACGCATTAAAAACATTCAGAGACTCATGCCTACTCTTTGGAATCTCACCTTACTTTCCAAGACAGAGACATGAACACGTTTGCCCAAATGCATCGTTTGGAAGGCTCTGCCATCAGAGTCACAGATGAAATAACATGTATGCAGTGCTTTGCGTTATACCTTTTAAGATGCTGTTTATGAGTTTGGGGAACATTTCCACAGTGCGCATGCACTTTGTATGTGAAGAATACTTTTTCTACTAATCTTTTTAATATTTGAATGTTCACTCTCCACCCTCTTTGCTGATTTGCAATGTCTTATATATATGAAGATTATCTATGTCTTTTCTCCTCACCAGCATGTCACTAAATTGAATGTTGTGAACCTTTTTAAAAGTCAGTTCTACCCTGTCTACCAACTAACAAATATTTATTAAGCATCCGGTTTGTGTGCCAAGTAATGTTGCGAGCATTAGGGATAAAATAAATAAGACACGTGAGATTTCTGCCCTCTTGGTGCTTTAATTCTGGTGGGGAAAGGAAGAGACAGGCAATAAATATGAAATGAAAATAATTTCAGAGAATGATAACTGCTATGAAGGAAATAAAATAGAGTTGTAATAGTGATAGGGAGAAGACCTCTGAGACGTCTTTGACCTGAGGCCTGAAATGTGAGAAGTTTTGAGGGAAGAGTGTTCTTGTCTGAGGGAACAACAAATGTAAAAGGTGGTATAGAGCATGAGTCCCTTGAATTGAAAGAACCTCAGTGAAGGTGGACTCTAGTAAGTGATAACAGATTAGATCATAGCCAGGGGCCAGATCATATGAGGTCTTATTGTCTGAAGAAGATTTGCTTTTATTTTTAAAGTACATTGAAAGCTAATGGAATTATCATTCTTGTTTTTTAAAGCTGGGAGTGGTACGGTTTCATTTACAACTTAGAAAGGTTGTTCTGGCTGTAGGGAAGATTGGATAAAAGTAGAAGAGAAACTGCAAGACCAGCTTGAAGGCTGTGGCAGATTTAAATACAGGAGTGGCTGTGAAGTGTTAAGTAAAAAGGTTTGAGGTAGATCTTCTTGGTGTTGGAGATATATTTATTGAACTTGTCATAGATTGGATGAGAGTGCATTTGGTTTGGAGGAGGTAACTTCTCTTTGGCTTCGGCAGCTAGAAAATGGTCATGCTGTGTATTGAGATGGGGAGAAGATGAGGGGATGGCCGTACGGCTGGACTGGACTTGTTAAGTTGGATCCATGAGAGATTCAAGTGGAGGTGGAAAGCAGGCAGTTGGATATACAAATCTGGAATTAAGTGGAGAGGTTAAGGAGTCCTTCATTTATTCAACAAATATTTTTTAAGCCACAGCTGTGGACCAGGCAGTGTGAATATAGTAGTGAAAAAAAAGACAGAAATCTCTGCCTTCATGGAACTTAAATTCTAATAGGGAGAAAAAGGCAGAGATGGGAGTTACCAGTGTTTATCTGTTTATTTATGTTTTGAAGAGAAACTATATTTACGTGGTTCAAAATTTAAAATGCCCAGAGGGTACAGAATTAAAAGCCTCCCTGCACTTCTTGTCCCTTCACTTAATTTTCCTTTGTTTCCAAACAATGTTAGCCATTTCTTATGTATCCTTCCAAAGATATATTTTGTGCACATATAAGCAAATATGTAGATATTCTTTTTTCCACTTTGCAAAAATGATGGTATATTTTACCTGCTTTGACACCTTGTATTTTTTAAGGTTTTACGTAGTACTTAAGAGTTATGAAACAGAAGATTACCTAAAGAAAGAATGTAGCAAGAGAGAAGGCCCTGGGGCACTGACTTTTTCTAACTTGGTCTTTGAGTTTTTGACCTTCAGATGTGGAGTTTTTTAAAGAGCTGTTACCTTTTGTGAGAATTTGTGCAGAAGTTTTCACTGTTTCTTTTGTGTTTCACATGTCTTATTGGCTTATTTTCTTTATAGGTTGGAAAAATGTTTATGATTAATGACAAAGTTTTCATGTATGCGCTCTTAGTTACATTCAAGTAGATTTATGATAGGACCAACCCTCACACCTTGATATTAGGAAGACTTATGTCTGGCTAATGTTAAATCTTGGAAAAACCAGCAGAAATTTGAATGGTTATCACAAGATTTATACCACATTATTGATGCATAAGATATGCAGTGAATCCTCAGTAATTGGTTAATGAGAATATTCAGAGTGACCTGGCTCTTTGCCGAGGTCTGAATCTTAGCAGCAGTGTATTACGTTGCAGATGGCGTAGTCCTTGTGGTAACTGTCTTTTAGAATGTAGTGAAACCTGAGAGAGTGGGAACTTGATGGGACTGCCTTGTTTTCCTGAGTCTCGCAAGTTTTCCACCTCTGACAGGGTGCAGTCTTCCCACCCTTTTTCTATGGCTTGTTTTAGTAGAAAATACTTGAGTTTTTCTTCTCTGACAAGTTTCTAGCTGACACAGGCTCCGGCTTTTGCAGGTCTTACTGTACATAGATTTGTCTTTATGTCACTACTTTGTATTGGGTTTTTTCATTGGACAGGCCTGTGGGAGCCCTGGTGGTATAGTGGTTAAGAACTTGGCTGCTAACCAAAAGGTTGGCAGTTCGAATCCACCAAGTGCTCCTTGGAAACCCTATGGAGCAGTTCTACTCTGTCCTGTAGGGCTGCCATGAGTTGGAATTGACTCCATGGCAATGGGTTTTTTGTCGTTGTTGTTGTTTTGTTTCTTAGAATACTAGAACAGTGTCGTTCCTTTGAATCTTATAAACATTCGAGACAGTGTTAAGATCATGATGTTAGCATCTGCAGCAATTTTTGGGGTATAGACAAAGCCTATTGATTGAGTCAGTTGGAGGAGGGAGCTGGAATATTTTTCTAGGTTGCTTTAAGCTTTATTATCTTGAAGAATTAAAAGTTCAGGCTCATATTTTCTTTACGAATTTACAACACTTTCTTATTGTTTGGCATTTAATTTTCAATTAGCTTATTTAACTACCTGCTTTCCATGTAAATCAATCTACCTGTTTTTTTTTTTTCTGAGATTGTTTTTGAGTTATTTAATGCAGTTTGATTTTTGTTGTTATCTTTGTTATCGTTACCTCTATTTTATTCAATTTTTTGCCTGAGATTAAAGTAAGCAACTAGTTTTTAGCTATTTTCTGTAATCTTTGATAGAAAATATTGAATAGAACTTTTCATAGCATTGGACAGTATTAATTACTACATACGAGACCACACTATGAGATAGATACTTGCAGTGTGTTAAGCTTGCTTAACCTCTGTAAACGTATAGGTGTTAACATCCTATTTCAAGATTAGTTATCGAAAGCATTTTCTTTTACATGCTTTAACATGATCAGTGATGTTACTATTTTTATTTAATCATTGAATTATAGCCTGATTTTGTGTGTGTTAGAATTTTTCATAAATCAGGTTGAAATTTATCATTTTTGTTTCCCTTACCAGGCTGTAAGCTTCTGGAAGGTAACATCCGTGCACCTGGTAGAGTACTATAGTAAATACTTAATAAGAAAAAATAAGTGCCTATTAACTCAGTGATTTAAGTTTTGTTCCATTGCAGGTTGCTTTTCAAAGAATGAAGTATTGATTGTACCCTGTGTAACTACTTACTGAGTTTTAAACTTTGTTTTAATGCAGTTGAAGAAAAGAAAATACAGGATACTTCCCTTTTTAAAAAGCATATTTATTTTGTAGTTATTTTAGACTGACAGAAAAGTTGCAAAAATAGTACAGAGCTCGTGTGTGTGTGTGTGTGTGTGTGTGTATTATATATATCTTTCCCTGGTGGCATAGTGGTTAAGTGCTACAGTTGCTAACAAAGAGGCTGGCAGTTCAAACCCGCCAGGCGCTCCTTGAAAACTCCTTGGAGCAGTTCTGCTCGGTCCTATAGGGTTGGTATGAGTCGGAACTGACTCGATGTCAGTCGGTTTGGTTTTGGTTTTTTTAATATACCTTTCACTCAGATTTCCCTAATGCTAACAATATGGACATAGCCAGAATACAGTGATCAAAACCAGAAAATTAGTACTGGCATAACATGATTAAACTGTAGACCTTATTCGAATTTCACCAGTTTTTCCACTTATGTCCTTTTTTTGGTTTTAAGAGTCAGTCCATGAGCGGGCATTGCATTTAGTTCTCGTGTTTCCTTGCTCTCTTCCAAACTGTGGCAGTTCTTCAGCCTATTCTTGTCTTTCATTATCTTCACACTTTTGATGAGTACTAATCAGTTATTTTGTAGAATGTCTCCCAATTTGGATTTGTTTGATGTTTTCTCATGATTAAATTGAGTTTATGCATTTTGGGCCAAATATACTACAGAAGTTGAGTCCTACTCAGCGCATCGTGTCAGGGGGCACAGGATGCTGATATGTCTGTCACAGAGGATACTTTGACTTGGTTAAGGTGGTATCTGCCAAGCCTCTCCACTTGTAAAGTTACCATTGTTCTCTTCGTAAAATAAATATCTTGGGGAGATACTTTGAAACTATGCAGATATCCTGTTGTCAGACTTTTACCGACTAATTTCAGGAGTCTTTGGTAGATCCTGCCTGCAACAGCTATTATAGTGGTGTTTGCCTGATGACGATTTTGTAATTTTCTCATTTCCTTTCTGCATTTATCAGTTGGAATTCTTTTCTAAGGAAGGACTGGCCCTTCTCCACATTGATTTATTTGTGTACGTATTTATTTTTGCAGTAATTTATTTATATCAGTATGGACTCATGGATACTTATTTTACTCTTTAATCTTATGCTACCATTATTTATTTTGTTGCTCGTATTCCAGCTTTGGCCATTGGGAACTTCTTCAGGTTGGCTCCTTGTCCTTTCAGCATGCTCTCATCATCTTTTCAGCACTTCTTTGTTTTCTGGCACCACAAGATTTTCCAGGCTCATCTTGTGTTTTCCCTGCTTCAGCCCAGGAAACAATCACTTCTCCAAGGGGCCCTGGTTCATTTTATTGGAGAATGGTATTTAAAAACCAAGATCTGGTTGCTAGGTGTACTCATTGCTACAGGGGGTATCATTACTTCTAGGTTCTCTCAGTGAACAGATCTAGAAGTATATGTATGTATACTAGCCAGTGCATATGCACACACAACTATGTTTATTTCTGTTTTTTTAAATTAGCATGTGGGCATGTGTATTGAAAATCATTAGTTCATACTGATACCTCTGATTCCAGTTTAACACTCCTGGGTTTATGTTAGCCTGCCCCTTTATTTATGACTGCTTTTCTTTGATAGTGGGAAATACAGGATACTTTTCTAACAGTCATGATAGTTGTGTAAGTAACTAGGGCTTTGAATGAGTTCTGCCCGGTTCAGTCATGGCTGAGAAAGCATCATTGGAACAGACTTGAATTTTTAAAGTTAAGATGAACAAGAAAGATAGCTGAAACAGAAAAAGTAATGAATCTCGAAGCCCTGCTAGAAACTTAATCTCCCTCTTAGAGAACAAGGACACCGTACACATTGCATAGCAACCAAATCTCTTGGCCTCAGATTTTGAGCACAGTCTCAAGCAGCACTGCCCCGCTCAAAGATGGCAGCCAACCGTGCTGCTTTAAATGTGTGTTGCTCTCCTACAGTTCTGCCAATAATACAGTCTCAAGCCTCAGGCTCCCGAAAGGGCCCACTATGCCTCTTTCGAGTCTCCCATTCCAGAGGTTCAGCTCTTAATTTTTCCTGTTCTGAGTACTGTACTGAATCTACCAAGTTGTAAAACTTTGAGTCTGTTCTGTTTCGCTTCATAGGCCATGAATGAACTGGTTTGAAGCACTGTAAATAACATAAGATTATCGAAGTAAGGAACAAGTGTCAACAAGAAAGACCTGAATTAGTCGTGAGCCTTAAGAAACTTTTTTAGCTGTCCCTCAAAGTGTTTCTTTTTTATTTGGCAAGTTTTTCTGAACCAAAAATAATGATATTTTGTCTCGAGAGTTCCAAGTATCAGCTTTTTTTTTTTTTTTTTAAATTTTTTTGTGCTTTAGGTGAAAGTTCATAGCACAAATTAGTTTCTTGTTCAAAAATTCATATACAATTGTTTTGTGACATTAGTTGTAATCCCCACAATGCATCACCACTCTCCCCATTTCCACCCTAGTTTCCCTGTGTCTATTCATTCAGTTTTCCGGACCCTTTCTGCCTTTCGTGTTTGCTTTTAGGCAAGTGTTGCACATTGGGTCTCGTCTCCCATACTTGATTGAACTAAGAAGCATGTTCCTCACATATGTTATTGTTTGTTTTATAAAAGGCCTGTATAATGTTTTTTTTTTTTTGTAAATCTTTGGCTGAAAGGTGGACTTTGGGAGTGGCTTCAGTTCTGAGTTAGCAGGGTGTCTGGGGCCATAATCCCGGGGGTTCCTCCAATCTCTGTCAGACCAGTGAGTCTGGTCTTTTTTTGTGAATTTGAATTTTGTTCTACGTTTTTATTGTGCTTTACTTGGAACTCTCTATTGTGATCCCTGTAGAAGCAGTCAGTGGTGGTAGCTGGGCACCATCTAGTTTTTCGGGGCCCAGACTGATGGGGGTTGTGGTTCATGTGGTCTGTTAGTCCTTTGGACTAATATTTTCCTTGTGTCCTTGGTTTTCTTCATTCTTCTTTGCTCTGGGACAGGATGGGACCAGTAGATGTATCTTAGAAGGCTGCTTGCAAGCTTTTAGACCCCCAAACACTACTCACCAAAATAGGATGTAGAACATTTTCTTTATAAACTATCTTATACCAATTGACCTATATGTCCCCCGAGACTATGGTCCCAATAACCCTTACCACAGTAGCTCAGTCCTTCAAGGTGTTTGGATGTGTCTGGGAAGCTTCTATGATTTTACCTTGGTCAAATTGTGCTGACTTCCCCTGTATTGTGTGTTGTCTTTCCCTTCACCAAAGTTACTTGTCTACTATCTAGTTAGTGATTTCTCCTCCCCACTCCTCCCCTCCCTTGTAACATCAAAGATTATTTTTTTTCTGTAAGTCTTTTGTTGCCCTCCAGATTCATCCATGTTGTGAGATGTTTTGTGGTTTCACCATTGTTCTTGATTGTTTGTAGTATTCCATTGTGTGTATGTACCGTAATTTGTTTATCCAGTCATCTGCTGATGGACACTTAGGTTGTTTCCATCTTTTTGCTGTTGTGAATAATGCTGCAGTGAACATAGGTGTACCTATGGCTGTTCGTGTGACGGCTCTTATTTCTCTAGGGTATGTATATTCCTAGGAGTGGGATTGCTGGATCTGGTGGTATTTCTATTTCTAGATTTTTAAGGAGGCACCAGTGCATTTTCCATAGTGGCTATACTATTTTACACTTCCACCAGCAGTACATAAGAGTTCCAGTCTCCTCGTAACATCTACATTTGTTATTTCCTTTTTTTTTGATTAGTGCCAGTAATGTCAAGTGAGAGGGTATCTCCTTGTAGTTCTGATTTGCATTTCTAGCATTTCCTCATGTGTCTTTAGCTACCTGAATGTCTTCTTTGGTGAAGTGTCTGTTCATATCCTTTGCTCATTTTTTTAACTGAATTATTTGTCTTTTTGTTGTTGTGTTGAAATATAGGTTTTAGAGATTAGACCCTTTTTGTGTATGTTGTAGCCAAAATTTTTTCCCCCAGTCTGTAGGTTCTCTTTTTACTCTCTTGGTGAAGTCTTTTGATGGGCGTGTTTAATTTTTAGGAGCTCCCAGTTGTGTAGTTTATCTTCTGGTGTTAGTGCATTGTTAGCTTTAGTTTGTGTTATATTTATGCCATGTATTAGGTCCCCTGGCATTGTCCCTATGTTTTCTTCCATGATCTTTATCATTTTAGGTTTTATATTTAGGTCTTTGATCCATTTTGAGTTATTTTTTGTGTATGGTGTGAGGTCCTGTTTTATTTTTTTTACAGATGGACATCCAGTTTTGCTAGCACCATTTTTTTTTTTTTTATAATTTTTATTGTGCTTTAAGTGAAAGTTTACAGCTAGCACCATTTTTAAAAAGACTGTTTTTCTTCCGTTTAGTGGACCTTGGTTCTTTGTCAAAAATCAGTGACTGCAGGTGGGTGGATTTAGCTTTGGGTTATCGATTCTGTTCCCTTGGTCTGTGTCTGTTGTTGTTAACAGTACCAGGCTGTTTTGGCTACTGTGGCTCTGAGATCACGTAGTGTGAAGCCTCCTGCTTTGTTCTTCTTCAGTAAAGCTTTGGTTATCTCTGGCCTCTTTCCTTGCCATGTAAAGTTGATGACTAGCTTTTCCATCTCATTAAAGAATGTCGTTGGTATTTGAATTGGGATTGTGTTATACCTGTAAATCACTTTGGGTAGAATTGAGATTTTCATAATGTTGAATCTTCCTATCCATGAGGTTGGTGTGTTTTTCCATTTATGTAAGTCTCTTTTGGTTTCTTGCAGTAGTGTTCTGTAGTTTTCTTTGCATATATCTTTTACATCCCTGGTTAGATTTATTCCTAAGTATTTTATCTTTTTAGGGGCTATTACAAATGGTATTGTCTTCCTGATTTCCTTTTCGAGGTTCTCTCTGTTGTTGTATAGGAACCCAACTGATTTTTGTAAGTTGACCTTGTATCCTCCTACCCTGGTGAATCTTTCTATTCTAGTAGTTTTCTTGTGGAATCTTTGGGTTTCTCTGTGTACAGGATCATATCATCTGCGAAGAGGGATAGTTTTACCTCTTCTTTTCCAATTTGGATGCCCTTTATTTTTTTGTTGTTGCCTTATTGCTCTAGCTAGGACTTCTAGCACAGTCTTAAAGAGAAATGGTAATAAAGGGCATCTTTGTCTTATTCCCGTCCAAGTATTGTTTTGAATAGTAAGCATCATTTAAAAAATTTTTTTGAAGGCAGAAAAGCACTTTGCACTTAGATTCAGAAAGTTTCTCTTTCACCAGAACTTTGTTGTCCGTGTGATCTAGATTTTAAGAACTTAGAATAAGGGTAGTGTATTTTACGTAGACTGTTAATAGATGACTTTATCTTGGCGCTTACAGGTGACTAGCTTTTGAATTAAGTTTTAGAGAGCTAAAGAAAGAACACTTATACTCAAGGAGGATGAAGGAAGTCATGTAGCATCCTGAAAGGGATTGCATCTCTTCCTACCTTACACAGTAAGCATTAAGATGAACTGCTTACCAGGAAAGTGGATCGAAGGGAAGTCTGTTTGGTAGGTAATTTTTTTTATGGGAATAAGATGTGAGGAAGACTGAGGGTATATAGATTCCAGTTATACGGAGTTCTAGTCTTCATTACATTCAGATGCAGGCACAGAAAAGTAAAATTACAAAGTAGAAAGTAGCATCTTTTCTTACTGGTTTCCTGAAAACTTGAAATGTTGTTTACAAATACCATCTTTTTATAATGGTTTTGTCTTGTGCAGATGGAGAAAATGTTGGGACAACTAGCCAAGGATCACACTGGGATTGACTAACCAGTTTTGAGTATTAGTTTCTCAATTCACAAACTTTTCACTTTTGAGACCAGAATTTCTTGTTTCTTGTGTTATGACGTCTAACAGAACGTTCCTAGGCCTCCCTGAGGCACCCAGCTTTCCTGTGTTACTTGCCTTCTTGCGTTATGACGTCTAACAGGACGTTCCTAGGCCTCCCTGAGGCACCCAGCTTTCCTGTGTTACTTGCCTTCTTGTGTTATGACGTCTAACAGGACGTTCCTAGGCCTCCCTGAGGCACCCAGCTTTCCTGTGTTACTTGCCTTCTTGCGTTATGACGTCTAACAGGACGTTCCTAGGCCTCCCTGAGGCACCCAGCTTTCCTGTGTTACTTGCCTTCTTGTGTTATGACGTCTAACAGGACGTTCCTAGGCCTCCCTGAGGCACCCAGCTTTCCTGTGTTACTTGCCTTCTTTGAAATGGCTGCACTGTCATCCGTTTCCTCTGAGCCAACACTGGTTTCTACGGTGGCAAATAATAAAAATGCAGCAGAGGGCCATGGATAAGAACTTCATGTAGAAGCCAGGTAGGCTCAGGTTCAAAATCTGGATTTGCTAATTAATAGTTACAAGAACATTACCCTATTTTTATAAACCTCAGTCTGTCTTTAAAAAATGGGAGAGAATAGTTGTAGTCATCTCAGGGTTATTCTGAGGAATTAGTGAGAAATGGATATGATGTCTTTAATGTAGTTTCTGGAATAAACGCTGTTAATGAAGGGTTGCTCCTCTTCTTGTTGTTATTAACCGTTCTGTGATTGGTGCAAAAGGTTAATATGCTTGGCTTCTAACTGAGAGTTTGGCTGTTTGAGTCCACCTAGAAGCTCCTCAGAAGAAAGGAATGGTGACCTGCTTCTGAAAAATCGGCTATCGAAAACCCTGTGGAACGCAATTCTACTCTGGTACACGGTTCTCCGTGAGTCGGAATTGACTTGACGCAACTGGTGTGATGGTTAAAGAATGGCCAGAATACCTCCTGCTCAGCGTCCCTCCTCTGAAAACTGGATTCTGTTATATCAGATTTGTTCTCATTACTTCCTGCGTTGGATTGCCTTTATTTTTCACCTTAAGTGAAAGGATAGGATTGAGGGGATTGGATCATCCATGTTGAAAGCTGCCTTTGGTATTATAAACAGGAGATGTCAGCACAGCCGGTAGAGGGATAATTGGTATGCGAATGCTACAGCAGTATGATCTTTTACAATAATTTATTTTTTATTATGTTTTAGGGGAAGGTTTACAGAGCAAGTTAGTTTTCCATTCAATAGTTTATACACAGATTGTTCCGTGACGTTGGTTACAGTCCTTGCAGTTGGTCAGTGCGCTCTCCATCACCACCCTGAGTTCATCTAGGTTTCTTGCCCCTTCCTGCCTTCTCATCTTTACTTTTGGGCAAATGCTGTCCTTTTGATCTCACGTAGATAATTATAATTATTCTAAGTTGCACTTTCCTCACATGTTTATTTATAGATCAGTCTGTTATTTGATTGAAAGATGATCTCTGGGAATGGCTTCGGTTCCAAGTGAGAAGGACATCTAAGGGCCATAGCCTCTGGGGTTCCTCCAGTCTCTCTCAGAGCAGTAAATCTAGTCTTTGTTTTTAATGATCTTGGAGTCTTTACTACATATATATGTATATTTTTTCCTACTCTAACCAGGATCTTCTATTGTGATGCTGGTCAGAGTGGTTGGTAGTGGTAGCCAGGCACCATCTGATTTTTCTGGTCTCAGGCTGGTGAGTGCTGTGGCTCCTGTGGTCCATTAGTCCTTTGGATTAATTGTTTCCTCTTGAATCTTTGTATTTCTTCACTCTCCTTTGCTCTGGATGGAAAGAGACCGATAATTGTATCTCAGATGGCCGCTCACAAGCTTTTAAGACCCCAGATGCTACTTACGAAAGTAGGATGTAGAACGTTTTCTTTATGAACTGTGTTATGCCCCTTGACCTAGATGTCCCCGGAGACTATGGTCCTTTGCCTTCAAGCCCAGTAACTCACTCCCAGGAGGTTTGTGGATATGTCTAGGCTGTTTCCATGACTGTGTCCCCGTGACCTCTGTTATACAAATGAATATCCATGCAGCACATACAAATATATGTGTAGAAATATCCACAGCCATACCTGTGTGTATGAGTGGACTCCCATACACCCTTCCACAGCTGTTCAGCAAATGTATCTATGTATCCACTCGTAAATTGTCTGTTACTACTGTTGTTGCAGGGTTATGTTTGTTACAGTATTTATCCTTGTTGCCTTTCGTTCTTGTGTACCTCTCAGTGTCTCCCCTTACACTGGTTATGTTGTACTAACATCCCCCATATTGTGTACTCCCTTTCCTTTTACCAAACTTAACACATGTCTACTTCGTAGTTAGTGATTTCCCCCCTCTTCCTCTCATCCCTGGTAACCATCAAAAAATATTTCTTTCTGTGTGTAAACCTTTTCTTGACTGTTTATAATAGTGGTCTCATATAACATTTGTCCTTTTGTGGCTGACTTATGCCACTCAGCATAATGTCCTCCAAATTCATCCATGTAGTGAGATGTTTTACAGATTCATCATTATTCTTTATTGGTGCATAGTATTCCATTGTGTGTATGTACCACAGTTGGTTTATCCATTCGTCTGTTGATGGCACTTAGGTTGTTTCCATCTTTTTGCTATTGTGCTAATGTTGTGATGAACCTGGCTGTGCCTACGTCTATCCTTGTTATGTCTCAAAGGAAGTGCCATACCATTTCCGTAGTGGTTGCACCGTTTTACATTCCCATCAGCAGCGTATAAGAGTTCCAGCCTCCCCACAACCTCACCAGCATTTGTTATCCCTTTTTTTTAATCACTGCCATTATTGCAGGGGTGGGGGGGTGGGGGGGGGTGGGGGGGGTGGGGGAGAGGGCAGTAAGATGGTATTTCATTGTAGTTTCGATTTGCATTTCTCTAATGGCTAATGATTGTAAGCCACCTGAACGTTGTCTTTAGCATTTGTTAGACGCCTGAATGTCTTCTTTGGCATAAAATTTTTAAGATTTTGAAATTATTTTTTCATGTACTTTGTTTTCTGTAGCAATGCCAGGGCATTGTTGTTGTTAGGTGCTGTCGAGTCAGCTCTGACTCATAGAGACCCCACTTACTACAGAACGGAACACTGCCCTGTCCTGCGCCATCCTCACAGTTGTTATGTTTGAGCCCATTGTTGCAGCCACTGTGTCAGTCCATCTTGTTGAAGGTCTTCCTCTTTTTCGCTGACCCCTCTACTTTACCAAGCCAGGAGATTAGTGGAAATTAATATATTGCATAGAACCAGCTGAGAATTAGTGATAAATAAAGTTAATAAGATGTTGAAAGTGAGACAAAGACTCTGAATTTTATTACAGTCAATAGAGAACCACGAGAAACTTGTATTATGATCCTCTTCCCCTCCTAAAAGCATTGTACTCTCGTAACAACAAAAACTTTGACGAATAAAGCAAAGAAAATTGTCCCTAATCTTAGGATTTTATCCTTAAGACTTGTGAGCCAAAAAGAGTATAAATCCAAGGTTTTTTAATATATGCAATTAGTTTCTTTTCCTTAACCAAAGAATAGGATAACAAATATCACACACAGGTCATGTTAGTACAGAGAGAAGACAGTAACCCTTCCTAAGACTTGGATGGACGATCAGGCCTTGAAAAACATGTTGTTAATGTTTTGATTAGTAAAAAGGTTGGTTGGATACAGCTTTGTCTAGCATGCGTGCCAAAGTGAGCTTGCCTACCATTGAAGGACTCATTGAAGTTCTCTCACTTACCTAAGATGCATACAAGAATAGTTTTTTTTTTTAAGGCTATTTAAGCTAGTTTCCTTAGTGTTTTTTTTTTAAGGGAGACTGTAAGTTAAACTTCAAGCCATAAGAGCGATGTGAAAACTCAAAAAATGTGTAGTCTGAACAGGATTTGTGGAAAAAGAAGTTCACTGAGGAGAGAATGGTCTTTAATTCTGGAGAGGTGGATTTGGTTTGGAATCAACCACCTTCTATAAGTTTTATCTATTGCAGTTTAAATATATTCTTTACCCCCCATTCTGCCTCTTTTTGGAGACTATCGTTTACCCCCGCCCACTGCACTTTTTGCCAACTGGGATTGATTATAGAATACCGTATTTCTCTTTACTTTTTCCCCCATCTCCTCCTTTAAAAAAAAAAAAAAAAAAACCATAAACTAGAAATTCTGAACAGAGTCATGATGGAAATGATATTAGTCCTATTGCAACAAAAAGCATTGCACCCCGGACCTCCAGGTAACAAAGCTATCCCTTAGTTATCTGTAATGGCGCACTCATTTGATACGGCATGATTCAAGTGTTTAGATACATTCTTGGAGGTTGTTTTAATATGAAGGAGTGGCAGCATTTTTAGTCAGTGTGCACCAGCGGCAGAGCAACCACTGAGTTAACTAGATGTGCAGTAAGCTTGTTAGCTTTGGGTCTACCTGTGGACATTGAGGATAATGCAAAGCTAATAGTGCTCCTTATTGGGTCTTAAATATTTTCCTCATTTTGTATACTTAGAATATAACCTGCCCTAAGCCCACTAATGCCACTGAAATAAAAACACATTTTGCTATCTAGATTTATCTGAAAGCAATTTAGGCCACTGTATTATACTTTATTGATAATTTTTGAGACTGCCACATTTTTATTGCTGGTAATGATCAATATTAAAATGAAAAGTCATTCAGGATGTTTCTTGTTTTGTTTACTGAATTGAGAATCACAGCATTAACTGTTTAGCCATTTATTTTCATGTTAATTACACTTTGGAAGGCAATTAAAATGTGGCATTTTTATCATTAGTTAAGCTGTAGGCACACAGACCAATAAGTTAAAATAAAACATGATTATATATTTTACTAATATAATTTATACTTCAAATAAAGTACTTATTATGCACCAACTTCAGTTCCTTACCTAAAATGGAATCTTTTGAGATACTGTAACTGCTTTACTGACTGGAATATAATTATTCAAATCACTTATTTATATGAAAATGTATAAATGAGGAGCAGTATCACCTCAAATTAAAATCCATCCAGTCTTGACAAAGTTATATCTTTATATTTTACTGTACTAGTAACTTGTTTTTTAGAACTTTTTTCTATATTTATTTTTTATCTTTTTAAAATAATTTTTATTGTGCTTTAAGTGCGAGTTTACAAATCAAGTCAGTCTCTCACACAAAAACCACATACACCTTGCTACACATTCCCAATTACTCTCCCCCTAGTGAGACAGCCTGCTCTCTCCCTCCACTTTCTCTTTTCGTGTCCTTTTCGCCAGCTTCTAACCCCCCCTCCACCCTTTCATCTCCCCTCCAGGCAGAGATGCCAACATAGTCTCAAGTGCCCACCTGATCCAAGAAGCTCACTCCTCACCAGCATCCCTCTCCAACCCATTGTCCAGTCCAATCCATGTCTGAAGAGTTGGCTTCGGGAATGGTTCCTGTCCTGGGGCAACAGAAGGTCTGGGGGCCATGACCACCGGCGTCCTTCCAGTCTCAGTCAGACCATTAAGTCTGGTCTTACGAGAATCTGGGGCCTGCATCCCACTGCTCTCCTGCTCCCTCGGGTGTTATCTGTTGTGTTCCTTGTCAGGGCAGTCATCAGTTATAGCCGGGCACCATCTAGTTCTTCTGGTCTCAGGATAATATAGTTGCTGGTTCATGGGGCCCTTTCTGTCTCTTGGGCTCGTAATCACCTTATGTCCTTGGTGTTCTTCATTCTCCTTTGATCCAGGTGGGGTGAGACCAATTGATGCATCTTAGATGGCTGCTTGCTAGCATTTAAGACCCCAGATGCCACTCTCCAAAGTGGGATGCAGAATGTTTTATTAATAGATTTTATTATGCCAATTGACTTAGATGTCCCCTGAAACCATGGTCCCCAGACCTCTGCCCCTGCTACACTGGCCTTCGAAGCATTCAGTTTATTCAGGAAACTTCTTTGCTTTTGGTTTAGTCCAATTGTGCTGACCTCCCCTGTACTGTGTGCTGTCTTTCCCTTCACCTAAAGTAGTTCTTATCTACTATCTAATTAGTGAATGTCTCTCTCCCACCCTCCCTCCCTCTCCCCTCTCGTAACCACAAAAGAATGTTTTCTTCTCAGTTTAAACTGTTTCTCAAGTTCTTATAATAGTGGTCTTATACAATATTTGTCCTTTTGCAACTGACTAATTCACTCAGCATAGTGCCTTCTAGGTCCCTCCATGTTATGAAATGTTTCACAGATTCCTCACTGTTCCTTATCAATGCATAGTATTCCATTGTGCGAATATACCACAATTTATTTATCCATTCATCCATTGATGGGCACCTTGGTTGCGTCCATGTTTTTGCTATTGTAAACAGTGCTGCCATGAACATGGGTGTGCATATATCTGTTCGTGTAAAGGCTCATATTTCTCTAGGATATATTCCAAGGAGTGGGATTGCTGGATCGTATGGTAGTTCTATTTCTAGCTTTTTAAGGAAGCACCAAATCGATTTCCAAAGTGGTTGTACCATTTGACATTCCCACCAGCAGTGTAGAAGTGTTCCAGTCTCTCCACAGCCTCTCCAACATTTATTATTTTGTGTTTTCTGGATTAATGCCAGCCTTGTTGGAGTGAGATGAAATCTCATGGTAGTTTTGATCAGCATTTCTCTAATGGCTAATGATCGTGAACATTTCCTCATATATCTGTTAGCTACCTGAATGTCTTCTTTAGTGAAGTGTCTATTCATATCTTTTGCCTATTATTTAATTGGGTTGTTTGTCTTTGAGTTTTTGTAGTATTATGTAGATTTTAGAGATCAGGCGCTGATCAGAAATGTCATAGCTAAAAACTTTTTCCCAGTCTGTAGGTAGTCTTTTTACTCTTTTGGTGAAGTCTTTGGATGAGCATAGGTGTTTGAATTTTAGGAGCTCCCAGTTATCTAGTTTTTCTTCTGCGTTCATAATGATGTTTTCTATACTGTTTATGCCATGTATTAGGGCTCCTAACGTTGTCCATATTTTTTCTTCCATGATCTTTAACGTTTTAGATTTTATATTTAGGTCTTTGATCCATTTTGAGTTAGTTTTTGTGCATGGAGTGAGGTATGGGTCTTGTTTCATTTTTTTGCAGATGGATATCCAGTTATGCCAGCACAATTTGTTAAAAAGACTGTCTTTTCCCCATTTAACTGTTTTGGGGCCTTTGTCAAATATAAACTGCTCATATGTGAATGGATTTATGTCTGGATTCTCAATTCTGTTCCATTGATCCTTGTGTCTGTTGTTGTACAAGTACTAGGCTGTTTTGACTACTGTGGCGGTATAATAGGTTCTAAAATCAGGTAAAGTAAGGCCTCCTACTTTGTTCTTCTTTTTCAGTAATGTCTTATTTATCCTGGCCTCTTTCCCTTCTGTATGAAATTGGTGATTTGTTTCTCCGTCTCATTAAAGAATGTCACTGGGATTTGGATCAGAATTGCATTAAATGTGTAGATCACTTTTGGTAGGGTAGACATTTTTATAATGTTAAGTCTTCTATCCATGAGCAAGGTATGTTCTTCCACTTATGTAAGTCTCTTGGTTTCTTGCAGAAGTGTACTATAGTTTTCTTTGTATAAGTCTTTTACATCTCTGGTAAGATTTATTCCTAAGTATTTTATCTTCTTGGGGGCTACTGTAAATGGCATCGATTTGGTGATTTCCTCTTCTACGTTCTTTTTGTTATAGAGGAATCCAACTGAGTTTTCTATGTTTATCTTGTATCCCGATACTTTGCTGAGCTCTTCTATTAGTTTCAGTAGTTTTCTGGAAGATTCCTTAGTGTTTTCTGTGTATAAGATCATGTCATCTGCAAATAGAGATGCTTTTACTTCTTCCTTGCCAATCTGGATGCACTTTATTTCTTTATCTAGCCTAATTGCTCTGGCTAGGACTTCCAGCACAATGATGAATAAGAGTGGTGATAAAGGGCATCCTTTGTCTGGTTCCCGATCTCAGTGGGAATGTTTTCAGGCTCTCTCCATTTAGGGTGATGTTGGCTGTTGGCTTTGTATAAATGCCCTTTATTATGTTGAGGAATTTTCTTTCTATTCCTATTTTGCTGAGAGTTTTTATCATGAATGAGTATTGAACTTTGTCAAATGCCTTTTCTGCATCAATTGATAAAATCATGTGATTCTTGTCTTTTATTTATGTGATGGGTTACATTAATTGTTTTTCTGATGTTGAACCATCCCTACGTACCTGGTATGAATCCCACTTGGTCATGGTGAATTATTTTTTTGATATGTTTTTGAATTCTATTGGCTAGAATTTTGTTGAGGATTTTTGCATCTAAGTTCATGAGGGATATAGGTCTATAATTTTCTTTTCTTGTGGTATGTTTACCTGGTTTTAGTATCAGGGATATGGTGGTAGCTTCATAGAATGAATTTGGTAGTATTCCATCCTTTTCTATGTTCTGAAATACCTTTAGTGTTTGTGGTGTTAACTCTTCTCTGAAAGTTGGTAGAACTCTGCAGTGAAACGGTCCTGACCAGGGCTTTTTTTGTTGGGAGTTTTTCGATTACCTTTTCAATTTCTTCTTTTGTTATGGGTCTATTTAGTTGTTCTACCTCTGTTTGTGTTAGTTTAGGTAGGTAGTGTGTTTCTAGGAATTCATCCATTTCTTCTAGATTTTCAAATTTGAGTATAGTTTTTCATAGTAATCTGATACGATTCTTTTAATTTCAGTTGGGTCTGTTGTAATATCGCCCATCTCATTTCTTATTCAGGTTATTTGCTTCCTCTCCTATTTTTCTTTTGTCATTTTGGCCAATGGTTTATCAATTTTGTTGAGTTTTTCAAAAAACCAGCTTTTGGTCTTGTTATTTCTTTCAATTGTTTTTCTGTTTTCTATTTCATTTAGTTCAGCTCTAATTTTTATTATTTGTTTTCTTCTGGTGCCTGTGGGTTTCTTTTGTTGCTCTCTTTCTATTTGTTCAAGTTGTAGGGATAATTCTTTGATTTTGGCCCTTTCTTCTTTTTGGATGTGTGCATTTATTGATATAAATTGACCGCAGAGTACCGCTTTTGCTGTGTCCCAAAGGTTCTGATAGGAAGTGTTTTCATTCTCATTGGACTCTCTGAATTTCTTTATTCCATCCTTAATGTCTTCTATAATCCAGTCTTTTTTGAGCAGGGTATTGTTCAGTTTCCAAGTGTTTGATTTCTTTTCCCTGCTTCTGCTGTTACTGATTTCCACTTTTGTGGCCTTATGGTCAGAGAAAATGCTTTGTAATATTTCAATGTTTTGGATTCTGCTAAGGCTTGCTTTATGACCTAATATGTGGTCTGTTTTAGAGAATGTTCCATGTGCACTAGAAAAGAAAGTATAGTTGGTTGCTGTTGGGTGGAGTGTTCTGTATATGTCTACGAGGTCAAGTTGGTTGATTGTGGCCTTTAGATCTTCGGTGTCTTTATTGAGCTTCTTTCTCAATGTCCTGTCCTTCACCGAAAGTGGTGTGTTGAAGTCTCTTACTATTATTGTGAAGCTGTCTATCTCACTTTTCAATGCTGGTAGAGTTTGTTTTATGTATCTTGCAGCCCTGTCATTGGGTGCATAAATATTTAATATGGTTATTTCTTCTTGGTGTATTGTCTCTTTAATGATTATATAGTGTCCTTCCTTATCCTTTCTGATGGATTTAACTTTAAAGTATATTTTGTCAGAAATTAATATTGCCACTCCTGCTCTTTTTTGATTGTTGTTTGCATGATATATTTTTTCCATCCTTTGAGTTTTAGTTTGTTTTTGTTTCTAAGTCTACTGTGTGTCTCTTGTAGGCAGCATATAGACGGATCTTGTTTTTTAATCCATTCTGTCACTCTCTGTCTCTTTATTGGTGCATTTAGTCCATTTACATTCAGGGTAATTATGGAAAGGTATGAATTTAGTGCTATCATTTTGATGTCTTTTTTTGTTTGTTGAGAGCTTCTTTTTCCCACTTGATTTTATGTGCTGATTAGATTTTCTTTATATATTGTCCTTTCCTCATTTGTTGTTGTTGATTTTTTTTCTGCTGAGTCCGTATTTTTCCTTTGTATTTTATTTTGATGAGTAGGATAGTTTGTCTTCTTTGTGGTTACCTCATTATTTACCCTTATTTTTCTAAATTTATAACTAACTTTTATTTCTTTGTATTGCCGCATCTTCCTCTCCATATGGAAGGTGTATGATTAGATCTTAGTCCCCCTTTGTTATTTTAATGTTGTCTTCTCTTATATAATAATGTTGCCGCTACCCTGTGTTGGGCTTTTTTTTTTTTTTAATCTTGCTTTTTTTTTTGAATTTTCCTGTCTGGGTTGACTTCTGGTTGCTCTGCCCAGTGTTCTAGTCTTGGGTCGATACCTGATACTGATTTTCTAATCAAAGAACTCCCTTTAGTATTTCGTGTAGTTTTGGTTTGGTTTTTACGAATTCTCTCAACTTGTGTTTATCTGGAAATGTCTTAATTTCACCTTCGTATTTAAGAGACAGTTTTGATGGGTATTTGATTCTTGGCAGGCAATTTTTTCCTTCAATTTTTTAAATGTGTCATCTCATTGCCTTCTTGCCTGCATGGTTTCTGTCGAGTAGTCCGAGATTATTCTTATTGGCTCTCCCTAGTAGGTGACTTGTCTTTTATCCCTCGCTGCTCTTATAATTGTCTCCTTATCTTTGGTTTGGGCAAGGTTGATTATAATATGTCTTGGTGACTTTCTTTTAACATCTACCGTGTGTGGAGTTCGATGAGCACCTTGGATAGATAACTTCTCATCTTTCACATTATCAGGGAAGTTTTCTGCCAACTAATCCTCAACAATTTCTCTGTATTTTCTGTTATCCCACCCTGTTCTGGTACTCCAATCACTCGTAGATTATTTCTCTTGATAGAGTCCCACATGATTCTTAGGGTTTCTTCATTTTTTTTAATTCTTTTATCTGATTTTTCTTTAAATATATTAGTGCCAAGTGATTTATCTCTGAGTTCAGAAATTCTAGCTTCTACTTGCTCATTTCTGCTCCTCTGACTTTCTCTTAAGTTATCTAATTCTGTAATGTTATTTTTAATCTTCTGAATTTTTGATTGCCGTCTGTCTATGGATTTTTCCAGCTTATTAAACTTTTTCATTATGTTCCTGAATAATCCTTCTGAGTTCTTCAGTTGCTTTATCTGTGTGTTTCTTGGCTTGTTCTGCGTATTGCCTCATTTCCTTCCTGATGTCTTGAAGGGTTCTGTATATTAAACTTTTGTATTCTGCATCTGGTAATTCCAGGAATGCACTTTCATCTAGAAGATCCCTGGATTCTTTGTTTTGAGAGCCTGTTGAGGTGATCATGGTCTGTTTCTTTATGTGACTTGATATTGACTATTGTCTCTGAGCCATCAATAAGTTGTATTACTTAATGCTTGCTTACTGTGTCGTAGCTGCTTGCTTTGTTTTGGTATACCCCTATGGGTTGCTTGAGTGAGCTAGCTTGATTATTTTCACCTTTGGAGCTCTGGTGTCCTGTCCCCAGCTGGCTAGAGCTGTTATCAGGTATATCAGTCTAGGAGTTCATTCAGTTTTCTTGTATGAATTCAGCTCAGGTTTCCAGGTAGCTGATATCAAGTGTGTGGTACAGGCTCTGTCCTACAGTCTTAGAGGGCAGGGGTGATTGGTGTATATACCTGTATCTAAATGCAGCAGGGGGTCACACTCTGAACAAGGCAGGGGGCTGAGAACCGACCCCAAGTGTCTCTGAGGAAAACATGTCTCTTCCGTAGAGCGTGCTGGTGGGTGGGGCTCTGCAGAGGGACCATGGACACCCAAAGATTTTGTTGTAAGGACTGGGAGGTACCAGTTTTCCCTGGGCCCCTGTCGCAGGTGGCTGGGCAACCCAAGTGGAGCCACCAGTCCTTAGGTCCCTATTGTGGGTAGGTAAGGACCTTGTTTAATAGGCAAAGCAATGTTAAATGTCAAATGCCCACCTCTCCACCGTACCGCTGAAATGGTTGGAGTTTGCCAACAAGGGCCTATTCTCCCGAAATAGGCCCACACAGGTCCATGCAGAAGGGAAAGGTGCTCAAGGTCCACGGATGGTTTATGCCTGGATAGGAGCTGCTTCTGTCCTGAGCTCCCCCCAGTCAATGGAGCTGGCAAATTATTTTTTCCCCCAGTTGGAAATTTTTTCCTTCCCCATGGCCGGGAGGGTGGCTGCAGGTGCTCACCAGGGTCTATCTCAGGCCTAGGGATTCAGCTGCTGAAGCTGGGTTGGAGGTGGGGGGCAGCACTTTTGCCGAGAGCGCCCTTCTCCTCAGGTTCCGGAGGTGTGAGTGGGCTGTGTGGCTGCTGCTTCTCTCTGAGGAAACTGCGACCGATCCCTAGGACCAGCCCGCTGCCGCCGCTCTGGGAATGGTGCCTGAGGGCTCCCCGCGATTCAGGCCCAGTAACTCCTCTCCTCCTCTGAACGGCCTCTTCCTTCCCCTGCTCCTCAGTTCGTTGTCTAAGCTTGCCTTTGATGCTCAGGGCTCCCAGCATGTCACAAATATGCTCGTTTCACTTGTTTTTTTGGGTCTTTGTTGCATAGAGTGCTCTATAGAAACGTCTGTCTATTCTGCCATCTTGGCTCCACCTCGAACTTTTTTTTGTGTGGGAATTTTGTCAGGCTCTGTTGATACATAATACTTCGAGGCAGTGCTATGTTATTTTTGAGCTCTGTTACAACCTCAGAAACTTAAAACTTACTGGAAAGTTATAGATTCTCAGGAGAAGAGGAAGAAGCTTAGTGAAAAGTCAGCCTACGTATTCTGAGGAGTAAAGTATGTGTAGTGAGGGATAAAACTTAAAGAACAAATAAGAACTTAGAATAGAAAAAGAAATCAGAAATCTGGGTAGTTTACCAATTTGATTTTCCAGGTTGCTTCCCCATTTTCAACTTTACCTTAGGTTACCTAGCTATTCTCTTGGAACTGGTAACTGATTTTGAAATCTTTGTTATCAGGATATTAGTAAAATATGTATTGACTTATCATAAAGGTTGTGTGTTAGAGTGATACATTAAGAAGAAACTGCTGAAGAGTTTTTTTCTTCAACTATGAAATATTTGGTAAATGCAAAGGTTGTAAATTAATATTTTTCAAGACTTCGAAGCAGAGAGTATGATATAATCACATTTGCATTTGGAAGGCTTATACTGGTGATGGTATAAGGACCATACAAAGAAGACAGAAGAGAACACAGGCAGATCATGCAGGAGGCTATTGCAGTAGTCCAGATAAGAGATGGTGGCTTGGAATAGGGTGGTCGCAGTGGGAACTGGAAGAAGCGGATGGATTTAAGAAATGGTTAGAAGGTAGGACCTTAGGGCTTATTGATCGATTAAGGATCCGTGGTGGCAGAGTTGGTTAAGTGCTTGGCTGCTAACTGAAAGGTCAGAAGTTTGAACCCATCAGTGGGTATATGGGAGAAAAGACCTGGTGATTTGCTCCTGTAAAGATTACAGCGTAGGAAACCCTATGGAGCAGTTCTGCTCTGTTACACAGGGTCACTTTGAGTTGGAGTCACTTGACGACACACAGCAACCCTGGAAGATTGGATTGATGTGTAGAAGAGGGTAAGAGAGAGAGGAATCAGGAATGATCAATAAGATTTCTTGTTTGAAAAGCTGTGTGGATGGTGATGCAGTTCCTGAGATGTGGAATACTGGAAGAGGATGGGCGTGTTGAGTTTGAGGGGTCCATTAGATGTGGAGCTGTTCTGGGTTTGAGAGAGAGTCTTGAGCACAGAGATGGAAACTCTCGTCCTGCAGAGTAGATGAAATCCAAGGGTTAGGAAGGTAGGGCCCGAAAGGCTCCCGGCTCTACTCATTCTATATAAATACTACTTGGCTGCACATAGTAGAAGCTGTGTTTTTAAATATCCCTAAAAACCAGACCCACAGCCGTCAAGTTGATTTCGACTTATCGCGACCCTATAGGAGAGAGTAGAACTGTAATCTTTATGGAGGCTGACTGCCACATCTTTCTCCCGCTGAGTAGCTGGTGGGTTTGAACCGCCAACCTTTTTCATTAGCAGCTAGCACTTAATCAGTGTGCCACCAGGGCTCCTTTTTAAAAAATATAATAGCTATTAATCGTTAACTAACTTTATTAACTCGGGTACTGCACTGAGTCCTTTAAATCCATTATTTTATTTAGTCTTCCTATTACCCCTATGAAAACCCTGGTGGTGTAGTGGCTAAGTGCTACAGCTGCTAACCAAAAAGGTCAGCAGTTCAAATCCACCAGGCACTCCTGGGAAACTCTATGGGGCAGTTCTGCTCTGTCCTGTAGGGTTGCTATGAGTCGGAATCGAGTCAAAGACAGTGGGCTTTATTACCCCTATGGAGCCCTGGTGGTGCGGTGGTTAAGAGCTACGTCTGCTAATCAAGAGGTCAGCAGTTCCAATTCACCAGCCGCTCCTTGGAAACCCTATGATGCAGTTTTCCTCTGTCCTATAGGGTTGCTATGAGTTGGAATTGACTCAGTGGCAACGGGTTTGTTTTTTTGGCATTAACCCTATAAGCCATTCATTCATTTATTTTTGAATTTATTGAGTATTTATCGCAGAATGTCACGTAGAATATTAGGTGCCATATAGAAAGACCTGTATGCCTTTCTTTCATGCACTTTAAAAAATGATTTCCTTTTTTTTTATTGAGAATATATACAGTAAAAACATAAATCGATTCAGGTTTTTACGCGTACAATTCAGTGACATCAGTTACATTCTTTGAGTTGTGCAACCATTCTCACTCTTATTCTGAGTCATCTTTTATGCATTTTAATAAATTGAAAAAAAAATGCAATTTAGGGCACATATAAAGTTAACAGGTTTTATTGCTAAATTGAGTTTCCTAAGACTAAAGCCAAAACCGAACCGAAGTGGTTGCTGTTGAGTTGGTTCTGACTCATAGCGACCCTATAGGACAGAGTAGAACTGCCCCAGGGGATTCGCAAGGAGCGGCTGGTGGATTCAAACTGTCGACCTTTTGGTTAGCAGTCAGGCTCTTGGACACTGCGCCACCAGGGCTCCATCCTAAGACTAGACATTTAAAAAGTATCAACTATATTTTCTAGGTATGATTTACATATTCTTAACTTTTATAAGGAGCCCTGGTGGCGCAAAGGTTAAGTGCTCGGCTGCTGAAAGGTTGGCAGTTCAAACCCACTCAGCAGCTCTGAGGGAGAAAAGACCCGAAGATCTGCTCCTGTAAAGATGATAGCCTAGGAAACCCTATGGGGCAGCTCTGTTCTGTCTCATTAGGTCGCTGTGAGTTGAAAATCTACTCTGTGGCACAACAACAACTTTTATAGAGTTTAAATTGGCAGTTCACGTGCCAAATTCAGAATCTCGTGTATTGTTTCCAATTCATGTCTGTCTGTTTTTTTCATTTTCTTATCAGTATCATTCTGAGAGCAGGAGTTTCTAATTTTAATGAAGTCCAATTATTTATCATTGTTTTTCTTTTATAATTCATGCTTTTTGTGTACTGGCTAAAGAATTTTTGCTTAACTCTTGGTTTTTAATGTACCTTCCCCAAATTATTCCTAAACTCTCCACCATTCCTATCACTGGGCAAAAATGACAGGTAAAGGCCCAGAGGCCAGATCCTGTCCTTTGCCTATTTTTTTTTTTTTATTAACTTTTATTGAGCTTCAAGTGAACGTTTACAAATCAAGTCAGTCTGTCACATATAAGTTAATATACATCTTACTCCTTACTCCCACTTGCTCTCCCCCTAATGAGTCAGCCCTTCCAGTCTCTCCTTTCGTGAAAACTTTCGCAGCCTCCAACTCTCTCTATCCTCCCATCCCCTCTCCAGACAGGAGATGCCAACACAGTCTCAAGTGTCCACCTGATACGAATAGCTCACTCTTCATCAGCATCTCTCTCCCACGCACTGTCCAGTCCCTTTCATGTCTGATGAGTTGTCTTCGGGAATGGCTCCTGTCCTGTGCCAACAGAAGGTTTGGGGACCATGACCGCCGGGATTCCTCTAGTCACAGCCAGACCATTAAGTCTGGTCTTTTTATGCGAATCTGGGGTCTGCATCCCACTGATCTCCTGCTCCCTCAGGGGTTCTCTGTTGTGCTCCCTGTCAGGGCAGTCATCGATTGTGGCCGGGCACCAACTAGTTCTTCTGTTCTCAGGGTAATGTAGGCCTTTGCCTATTTTTGTAAATAAAATTTTATTGTAACCCAGCCAAGCCAACCTTTTACATACTGTGCATAGCTGCTTTTGTGCTACAGGCTGAGATGAGTAGTTGCAACAGAGTAAAATGGGCCTCAAAGCCTAAAATATTTACTGTTTGGTCTTTTATAGGAATAGTTTGGTGATCTCTTAGGAAATTAGTCTCCCCCATCCTGCTTTTTTCTTGGAGAATTTTTTCCTGGAGCCCTTTGCTGTTCTGTGTCTGTCTGGACAGGTTGTTGTTAAAATCTGTGTAGCTGTTGTCCTGAGAGCTCTTGTTCCTACCCTCCTGATCCCCTGTTTCCTGGATCTTACCTCTGTCTTGTTTTATTCCATTCCCTCCTTCTGATGGAGGGTATCCTCCGTAGAGTTCTAAGAGAAAACAGTGCATGAGAAGTAAATTATTTGAGACCACTGCATTCTGGTCTCACACTTAATAGTTAGTTTTCCTTGATACAGAATTCCAGGCAGTCACTTTCCCTGAGAACTTGGGAAGTGTTGCTTTATACTGCTGTCCAGCTTCCAGGGCTTCTATGATAAACCTGAGCACTTCGTGATTTGTAGTTTGTTGTGACCTGTTTTTCTTTTCTGCAAACTTTTTTGATCTTTCTTATCCCCAGTGTTCTAAAATGTCCTAAAGATGTGCCTTGGTACTGGTTTTTAAAATCAAATATGCTGGTATTCAGTAGGTCCTTTTAATCTGAAAACTCACGTTGTTCAGTTCTAGGATAGTTTTATGATTATCTTCTGTCATTTCCCTTTTGTAGAATGTGAATATACATTAACTGAATGTTAGACCTCTTGGATTAATACTTAGTTTTTTCAGTTTTTTTCTTTTTCTGGTTTCTTTTATGTGCTTTCTTGTCCTTTATATTTAAAAATATTAATGATTTTTTTTTACTTTTTTCCTCTGGAAAATTGCAAACATATACAATAAAAGAATAATGTAGTAAGCCACTCCCCCAAGTACCTGTCATTCATCCTCAACAATTCAACTTGTGGGCAAGCTCTTCAATTTTGAAGCAGATCCCATGCAGCATACTGTTACATCCGTAAATATTTTGGAAATATATTGGAAATATTTATGACTGTAATGGTATAAAATGAGATAAAAACTTTCACTATAAAAAAACTAATTTTATAATTACTATTATAAAAATTGAGGAGTCCTGGTGATGCAGAGGTTAAAGCACTTGGCTGTTAGCCGGAAGGTTGGTGATTCCAAGCCAAGAGGCCGCCCCAGGGGATGAAGACGTGGCAGTCTGCTTCTGAAAGATTCATAGCCTTGGAAGCCCCATGGGGCAGTTCTGCTGCCTCCTGCAGGGTGGCTGTGAGTTGGGATCAACTTGACGGCAGTGGGCTTGGTTTTGGTATTATAAAAATTAGTCATTTTTTAAAAATAATTTTTTTTAAATTACACTTCAGGTGAACGTTTACAGAACAAATCAAACAATTAATACACAAATTACTTTGTGATATTGATTGCCAACCCTGTGATGTGTCCACAGGCTCTCCTTCTTGACCTCGGGCTACACATTTTCGTTCGTCCAGTTTTCCTGTCTTCTCCTCTGGGCTTTGGGGCTGGAGTGCCCATTCAGTTTCATATACGTGGTTGAACTATGTGTGTTGTTTGTTTTAAAGGCCTGTCTAATCTTTGGCTGAAGGGTGAACTTCAGGATTGACTTCAGAGGAGAAAATCTACGTGGAAAGAAAATTGCCAGTTTTTTGGTATACAGTTGCAAAAGAGTTCCTACCTTTAAGAAACACTCATAATTACAGTTCAGGGTGGTTAAATGCTCTAATAGAGGTTAAGTGTCAAGTTCTCAGATTATACATGAGATAGGGAAATTACTCAGCTGAAGTGGGCCCTGGAAAGTTTCTTAAAGGCAGATTTTCTTGGACTGAGACTTAGAATATAGTGAGAGTTGGTGAATGGGTAGGAGAGGGGAGGTAAGGAAAAGAGAAATATTTTAAGTAGAGAAACCAGTTAGGATAAAGGCAGAGTATTGAAAGCAATTTTATGTGTTCAGTGACCTCTAAGTAAAGGGAAGTTACTAGATTGTGATGTCAGGGAAAGGAATTCCATGAGGAGAGGGAGCTGGAGAGGTGCTCTAGCCTAGGTTGGATCATGGAAGCTTGGTGTGCCGTGTTACCAGTGAGCCTAACCTGAATGCTGTCTGTTGTGGGAAACATCAAACAACTTTAGATACAAGAGGGACATGGTCAATTTTTTTACTTAGGTAGTTTTTTTTTCCTGCATTCGATGAGGAAAAGACCGGTGATTCTAACCTTCTTGAGGTCAAGAACTTTGTGTTTTGGTCACTGCATCCTCAGAGCCTAGAACAGTGCCTACCAAAGAGAAAACATTCAGTCAGAAATGTTAGTAAGGCATCATAGCTGCACTATTGACAGGCCTCCAGTACACGTCTGAGTCCTCACCTCACCACTGGTTAGCTGTGTGACCTTAAGCAGATTTGTTAATTACCGTTTGACTCAGTTTCCTTACGTAGAAAATGGGGAGAACAGTAGAGCTTGTCTAATCAGGTTGAGGATGCTTATATATATACATATATATGTAAATATTCATAGTAGAAAGCAAGGATTTATACGAAGGAGAGCTGCTGAGAGCCTGATCCCAGCGCGTTTGTAAGGCTGCACAGGATTGGATGGATGCAGGACATACTCAGGAGCACAGTTGGACAGGATGTGGTGAGTAAGGGAGAAGAAAGAGTTCATTTCCTGACTTAATGATCAGGAAACTGATAGGTTCCCCCCACAGTAAGTAGAGTCTTTGGTATGTTGAGAAAAAAAGGGCATCGATTCACTATGGCAAACTCTCTTTGGACATTTGTTTGGCTTTTCTCTGATTCCTCTTTTTCCTCTTTGGAGTCTGTTCTTGATAGAAACGAATGAGGGTGCAAGACTGTCTCCAGTTTGTGGAGGTTATGGCTGTGAGGCTCCTCACTTCCCCTGTCTTTTTTTGTTTACGTGTCTTCCCTGCCCCATTTTTTCTCTACCCGCTTTTCCCGGGGTGGAAGATGAGAGAAAGGATGTTTCAAACTTGTTTGGCCTTGGCTACAGCCTAGGTTGCTGTTTCACAGTCGTAGTATTAAGGGAAAACTTTGGAGAGGATATTAAAACATATGCCAGGAAATTGTCCACTTGTGCAGTTGGGTTCACCTGAGCCAGGGTTCCATGCTGGGGTAGTGCTTTTAGTGAAGGGAGTGGGACTGGATACCCCTGAGAATCTGAGAAGGAGCCTTAAGCTATCTGCTCCAACCCTGAAATTCCTTTGAAATCTTTATTTTTTTTCATTTTAAAAGTTCATGTGAATTTTGCATTCATCCCCGTTTGTTTTAATACAAATACAACTTTCCTCCCTAATCTTTTACCAAAACTAGTGCTTCAACCGTAACAACGATTGTAAGGATGGCTCAGGACCAGGCAGTGGTCTGTTGTGCATAGGGTCGCTATGAGTCGGAACCAACACGACAGCACCTAACAACAACAATGCTTCAGGAATATAAAACCTTTCATTTTCTTGTGTCTTCTCATATTTTTGCATACTATCTCATTCCCCAGTTTAAGAAGTGTAAACCACAAGGATTTGGGCCCCAACCCATACTATTGAAGGTCTTCTGCTTATTTCTCATGATGAGAGTTGGCTTTTTGGCTACCTGGGTTCCAGCTTCTGTTCCTCAACACATTAATTAGGCTTCTTTCTAAATCTTTGGAGCAGCACTGTTGATCATAAATAATTTGTACTAAAAGCTTTCTGTTTCCCAGAGTGTGTTAATGAATGCAGTTATTCTTCAGAATTCCTTGTCTGGATAGCCATGTACAGATAGTAGTCAGCGTTTATTGAACTCTGACTGTGTGCCAGGTTCTCTTCTTGCCCCTTTCATCGTAATGTTATTAGTTATGCTGGGTGTTAAAACAGAGACTGAGCTTGTGGAATACATGCTAACATTATTATTGTTTTTAATTAACAGATTTCAACACTAAACTTGCACAATGTCTTTGAAACCAAGAGTAGTAGATTTTGATGAAACATGGAACAAACTTTTAACGACAATCAAAGCTGTTGTCATGTTGGAATACGTCGAAAGAGCAACGTGGAACGACCGCTTCTCGTATCCTTTCAGTGGCTCTTGATGAATGCTCTGGGACTGATGAGCTTGTTGAAAAGTGAGAACATGTTTAAGCTTATATAGGAAGAAGAAATTTCCAGCGTAACTAATTTCGAATATATTATCATATAGCAAATTTGCAAGTTGATCACCTGTTTTGTGGAAATCAACAAACTTTGATGGCCTTTCATTCAACAAGTACTTTTTGAGCACTTAGTATATGCATTACTTTAGGCACTGCGAGGAATACAGTTCTAAACAAAAGAAACCCCTTCCCCTTCATTTTAATAAGGGAAACAGCCAATAAACAGATGAAAAATAAAATAAATGTATGTATCTAATGTCAGTGCTTCAAATATAACAGACAGTGATGAATACTGCAGAGAAAAATAAATGAGGGTGAGGGCATGGAGAATGTTTGGAGTAGCTCTTTTAGAGAGGCCGATCAAGCAAGGTCCGCTTCCTTGAGGAAGGTGATATTGGAGCAGAGACCGGGACAAAGTAAGGGAGCAAGCCATGCATATATGTGGGAGAAGAATGTTACAGGCAGAGAGAACAGCATGTGCAAAGGCTGTGAGATAGAAACATGCTTGACAGGCTTGAGGAATGGCAGAGAGGGTGCAGTGAATGAAGGAGGTGGTAAGAGATGAGGTCAGAAGGTAGCCAGAGGCCAGATGATAGGGATTCTATAGGCTGTGTTTAGGGCTTTGGATTTTATATTAACTGTGGAAAGAAGTCTTGGTTAATTAAGAGCAAGATAGTGACATAATCTTATTAACTCCACATTTGTTAATTGGGAGACTAACACATAGCTAGGCAGGCACATAGCTGTAAAAGTCCAGACTGGTCGTTTCTCTAGGACAGTCTGAAACCCAGTAGCCTAAATTCCTTCCTAACAGCAATCTGCTGGACCTACCAACTCAGTGGTTGCCCTGTCTGTGTGGAGCATATGTTCTTTAGGAAAGATTTGATTTCCCAAGACGGTGATTGAATGTGTTCTTAACACCCAACTCAGTTGTTTATATGAAGGTGAAAGCTGAGGCAAGAACAGTAGAGCTCTTTCAGACCTTCAGGAAACCATTTAATTCTTTACAACTGCAGTTGTTGATGAGGAGCATTGTTGGGATACCTACATCCTGGGCACTGAAAGAAGATAGATAAAAGGATGGTAACGTTTCTGTAAGCCTGCGTAGTTTGCAAGAGCTTTTATATTTATTTCATTTGATACTCCGGACAAGCTTGTCAGATCAGTGGGGCAGATATAATTATTGTCTTTATGAATCAGATGAGGAAACTGACAGAGTTAAAGGGACTTGCCCAAGGTCGTGCAGGTAGTAACTGATGGAACGCAGGCCCGAACGCAAGGCTTTCGACATCCGATTCCCTGTGCTTTCCATACATTTGGAGGATAATTAATAAGGAGCCTGTCTTTGAAGCGCTTATTATCGTCTCTTAAATTAGATAGCTTATTTTTCTGTGGAACATCATAGATTATTTTTGGGCAGGAATCTTAAAAATTGAGAAGAGTGTTAATGATTACTTGTATGTTTGTGAAGTTGGGCTAGGCAGGCACATAGCTGTTTTTAGGAATGTTTTAACCGAAATAAGGAGCAGAGAGGGAAGAGAAGAGTTGGCCAGAGAAGACCATAAGAAGAGGGGAAATAATAATTGTGTTCTTTCTTTAGTGTTGTAGGGAAGAGACAGTTAATTGGTTGCTTCATAAATGGCTTTGAAATAAACCAACTTCCCTGGAAAGTGACCCTTTCGGTCCCTGTTATTTCTAAGAAGTTTATTGTTTGATCCATCTAAGGTGGTTCAGTTATTCTTGACCTAATGATGAAGTCTCTCCTCTCAAAAAAAAAAAAAAAAGAAGAAATCTGCAAAAACAGTAAAGTTAAGAATGCAACCTCTCGCTTTAAATTTTGTTTTGGAAAATAAAGGGCTGTGTTACTAATTGTTCTAAAGTAAAATTCTCTCCCGTTCATTTGCCCAAGAATTTAAGGTTAACTTCTGACCTGCAAAGCTCCAAGTAGACATATTACAGGTCATAAAACTTTAATATTCAAAAATGAAACAAGACACTCAAAATCTCATACCACTATATATATTACTATTGGATTTTTTATAAAGCACTTTATTTTTTTGAGTGTGAAGTACCATACATATATGGAAGAGTTTGTAAGATATACATGTACTATTGAATAAATTTCTGGGGTTATTGAATAAATAATGGTAAAGCAGACACCTGCATAAACAGACACAGGTCAAGAAATAGGACGTTCACCAGCTCTCCCCCTTCTCCACTCTTACCCCCACTCCTAGGACCCAGCTCAGTTCACAGCCCCACTCCTTTCCCTTGGAGGAGGTAACCACTATCTTGATTTTGTGCCTATTGTTTCCTTTCTTTTTAAAAATAGTATAACTGCTTATGGACTGATGAGCAACATCATGATAAACGGAGAAAAGATTGACATTGTCAATGATTTCATTTTACTTGCATCCACAATCAACGCCCATGGAAGCAGTAGTTGGGATATAAATGACGCATTGCATTGGGCACATCTGCAAATACCTCTTTAAAGTACTAAAAAGCAAGGATGTCACTTTGAGGACTAAGGTATACCTGGCCCAAGCCATGATATTTTTAATGGCCTCATATGCATGCGAAAGCTGGACAGTGAATAAGGAAGACCGAAGAATTCATGCCTTTGAATCATGGCGTTGGCGAAAAACATGGAATATATCACGAGATGCCAGAAGAATGAACAAATCTGCCCTGGAAGAGGTAACAGCCAGAATGCTTCTTAGAAGCAAGGATGGCAAAACTTTGTCTCACGTACTTCAGACATGTTGTCAGGAGGGACCGGTCCCTGGAGAAGGACATCATGCTTGGTAAAGTAGAGGGTTAGCAAAAAAGAGGAAGACCGTCGATGAGATGGATGGACACAGTGGCTGTAACAGTGGGCTCAAACATAACAATGATTGTGAGGATGGCTCAGGAGAGGACCTGGCATTGTTTCGTTCTTTTGTACATAGGATCACAATGAGTTGGAGCCAACCTGACGACACCTAACAGCAACAATAACTGCCTATGAAAAAACCCTAAACAATAGTATTTTTTTTCTGATTTTCAACTTTATATAAATGGAATCATACTGTGTACCTTCTTTCATGTTATAGGTTTTTCTTTCAACATATGTGTGAATGTGTGAGATTAATTTGTTAGGAAGCACTTGACATATTTTTCATTTTATCTTATAAATGACCTTGTAAGGTTTGTATTGTTAGCCATATTTTAGTGTTGAAAATACTGTGGTCCAAGAGGTGTGAAATGACTTACTGATAGCATAAGATAGAATCCTAGGGTAGTAATGCCAGAGTTTCCTCATCCTCTTCAAATGGGTATGAGAAGGCTTGGTCTGCTTTGAAATGTTTAATCAATATAAGCATGGAAAATATTGAATTTCTCTCCAAAAATTTTTTATTGCATATAAGCTCCATGAAAGCAGTGATTCTTACCTATTTTGTTTTCTGCTGTATTCCCACACCTGGTATATATTGGTGCTTAGCATCTTGAGCTCAGTGTCTTCTTCCAGTCTCATTCCTGTTATTGGCAGAATTCAGTTCCTTGCTGTTGAAGGAGTGAGGTCCTCTTTCCTTATTGGTTGTTGGCCAGGAGTTGCTCCAGTGACTTGTCACTTTCCAGTTTTTGACCTGGCCCCTCCTTCTTTAGCACCAGCAGTGTCAAATCTTTCTTGTGCTTTGAATCTGACTTCCCCTTCTGCAGCTAGCTAGTGGTGGAGTGGAGGTAGGGAGGGTCTTTTCATTTGATTCGATTAGGCCTGCATGTATAATCCAGGATAATCTCTATTTTAGGGTCAACTGATAAAACTGATAGTAACCATAATTAAGGTGCTGAGTCCCTTTTGCTACATAAAGTAACCTAGAGGTGGAAATGACATATTTACAGTCTCGGGTTAGGTTGGGAAACACTGGGAGGCCATTTTAGAATCCTGTCTGTATCAAGTAATGATGATGCTCATGAGGAAAGCTTTATGACAGCATTGGTGAAGTCTCTAGAGTGGCTTGGAGTTTCCCCTTGTCTATCAGGTGTTTTTGTAAAATAAGATAGAGGCTAGATGTAGACAACAGTTACTATTTGTTTTTATAGGTTGGAGTTCTTTGGCTGTTTGGCTTTTATTTAGAGTTCTCTATTTAGTACCTATTAGGACAGATTCTCATACTGTATTAGGAAAATATAGATGCTCTCCTACCTAAGGACAAGTTAGATTCTATATGAATCCAAAATGATTAACCCGGGGGGATTTAAGATTGCCTTCCTTGAATGCGTTTCTCTCTAATAGGGAAGTGAGTTGGTTCTTCCAAGCTTTAAAACCAGGCATTACTATTGTCCTCATTTCTAATTTACTTTCTATCAGGCATCTTTTTCTAACATAGATTAGTTGTAACTACATTGAAAAATGTTGAGGCAGGTAAATCTCTACCCTTGGTATCTTCACAAGTTTTAGAGGGAGAAATTCTTAGTAACCATGGCATCTATACTTACCACCCTGTCACTCCTTCTGAGATTGTACAGACTGGAAAAGGTTTTGTCTGCAGCCGTCTCTGGCTCTGGTGCATTAACAACGCTTCCTCCGTGTTCGCTTAAATCAGGTTAATAGAGATCTGATGTTGATGCTGAGTCTGTAGATAGACACTCGAAGGTTTTTCCGTTTCTGTCAGTCGCTCTTTATTGTTGCTTGCTATGATTCATGATTTCACAGATACTACATTTTTTACATGTTGCATTTTTTGTTCTTTCTCTTTAGGATGTTCCTTTTTATGTTCCTTGTCTTACCATTTTCAATTTTTTAAAAATCTGTATTTTTATTTCCATTGTAAACTCATAGTTTTTTATCTTGCTACGTAATAGACCTAATAATGTTAAAACTCAAAATTAAGCACAATCATAGGGAGTACATTTTACTAAAGAAAATGAACTCAGATAAAAAACCTTGCTGCTGGCTGGCTAGTACTGCTTTTTGGTTGTAACAGAGTTCGGAACTTTCACTCTAAAACACAGCTTTTTTCTGACTGAAAATTTAAGTGGCAAGTCTAGAGGAGTTTTTGTATGCTGCTCCCCCAAAGAGTGACTTAAAACATGACCCTTTAAACTAGAGAGTCTTTAAATCTAACCTCCAGTTATTTCCCTTTTTTTTTTTTTGTCTTTTTAAGTGTGTTGTCTATAGCCAAATAATAATCGAATGCTAGAAGTTGAAAATTCTCTTCTTGAGAGCACTTCCTGTGGGCTAAACATTTCCGGAGTCACTGGATATTTGAATAGATTAGAGAAAAAGAAAATAATTGGAAAATATCTTTTAGGTGTTGTTGTTAGGTGCCATCGAGTCGGCTCTGATTCACAGCGACCCCGTGTACAACAGAACAAAACACTGCCCAGGCCTGTGCCGTCCGTACAGTCGTTGCTGTGCCTGAGCCCTTCGTTGTAGCCACTGTGTCAATCCATCTCATCTTCGAGTCTTCGTCCCTTTTGTTGACCCTGTGCTAAGGATGATGTCCTTCTCCAGGGGCTGGTCCCTCCTGATAACATGTCCAAAGTACAGGAGACAAAGTCTCGCCATTCTCACTACCAAGGAACACTCTGAGTCTTTTTCTTCCCAAACAGACTTTTTTGTTCTTCTGGCGGTCCATGGTATGTTCAACATTTTTCGCCAACACCATAATTCAAAGTCATCAATTCTTCAGTCTTATTCATTGTCAAGCTTTGATATGCATATGAGGCCATTAAAAATATCATGGCTTGGGTTAGGCACACCTTAGTCCTCAAAGTAACATCTTTGCTTTTTAATACTTTAAAGATGTCTTTCGCAGCAGAGGAAGCCCTGGTGGTGTAGTGGTTAAGTGCTACAGCTGCTGACCAAAAGGTCAGCAGTTCGAACCCACCAGGCACTCCTTGGAAACTCTATGGGGCAGTTCTACTCTGTCCTATAGGGTCACTATGAATTGGAGTCAACTCGATGGCAATGGGTTTGGGTTTTTTTTTTTTTTTTTTTCCGGTTTTGTGGCAGATTTGCCTGGTGCAATGTGTCATTTGATTTCTTGACTGTTGCTTCCTTGGGCGTTGCTTGTGATCTTTTAGGTAGTTGGGTAACTAAATTAACTGAGGCTCAAAACCGTGATGAATTAATAAGAGTTTTTAAAGGTTGACTCCATTAATTAAAAAAATATGTAATAATATGTGAATGTGTTCTCACTGGAGAAGAGTCAAACAATACAGAAGTACTGTTAATAAAATGAAATGAGAAAGTTTCCCTGTTTTCCCTCTGCCATGCAGATCATTTGTCCCTAAGCAGAAGGTAAGGCCTGTGATACTAGTGTTTCTAGTCAATTTTGTTTACATGTACATAATTTTGGTTTTGTAAAACAGTTGGTGTATAGTTAGCATATCATGCTTAAATTATGCTATTGAATCATTTAAAATTTTTCAGTAAGGTGTGTATTCTAGAAATAAATCTATATGTAGCTTAATGAAAAAATAGTTGGAGCAAATAATATCACCATCATGTTGGATGAAAAGTGTGGAAATATGTATTCAGAACTTGAAGTTATTAAGTACATTCCAGCTTTGCTAAAAGGATAGTTGATCTAGATCCCAGTCTCATCTAGTCGTTTTATTTTTTAAAAATTTGTAGACTTTATCTTTTAGAAAAGTTCTAGGTGAACAGAAAAATTGTGCAAAAAGTACAGAGCTCCCACATGCCTGCTTTCTCCCCGACCCACCGCAGCTCCCGGTGTTACTAACATCTTGGATTGGTATGGCACACGTTACAGTTGATGAGCCAGTATCGATATGTTGTTATTAACTGAGGTTCGTAGTTTACATTCGGGTTTATGCTTTATGTTCTGTAGTTCCATGAGTTTTGGCGAGTGAATTATTTTGTCTGTCCACCATTACAGTGTCATACAGAATAGTTTCACTGCCCTTAAAAATATACAGTGCTCCACCTATTCACTCCCCCCGCCCGCCACTCTGGACCCCTGTCAATCAATGATCTTTTTACTGTCTCTAGTTTTGCCTATTCCAGAATGACATATAACTGGAATCATACAGTATATAGTGTACTCAGACTGGCTTCTTTCACTTAGTGATAGGCATTTAAGGTTCCTCCCTGTCTATCATAAAGAGCTGTGGTGCCGTAGTGTCGAAGCATTTGGCTGCTAACCAAAAGGTTGGCCGTTAGAACCCACCGGCTGCTCCTCAGGAGAAAGATGTGACAGTCTTCTGTAAAGATTTGTTGTTGTTGGATGCCATTGAGTAAATTCCAACTCGTAGCGACCCTATGCCTGACCTGCACCGTCCTCACAATCCTTGCTGTGTTCGAGTCCATAGTTGCAGCTACTGTGTCAGTCTGTCTCATCGAGGGTCTTCCTCTTTTTTGCTGCCATCTACCTTACCAAGCATGATGTCCTTCTTCAGGGACTGGTCCCTCCTGATAACATGTCCAGAGAACCTGAGACGAAGTCTTGCCATCCTCAGTTCCAAGGAGCGCTCTGGCTGTACTTCCTTCAAGACAGACTTACTCTCTTCTGGCAGTCAATGGTATATTCAGTATTCTTCGCCAACACCATAATTCAAAGGCATCGATTCTTCTTTGGTCTTCCTTATTCACAGTCCAGCTTTTGGATACATATGAAGCAACTGAAAATATCATGGCTTGGGTCAGGTGCACCTTAGTCCTCAAAGTGACATCTTTGCTTTTCAACACTTTAAAGAGGTCTTTTGCAGCACATTTGCCCAATGCAGTATATCGTCTGATTTCCATGATTGTGGATCCAAGTAAAATGAAATCCTTGATGACTTCAGTATTTTCTGCATTTATCATGATGTTGCTTGCAACGATTTTTGTTCCTTTATGTTGAGATGCAGTCCATACCGAAGGCTGAATTTGCAGCCTTGGAAACCCTATGGGGCAGTTCTACTCTGTCCTGTAGGGTTGCTGTGAGTCTAAATTGACTCAGTGGCAATGGGGTGGGGCATGTCTGTTATGGCTTGATAGCACATTTCTTTTTATTGCTGAATAATAGTCTATTATACGGATGTATCACGGTTTATCTATTCACCTATTGAAGAACATGTTGGTTGCTTCCAGTTTTGGGCAGTTATTAATAAAACTTAAAAACATTTGTGTGCAGGTTTTTTATAGTCATGCATCTCAACTCTTCTGTGTACTGTAAATAACTAGGAGTGTGATTGGTGAATTAAATGGTCAAACTCTGTTTCGCTTTGTAAGAAACTGCCATATTGTTCCAAAGTGTTCATACCATTTTGCATTCCTACCACTGGTGAGTGATAGTTCCTGTTTTTTCACGGCCTGGCAAGCAGTTGGTGGTGTCAGAGTTTTTTTATTTTAGCCATTCCATAGGTGTGTAGTGGTATCTTCTTGATTTAGTTTGTAATTCCCAAATTACATTTGATGTTGAACATCTTTTCATATGCTTATTTGCTATCTTTATATCTTCTTTGGTGAGGTACCCATTGAGGTGTTTTGCCCACTTTTTAATTCAGTTGTTTTCTTACGGTTGAATTTAAAGAGTTTTTATATTTCAGGTACAAGTCCTTTATCAGATATATCTTTTGCAAAGATTTTCTTCCAGCCCGTGGCTTATCTTTTTGCTCTCTACGCATGGGGTAATGTCACTCCTCTGACTTCGTTGGCTATTCTGGTCTTTTACTTTTCCATGTAAACTTTAGAATCAGCTTGTTGATTTCCACAAAGTAATTTGCTGGGGTTTTGATTTAGTCTTTTTTTAAAAAATGAAATTTCAGTGTAATATTAAAAAAATATATATATATACATACTCATAAATATAGAGATGAATTTTCACAAAGTGAGCATAGTTGTACATCCAGTAAATAGAACACCCATGGCATCCCAGAGGAGCCCTGGTGGCGAAGCGGTTAAGAGCTCAGGCTGCTAACGTTTGACAGTTCAAATCCACAGCCACTCCTTGGAAACCCTGTGGGGCAGTTCTACCCTGTCCTGTAGGGTAGCTATGAGTCGCAATCGACTTGATGGCACACAGCAACAACAACAACAAAGCATCCCAGAAGCTTCCTGGGTTCCCCGTCTCAGTCGCTAAAGGCAGCCATTCCTGATTTGTAACACATTTAATTCTGAGAACCTTTCTGAATTTGATTTTCCTTCAGTAAGTTTGCAATGAGTAATGAGATTGGTTATAAATTTCTATGGTCAAACAAAACAAAAAACCCTTGGAGATTTATGTTGTATAGTAAGTTAGAGTTTTTTTTTTTTTAAGGAATTTATAGTTGAAAAGTAGAGGGGCTCCAAACTGGATAAAGGAACTCAAATATATTACCTTGAAGCAACTTTCCTCTCCATTGATACCTTGAATCTACCCCATTTCATCAGATCATCATCAATTCTCTATAGAATTTATATCCATAGATATTTAAAATCCTTCTTTTTTTAAAAGGTGGTACATATTCAAATCTGTATTTTCTTTGTAAGAAGTTCTAATGGTGCTATGGTTACGTGCTCAACTGCTAACCAAAAGGTCGGTGGTTTGAACTCACCAGCTGCTCCGTGGGAGAAAAGATCTGGCAACCTGCTCCTGTAAAGATTAAACCAAAAAACCAAACCTGTTGCCGTCGAATCGATTCCAACTCATAGCGACCCTCTAGGACAGAGTAGAACTGCCCCATAGAGTTTCCAAGGAGCGCCTGGCTGATTCGAACTGCCGACCTTCTGGTTAGCAGCCGTAGCACTTACCTACTACGCTACCAGGGTTTCCCCTGTAAAGATTACAGCCTAGGAACCCCTATGGAACAGTTCTACTCTGTCCTATAGGGCCGCTATTAGTCGGAATCGACTCAATGGCACACAATAACAGCTTTCTTTGTAATATAGGGTATTTTGATGTATTATGTTATTGCTGATAAGTAGTTCTTATGTTCTGTTCTTTCACTTAGATAATATTCATTTAAAATAATTGTAATAGTTTCTTATTTACATAAAATCTGGCAGTGATATCACACTATATGGATCTTAGTTTTGCTTGACCATGTTTGGTTTTTGTTAATATTATAAGGAAAAATTTTTGTTTTTATTTTATGCAGTGATGTGTGGATGAAAAAATATATATGCATACAAATGAAGCTGTTAGTTACTAATTATAATTAAAAATAAATACAAAGTGATTTAGAAGGAAAATGGGAAAGTATGATGGAAGTCTACCAGATAGTGGCCTCAAGTGGAGAGGGTTGCTGTCTCTCTGCAGAGCAGGGGTACTAGGTAAGTAGGCAGAGCATATGGGATTGATTCCCTATCTGTCTTCCCTCATCAGTCATTTAGTAGGTAGGTGCCTGTTGTGTGCCAGGAACTGTGCCTGGGACTGGGAATATAAAGATGAGTAAGAACTGGCAGTATTTTCAAGACATTTAGAAAATAGAATGACAAAGGTATAAATAATTTCTGTCACATAAAAATAAATTCTGTAGAATATGTATGATGTTATGGGGATATGGAGGAGCAAGAAGCTTCATCCTACCTCTATAATATTTTAAGTATAAATTTTTATTTTCTAATATTTCCTGATACTTGGATTAAGTACAAATAACTGACTCCAGCCTAAATAATCAACCTTATTTTTAGGGTGTGTCCTCATCTCTATCTAGGCTGGGCTTGGATTAGTTTGTGTGTACTTTATCTCCTATATTTGACTAGAGATCTATGGTTTATGAAGCACTTTAAGTTGATTTAGGCCTTTAAGACTCTAGATTCAGGAGAGGGTTTGTTAAGTCTTTATCTTAGAGATGAGGAAATGGCAATCCAGAGAAATTAAGAGACTTGGTTAAGGTCAAACCAAAAAAAAAACCAAACCCAGTGCCGTCGAGTCGATTCTGACTCATAGTGACCCTATAGGACAGAGTAGAACTGCCCCATGGAGTTTCCAAGGAGCGCCTGGTGGATTCGAACTTCCGACCCTTTGGTTAGCAGCTGTAGTACTTAACCACTACGCCACCAAGGTTTCCTGGTCAAGATGACTGGCTAGTAAATGGTGAGCCCTCAATTCTATCTCAGTTCCTCTGACCTGGTTGAGAGCCCCTTCTGCTACAGCGTGTCTGTCACGGGTACTGTCTGGTGAGGGACTTAGTTGCTGTTCCAAAACTTGATTGATTAATTGATACTACTATTATTATTCATGTTATGGTTTTTCTGATAGAATAAATGCTGAAAGACCATGGGATATAGACTAGAATATCCTGAGTCCAATGATGTCGGAAAATACGTCAAATGAGTAATTTTTTAATTGTTCCGTTTCTCAGAATTGCTTAGACATGTCTGCTTCTTGTGATATTCCATAACCTTTTGTTCATCTTATGGTTATGTCCATTCTTACCTAAACCTTATTTTGTAACTTTCTGAGTGAATTGATTTCCCAGAATCCCCCTGAGTTTTAACCTCTCTGAGAGGAACCATTTTCTTCACAGTGCCTTCAGATAATAGATTCGCAACAAATACTTGTTGAATGAATGAATGAATCAGTCTTACAGTATTTTTTTAAAGCATGGTTGTGTATTTTACCTTAGTTATATATATATGTATATTGAAAGCCTAAACTGCAAAAAAAAAAAAAATTTTTTTTCTTTATTTTAATGCCCAAATTGAGTTAAATCTCATGTTTTAAAATACTTCCAATGATATGAAAACCTTAACAAGTTAACTAGAGACATCTATGCTTTATGTGTGGCCTACCCTGAACCCCTTGGAGAAAGACTTTATACAGAAACTAAAATTTTTTTGGAAAATCACGTCCGGCATTTGCATAAGGTAAGGAATGTTGCATGGTATGAGTCTGTTTATAGTTGCATGGTTACTTGGCTGACTTACTGCTTTTTCCTCAGTGGTGAATTTAACGTTAAGTTCAAATTCTTTATTTTGTTTCTTAAACAGCATTTTAAAAATCATGTATATTTAAGATACTTTATATCAAGCACTGCACTGTTAAGTTCTCTAAGGTAAATCAGTTTGCTCGTAATCGTGTAACTAGTAATTAAAGGAGCAGGGATTCAAAGCAAGGGTTGTTCAGCTTTAAGATGTGCTTCTGTGTCCTCTGGATGGTGTGTGTTAAAACCAAGTTTTCTCTTGCTCTTGATTCCCACGGTTTGTATACAGCTTATTTTGGGGAATGTGGAAAAGGTATCAATTTCCGTAAATAGTCTTATTCACAAAAGAGAATCATTTGGAGTGGTGGTGTACTTTTGTAACTAGCAGACTGATCAAAAGTAATGAATTTGAGGAAACACTAGGTGCGTGACAATAAAATTATGTTCTTCTATTTAAAACTGATCTTAATAAAATACTCTAGCCCGGGGATAACATCCAACCATTAGATTTTGTCCTTTTATCTGGGAGAGTGAAACGGTTTACCCTTTATCATGGATGCTTCACTTTCGTGTCTAAGACTCATTTTTTTTTCCAATTGTTTCATTGTTGTTAAAGGGAGTTAAATTAGAATATGATTTGTAAATATAATTTATAGTGCTTGAATTATTTATTTTAGAACATTAATTTTTGATGTATTTTATAGCTTACAAGTGGCAATCATTAGTGATTCCCAAGTAAAAATATTTTCCCTTTTTTATAGAAAGTTCTGGAGTCTGAAGAACAAGTACTTGTTATGTATCATAGATACTGGGAAGAATATAGCAAAGGTGCAGACTATATGGACTGTTTATATAGGTAGGTATGTTTTTAAATGCTTGATAATTTAAACAGTATTGCCTGCGTTCAGTAATTGGAGGAATAGTTTATTATTATTACGCACTGAAATGTGCAGAACTGAAACATTCCCTTCTACAAGGACCTTTCTCTGCTGTGGGCAAAGGTCTGTGGTCAGGTCAGGTAGCTATTTGGGAGCTAGGCAGTATGTGGATAGTACTTAGTAAAAAGTAAAACCGCATTTAATGGTAGGGCTCTATTTCTTCAAATTATCTGGTAACTATAAATCAAAAAACCCCGCTGCTGTTGAGTCGATTCTGACTCGTAGCAACCCTATAGGACAGGGTAGAACTGCCCCCTAGGGTTTCCGGGGAGCACCTGGTAGATTGAAACTGTTGACCTTTTGGTTAGCAACTGTAGCACTTAACCACAATGCCAACAGAGCTTCCAGCTGATAACTGTAATACATGTTAAATCTTGATAGATCCAGATAGATGGACTTAGTGGAGTAAATCTATGCTCTTAATTGACTCTAGGATTCAGTATTCTATGTTTCCTGGAAGCACTATTGGTCAAAATACTCAGTAATTTTCCTCTTGGAAGTTTATAAGATTTACTGACTCTCCTCCCCTATCCTCTAAACCAAAAAAAAAAAAAAAACCCTATGCTATCTAGTCAATTCCAACTCATTAGCAACTCTGTATGTAGGACAATAGAATTTCCCCATAGGGTTTCCAAGGAGCGGCTGGTGGATTCGAACTGCAGTCCTTTTCTTTAGCAGCCAAAGTCTTAACCACTTGCCACCAGTGCTGCGCCCCATCCTCTAGCCATATTTAGTTATCATGGTTTCACATTTTCCTGCCTTTCCTCGTGCTGTTCAATATGTCTGGAATACTTTATTCCCTTCTCTGAATGGATTAGTTCTGATGCCTTCACCAGTGTTTCTTTGAACTTTCCTCCTCTCTATCCAGTCTCCTGCTTAGGTCTTCTGTGTTAACTGCCACCCTGTTTGTTCCATAACACTGCTTAACAGCATATTCTGATCCTCCTGTTCATGTGGACCAATGAAAATGAGGAGCTAGTTTTAGAGGGCAGAGGCCTGTTTACTGAAGTAGTATAGTGGATAAATAAGGAATATTGGCATTAAGCACCTGAACCTTTCACTCTTGGACTTAGGATGTCCCTCTTGAAATGTTTTGGCCTGTGACAGATGCAGTGATAGTTTGCCTTGTGCATCGTGGCTTTGGCAACAGATGGGCCCCTGCTTCAGTTTCTCAGTGGGGAGAAGCTGAGGAGTCTAGTTCAGTCTCAAAGCATTTTCTGTACAGTTACACTGTGTGTAGCAGGAGTAAACCAATCACTAGAAAAGGATACCGTGTTTGGGCAAGGGTCAGTGAAAATGAGGAAAACCCTCAGTGAGGTGGATTGACATAATAACAGCAATAATGGACTCAAATATGCCAATGAATATGAAGATGGTGCCGGACCAGGCAACATTTCGTTCTTTTATACATAAGGTCGCGACGAGTCAGCCAACTCGACTGCAACGAACAAGAAGCAGGAGAATCACATGTGACCAGGACTCAGTTCTCCTGGCATGTTCATCCTTTGGAAGCGGGCCTTTTCCTCGCTGGTGTATAATCCCTAAGGTTTTTTTTGTAACAGAGCTAGAATTTACTCACTCTAAGGTATCTAGACATGGGGCTTACTTCTCATTAGCCTAGTTATTTTTATTTCTTCTTAAAAAAGCAGAATGTAATAAAACCAGAAACCAGCCATAGCCGACAAGCACAAGGTTTACTGTGGCTTTGTCTTTTACAGAAGCGTCTGTTGTACCTAAAGCATCTTGACATTAGATTTCTTTTCTCTCCTCCACCGAAGTGAACTAGTCATAAATAGAACTTGAAGGAGTCCCTAAGGTGTGGGGGAATTTTAAGGACAAGAGTGAGAGTACACGTGTGCTTTTGCTATGGCTGGGACGAGGGGGTCTTTGTGTGTACAGACGCTGAGAGAGAGTTTAGACCGTGTGCCATGCAGTGGGATCTCTCCCTCTTTAGCTGACTTGACTCGGTAGAGATTTAAGTTGCTTTTCTCTTAGTTTTCTAGCACACAATTCTCTTGGTTCTCCTTCCTCTCTGTGTACCAAAGCAATAGCTGCTGTTAGTGAGCTTTTATTAAATATTGTAATATATGTACATACATGTATGTACGCAAACATTTGTATACACATACATGTGCACGCACATACATGCACATGCCATATGAGGTAGTTGGTATCTCCATTTTTACAGATGGAAAAGGCTCAGAGAGGTTAAATGGCTTTGCTCAAGGTCAACCAACCAGTAAATCACAAAGGCAGAGTTTGAACCCAGATCAGTCTGGTTTTAAAGCCCATTGACTTAACTATTTCCTTCTACCCTAGTCTTCTTTCAGACACACTCCTTTAGCCACATAGCTTCTATTGTCATCCTTTTTCTTAAACTGCATATTCTTTTTGGGATGATTTCAATTTCTAGTTTTAGCTACAACCTTTGTGTTGATAATCACCGCAAAAATATTCGTTTATCCCAGGCGAATGTTCAAAGCTGAGTGAGTTAACTTTTACCCCACACTTGCCCCAGCTTTTACCAATTTTACTTAATGGTGGTACTATAGATCCAGATATTTAAGCCAGAAATCTCAGTTATCCTTAACTTAGGGTTCTCTCTACTTGATCCCTGTTACTCCTGCCCTCCCAGTGTTTCTTAAATTCATCCTTTCCTTTTTACTGCTATTATAGTTCAAGGCTTTCATTGTTTCTCACCTGGACTATTAATAATAATTTCCTGTAACTGGTTTTCCAGTCTTTAATCTCTTTTAATTGGTTCTACTCAGTAACCTTCTGTGTTATCTTTTCTAAAGTGCAAATTTGATCACTGTCTAAAATCATTTAATAACTTTCCACAGTCTGTAGCAAAGGTTTTGAACTGATGGCTCGTGGGATGCAGCTTACAGAGTATTTTGTTTAGCCTATGTGATGTTGGCATCAGGTGACTGATAATTATTTACTTAATTATATTGGTAGAATAGTTAGTGAAATCCTTTTCATAGAGGATATAGTGGACAGTAATCAGATGAATACTGCTTACTAGTCAGTAGACCTTTTACTTGCTGGGCAGTCAGGTCATTGAAACTGTCACTTGTTTCTGGTCATGACCATTGCCATTGAGCTGATTCCAACTCATAGCAACCCTATTGGAAGGAGTAGAATTGCCCATAGTGTTTCCAAGGCTGTAGTCTTTATGGGAGCACATGGCCACATCTGTCTCCCATGGAGTGGCTGGTGGGTTTGAACTGCCAACCTTTCAGTTAGTAGTTGAGTGCTTTAACCTCTGTGCCACCAGGGCTCCTTTTTCTAGTCATAGTCTATAAAAAAATCTGTGTAATGAAATGTAAAGGAGAAAAAAATCAGGTTTTGTTTCAAAAGTATTTTTGAATGTTATTTTTACAAAGTAATTTCTAGCATTGTCTTTATTCTGATTGATTTATAAAGATGGGTAGTTATTACCATAGGTGACTTAGGGATTCTGATTGTAAAGAAAAGTAATAACCTTCCTCTCTCACCTTCCTTAGTAGCTCTGCATATCTCTACTAGATCTACTGGCCCATGAAGTGGAGTACTTGAAGTAGTAGTTTGATAACAAACAGCTCCTATAATCTAGTAGGTATTAGTGTGAGAATGTCTCTTGTAATGGAATTTTCTAAATACACTGAAATGCCTGATTTCTTAGAGGCTCCCAAATTATCTTAGGTTATTAGTTCTTGTCAGATTTTAATTGTGTTACTGTTAACATCCCAGAAGCGTATAGGCTACTCTGTTGACAAAACAAATGAGAAGAATACGTACTGGTGCAGTACGCCTGAGCGGGACAGTCAGGTGTTACATTTATGGCAGAGGATACAATTTTAAGAAATCATTTTTTTAAATGGTTTTTGTATATTTATGATAAATATTTTTTTATATGTAGTTAGTAAATTTGATTATAAAAATATAATGACATAAAAGAAATTAAGAATGGGGTCCATGTAAAATAAAATTGTAGTTTAAATTTTAAATTATGTCTTTAAATTATTTTAAAAGCATGTCTATCAAGTTTAAACTAATAAGAGTAGAAATATGGAATGAGAAAGATACCGCATAGTTAATGTAATGTAGTTTAAATTTTATTCCGTGAGGGAAAGAGAGTAGTGGCTTGCCCTATCAGATGGTATTAAACATAAAAAAACTGCATTTAAAAAGTATACTGGCTCAAGAGTACACACAGAGATCTTTGGAACTCATTAGTGAATCCAGACCTAATCTGCAGATCTAGCTGCTGCTGCTTCAGAGTGAACAAGCCACTATGCTAAGAAGTTTACACTTACTATAGGTTTGCTGTGAGTCAGAATTGACTTGACAGCAATAGGTTTGGTTTGGTTTGTTTTTTGGGGGTACGTGTAAAGGAGCAGTTGTAGAATTCTGAATCGGGAAGTGACATTCTAAAAGCAGAGTTTTTAGAACAGTTGGAGATTCCAGAAACTGAAAGTAGAGACCAATCATGAGAGCATTGCAAATGAGCCAAGCAAACAAGTGGTGTTTGAAATGAAAGGGAAGGTAATAGAAGAATGTGAAGAAGTGAGAACTGACTGATCAAAAGAGACAAAATAGTAGGATGAGATAAGTGATTCCAACGTTTTAGGTGGGTTTACTGGGACTGCCACGGTACCTCTGACCAAAAATAAACTGGTTTGGAGCCGCAGATATATTTGGGAAGGCGTGTGTAAATGGTAAAGATTTCAGCCCTTGTGGTGCTAAAGGTTTAGCTCTTGACTCCTAACCAAGAGGCTGGTGGTTCGAACTCACTAGCTGCCCTGTAGGAGAAAAGATCTAGCGATCTCCTGTAAAAATAACAGCCTAGGAAACCCTGTGGGTGGCTCTCATATTGGGTGGCTAAGAGTCAGAATCAAATTGAGTGGAATTGATGGCTCACAGCAACAAGAACAAAAAAGATACAAAGTTCTCACTACTGAGGCAGCACATGTCATTGTTGAAATTTTTTATTTGTGTTTGTGTAGTGCCAGGAGCTCTGGTGGCGCAGTGGTAAAGTGCTCTGCTGCGAACTGAAAAGTCGGTTGTTTGAACTCACCAGCCGCTCGGCGGGAAAAAGACGTGGCCGTCAGCTTCCATAAAGATTGCAGCCTCTGCAACCCTGTTGGACAGTTCTACCCTGTCATATAGGGTTGTTGTGAGTCGGAATCGACTTGATGGCATTGGGTTTGAATTTGTGTATTGTACCAGATGTCTAAGCTCTGTGTGGGCAGAGGCCACTGTTTTTTCCCCATCTTTCCCCTGTGTCTTCCATCATACATATAGGACACACACAGTGAGAGTGGAAGAATTCCGGTTTCTGTGATAGTTCTGCCACTTATTAGCATATGGACCTTTGTCAAGTTCGTTAACATCTCTATGCAGCATTTTCTTACTTGTAAAGTGAGGGTAATAATAGTACCATGTATAGTATTCATCAGATAAAATGCTTAGGGCTGTGTCTGACACATGACATGAGCTCAGAAAATGTTAGTGATGACTTTTGTTTCCAGGCATTCATGGCTTTTATGATTTGTCTTCAGGCTACTTTTCCTCGTGTGTTCTAGTATCTTTTGCTATCCATGTTACCTGGAGTGTTAATCTGTTTATTTGTTCAATAATCCATCAAATAAATATTTTTCGTGGACTTAACATTTCCCTGATACTGTTGTGGATGGAGTCTACAAGACAAGGCCCTTGCTTTGTGGACCCTATGCTTTAGAGAAGAGATGTGCAAAAACAAACAAAACAGTAGTACTTCATGTAGTGGCAAGTACTGTGAAGAAAGTAAACATTTGTGGGTCAAATAATTACTTCACTGGGGCTGGAAAGTTGAGGCTAGTTTAGAATGGGGTCAGTGTGTTTGAGCTGAAACTGGAATGGCAGGAACCCAGCCGTTAGGATACCTGGGATAGGACGTTTCAGGCTGAAAGAATAGCAAGGAGAAGGCATCCTGCTTGACCTTGTACTTCTGCCTCTAAATTCTAGTCCCCTGTCTATCTCAGCTGGAAGGCATGGCTGGAAGTCCAGCAGGAAATTAAGATGGTTTCAGTGAGAATGGAAGGGCAAGGGGATAAATGGGCATTTGAAATTTAAAAAGTAGTGATTTTGTAACATATGGGCAAAGGAGACCACAAATCAAATGAAATACTGAGATTGGACACCTTTTAGCCCAGAGGCTTAAAGTTAGTGAGTGTGGGAGTGAAGCCTGTGTAAAGGTTGTGAATATATACCATTTTCAAATTAATTCCAGGAGTATACTTTTTAATATCTCCCAATGTTGTACAGTTGACATTTTTATTGTCTTCACTTTCAATTTTAGTTGTCTGTAAATGTTAAATGGGTCCTTCATTTTGTTTCAGTGAGCCTTGGAAAGTATGTGTTTTAATATAATATAATCTATAATACATATAATATACATAATATAATAAAAATTCCAATGAATGGTTTTAGGTGGTAAGCACTGACGGTATCACAGTGAAATCTAGGGTGGTGAAAAGTGAGTACGTGAGCATTACAGGCCCTTCCTACACAATTTTTTCCTAATATTCATTCAAAAAAACTTTTTAAAATTTTATTTTAGAGCTCTACATTTATCTTTTATTCTTGGCTAGAGTTCATCACTGCTACTAGCCTTTATTGAAACATTTTCTTAATATTAATATTTTCTTAATATTTTCCTCTAGTAGACAAAAAAGTGATCATAAATTTGTCAGTTTTGCTTATGCTTTTCTTACTATGTGTAAAAATCTGGAACCCCTGATGGCATAGTTGTTAAGTGCTATGGCTGCTAATCAGAAGGTTGGCAGTTTGAATCCACCAGCCGCTCCTTGGAGACTATGGGGCAGTTCTACTCTGTCCTATGGGAATCAACTTGACAGCAACGAGAGTTTTTTTGTAAAAATCTATTCCATTTTCTTACCTAGTGATTTTGTTGAAAAATGAAGTTACATTTTTTTCTTGGTGAAAAGATATAAATTTGGAGAGCTGACTTACTTTGATCTTTTTTCTTAGGTATACTTTATTTTTTAGAGCAGTTTTAGATTTACAGAAAAATTACACAGAAATTGCAGAGAGTTTCCATATGTCCCCTTTGCCTCCCTGCCCACACTATCTCCTATTATTAACGTCTTATATTGTTGTGGTACATTTGTTACAATTGATGAAGCAATATTGATACTTTTTTTAACTAAAGTTCATAGTTTATGTTAGGGCTCACCCTTTTTGATACACAGTTCCATGGGTTATGACAAATTCATGCCAGGTATCTACCATTATAGTATCATGCAAACTAGTTTCGTTGCTCCTAAAAATTCCCAGTGCTCTACCTATTCATCCCCCAACCCTGAACCTCTAGCAAACACTCATCTTTTCACTGTCTGTATAGTTTTACCTCTTCTAGAATGTCACATAATTGGTATCAACTATATGAGCTTTTCCAGACTGACTTCTTTCACTTAGCAATATGCATTTAAGTTTCTCCATGTCTTTTTGTGACTTGATAGCTCATTTCTTTCTATCACTGACTAATATTCCATTGTATGGATGTACTACAGTTTATTTATCCATTCACCTGTTGAAGGATATCTTTCTTGCTTCCAGTTTTGGACAATTATGAATAAAACAGTTAAAAACATTCATGTGCAGGTATTTGTGTGGATGTACGTTTTCAGTGTGGTACTGTGGTGGCTTGCGTGTTACTATGATGCTGAAAGCTATACTGCGAGTATTTCAAATATCAGTAGGGCCACCCGTGGTGGACAGATCTGAGCAGAGCTTCCAGACTAAGACAGACTAGGAAGAAGGACCTGGCAGTCTACTGAAAAAATTGGCCAGTGAAAACCTTATGAATAGCAGCAGAACATTGTCTGGTATAGTGCCAGATGATGAGCCCCTTATGTTGGAAGGCACTCAAAATACAACTGAGAAAGAGCTGCCTCCTCAAAGTAGAGTCAGCCTTAATGATGTGGATGGGGTCAAGCTTTTGAGACTTTCATTTGCTGAGCTGGTATTACTCAAACTTAGAAGAAACTGCCACAAACATCCATTAATAATTAGAACATGGAATGTACAAAGTATGAATCCAGGAAAATTGGAAGCTGTCTAAAATAAAATTACATAAAAATCAATATCCAAGGCATTAGTGAGCTGAAATGGATTGGTATTAGCCATTTGGAATCAGATAATCATAGGGTCTGCTATGCTGGAAATGACAAGTTGAAGAGGAATGGTGCCGCATTAATCGTCAAAAAGAACATTTCAGGATGTATCCTGAGGTACAACATTATCAGTGATAGAATAATATCCACACGCCTGCAAGGAAGACCAGTTAATATGATCGTTATTCAAATTTACTCATCAACCACTAATGCCAAAAATGAGGAAGTTAAAGATTTTTACCAGCTGCTTCAGTCTGAAAATGATCAAACATGCAATCAGGATGCATTGATAATTACCAGTGATTGAAATATGAAAGTTGGAAACATAAAGAAGAAGGATTGGTATATGAAAAAATATGGCCTTGGTGATAGAAACGATGTCGGAGATGGCATGGTAGAAGAAGACCAACAGCTTCTTCAATGCAAATACCTTTTTCAGCAACAAGAGTTAAAATATGACCTTGAGCATATGCCACCTGAATTTAGAAACGCATCTCAGGAATAGATTTGACACATTGAATACTAATGACTGAAGACCAGACGAGCTGTGGAATTACACCAAGGACATCATACATGAAGAAAACAAAAGGTCATTAAAAAGACAGGAAAGAAAGAAAAAAAAACAAACTTGATGTCAGAAGAGCCTCTGAAACTTGTTTTTGAATGTAGAGTAGCTAAAACGTATGGAAGAAATGAATAAGAGCTGAACAGAAGATTTCAAAGGGTAGCTCCAGAAGACATAGGAAAGTTTTATAAAGAAATGTGCAAAGACGTGGAATTAGAAAACCAAAAGGGAAGAACACACTTGGCATTTCACAAGCTGAAAGGACTGAAGAAAAAATTCAAGCCTCGAGTTGCAATATTGAAGGATTCCATGGGGAAAATATTGAATGACCCAGGAAGTATCAGAAGAACGTGGAAGGAATACACAGTCACTGAACCAAAAAGAATCAGTCAACGTTCAACCATTTCAGGAGGTAGCGTATGCTTGAGAATCAATGGTACTGAAGGAAGAAGTCCAGACTGCACTAGCAGGAATGGCGAAAAACAAGGCTCCAGGAATTGACAGAATACCAATTGAGATGCTTCAACAAACGGGTGCAGTGCTGGAGGTGCTCACTTGTCTATGTCAAGAAATTTGGAAGACAGCTTCCTGGCCAGCATACTGGAAGAGATCCATGTGCGTGCCCATTCCAATAAAAGTGATCCAGCAGAATGTGGAAATTATCAAACAATATCATTAATACACATGCAAGTAAAATTTTGCTGAGAATCATTCAAAAGCAGTTGCAGCAATACATGGACAGGGAACTGCCAGAAATTCAATCTAGATTCAGAAGAGGTTGTGGAATGAGGGATATCGTTGCTGATGTCAGATGGATCTTGGTGGAAAGCAGAGAATGCCAAAAAGGTGTTTACCTGTGTTTTATTGACTATGCAAAGGCATTCAGCTGTGTGGATCATGACAAATTATGGATAACATTGCAAAGAATGGAAATTCCAGAATACTTAATTTGTATTCATGAGGAACTTGCACAGAGACGAAGAGGCAGTTGTTCCATCAGAACAAGGGAATACTGTGTGATTTGAAGCCAGGAAAGATGTGCATCAGGATTGAATCCTTTCACTATACTTATTGAATGTGTATGCTGAGCAAATAATCCAAGAAGGTAGACTATATGAAGAATGCAGTATCAGGATTGGAGGAAGACTCATTTACAGTTTGCGATATGCAGATGATACAACCTTGCTTGCTGAAAGTGAAGAGGACTTGAACCACTTACTGATGAAGATCAAAGACTGCAGCCTTCAATACTGATTACACCTCAACATAAAGAAAATGAAAATCCACACAACTGGATCAATAAGCAACATCACGATAAAGAGAAGATATTGAAGTTGTCAAGGATTTCATTTTACTTGGATCCACAGTTAATGCCCTTGGAAGCAGCAGTCAAGAAATCAAACAATGGAAATCAGTTTGGCGCTTTCTTAAAAAGCTAGAAATAGAACTATCATACGATCTAGCAGTCTTACTCCTTGGAATATACCCTGGAGAAATAAGAACCCTCACGTGAATAGATATATGCACACCCACATTCATTGTAGCACTGTTTACAATAACAAAAAGATGGAAAAAGCCAAGGGTGCCCATCAACAGATGAATGGATAAACAAATTATGATATATTCACATAATGGAATCCTACGTAGCAATAAAGAACAACAATGAATCCGTGAAACATCTCATAACATGGAGGAATCTGGAAGGCATTATGCTGAGTGAAATTAGTCAGTTGCAAAAGGACAAATATTGTATAAGACCACTATTATAAGAACTCAAGAAAAAGTTTAAACACAGAAGAAAACATTCTTTGATGGTTACGCGGGTGGGGAGGGAGGGAGAGGGGTATCCACTAATTAGATAGTAGACAAGAACTATTTTTGGTGAAGGGAAAGACAACATGATACAGGAGAGGTCAGTGCAACTGGACTAAACCAAAAGCTAAGAAGTCTCCTGAATACAACCAAACATTTCAAGGGACAGAGTAGCAGGGTTGGGGGTCTGGAGACCATGGTTTCAGGGGGTATCTAGGTTAACTGGCATAACAAAGTATATTAAGAAAATGTTCTGCATTCCACTTTGGTGAGTGGCATCTGGGGTCTTAAAAGCTAGCAAGTGGTCATCTAAGATCCATCAATTGGTCTTAACCCACCTGGAGCAAAGGAGAATGAAGAACACCAAAGACGCAAGGAAGATATGAGCCCAAGAGACAGAAAGGGCCACATAAGGCAGAGCCTCCGTCAGCCTGAGACCAGAAGAACTAGGTGGTGCCCGGCTACCACCAATGACTGCCCTGACAGGGAACGTAACAGAAAATCTCTGTTGGAGCAGGAGAAAAGTGGGATGCAGACCTCAAATTTTAGTAAAAGGACCAGACTTAATGGTCTGACTGAGACTGGAGGGACCCCAGAGGTCATGGTCCCTGGACGCTCTGGTCGCCCAAAACTAAAAACGTTCCTGAAGCCAACTCTTCACAGAAAGATTAGACTGGATTATAAGACATAAAATGATACTGGCGAGGAGTGTGGTTCTTAGCTCAAGTAGACACATGAGATTGTGTGGGCAGCTCCTGTCTGGAGGCAAAATGAAAAGGCAGAGGGGTACAGAAGCTGGTTGAATGGACACTGGGAACCACAGGGTGGAGAGGAGAAGTGTGCTGTCACACTGTAGGGAGAGCAACTAGGGTCACATAACAATGTGTATATAAGATTTTGTATGAGAAACTGACTTGAACTATAAACTTTCACTTAAAGCACAATAAAAATAAATGGAAAAAAAAAAGAAACAGTATATTGCATTGGGCAAATCTGCTGCAAAAGACCTCTTTAAAGTGTTGAAAAGCAAGGATGTCACTTTGAAGACTAGGGTGTGCCTGACCCAAGCCATAGTATTTTCAGTTGCTTCCTATACATGGAAAAGCTGGGGTGAGTAAGGAAGACTGAAGAAGAATTGACGCCTTTGAATTATGGTGTAGGCAAAGAATCTTGATTGGCATGGACTGCCAGAACAAAGAACAAATCTGTCGTAGAGCTACAGAATGCCCATTTGAAGCAAGTATGGCAAGACTTCGTCTCATGTACTTTGGACATGTTATCAGGAGGGACCAGTCTCTATAGAAAGACATCATCCTTGGTAAAGTGGAGGGTCAGCTAAAAAGAAGACGACTCTCAACAAGATGGATTGACACGGTGGCTGCAGCAGTGGGCTCAAGGATAGCAATGATTATGAGGGTGGCAAAGAACTGGGGGCAGTGTTTCATTCTGTTGTTCATGGGGTTGCCATGAGTTAGAAATGACTTGAAGGCACCCAACAACACAACAAGTTTTCAGCTCACTCGATCAGTATCTAGGACTGCAGTTGCTGGATCACATGGTAAAACTATGCTTAACTTTGTAAGAAGCTGTCAGATTGTCTTCCAAAGTGGTTGCATGACTTTGCATTCCCACCAGCAACTAAAAAGCATTTCTGTTGCTCTATATCCTGGCCAGCATTTGGTGTCAGTGTTTTGGATTTTAGCCATTATAATAGGTGTGTAATGTTATCTGTGAACTGAAAGGTTGCCAGTTCAAACCCACACCGATGCTCTGTGGGAGGAAGACTTAGCGATCTGCTTTCATAAAGACTACAGCCCAGAAAACACTATGGAGCAGTTCTGCCCTGTTACATGGGGTTGCTATGAGTTGAAATCGACTTGATGGCACCCAAGAACAACAGTGGTATGTATCTCACTGTGTTTTAGTTCGCATCCTTTTAATGACATGCAGCACTGGTGGCACAGTGGTTAAAGAGCTCGGCTGCTAATCAAAAGGTCATCAGTTTCATTCCACCATCTGCTCCTTGGAAACCCTATGGGGCAGTTCTGCTTTGTCCTGTAGGGTCACTATGAGCTGGAATTGACAGCAACGGGTTTAATGACATGTGATGCTGAGCTTTTTATCATATGCTTATTTGCTATCTCTATATTTTCTTTGGTGAGGTTTCTGTTAAAGTAGACTTTATCTTGATTTACCAAGAAGAGACTGGAAATTAGCAAATTAGATTGTGGCAGTTCCGACCCTTGGATAAGAGCTATTGGGCTGTATTAGGAAATTTTTAAACAAAACCATTGTTTTTTAAATTAAGGCTTGATTAGTAGTTATTTTCTTTTTCTTTTTTTTTGTTTGTTTTTTAACCCAGAGGTTTCTTTGGGTATTGCTGAGAGTGTAGGCTGTTAATTTTTATGTTTTTTATTATTTATTTCTATATAATTATTTTATTCTGGAGTTATTAGACTATTTACTGTAGTTTATTTATAACCCTAAAATTATTCTAAAATGCCAAGTAATCTGCTTTCCTCCTGATTTTGACTTAGTGTACAATGATATTATATTTGTTTTTCAGGTATCTCAATACCCAGTTTATTAAAAAGAATAAATTGACAGAAGCTGACCTTCAGTATGGCTATGGTGGTGTAGATATGAATGAACCACTCATGGAGATAGGAGAGGTAGGAAACTCTTTAATGACTGGTAAACACAGGCTGGTTATTTGACCTAGTGACTTTGTTTTTTAAGGACATTGAGTTTAGTATCCTAAAAATGTCAAGTACATGAGTACTAATATTAGGTATATAAAATACTGTAATTATTTCCTAAGAATTTCCGATGGAGGAACAGAAAAGATGATGATGAGGGTTTTAATCATTAAATTTACGAGAGATGAACGGCAGAGTACTGTGTAAAAAGCTTATACAAATTATGTAGAAAATGTTGAGACTCTTGTAGTTAAAAAGCGCAAAGGACAGGGACTTAAAAGACAGCTTAGAAGTGAGAGAACACAAATTTGTTGGTATAACATTTATTATAGCTGAAAAAGTAATAAAAGAAATTCAGAATAAAATACTGAGGTGTGCAGTTCAAGTAACTTGTTGAATTATTTGAGGTGCAATTCAAATCCAGATATGGAAAATTTGTGATCTTTATTGCGTATGCTGATTGCGAAGGAAGTACTCTTGTCTAAGTTCCTTTACCTATTTATTGAGTAGCCAGGCATTGGGAAACAGTGGTGAACAGAAAGAAGGTCCCTGTCCTTAAGAACCTTATAAATTCAGGTAAAGGGATCAGATGTCAAATAAGTAAAGAAACGAAATTGTGATGAGGTTTACTGAAAGAAATGAACAGTTAGGATGCAACGTTAGTAGATACTTAAGTTAGCATAGCCGTTTTAGAAAGAAGTCTGTCAGTGTCTTTCAGGGAAAGACTTTAAAATGCTCAATACTTGTTGACCAAGTAATCCCATGTCTACTAATCTGTATCAAGAAAACAGTAAATTTAGGAAAAAACTTAAAAATATTTCTGTAAATACTATTGAAGTATTTAGTAAGTGTGATGAACAATCAGAATTTAATAAGAACAATCAGAATTTTATCAGTAGGAAAAATAGCTCATGAAAGTCTGTAACAAAGGGGGAAAATTGGCTCATGAAAATATTTGGGCATTATGTGTTTACTTGGAATAGAAGAACTGTTGGGGTTAAACAGGATACAGAGAAAAAAATCAGAAGGAAATACCAAAATCTTAGCAATGGTTGCTTCTAATTAATAGGATTATAATTGAATATTTTACTTAAAATCCTCCCTTATTACCAACATCACCAAGCCCACTCCTCTTCCCAGATGAAATCACTGTAAACAATTTGGTTTGCATAATTTATGAGCTTTAGGTAGGCATTTGCATACAAATGTTTATACATACCCACATAAATGTTTTGATTTTATGTTTTAAACATTAATGGTATCATATAATACATACATCCTGCAGCTTGTATTTTTTTTTAAATAGCTAATGTAGTTACTTTCATGTAAGTTTGTTTTTCAGAGCTTAATATTCTATGGTAGCAATATAGAACAATTTATTAAACCGTTCTCCTTAGTTACTAGTTTTTCGTTGTTAAGAACAACGCGGCAGTGAACATCATTGTTCATTCGTTCATTCATTAAATATTTATTGAGCTCCTCTGTGTCTAGGCGCTTCTCTATATGCTGGGGATACAGCAGCGAACAAGGTAGACAAAAGGCTTACACTCACGGAGTTACCTTTATGTGTCTGTCCCTTTGTACACGAGCAGGTATTTTCATAGAATACAGCAGTGAACAAGTTAGACAAAAGGCTTACACTCACGGAGTTACCTTTATGTGTCTGTCCCTTTGTACACGAGCAGGTATTTTCATAGAATACAGCAGTGAACAAGTTAGACAAAAGGCTTACACTCACGGAGTTGCATTTATGTGTCTGTCCCTTTGTACACGAGCAGATAGTTTCATAGAATACAGCAGTGAACAAGTTAGACAAAAGGCTTACACTCACGGAGTTGCATTTATGTGTCTGTCCCTTTGTACACGAGCAGATAGTTTCATAGAATACAGCAGTGAACAAGTTAGACAAAAGGCTTACACTCACGGAGTTACCTTTATGTGTCTGTCGCTTTGTACACGAGCAGATAGTTTCATAGAATACAGCAGTGAACAAGTTAGACAAAAGGCTTACACTCACGGAGTTACCTTTATGTGTCTGTCGCTTTGTACATGAGCAGATAGTTTCATAGAATACAGCAATGAACAAGTTAGACAAAAGGCTTACACTCACAGAGTTACCTTTATGTGTCTGTCCCTTTGTACACGAGCAGATAGTTTCATAGAATACAGCAGTGAACAAGTTAGACAAAAGGCTTACACTCACGGAGTTACCTTTATGTGTCTGTCCCTTTGTACACGAGCAGATAGTTTCATAGAATACAGCAGTGAACAAGTTAGACAAAAGGCTTACACTCACGGAGTTACCTTTATGTGTCTGTCCCTTTGTACACGAGCAGGTATTTTCATAGAATACAGCAGTGAACAAGTTAGACAAAAGGCTTACACTCACAGAGTTACCTTTATGTGTCTGTCCCTTTGTACACGAGCAGATAGTTTCATAGAATACAGCAGTGAACAAGTTAGACAAAAGGCTTACACTCACGGAGTTGCATTTATGTGTCTGTCCCTTTGTACACGAGCAGATAGTTTCATAGAATACAGCAGTGAACAAGTTAGACAAAAGGCTTACACTCACGGAGTTACCTTTATGTGTCTGTCCCTTTGTACACGAGCAGGTATTTTCATAGAATACAGCAGTGAACAAGTTAGACAAAAGGCTTACACTCACAGAGTTACCTTTATGTGTCTGTCCCTTTGTACACGAGCAGATAGTTTCATAGAATACAGCAGTGAACAAGTTAGACAAAAGGCTTACACTCACAGAGTTACCTTTATGTGTCTGTCCCTTTGTACACGAGCAGATAGTTTCATAGAATACAGCAGTGAACAAGTTAGACAAAAGGCTTACACTCACGGAGTTACCTTTATGTGTCTGTCCCTTTGTTCACGAGCAGATAGTTTCATAGAATACAGCAGTGAACAAGTTAGAGAAAAGGCTTACACTCACGGAGTTGCATTTATGTGTCTGTCCCTTTGTACACGAGCAGGTATTTTCATAGAATACAGCAGTGAACAAGTTAGACAAAAGGCTTACACTCACAGAGTTACCTTTATGTGTCTGTCCCTTTGTTCACGAGCAGATAATTTCATAGAATACAGCAGTGAACAAGTTAGACAAAAGGCTTACACTCACGGAGTTACCTTTATGTGTCTGTCCCTTTGTACACGAGCAGATAGTTTCATAGAATACAGCAGTGAACAAGTTAGACAAAAGGCTTACACTCACGGAGTTACCTTTATGTGTCTGTCCCTTTGTACATGAGCAGATAGTTTCATAGAATACAGCAGTGAACAAGTTAGACAAAAGGCTTACACTCACGGAGTTACCTTTATGTGTCTGTCCCTTTGTACATGAGCAGGTATTTTCATAGAATAGGTAACTGGAAGTGGAGTTTCTGGGTCAAAGGTTAGCACATTCTAAGCTGTGATAGGTCCTGCTAGCTTGCCTTTCAGCAAGGCTTTATTTACCAGTTTGCTCTCTGCTCCTTGTGGGAAGACAAATGCTTTTACGTATTTGAAATGGAATTACCGATGGATCAGAATAAAGTTACTCCAAGGAAACAGAATAGAGAGGCCAGAAACAGATCTGTGGGTACAGCTAAGTTGGTAACAGGGGCAATCAGTTTCTGACCTGAATAATTTGTAACAGATATGACAAAAAAATAAAGTCTATTGGGGTTTATAGACTTAAGTGTGATAAACAAAACTTGGACAACTTTAAGGCAACATAGGAGCACACATATCCTTGTGACCTTAGGGTAAGGGAAAGATTTCCTAGAAGACATAAAAAGATCAGACAGTAAAGGAGTAAATTGATAAATATGAGTACATTAAAATGAATAATACATTTTGTACTAAAAAACATCATAGAGAAAGTGAAGAGTCAAGTCACAATACATAAAACTGGCCACTGCGTGTGTGAGTGTATGTGTGTATTTATATATATATATATAGTCTAGGTTTCATTAAGAGCAAGCCAAATATTAATGAAACAATGGGCAAAGGAGATGAATAGACATTTCACAGAAAAAAATCTATCCAGACAGTAAACATAAAATGATGCTCAACTGCAATGAAATACCGTTTTACATCCACCAGGTGAGCAAAAGTTTACTGAAGCCTGTTAATACCTGTTGTTGTTAAGGACTAAGGGGACTCAAATCAAGTGTCTGTGGGAGCATAAATTGATAAAATCCCTCTAGGAAACCATCTGAAGCCAAGCTATTCATTTGCCTAATCCTCTAGCCCAGGGTCTCCACTCCTAGGTATGTGTCAGGGAGTCTCACCCTGATGTGCCCCAGAGGATGCATACGGGAACAGCAGCATTGCTCTCGTAGCAAAAAAACAGACAAACTGGAATGGCAAACACACGTTCATCAGCAACAGAAAGGAAAAGTAAGCCGTGGTGCGTTCCTACGGGAGTGTACTGTGCGGCAGTGCTGATGATTGAACTGGGGTTTACTTTTCAATTTTGATGGATTTCAATAACAAAGTTAAATTTTGAAGAATATATACAGTATGATTTTGTTATCTTGGCCAGTAGTTGTCAACTTCAAACATACCATAAGGGGGTACGTACAAAGTTAGTAAAACTATAAACATGGGATGGTTTAGCACAAAGGTTTAGGATAGTGAGGAGAAAGGACGGGGACATTTGGGGCAAAGGTATTAGTGAAGTCGTATTTCTTAGACTGGGTGGTGAATACGTGAATGTTTTATTATTCTTAAACTGGCTTAGCTTCTTATTTTTGTGTGTTTCTTAATTAAAGTCAGCCAACAGCGAAATCATATTATTTTATTTAATATAATTCATTTGTTTCTATCATGGCCTCGGTGGATAACACCTGCCTTAAACGTCTGTAGCCCCTCCTTAATGCCAAGCATTTAGCAATCAATAAATTAAGATTTTATAAAGATCAGTGATTTCTCTAAGATTTTTAATTGTCGTAAAACTTTCTTTGTGTAAGTCTGATATACTGGTCATTATCATTTTAAACATGTATTTCCTTAATGTACATTCAGTTTTCATTTAAGTTTTGAAATACTAATTATAAATGCTTCTTTTGATGGGTATTTTTACTTTTTAAAATGTTGCGAATAAACGTTGAAAACAAATACTTAGTAATTCAGCCTCGTTGACCTTTATTTTTCCTGGCAGCTAGCGTTGGACATGTGGAGAAAGTTGATGGTCGAACCACTTCAGACCGTCCTCATCCGCATGTTGCTCCGAGAAATCAAAAAGTGAGTAATTAAGTTTGTTTTCCTGGCTCGATTCTGTTTTGCTGTTTGATATGATTTAGAAATCAAACAGCCTGGCTACTGGTTGGAGTTTTTAAGCAAAGAGTATTTTGTCAGTGCATCGCAGTAAGAAGGATGATGTTAGAAAAAAGTCACAAAAGAGGGTGAGAAGATATTTTTTTATTTAACGTGAATCCCATATAGAAAGTAGATGGTAGCAATTAGTAATTCAGTTTTAAAAAATTGTCGCTCACTCTTTTAATGATTCAATTTCCAAAGAAAGTGATATGGGGATAAAAGACAGTAGGTTGGAATTACTTCTTTTTCCTTCCCCTTCTTTCTGCTGACTGTGATTACTAGAACACCCCTAAAATGATTCGTAGGTTCTAGTATAATTTTTTTTGGTAAAAATAGTAACTTGTTTTTTCTTGACATAAAGTTCAGCTGTTTTACATTAAAAGCATAATGAAAATCTTATTATAATTTTTTAAATAATACTTTTATGAAATGCCTGTTTTAATATTATTTGCCTCATTGTTAGACTGTTGAAAATGAATTGGATAAAAAAAAATTAAAGAAAATCTTTGAGAAGAATGATACCAACTATAGGGTATTAATTCTGGAAGAGACATCTCAGATCTGAGATCTGATCAGAGATATTAGGCCAACTTGTATTTTATAATTAGCCTCCATTAAAGCATTGTTTGACTTATTTTACTAATAACTCATATATTAAGTCAAGTCTATTAGGTTAGCATTATAGTACATTTTATAGCTAAGGAAACCAAAACTTACTAATAAGAATTAGACCTGGCAACTACATGTCAAAGACTGTGCTAAAAGCTTGGTATGCATTATCCTATTTAATCCTGCCAGTTCTAGGAAGTAGGTACTAATACTATCACCATTTTACAAATGAAGATGTAAATAGTGGAGTTCTACCTGGGCTAGTTTGTCTCCAGCCACTCACTGTCCTTTTAAGTCTACGGATTCTAATTTAGGCTTGTCTAGTTCTAAATCCACTATTCCTGTCTTTTTAATTAACAGAATATTTCTGCTACTCTTTGCTCCAATACCTGTAGCTTAAAAACATGTATATTGTACATTTAGAATGCTTTGAGTATCCTGGTCTTTCCACAAATACTTCCTTATTTGATTGTAAGGAGGTAGGGCAAGTTTAATTTAAAAATAAATTGAACTTCAACAAGGAGAAATGATTTGTTGAACTTGATGTTAAGGAAGTAGATTCCATGCCATTAGATTTCCAGTTTGGGTCTTCCTACTGTGTTGGTTTTCCACCTACTTCCCCATTGTTATTTGAGCTCATATGGCCAGATAACGTAACTACCATTACTGTGGGTGAGCAACTGTGAAAGGTACTGTCCATTAGTAATCTCATCTAATTCCTGTAAAGGATATGATGGTGAATGTTATTGTAGACTCATTTTAAGAAGAGGAAAAATGAGGCTTAAGAAGATAACACTTACCTATGTCATATAACAAGTAAATTGGTAGAACCGGGCATTGAACTTAGGTCATTCTGGTCCCTAAGTCTGTGGTGTTACCTATGTATTTGTTCTTAGAAATAGTCTGCTCAAGTTGCACCTCATTGCCATTTCTGCTAGAAATATTTTCCACAACTTCTTTGTGGAAAGAGCTCCCTGAGATTTACTTTCTCAGAACTAGCAGAGTTTCAAGTTTGATTTCCTGTCAGCTTTCTTTTTCCATATTCATCCGTGGGTTCCTAGATATTCCCTATAAGTCTCTAAAGAAGATTACTTTGTACAGGTGACTTCTCAAATCTGGCCACTGAAAATCACCATTACACAGGGAATTTTCAAAGAGTTATCTTCCTACAAAAAGTTACAGAAGTAATAAATGCTGGTTGTAAAAAATTAAAAATTTTCAGAAGGTTAAATAAAAAAGTTAAAGACCTCTCTTTTTTCTCTCAGTACCTTCAGTTCTGTTCCTTAGGAACCACTATTAAGGGTTGAAAGTATTTTCTAATAAAAATTCTGGCATATGTATATACACACACACACACATATACAGCACAGTCTGCGAAAGCTGGAGCTTGTATAAGTCGGAAGCCTGTCGAAGAAGGAAAACTACACCTGTGAAAGGCAGAAAACTTGCGAGACCCAGAAAATCAAGGCAGTCCCTCGAGTTCCGGCTCTCACAGTTGTCACTGTTTTTATACACACACACACACACACATTTGGAGGGGTGGTTTGAAAGCATAGATACCTGGCTCACACCTCCATCCATTGAATCATACTCTAGGGAGAATAACCTAACGAGCCACTATTTTCGACGGCCCTGGGTTTCTGGGTTACTTTTACAAAGCTCCTCAGATGATGTTTATACATCCAGCAATTCTGAAATATAAGTCTACATTAAATAAATTCCCTTCACTCATTCAGCAAAGCTTTTATTGGAATGTTTTCTTTTTATTTGAATTTTTAAAAATAATTACACAAATATTGAGTATGTTCTTAAAAGTTTAAACACAGACCAGATTTGTGGTTGGTGAACAACTATAAAGGGGGTTGTATGAGGGAGTTCCTTTATGGCAATAGAACAGTTCTGTATCTTGATATGATGGTGCTGACATGAATCTAGACATGTGATAAAGTTGCGTAGGGTCGCTATGATTTGGAATTTACTCGATGGCAGTGGGTTTTTTGAATTTTTATTTTTATACACACACAGAGGTGCCCCGGTGGTACAGTGGTTAAGCTCTTGGCTACTGACCAAGAGGTCAGCAGTTCTGCTTTGTCCCATAGGGTCTCTATGAATCAGAGTCAAACATGCATAAATGGTTGCGTGTTAAAATTGGCAAAATCTGAATAAGCTCTGTAGATTGTGCCAGTGTCAGTTTCCTGGTTTCAGTACCGTACCGTATTATGTAAGATGTTACCATTGAGGGAAGCTGAGTGCAGGGTAGATGGAATCTCTCTGTCTTGGTCTGTAATGATTTCAAAGTAAGTTTTTAACGAAGTTTAAATAGTGCTTAAAATGTGAAAGCTCCTGTCTTCTCCCTTTTCTCCTTTTACTTCAGACTTCTTTCTACTTCTCGTAAGTACTACTGATAACAGTTTGGTTAAATCATAATATTTGTTTGCTTAATCAAGTACAGTGATTTTCATCCTTTTTGGGGGAATATTTATATTCCTTTAGGAACATGATGGAAGCTGTGGAGTTCCCCAAAGAAAAATACTTGGTATGTTTATATACATAAAATTTTGTATACTCTGTAGAAGATTTTTAGCCTTTTAGGGTCAGAATTGCTGCTTTAGCCTTTATTTAGTGAAATTCTCTATACCTAAGAGAATCATTTGAGAAATTGTAATCTGAAATAAATCTCCACACTTACTGTTTGTAGAATTGTAGGAGTTTTTATTTGTATTGTACTCAAGAGCAAGATAGTTGTGATTAAATATCCTTTCCGTGTTTGCACGGGAACATCGTAAACAAAGGCAGCAGTTAAGAAACATACAGAAAGAAAATACATGCAACTTTAGAGCTCCAATTTTTTCAACTCTATTTTCCGTACTGTTCTGACATAGTACTGCTCTTGGATACCAAAGTTTCCTACAGGTGGGATTCAGTTTCAGGGCTCTTTTCTGTTCCATTTGTTAAGTTTGTCTGCCTTTGTATCTTGTTATTACTGTGGCTTAATAGTAAGTCTTGATATCTGGGAGGTCAAGTTTGCCCTCCAGAAGCCAGGAATATCCTTGATGTTCTTTGGCCCTTTAATTTTTATGTCTATAGAAGTCCTGTGTGCTTTTTGTTAGATTAATTTCTAGAGCTTGGTATTCTCGATACTATGCAAGTATGCTCGATGTAATTACCTCTTCTAGTTGTTTTCTGCTAGTGTGTAGAAATGCATCTGGGTTTTGTATATTAATCTTACATTTAGCCACTTGTTGTACTCTATTTGTGTGTGCATGTTTTTTAGTTTTCTATGTAAACTATCATAATCTGCAAATATTAATAGCTTTTTTGTTGTTGATGGGTTTTTTTTGTTGTCAATTTTTTTGTTTTGTCGTATTACATTGGCTAGGACCTCCAAAACAATGTTGAAAAGAAGGGATGGATAATGAGCATTTTTGTCTCAATCCTGATTTTGAAGGTTATACACGTAACATTTCCTCATTTAGGATGATGATGCTTATAGTTTTTAAATAGATCTTTATCAGAATAAGGAAATTAGCAACAATTTAGATGTTGAATTTTGTAAAATGACTTTGTTTCTGTTGAGTGATTATATTTTTTTTTTCCCCTCTGTTCATCTGTTAATGTGGTGAATTACATTTATGGATTTTCTAATACTAAACCATCCTGGTATAACCAGGATAAAACTATTAAAAAATTACAGCTTTTATACATTTTTTAATTTGATTTGTTAATACGTGATTTGGAAGTGTGCATCTATACCTGTGAGTGGAATGGGCCTGCACTTTTTCTTTCTCATGTCTTTGTCTGGGTTTGGCATCAGGCGTATAATTATAGGATAACTCATAGGTATGGGCAGTCCTCGGATTACTAATGTCCAACTTACATACAACCTGTAGTTATGAACAAATCCCTGTAAATAAAGCCTATTATATTAAAAACTTGAGCTACATACAGTGGTTCATAATAACAAACATGCCACTTTTTGACACATCAAAACATTATTATTACTGTATTATTAAAGATGTTTTAGTGTATTTGGAAGTGTTCCTAGAAGTGTTCCTTTAATATATTATATGCACAGAAAGGTACACTATATACTAAGACAAACATTCGACTAACTGATGTTAGATACAAACCATATCTAACTGTTCTGAATTGTGTACACATTTGATTTAAAGACAGACTTAGGAATGGAACTCTTTCGTGATTCAGGGACTGCCTTTCTTTTGAACAGAAGAGTGTATAAAATTGGGAATGTTTAGTAAAACTCACTGTAAAACTATCTTAGCCTAGTATTTGTAAGAAGGTTTTTTTCTTTCTTGTCAGAAGTTTTTTTTTAACTGCTGTGGTTTTTTCAATAGTCATAATACTAGCCAAATTTGTATTTCTGAAGTTCTAAATTACTTTTTCAAAATTGTTAGCAAGTAGTTGTTCACAGTATTCTCTTTTTAAAAAAACAAACTTGATTTTAAGTAATTTTAGATTTAGGCAAGAATGGCAAAGATACTACAGAATTCCTGTATACCCTGCATCCAGCTTTCCCTAATTTTACCATCTTACAACCCATGGTATGTTTATGAACATTGGTATAGAGTATTAACTAAATTACAGATTTTACGTGCCCTTCTCTAGCTTTTCCACAGATATCCATTTTTTGTTCCAGGATCCTATCCAGGATACCACATTACATTTAGCCATCATGTCTTCTTAGCCTCCTCGACTCTGTGAGAGTTTTTCGTTCTTCCCTTGTTTTTCATGATCTTGGCATTTTTGAAGAGTAGTGGTCAATCATGTTGTAGAATGTCCTCAGTTTTTGTTTGTCTAATGTTATCTCATGATTAGAATGAAATTATGGACTTTTTAGAGGGAAGAATACCACTGAGTGAATGTCCCCTTCTCATCACATCATATCAGGGAGTAGATGATAACTTTTTCTCTTTCTATACCTACACTGTTTATTCCCACTTTTATGTATTTTATTGTACTTTAGATGAAGGTTTACAGAACAAACTAGTTTCTCTTTAAACAGTACACATACTGTTTTATGACATTGGTTAACAACCCCACAACATGTCAACACCCTCCCTTCTCAACCTTAGGTTCCCTATTACCAGCTTTCTTGTCCCTGCCTGCCTTCTAGTCCTTGCGCCAGGGCTGGCATGCTCCTTTAGTCTTGTTTTATTTTATGGGCCTGTCCAATCTTTGGAAACCCTGGTGGCGTAGTGGTTAAGTGCTATGGCTGCGAACCAAAGGGTCGGCAGTTCGAATCTGCCAGGCGCTCCTTGGAAACTCTATGGGGCAGTTCTACTCTGTCCTTTAGGGTCGCTATGAGTCGGAATCGAGTCGTGGGTTTGGCTATGGTTAGTCCAATCTTTGGCTGAAGGTGGAACCTCAGGAGTGACTTCATTATGGAGTTGATAGCGTGTCTGGGGCCCATACTCTCAGGGTTTCTTTAGTCTCTGTCTGGCCAGCAAGTCTGGTCTTCCTTTTTGAGTTAGAATTTTCTTGTACATTTTTCTTCAGCTCTGTCTGGTACCCTCTATACTGATCCCTGTCAGAGCAGTCAGTGGTGGTAGCCTGGCACCATCTCATTGTATTGGACTCCCATCTGGTGGAGGCCATGGCAGATGTTGTCCATTAGTTCTTTGGACTAATCTTTCCCTTGTATCTTTAGTTTTCTTCATTCTTCCTTGCTCCCAAAACGGTGAGACCCGTGGAGTATTCTAGATGGCTGCTCACACGCTTTTAAGATCCCAGACGCTACTCACCACAGTGAAATGTGGAACATTTTCTTTATAAACTGTGTTATGCTAGGTGTTCTCTGAGACCATGATCCCCACAGCCCTCAGTCGAGCAGTTCGGTCCCTTGGAGTTTGGGTGTATCTATGGAGCTTCCATGACCTTGGCTTCTACAAGTTGTTCTGCCTTCCCCAGTATTGTATACTATCTTACACTTCACCAAAGTTACCACTAACCTATAGTCTATTTAGTGTTTTTCCATCCCCACCCATCCCCTCCCTTGTAACCATCAAGGGTTGTTTCTTTTTATATGTAAACCTTTTCATGAATTTTTACAGTAGCATTCTCATACAATATTTGTCCTTTTGTGATTGACTTTTTTCACTTAGCATATGCCCTCCAGGTTCATCCATGTTATTAGATGCTTTGCAGGTTCATTGTTGTTGTTCTTTATCGTTGTGTAATACTCCATTGTGTAAATGTACCACAGTTTTTTTTTAATCCATTCATCTGTTGATGGTGTCTAGGTTGTTTCCATCTTTTTGCTATTGTGAACAATGCTTCAGTGAACATGGGTATGCATGTGTCTATTTGTGTGATGACTCTTATTTCTCTAGGCTATATTCCTAAGAGTGGGATTGCTGGATCATATGGTATTTCTATTTCTAGCTTTATAAGGAAGCGCTATATCATTTTCCAAAATGGTTGTATCATTTTGCATTCCCACAAGTGGTGCATAAGAGTTTCAATCTCCCCACAGCCTCTTCAACATTTGTTATTTCCTGTTTTATTGATTCGTGCCAGTAATGCCGGGGTGAGATGGTATTTCATTGTGGTTTTGATTTGCATTTCTCTGATGGCTAGAGATCATGAGCATTTCTTCGTGTATCTGTTAGCCACTTGAATGTCTTCTTTGGTGAAGTGTCTGTTCATTTCCTTTGCCCATTTTTTAATTGGATTATTTGTCTTTTTGTTGTAGAGGTGTTGGATTTTCTTGTAGATTTTAGAGATTAGACCTTTGTCTGATTTGTAATAGCCAAAAATTTTTTCCCAGTCTGTAGGTTCTCTTTTTATTCTTTTGGTGAAGTCTTTTGATGAGCATAAGTGTTTAATTTTTAGAAGATCCCAGTTACCTAGATTATCTTCTAAAGTTTGTGTGTTGTTGATTGTGGCTTGTATCCAGTTAATGCTGTGTTTTAGGGCTCTAGTGTTGGTCCTATTTTTTCTTCTATGAACTTCATAGTTTCTGGCTTTATATTTAGGTCTTTCATTCATTTTAAATTAGTTTTTATATATGGTGTGAGGTATGGGCCCTGTTTTATTTTTTGGCAGATGGACATCCAGTTTTTCTAGCACCATTTGTGAAAAAGACTGTCTTTTCCCCATTTGATGGACTTTGGGCCCTTGTCAAAGATCAGGTGACCATAGGTGGATGGATTTACATCTGGGTTCTCAATTCTGTTCCATTGGCCAATGTAGCTGTATAGTAGGTTCTGAGGTCAGGTAGTGCAAGTCCTCCTACTTTATTCTTCTTCTTAATAGTGCTTTACTTGTCTGGGGCTTCTTCCCTTTCCATATAAAGTTAATGATAAGGTTTCCATCTCTTTAAAGGATGTTATTGGTATTTATATCGGGATTGCATTGTATTTGTAAATTGCTTTGGGTAAAATTGTCATTTTCACAATGTTGAGTCTACCTATCCATGAGCATGGTATGTTTTTCCATTTATCATCATGACTTTTTACTGGTGATGTTAACTTTGATCATCTGATTAATGTATTGTCTTTTCTTTTTAACCTCCATCTGCAGTAGATTTCCATTAATAATTCTGAAAAGCCTTTAAGAATGACAATAAGAAATGATAATTAAATCCTTCTGCCCACATTTTTTTGCTTCAAATAATGAAATTTATTTCTTAAAGAAAAGCAATTAGAAGAAGTAAAATAAGCTTTTAAAATTGATTGAAAATGATAAGTTTTTGAAATACCAGAGTGGCATAATTTGTTCACATTTCTGTGATTTGGCTGCCAAATATTATTCACTTGATTCCAAAAAAATTTTGTCCCCCTGGTAGAAAATCAAGTTACTAAATGAGAATAATAATAATATATGTCTTACATTGTTGTTGTTAGCATGAAATAAGATGCTTTATATAAATATTCAGCACAGTGACTGGGCCACAATAAGTTTTCAGTAAAATCAGCTATGTCCAAGTGAAAAGTTTCTATAATAAATTCCTAAAGCAATCTAATTAGTGTAGGTATCCTGTAAAGCAGGTTCTTAGCAAAGTTTGTCAATCAGCTCAACCTTTTGACACTTGCTAATGGGTGTAATTAATTTTTACTTTATATCAATTGTCTTCATATCTGTAACATATTTATCAGGTTGAAACTGTCTTTCAGTGGATTAAATTATTTACCTTTGGAGATTATGCTGTTTTACTGTTACATGAGTAGTTCTAAACACTTGACACAGTATCCATATATGTATTCAGAAAAATGATTTTCAGTCTGTATAGTCTTTCTCATTCTTTCTTGATTCTTTGCCCCTTACCTTTTTTTTTTTTAAAGCAAACATTGTGAATCGTTGGATTTGTTAAGTATACAGTGAGGAAGGTTGAATCAGATTATATTTGAGGTCCATTTCAGCTCTGAATTTCTGTTTCAGTATATGGTTTTATATGAGGACTGATGAGGTTTATTTAAACAAAAAAGCAAATATTAATACGGTGACGATAAAGCATATAGAAATATCTGTGATACGTGATTTCTGAATTCTTGAGTATTCTTGTTAGAAAACGAGGAGTAGAGAGGAAATACTAAAAAGACTTCAGTGTAAAAACAGGGATATGTCAGCAACCTCTGATAGACCTGATTTTGGTTTGATTTAAGTGCTCACACTTAGTGCTAAAAGTATTTAATGTAACCTAATGTAGTAATGTATCTGTCTTTAGTTATTTAGTGCTATTATAACAGAAATACCACAAGTAGATGGCTTTAAGAAAGAGAAATTTATTCTATCACAGTCTAGGTGGCTAGAAGTCCAAATTCAGGGTGCCAATGCCAGGGAAAGACTTTCTTTCTCTGTCGTCTCTGGGAGAAGGTCCTTGTTGTCAACCTTCCCCTGGTCTAGGAGCTTCTCCATGCAGGGACCCCAGGTCCAAAGGACACACAGGCCCCTGGTTCTTCTTGCTTGGTGGCATGAGGTCCCCTCGTCTCTCTGCTCTCTTCTCTCTTTTATATCTCAAAAGGTATTGACTTAAAATACAACCTAATCTTGTAGATTGAGTCCTGCGGCATTAACATAACTGCCTCTAATCCTGCCTCATTAACATTATAGAGGTGGGATTTACAACACATGGAAAAATCACACCAGATGACAAAATGGTGGGTAATCACACAATACTGAGAATCATGGCCTAACCAAGTTGACACACATTTTGCGGGGACACAGTTCAATCTGTAACAGAATCTTTTTATCATAATGGCCAAGAATTGCTAAAAGACAAGGCACTTATCTTTTTCAGTTCTTAAATACAGTTAGTACATTGTTGCACTTACATATTTAATATTCGTTAGGTATTGCTGCTTTAGCAGTATATTCTGGTTGATGCTTTCATCTGTGTGACCTTGTGCTTCTGAAACACTTGTCCTTATGGCTGAAATGCCTGCTTCCACCACATATTGGTTATCTAACACCAAGATAGCTCTTTTCCTAAAAACTAACAGTTTGGTTTAGATAATTTCTACCTCTGTTAACTTTGTAACTATTCTTTTGTTATTCTTTATCTTACCAAAGTAACATACTTTCTTTCTCTTCCAGGTATGTAGTCTTAGACTTATCAGTGGATGAATTAATTTGGTTGGTACTGGTAGAGTAAAAGATGATTTTCTAATATAACTTTGGTTGTGTGAAGGTTTATTTCATGCAGTACCAACACCTGTATCTCTTTAGGAGTGGCTGTATATAATCATACATAGAATTATGTGATTATTTTCTTACTGTACAAGAAATTCATAGATCATAAACATTCTCCAACCCGCCTAGCCTCTCAGCTAATGTGTTAACCTTCTTTGAAGATTTCAGAAAAAGAAGGGCCACCTCAGCCTTTAAAGAGATAAAGTTATCTGTGAGGCCAATGAAAGATTTTTTATGAAATCAAAGTGTTCTACTAAGTGAAAACACGTAAGGCTCATGAATACTGAAATGCTACGTAAACCATAAACCAGGAGTTTCGTGACTTTCAGAAGAAGTTGTAATTGGGTGGAGTGGGATCTGCAGGGAAGGTTGCAGATAGAAAAACAAACAGCAGTGTACTATAGTGTACTGTATTGTAATGTCATGGGCAGAAAGGGAGGTGCTCTTGGTGTGAAGACCATGCAACTTCTGCTTTTAAGGTACACACTGGGTCCTGGCTTCTTTTTCTTAATTAAATTCTGTAAGGTACTTTTCTTGAATTATGTAAACTATAGGAATAATCCCTTACTTTATGCAATTTGAAAAAAAATGTTTTCATGAAGTACTAAATTTAAAAATGGAATATAGATAGTAGTATTTTTTATTAGTTCGCGTAAGAGAATCAGTGGACTAACTGTAGCCAGTTTAATTTTTGCATGATATCCTTGTGAACTTAATGCACATGAAGTTTAATTGATAATCCAAAAGTAGTGGGTGTTCTTCCTTTACAGGGAAGAAAAAAGCAAGGTAGGTTGTGAATCTGCATATTTTTTCACAGTGCTTACTTGACTAGGAAAGATAAAAGTAACTCTATTCATATAAAAACTTACCTATTACAGTAATATAGTGGAACTTGGATTTTCAAGTATATGCAAAAAGAATTGCTTCGTCACATAAGGATGCTATTGAAAACACTATCTTTTTTATCTTAAGTAGACTCAATATGACTCTTTCAGTAAACTATGCATTTACCTTTCTACTGTTGTGTTCTTCAAACAAAAATAAAAACTAAAAGGAAATTCTTTTTTTTGAATTTGGAACAGTCTATAACAGACTACTATGACTGACTTGCATTTCTCTGACATGTCCATATTTTTGTTGTTCTATTTTTTAATTGTTAAAATAGAGCTATTGAGGAAAAATACAATCTTAGATACAAATAAAATCTAATTTAGGTGTCTTTGTTCTTTTGTATCTCTTAGATTATGAGAGATGTGTTTTAAAATTTTCTAGTCTATTTATAGTTTTTTTTCCTTGTAAATTGTTCATCTTATACACTTTGAGGATATGTTGTTAAGTGTCAGGTTATTATCTTCATGGTTAATTATCTTTATCATAGTAACTATCTTGTGCTCTTTTTTCTTATTCTGTCAGACATTATTATACCAATTTTCTTTTAGACTTAATGGGGTTTTGTTGTTTTGCTTATGTGTGTTATTTAACCTTTTTATTATAAAATAAAATGTAGATACAGAAAGCCATGCAACACAGATGTACAGCTTAGTGAATTGTTATAAAGTGCATGCCCTGGTTACTGTCACCCACGTCAAGAACTAGAACCTTGCCACCTACCCCAGAAACCTCTCTGTGTGCCCCATTTCTTCTCTTTCTCCAAAGGTAACCACTATCTCGACTCTTACAGTAATTGTTTTCTTCTCATTCTTTATGGCTTTATCACCCAAGTATATATCCCTAGCTAGACACTGTAATTTAATCTTGTCCATTTTTTAAAAACTTTTGTATGTCTTTTTAATCAACAGCTCCCCGCACCATCCTCCTTTTTTTTGGTAGTTTATTTTTGGCAAATCCTAACCATTTGACCTTTAGACTTTTCCATGGTCTGGACTTTGCTGATTGTACGTGTGAGATATATTTCAATATGTTCCTCTGTCCTTTAGATTTCCTGCAAATTGGCAGTCTGGTGGCTTACTCAGACTAGGCTTCGATTCCTCCGACAAGACTATGGTCTTCATTCATTCACAATGTCTGATTTTCACTTTTATTTTTTATTTGGTGTTGCTTCTCTTATCAGTTGCCATCCCGTCGGCTCTGACTCATGGCGACCTATGTGTAACAGAATGAAATGTTGCCCAGCTCTGTGCCGTCTTCACTGGTATGTCCAAGCCCATCGTTGTGGCTGTTGTGTCAATCTGTCTCATTGAGGGTTTCCCTCATTTTCGCTGGTCCTCTACTTTACCAACCATGATGTCATTTTTTAGCAATCGGACTTTCCTGTTGACGTACCCAAAGGAAGTGAGCTGAAGTCTCGCTGTCCCCACTTGTAAGGATGATCCTGGTTGTATTTCTTCCAAGACTGATCTGTCCATTCTTCTGGAAGTGCGTGGTATATTCAGTATTCTTCGCCAACACTATAATTTGAATGCATTAATTATTCTTCTGTCTTTCATTGTCCAGCTTTCACATGTGTATGAGGCAGTTGAAAAGACCATGGCTTAAGTCAGCTGCACCTTAGTCATCAAAGTGACATCTTTGCTTTTTTAAACTTTAAGGAGTACTTTTGCAGCAAATTTGCCCAGTGCAATATGTTGTTTGATTTCTCGACTGCTGCTTCCGTAGACGTTGATTGTTGATCAAAGTAGAACGAAGTCATTGACACCTTCAATTTTTTTCTTTTTGATGTTAGCAGCTGTTTATGCTTCCTACTGCGGTTTGTAAAGCTATGACATTTTAATTCTCTCATTTTGTTTCATTTATTACCTGGAATAATTTTATAAAGATAAACTTTTCCTCATCTTCTATTTTGTAAAGTTCATAAAAGAAGCAAGATAAAAGCTTGTTTCTTTCTTTTACCCAGTTCTCAAGATAATAAATTGGTTCCCTGTCATCCTCTGAAGGTGACCAATTAGTTGTTTTTTTTTATTAACTTTTATTGAGCTTCAAGTGAACGTTTACAATTCAAGTCAGTCTGTCACATGTAAGTTTACATACATCTTACTCCGTACTCCCACTTGCTCTCCCCCTAATGAGTCAGCCCTTCCAGTCTCTCCTTTCGTGACAATTTTGCCAGCTTCCCACTCTCTCTATCCTCCCATCCCCCCTCCAGACAGGAGATGCCAACACAGTCTCAAGTGTCCACTTGATATTAGCTCACTCTTCATCAGCATCTCTCTCCCACCCACTGTCCAGTCCCTTTCATGTCTGATGAGTTGTCTTCAGGAATGGTTCCTGTCCTGTGCCAACAGAAGGTTTGGGGACCATGGCAGCCGGGATTCCTCTAGTCTCAGTCAGACCATTAAGTATGGTCTTTTTATGAGAATTTGGCGTCTGCATCCCACTGATCTCCTGCTCCCTCAGGGGGTCTCTGTTGTGCTCCCTGTCAGGGCAGTCATCAATTGTGGCCGGGCACCAACTAGTTCTTCTGGTCTCAGGATGATATTGGTTTCTGGTTCATGTGGCCCTTTCTGTCTCTTGGGCTCTTAGTTGTCGTGTGACCTTGGTGTTCTTCATTCTCCTTCGTTCCAGGTAGGTTGAGACCAATTGATGCATCTTAGATGGCTGCTTGTTAGCATTTAAGACCCCAGACGCCACATTTCAAAGTGGGATGCAGAATGTTTTCATAATAGAATTATTTTGCCAATTGACTTAGAAGTCCCCTTAAACCATGGTCCCCAAAACCCCGCCCTTGCTCCGCTGACCTTTGAAGCATTCATTTTATCCCGGAAACTTCTTTGCTTTTGGTCCAGTCCAATTGAGCTCACCTTCCATGTATTGAGTGTTGTCCTTCCCTTCACCTAAAGCAGTTCTTATGTACTAATTAATCAATAAAAAACCCTCTCCCTCCTTCCCTCCTCCCTCGTAACCACAAAAGTATGTGTTCTTCTCAGTTTTTACTTTTTCTCAAGATCTTATAATAGTGGTCTTATACAATATTTGTCCTTTTGCCTCTGACTAATTTCGCTCAGCATAATGCCTTCCAGGTTCCTCCATGTTATGAAATGTTTCACAGATTCGTCACTGTTCTTTATCGATGCGTAGTATTCCATTGTGTGAATATACCACAATTTATTTACCCATTCATCCGTTGATGGACACCTTGGTTGCTTCCAGCTTTTTGCTATTGTAAACAGAGCTGCAATAAACATGGGTGTGCATATATCTGTTCGTGTGAAGGCTCTTATTTCTCTAGGGTATATTCTGAGGAGTGGGATTTCTGGGTTGTATGGTAGTTCTATTTCTAACTGTTTAAGATAACGCCAGATAGATTTCCAAAGTGGTTGTACCATTTTACATTCCCACCAGCAGTGTATAAGAGTTCCAATCTCTCCTCAACCTCTCCAGCATTTATTATTTTGTGTTTTTTGGATTAATGCCAGCCTTGTTGGAGTGAGATGGAATCTCATCGTGGTTTTAATTTGCATTTTTTTTTAATGGCTAATGATCGAGAGCATTTTCTCATGTATCTGTTAGCTGCCTGAATATCTTCTTTAGTGAAGTGTGTGTTCATATCCTTTGCCCACTTCTTGATTGGGTTGTTTGTCTTTTTGTGGTTGAGTTTTGACAGAATCATGTAGATTTTAGAGATCAGGCGCCGGTCTGAGATGTCATAGCTGAAAATTCTTTCCCAGTCTGTAGGTGGTCTTTTTACTCTTTTGGTGAAGTCTTTAGATGAGCATAGGTGTTTGATTTTTAGGAGCTCCCAGTTATCGGGTTTCTCTTTGTCATTTTTGGTAGTATTTTGTATTCTGTTTATGCCTTGTAGTAGGGCTCCTAAGGTTGTCCCTATTTTTTCTTCCATGATCTTTATCGTTTTAGTCTTTATGTTTAGGTCTTTGATCCACTTGGAGTTAGTTTTTGTGCATGGTGTGAGGTATGGGTCCTGTTTCATTTTTTTTGCAAATGGATATCCAGTTATGCCAGCACCATTTGTTGAAAAGACTATCTTTTCCCCAATTAACTGACACTGGTCCTTTGTCAAATATCAGCTGCTCATATGTGGATGGATTTATATCTGGGTTCTCAATTCTGTTCCATTGGTCTATGTGCCTGTTGCTGTACCAGTACAAGGCTGTTTTTACTACTGTGGCTGTATAATAGGTTCTAAAATCAGGTAGAGTAAGGCCTCCCACTTTCTTCTTTTTCAGTAATGCTTTGCTTATCCGAGGCTTCTTTCCCTTCCATATGAAATTGGTGATTTGTTTCTCTATCACCTTAAAAAATGACATTGGAATTTGGATTGGAAGGGCGTTATATGTATAGATGGCTTTTGGTGTAGAATAGACATTTTTACTATGTTAAGTCTTCCTATCCATGAGCAAGGTATGTTTTTCCACTTAAGTATGTCCTTTTGAATTTCTTGTAGTAGAGCTTTGTAGTTTTCTTTGTATAGGTCTTTTACATCCTTGGTAAGATTTATTCCTAAGTATCTTATCTTCTTGGGGGCTACTGTGAATGGTATTGATTTGGTTATTTCCTCTTCGGTGTTCTTTTTTTTTGAGGTAGAGGAATCCAAGTGATTTTTGTATGTTTATTTTGTATCCTGAAACTCTGCCAAACTCTTCTATTAGTTTCAGTAGTTTTCTGGAGGATTCCTTGGGGTTTTCTGTGTATAAGATCATGTCATCTGCAAATAGAGATAATTTTACTTCCTCCTTGCCAACCTGGATGCCTTTTATTTCATTGTCTAGCCTAATTGCCCTGGCTAGGACTTCTAGCACGATGTTGAATAAGAGCGGTGATAAAGGGCATCCTTGTCTGGTTCCCGTTCTCAAGGGAAATGCTTTCAGGTTCTCTCCATTTAGAGTGATATTGGCTGTTGGCTTTGCATAAATGCCCTTTATTATGTTGAGGAATTTTCCTTCAATTCCTATTTTGGTGAGAGTTTTTATCATAAATGGGTGTTGGACTTTGTCAAATGCCTTTTCTGCATCAATTGATAAGATCATGTGGTTTTTGTCTTTTTTTTTTTATTTATGTGATGGATTACATTAATGGTTTTTCTGATATTAAACCAGCCTTGCATACCTGGTAGAAATCCCACCTGATCGTGGTGAATTATTTTTTTGATATGTTGTTGAATTCTATTGGCTAGAATTTTGTTGAGGATTTTTGCATCTATGTTCATGAGGGATATAGGTCTGTAATTTTCTTTTTTTGTAATGTCTTTACCTGGTTTTGGTATCAGGGAGATGGTGGCTTCATAGAATGAGTTGGGTGGTATTCCGTCATTTTCTATGCTTTGAAATACCTTCAGTAGTAGTGGTGTTATCTCTTTTCTGCAAGTTTGGTAGAACTCTGCAGTGAAGCCATCCGGGCCAGGGCTTTTTTTTGTTGGGAGTTTTTTGATTACCCTTTCAATCTCTTTTTTTTTTTTTTTTTTTATAATAACTTTTATTAAGCTTCAAGTGAACGTTTACAAATCCAATCAGTCTGTCACATATAAGTTTACATACATCTCACTCCCTACTCCCACTTACTCTCCCCGTCTTGAGTCAGCCCTTTCAGTCTCTCCTTTCTTGACAATTTTGCCGGCTTCCCTCTCTCTCTATCCTCCCATCCCCCCTCCAGACAAGAGTTGCCAACACAATCTCAAGTGTACAATTAGCTCACTCTTCATCAGCGTCTCTCTCCCACCCGCTGACCAGTCCCTTTCATGTCTGATGAGTTGTCTTCAGGGATGGTTCCTGTCCTGTGTCAACAGAAGGTCTGGAGAGCATGGCCGCCGGGATTCCTCCAGTCTCAGTCAGACCATTAAGTTTGGTCTTCTTATGAGAATTTGGGGTCTGCATCCCACTGCTCTCCTGCTCCCTCAGGGGTCCTCTGCTGAGCTCCCTGTCAGGGCAGTCATCGATTGTGGCCGGGCACCAACTAGTTCTTCTGGTCTCAGGATGATGTAGGTCTCTTGTTCATGTGGCCCTTTCTGTCTCTTGGGCTCTTAGTTGTCATGTGGGCTTGGTGTTCTTCATTTTCCTTTGCTCCAGGTGGGTTGAGACCAATTGCTGCATCTTAGATGGCTGCTTGTTAGCATTTAAGACCCCAGACGCCACATTTCAAAGTGGGATGCAGAATGATTTCATAATAGAATTATTTTGCCAATTGACTTAGAAGTCCCCGCAAACCATGTTCCCCAGACCCCCGCGCTTGCGCCGCTGAGCTTTGAAGCATTCATTTTATCCCGGAAACTTCTTTGCTTTTGGTCCAGTCCAATTGAGCTGACCTTCCATGTATTGAGTGTTGTCTTTCCCTTCACCTAAAGCAGTTCTTATCTACTGATTAATCAATAAAAAAACCCTCTCCCACCCTCCCTCCCTCCCCCCCTCGTAACCACAAAAGTATGTGTTCTTCTCAGGTTTACTATTTCTCAAGATCTTATAATAGTGGTCTTATACAGTATTTGTCCTTTTGCCTCTGACTCATTTTGCTCAGCATAATGCCTTCCAGGTTCCTCCATGTTATGAAATGTTTCAGAGATTCGTCACTGTTCTTTATCGATGCGTAGTATTCCATTGTGTGAATATACCACAATTTATTTACCCATTTATCCGTTGATGGACACCTTGGTTGCTTCCAACTTTTTGCTATTGTAAACAGAGCTGCAATAAACATGGGTGTGCATATATCTGTTTGTATGAAGGCTCTTGTATCTCTAGGGTATATTCCGAGGAGTGGGATTTCTGGGTTGTATGGTAGTTCTATTTCTAACTGTTTAAGATAACGCCAGATAGATTTCCAAAGTGGTTGTACCATTTTACATTCCCACCAGCAGTGTATGAGAGTTCCAATCTCTCCGCAGCCTCTCCAACATTTATTATTTTGTGTTTTTTGGATTAATGCCAGCCTTGCTGGTGTGAGATGGAATCTCATCGTAGTTTTAATTTGCATTTCTCTAATGGCTAATGATCGAGAGCATTTTCTCATGTATCTGTTGGCTGCCTGAATATCTTCTTTAGAGAAATGTGTGTTCATATCCTTTGCCCACTTCTTGATTGGGTTGTTTGTCTTTTTGTGGTTGAGTTTTGACAGAATCATGTAGATTTTAGAGATCAGGCGCTGGTCTGAGATGTCATAGCTGAAAATTCTTTCCCAATCTGTAGGTGGTCTTTTTACTCTTTTGGTGAAGTCTTTAGATGAGCATAGGTGTTTGATTTTTAGGAGCTCCCAGTTATCGGGTTTCTCTTCATCATTTTTGGTAATGTTTTGTATTCTGTTTATACCTTGTATTAGGGCTCCTAGGGTTGTCCCAATTTTTTCTTCCATGATCTTTATCGTTTTAGTCTTTATGTTTAGGTCTTTGATCCACTTGGAGTTAGTTTTTGTGCATGGTGTGAGGTATGGGTCTTGTTTCATTTTTTTGCAAATGGATATCCAGTTATGCCAGCACCATTTGTTAAAAAGGCTGTCTTTTCCCCAGTTAATTGACACTGGTCCTTTGTCAAATAATCAGCTGCTCATACGTGGATGGATCTATGTCTGGGTTCTCAATTCTGTTCCATTGGTCTATGTGTCTGTTGTTGTACCAATACCAGGCTGTTTTGACTACTGTGGCTGTATAATAGGTTCTGAAGTCAGGTAAGGTGAGGCCTCCCACTTTCTTCTTCTTTTTCAGTAGTGCTTTGCTTATCCGGGGCTTCTTTCCCTTCCATATGAAATTGGTGATTTGTTTCTCTATCCCCTTAAAATATGACATTGGAATTTGGATCGGAAGTGCGTTAAATGTATAGATGGCTTTTGGTAGAATAGACATTTTTACTATGTTAAGTCTTCCTATCCATGAGCAAGGTATGTTTTTCCACTTAAGTATGTCCTTTTGAATTTCTTGTAGTAGAGCTTTGTAGTTTTCTTTGTATAGGTCTTTTACATCCTTGGTAAGATTTATTCCTAAGTATCTTATCTTCTTGGGGGCTACCGTGAATGGTATTGATTTGGTTATTTCCTCTTCGGTGTTCTTTTTGTTGATGTAGAGGAATCCAAGTGATTTTTGTATGTTTATTTTATAACCTGAGACTCTGCCAAACTCTTCTATTAGTTTCAGTAGTTTTCTGGAGGATTCCTTAGGGTTTTCTGTGTATATAATCATGTCATCTGCAAATAGTGATAACTTTACTTCTTCCTTGCCAATCCGGATACCTTTTATTTCTTTGTCTAGCCTGATTGCCCTGGCTAAGACTTCCAACACGATGTTGAATAAGAGCGGTGATAAAGGGCATCCTTGTCTGGTTCCCGTTCTCAAGGGAAATGCTTTCAGGTTCTCTCCATTTAGAGTGATATTGGCTGTTGGCTTTGCATAGATGCCCTTTATTATGTTGAGGAATTTTCCTTCAATTCCTATTTTGGTAAGAGTTTTTATCATAAATGGGTGTTGGACTTTGTCAAATGCCTTTTCTGCATCAATTGATAAGATCATGTGGTTTTTGTCTTTTGTTTTATTTATGTGATGGATTACATTAATGGTTTTTCTGATATTAAACCAGCCTTGCATACCTGGTATAAATCCCACTTGATCAGGGTGAATTATTTTTTTGATGTGTTGTTGGATTCTATTGGCTAGAATTTTGTTGAGGATTTTTGCATCAATGTTCATGAGGGATATAGGTCTATAATTTTCTTTTTTTGTAATGTCTTTACCTGGTTTTGGTATCAGGGAGATGGTGGCTTCATAGAATGAGTTGGGTAGTATTCCGTCATTTTCTATGCTTTGGAATACCTTTAGTAGTAGTGGTGTTAACTCTTCTCTGAAAATTTGGTAGAACTCTGCAGTGAAGCCGTCCGGGCCAGGACTTTTTTTTGTTGGGAGTTTTTTGATTACCGTTTCAATCTCTTTTTTTGTTATGGGTCTATTTAGTTGTTCTGCTTCTGAATGTGTTAGTTTAGGTAGGTAGTGTTTTTCAAGGAATTCATCCATTTCTTCTAGGTTTTCAAATTTGTTAGAGTACAATTTTTCATAATAATCTGAAATGATTCTTTTAATTTCATTTGGTTCTGTTGTGATGTGGTCCTTCTCATTTCTTATTCGGGTTATTTGTTTCCTTTCCTGTATTTCTTTAGTCAGTCTAGCCAATGGTTTATCAATTTTGTTAATTTTTTCAAAGAACCAGCTTTTGGCTTTGTTAATTCTTTCAATTGTTTTTCTGTTCTCTAATTCATTTAGTTCAGCTCTAATTTTTATTACTTGTTTTCTTCTGGTGCCTGATGGATTCTTTTGTTGCTCACTTTCTATTTGTTCAAGTTGTAGCGACAGTTCTCTGATTTTGGCTCTTTCTTCTTTTTGTATGTGTGCATTTATCGATATAAATTGGCCTCTGAGCACTGCTTTTGCTGTGTCCCAGAGGTTTTGATAGGAAGTATTTTCATTCTCGTTGCATTCTATGAATTTTCTTATTCCCTCCTTAATGTCTTCTATAACCCAGTCTTTTTTCAGGAGGGTATTGTTCAGTTTCCAAGTATTTGATTTCTTTTCCCTAGTTTTTCTGTTATTGATCTCTAGTTTTATTGCCTTGTGGTCTGAGAAGATGCTTTGTAATATTTTGATGTTTTGGATTCTGCAAAGCTTTGTTTTATGACCTAATATGTGGTCTATTCTAGAGAATGTTCCATGTGCGCTAGAAAAAAAAGTATACTTTGCAGCAGTTGGGTGGAGAGTTCTGTATAAGTCAATGAGGTCAAGTTGGTTGATTGTTGTAATTAGGTCTTCCGTGTCTCTATTGAGCTTCTTACTGGAAGTCCTGTCCTTCTCCGAAAGTGGTGTGTTGAAGTCTCTTACTATAATTGTGGAGGTGTCTATCTCACTTTTCAATTCTGTTAAAATTTGGTTTATGTATCTTGCAGCCCTGTCATTGGGTGCATCAATATTTAATATGGTTATGTCTTCCTGGTCAATTGTCCCTTTTATCATTATGTAGTGTCCTTCTTTATCCTTTGTGGTGGATTTAAGTCTAAAGTCTATTTTGTCAGAAATTAATATTGCTACTCCTCTTCTTTTTTGCTTATTGTTTGCTTGATATATTTTTTTCCATCCTTTGAGTTTTAGTTTGTTTGTGTCTCTAAGTCTAAGGTGTGTCTCTTGTAGGCAGCATATAGATGGATCGTGTTTCTTTATCCAGTCCGTGACTCTCTGTCTCTTTATTGGTGCATTTAGTCCATTTACATTCAGCGTAATTATAGATAAATAAGTGTTTAGTGTTGTCATTTTGATGCCTTTTTATGTGTGTTGTTGACAATTTCATTTTTCCACTTACTTTTTTGTGCTGAGATGTTTTTCTTAGTAAATTGTGGGATCCTCATTTTCGTAGTGTTTGACTTTATGTTTGTTGAGTTGTTACGTTTTTCTTGGCTTTTATCTTGAGTTATGGAGTTGTCATATCTCTTTGTGGTTACCTTATTATTTGCCCCTATTTTTCTAAGTAAAAACCTAACTTGTATTGTTCTATATCGCCTTGTATCACTCTCCATATGGCAGTTCTATGCCTCCTGTGTTTAGTCCCTCTTTTTGATTATTGTGATCTTTTACATATTCACTTCCATGATTCCCTGTTATGAGTTTTTTTTTTTTTTAAATTAATCTTAATTTGTGTTTGTGATTTCCCTATTTGAGTTGATATCAGGATGTTCTGTTTTGTGACCTTGTGTTGTGCCGGTATCTGATATTATTGGTTTTCTGACCAAACAATATCCTTTAGTATTTGTTGTAGCTTTGGTTTGGTTTTTGCAAATTCTCTAAACTTGTGTTTATCTGTAAATATCTTAATTTCGCCTTCATATTTCAGAGAGAGTTTTGCCGGATATATGATCCTCGGCTGGCAGTTCTTCTCCTTCAGTGCTCTGTATATGTCGTCCCATTCCCTTCTTGCCTGCATGGTTTCTGCTGAGTAGTCTGAACTTATTCTTATTGATTCTCCCTTGAAGGAAACCTTTCTTTTCTCCCTGGCTGCTTTTACAATTTTCTCTTTATCTTTGGTTTTGGCAAGTTTGATGATAATATGTCTTGGTGTTTTTCTTTTTGGATCAATCTTAAATGGGGTTCGAGGAGCATCTTGGATAGATATCCTTTCGTCTTTCATGATGTCAGGGAAGTTTTCTGTCAGGAGTTCTTCAACTATTTTCTCTGTGTTTTCTGTCCCCCCTCCCTGTTCTGGGACTCCAATCACACGCAAGTTATCCTTCTTGATAGAGTCCCAAATGATTCTTAGGGTTTCTTCATTTTTTTTAATTCTTTTATCTGATTTTTTTTCAGCTATGTTGGTGTTAATGCCCTGGTCCTCCAGATGTCCCAGTCTGCATTCTAATTGCTTGAGTCTGCTCCTCTGACTTCCTATTGCGTTGTCTAATTCTGTAATTTTATTGTTAATTTTTTGGATTTCTGAATGCTGTCTCTCTATGGATTCTTGCAACTTACTAATTTTTCCACTATGTTCTTGAATAATCTTTTTGAGTTCTTCAACAGTTTTATCAGTGTGTTCCTTGGCTTTTTCTGCAGTGTGACTTATTTAGTTTCTGATGTCTTGAAGCATTCTGTAAATTAGTTTTTTATATTCTGTATCTGATAATTCCAGGATTGTATCTTCATTTGGGAAAGATTTTGATTCTTTTGTTTGGGGGGTTGTAGACGCTGTCATGGTCTGCTTCTTTATGTGGTTTGATATGGACTGCTGTCTCCGAGCCATCACTGGGAAACTAGTTTTTCCAGAAAATCCGCTGACTTGGACGCTGGCTCCAGGCTCTGAAAACAATCGCTGCTTCCCCGTATTTGTTCGTTTTCCGTCTCTAAATCTGTGTTTGTTGTTCAGGGTTCGTAGATTGTTATGTATGTGATCGAGTCACTTGTTTTTCCGAGTCTTTATTGCAAGAGGGATCCAAGGTAGCGTCTACCTAGTCTGCCATCTTGGCCCCGCCTCTCCAATTAGTTTTTTTTTTTTTTTTAATATCTGATGAACTCATAGACTTAACGTATTTGATCGGTTTCTAGTCATTTTAAGTCTGACTTTATTAAAGCTTAAATTGCCTCCCTCTGGCTAATTGGTGCCAGAGTCTTTTTGACACGACCCTACTCATCTTTGGTAGCTTTCCTGCTCTCTGGTATGTCAGGATGTTCCAAACTTACCTTGTGCAGTTTGTTTCCCAGATGTGGTATCAACTGCTCGGTGAAAAACTTAGTACTAAAAGCAAATCATACACAAATGCATCCTTAAAACCTTTTAATATTCCCATCTTTTCCTGAATCTCACTCCCCTGCATACAGATAATCCCTGTTATCACGTAGTTAGCTGCCTCTCCCAACCTTTTCCTGTCAGTTTTCATGTCTACAGAGTTTCCTTACTTTTAGTATATAGCTTTTTTCTTTTCTGTTTTTGAAAAACGTAAGTAATATTTATTATACTTATTGTTAATTCTTTTTCTTTATTCAGTGGTGTATCTTGACAGTTTTTCTATGTTAGCACCTAAAGATCTACCTAATTGTTTTTGAAATTGCTACATAATAGGTGTGGTTCTGCTTCATTTTGTTAAAATCTTCTAGTGACGGACATTGGGTTGTTTCCAGTTTTTCTATTAATACATCTTTGCTTTAGAAACCATGTTATATGTGTCTGTTGTGCCCATATGTAGATGTTTATTTGCGGTCATAGAGTGTGTGCATTTAGAATTTTGCCCATTTGCCTTCTAAAATGTCCGTACTTTTACAATCAGGGCATGAAAATACCTGTTTCTCTGTGTACTGATGAATACTTGATATTATCAAACTAAGAATTTTGCCCATCTGAGGGTGAAAAGTGTCCCTGATTTCCCAGATCCTCTCTGCGGTGGGGATTGGGAAGCCTGTGAGGTACTATCAGGTAGGGTGCAGCAGTCGTCTTCTGGGTTTGGAGGCTTCTCGTTCTTCCTGGGGCACCTCCTCCACTCAGGCACCATACTTGGGGCTCCAGCATGGACACAACGCTGTTGCTTGTTGCCTGGCTCCAGAGACCTCAGGATCATTTATGGTTGTTGTCCCAGATGCCCTGATGTTGTCACCCTCTGCGCACCCTCCAGCTTTCAGTACATGCTGCTTCTCACCTGTCTTCCTTCACTCTCTTCCCACGCCTGATTGGTAGCCGTTCTTGCTTTGTGCAATTTTGTCTGTAGTTTTTTCTGCTCTACCCTGTCTGGTTTTCATCTTGGTTCAATCTCTGCAAGTCCAAGGCTGTGACTACAGTGGAGTATTAAAAAGCATTCTTCTTGTTATTTCTCAGATTTAGAGTGGGAGCAAGCGGTTGTGTTTAGTTTGCTGGAAACCTGTTCTTATTTCAAACATGGGGTAAATGAAGGTTACACTAAGAGATTACTTTGCCCATACCAGTATCAGGACTTCTGAGAATTCCTTAGCCTACCGTTTAATGACCGTTACAGACCTGGTGGTATCTGAGTTAAATGCTCAGTTAGTTGGCTTTAAAATCCTTGATTTTAAAATCACAGTCAGTTAGTGCTTTTTTGATCTCTTAGCTTTATTCATCTATCTGATAGTTGAAAATGCTTCCATTTGGTGCCTATCCATATTTAAAATACTAGCTAATGTGTATTGAGTATTTACTCATATAGTAGGCACTGTGCTAGGTGCTTTCTTGGATTATGCTTAATCTTTACCACTCCTGCCTGAAGGAAGTACTGTTTTTATCCCCACTTCACAGAAAAGGAAATCTCTAAGTACTAAGAGGTTAAGTGACTGCCCAAGGTGACATATGAATGCAGCCAGAACTCAAGGCCAGGCAGCCTGACTCCAGAGTCCTGCTGGGCTGAACTACGGCTATTAGTCCCCGTCATTCCACCTGAGTGGTTTCATTCCCTTGATAATTTTAGTGCATTTGCATGGGCATTTTCCACATAGTTTCTGTTAAGACTAAATAAAATAATCAGCCACGTTTCTAAATACTCTTCAAATTCTTTCCTCAAGGTTATTCTCTGGGAACTACTTATTCTTAGATGAGACCATAGCTTATTCAGTGTTTTTGTAAATTACTTAGCATTATTGTACAGTTTGCTTTCATTATCTATAAGCCTGATAGAATACAGGATGTATGTAATGGTTTTGCATGGTGCTTTTTTATACAGTTATAAAAATACATGGTGATTTTAAAGATTGTATAATTATGCCTAACAGGTCCTGAATTCAGATGCTGTTATTCTTAGTTGTTAGGTACCATTGAGTAAGTGCCGACTCATAGTGACCCTGTGTACAACAGGACGAAACACTGCCTGGTCCTGTGTGCCATCCTCACTGTCGCTGTTGTGCTTGAGCCTGCCAATCTGTCTTTCACCAAGTGTCTTCATACTTTTACTATGTATGATGTCCATCTCCAGGGACTGGTCCCTCCTGATAACACGTCCAAAGTATGTGAGACAAAGTCTTGCCATCCTTGCTTCTAAGGAACATTCTGACTGTACTTCTTCCGAGACAGATTTGTTTGTTCTTCTGGCAGTCCGTGGTATATTCAGTATTCTTCGCCAACACCACAATTCAAAGGCATCAATTCTTCTTCAGTCTTCCTTATTCATTGTCCATCTTTTGCATGTATTTGAGGAGATTGAAAACACCATGGTTTGGGTCAGGCACACCGTAATCCTTAGTGTGACATCTTTGTTTTTTAACACAGCAAATTTTTTTTTGCAGCAGATTTGCTCAGTGCAGTGTATTGTTTGCTTTCCTGACTACTGCTTCCATGGGCGTTGATTGTAGATTCAAGTAAAATGAAATCCTTGACAACTTCAGTATTTTTTCTCTGTTTATCGTCAATTGCTTATTGGTCCAGTTGTGAGGATTTTTGTTTTCTTCATCTTGAGGTGTAACCCACACTGAAGGCTGTTGTCTTTGATCTTCATCAGTAAGTGCTTCAAGTCCTCTTCACTTTCAGCAAGCAAGATTGTGTCATCTGTATATTGCAGGTTGTTAAAGAGTCTTCCTCCAATCCTGATGCCGCATTCTCCTTCATGTTATTCTTACAGGGAAGACAATTTAGTTATTAAGCAGTAGGAAATATCACTGTTTTTCTAGGCAGTGCTGTACTAGATTCCAGTTTGTAGGGGTCTTTTGAGATCATAAGCAAATGGTTGGAGTCCTAAGAATAGTAGGAGTAGAAGTTTTCCTGGCACAGAGTGAGGAAAGTACAATTTGTTCATGAAAAGAATTTTAGGTAACCTCATTTTCCAGATACTCAGGTAGTTCTCATTCTTAATTGACTTTCCATTTGGTCTGGATAAAGTTTAAAGGAAAAAAAAGGCAGTGTGTTCCAAGTAGATTAGATAGGGTAGCTCATTCTTTACCAGATTAGCTCGTGCTTGAGAAGGAACCAGTAGAAGGTGAGCAGGGGAAGGAGCTCACTGTGTGTGACCTTGTATGAACTCATTTTTCTTATTAATATCAAGGGGTAGAGTTTGTATTTAAGACTCTGACTGACAAAATTACTGTAGCCATACTAATTCATGTACAAAATATCCAGATAATTAAAGGGACAATGAAAGAGGAATCGAGGGATGCAGAGACAGGGAGGGACACTAACACATGAAGTCATTGCCTCAGCGCTTTTCTTAAAGTTATATGTTTACAACAGCTTTATATCCTAATATAAATAACAAGAGGCTTTCACTGGGGCATGATGATGACATATTTTGTGTGGCTCTCTTTATGAAATAATTTAAAATATTTTTTGAAAGTAGAATCGAAGATCACCAGTAGCAAGGTAAACCTTTGACCTCATAATGGTTTAATTTGAACATCAGTAATGGAGTCAGAAATTCCCAACCAAGGGCTAAAATGTTTTACTGTGGCTTTATAAACTTTTTTTTTTTTTAAGTTCACTTCCCTGTTCTATAGCTTAGAAAAGCTAATATTCACCTACATTTCATATTTGATTGTTCAGACTGGCATCACAGTAGTGCCATTGAGTGGGAACTTGTCAAATGTCACATAGATTATTGAGATGATTTTAAAACCCTTTGTAATTGTAATCAAACCAAAAAAAAAAAAAAAAATCCTGTTGCCATTGAGTAGATTCCGACTCATAGCAATGCTATAGTACAGAGTAGAACTGCCCCATAGGGGTTCCAGGGAGCCGCTGGTGGATTCGAATGCTGACCTTTTGGTTAGCAGCTGCAGTACTTAACCACTGTACCACCAGGGTTCCTGTGATTATAGAGGGATATAGAAATATTAAAACCTTTATCTCACTAAATCTCCAAACAGGGAAATACCGTTGTGCTTGAATGGAAAGCATCTCAGCTTCTCCAGCAGGTCTCTTAGGAAAACAGCAGCTACCAGTGATATATAGGGTGATACAATGAGTGATACATTATATGGGATGATATAGTATAGCACAGTGAGTGATACATTATATGGGATGTACCTTTGAGGAATGTGTGCCATCAAATTACTGTAGACATATCTGTAATGCCTCAAATACCAACATTCTCAGACCACACCCTGTAATAATAGAGCTTGTGACACCAGCCTTTAGGCCTTGACACTTGATAGGCTCATATCTACTTTACTAAAATTAAAGAAGTATCATCCCAGTATTGACATTGTATTTTTAATTTTATAATAAAAGTTTTTCTTTAATTGAAAATGGCATCTAATGTATTAACTACCATAAATATTGTTGTGATATGAAAAAAATTGTTTTTAAGCATCATGCATGCATTTACTTTTCAAATGCTTTATAATTTGATGAGATCAATGGAATTAGCAGCCATGTTTTGACATACTTTGGTGAATTTCAGTAGATGTTTGCATTCTCAAGAATATTTTTTGTTACACCTTGTTCTAGTGATCGTGGTGGAGAAGACCCGAACCAGAAAGTAATCCATGGGGTTATTAACTCCTTTGTTCATGTTGAACAGTATAAGAAAAAATTCCCCTTAAAGGTAAAAAGCCTCTTTGAAAGCATACATAATCAGACCTTTAATTTCTTAAATTTGCTTGTAGTTTTTTAAATGTAATTTTAATTGACTTATTTAGTTTTATCAGGAAATCTTTGAGTCTCCATTTCTGACTGAAACAGGAGAGTATTACAAACAAGAAGCTTCAAACTTATTACAAGAATCAAACTGCTCACAGTATATGGAAAAGGTAAGAAATAAGACATATTATATTAAACACACCTATTTTTATTGTATATGAGGCAAGATTTTACTTGACATGAATTTTCCTAGTTAATATATTTTTGGGGGTGGGAAATGTCCTATTTTACCATGACTGAGTTATAATTAATGTACAACACCTTGGTAAGTCATTCCTCTTGCTGTAGCATTTTTCATGATGAAAAGTGCTATTCCAGTTTTCCTCATGGTTGATGCTTTTTGATAAATCCTGATGCTAGGGGTTTGCTTGACTTTAATTAATTTTATTATTTATTTGCAAAATGGTAAACTGGATTTTGTGCTTAGTATGTGTTTAGGCAATAGGATGATAGGTGCAGAAGGTAGGTATTTGGGTTTTTTTTTGTTTTTGGAGAAATAAGGGGAAATGTAATAATTCTGCATACTTGGATAGGTCACTGTTTGTCCCTTAAGTTCTTGGAAGGCTAAGAAAAACCTCTGTAACAATTTTTAATTAATTATTAAAGCAACACTTATTATTATATTTAAAATTCCATATATATTTTCTTAGTATTAAAAGAATAGTCGTATTATAAATTCAATCCTCATACAAGATATGTGAGAATTTTTAACCAGATTGTATTGCAAGCATTTTAGTAATGAGTGATTTTCGCTAGTTAAACCAAATGGAATAGCTGTACAACATAGGTCAAGAAACATCAGAATTTACTGATAACACTGTTACATGTTGGAGAAAGCCATCATCCAGGAGTCAGAAGTTGTTTGTTCATACTTGTGCCGCTAATTAACTCTGGGACCTTGAACAAGTCTTCTAGGCCTTTTTTCCTCCAACTATTCCGTTCAGGTTATACTAAGTAGTTCTTAGCTTTTAGCCCTTTTGCATCTTAGACTCTTTTCAAAGGCTCTAGATGTAGTCTTAAAATACAGACAGTGTGATACATGTGCACCCTGTTATATCCGGCTTTAAGGAGCCCTGGTGGCACAGTGGTTCAAATGCTCAGCTGCTAACCAAAAGGTCATTGGTTTAAATCCACCAGCCACTGCGCAGGGAAGAGGACCTGGCAAACTGTTCCTGTAAAGATCACAGCCCAGGAATCCCTATGGGACAGTTCTGCCCTGTCACACAGGGTCGCTACGAGTCAAAATAGACCTGATGGCACACAACAACAATAACAACATATCTTGCTTTAAAATAGAGGACACTGAAATTCAATTATGTTTGGAAAATAATGTTTATATAAGTAGATCATTTCAGGAAATAATGGTGAACCTTAATCACTTTAGCGGAGTCGTGGTGGTTCAGTGGGAAAGAGCTTGGCTGCTAGCCAAAAGGTCAGCAGTTTAGATCTACCAGCTGCTTCTTGGAAACAAACCCTGTGAGACAGTTCTACTCTGTCCTATAGGATCGCTATGAGTTGGAATCCACTTGCTGGCAATATGTTAATAGCTTCAAGTGCTAAGATCCTAGGATTTGATTTGATCTCTATACATTTAATTAGTTAATAGACTAATTAGTTTAGCTTCCCTATTTTCTTTCTGTAATTTTTCTCTAGTTTTGTCATTTTTTCTCTGGCTACCAGTAGTTTTATAGCTATTTGGAGCCCTGCACTGGGGCATCCCCAACCCTGTCTGTCCAAGTTAGCATTTTTTCCCCCATCTTCCCTCACCTCCTTCAGGCCCATACTCTTAGTTCCTCTTGCATTTAGTTAACGTGTCAAGCTGATTAAAGCTACTTACGGAATGCTATACATGATTAATAGGCTTAATCCTTTTAAGTGCTATTTTTATTTTAAAAGAAAAACTTGTTAACCAAAATGACATATGGTGAACACCTTTTTAATCTAGGCACCTTCATGCCTGCTCTTAGTTTCTATGACTTTACCCTGCATTCCTGCCTCCAGAGAGTAGCCGTCTTTCTCCTGTCTTTAGCCTCATTTTCATCAAAAGGTTTTTTGAGAAGTACACAGGAGTGATGTGTAATTTACCCTTGCTTTATATGTTCCCTCTCTTGATGCCCGGGCAGACACAGCAGTACTCTCAAAAGCTGAAATACATGTAGTTCCCTGGGGCCAGTTAAGGTCAGAAGCCCCAGTTATGTACCTTCACGTTACAGAGTATTTTCTTAGTCTACTTATATTTCATCAAAGTACCTGTGCTGTGCTAGCGTAATTTTCGTTGCATCAATGTTGTAGTTTTGTTTTGATGTAGAAATTAGTTAATTCTTAATATCTAGTTCTTGTTAATCAGTGTAGTATTTGTAGCTCAGTGCTTTTTATATAGGATAAGCTTTAGTAAAGGTCTGCTTGATTCAGTTGATGTAAATTATTCTCTAGTTTGATATTTAAATATTCACATACAGGTAGTCCCTGACTTACGACGGGGTTTTGTTCTGACACTCTGATGTAAGTCAAATACCTCCCTTTTTTTTCTTAGTTTTCATTATTGCCATAGCCTGCTCTGTGGCGTTGTTTTGCACAGTAAATCATAACGTTGACCATCTGAGAGTGAACACCTGAGAATGATACCATCACCAAGTTATGTGATGCAACACTGCATGTAGTACGTATTACTAATGATAAGATGTGCAAAGAAAAAAAGACGGTAACAAGTGCAGCTCGTTGTAACTTGAATACGTTGTAAGTCAGGGACTACCTGTAGTGGCCACCCATTGTGGCTTTTAATAATGTGTACCTAGTTTTCCTATTGCATACTGGGTTTTTTACACAGTAGAAAGATTGGGGTCTATAAATGAAGACAAAATGCAGACCATTTAACTTTAGCTCTTGTTCGTAAGATTATGGTGATGTGTAGGTGACAGCTAGTAGCTTAAATAAACATTTTAAATGATGTCTGGAATGTGGGTTTAAATTGGCTATATAACCCTTATTTGTTACCTTTACTATGTTTAATTGAGCCATTACAATATGACTATCTAATTTACTGATTAGTAGTTCACAACTATAAGATTATATTTCTGTAGGTTCTAGGTAGATTAAAAGATGAAGAAATTCGATGTCGAAAATACTTACATCCAAGTTCATATACTAAAGTGATTCATGAATGTCAGCAACGAATGGTAGCAGACCACTTACAATTCTTACATGCAGAATGTCATAATATCATCCGACAAGAGAAAAAAAATGGTAAGTGATACTAAGCATAAATGTGAATAGAAATTAACTTATAAACCCATCTTTTAGATTAGCTCTCACTGCTTTAGATTCAAAACATATTTTAGTAATGGTCTTTAAAATCTTTGATATGCATTTTGCAGATTAGCAATAGTGTATTTTGAATGACTGTTTTGGAAAAGTATATTTTGAAGTGAAAAGAAAAACTGGGAAAATGTTTATGCACATTTTTATATCACAAGAGCTAATTTTCTTAACACATTAAGAGTTCTTAATAGTAGGAAAAAGGGCAAAAGATATGAAAAGGAAGTATGAACAGATTTTTAAATATATGAAGAGATACTCAACCTCACTCATAATAGGAGAAATACAAAATAAAATTAAATACTGATATACCAGCCACAAACAGTGAAAAAGGTGCAATTTTTTTAGAAGAAGAGAAAACGGCATTATCAAATGGGGAATAAATATGACGAGATGTGCCAGACCTACATAGAAAACTAAACATTATTAAAAACAACATTGATTTATAGATCTTGGACAATGTAATGAAAACCCAAGAATTTTCTTTTTTTTAAATTGTGAAAACTATAGTCTTGCCCTAAGAATAGCCAAGACAATCTTGCTGAATATGATGGGAAGACATACTTTACAGGATAGCAAGACTTATAAATCATGATAATGAAGACAGTGAGACACTGGTGTATGCATAGACCAGACCAGTGGCATGAAATAGAACGCTTGATTTAAGTCCTTGGAGGCACCGCAGAGCAATAGGTGAAAGATAGTCTTTTCAACATAATGCTGAGTCAATTGGATATCCATTTGGAAAAAAGGAAATTAGATGTGTACCTCAGACACCACACACAGAATTGATACATGGTGGGTTTTCGATCTAAATGTAAGGGGTAAAACAATAACACTATTCCAGAAGATAATAGAGGAGAGTATCTTCATGACCTGGGGGTAGGGAAAGATATTTTAAATAGGACATAAAAAGCACTACCCACAAAGAAAAGATAGGACTACATTAAAGTTAAAAGCTTTGTATCATCAAAAGACCATCAAGAGAGTGAAAAGACAGTTGTAGGGTAGGATATTGGCAACAATGGAAAAAGGTTTATATTCAAAATGCAAAATGATCAAGAAACTTGAACAGGCACTACTGAATAGAAGATACCCAGATGGCTAATGAACATATAAAAAGGTACTCAATCTCATTAAAATAGGAAATATAAATCAAAACCACATTAACATATCAATATATATTCACTCTTTTAATATAAAATTTAAAAAGCTAAAAATAGTGTTGGCAAGCATATAGACTAGTGGAAACTTGTTATACACTGAGGTGGGAGTTAAATTGATGCAACCACCTTGAAAAACTATTTGCTACTGAAGCTAATATATACATATCTTGTTGTTGTTGGTAGGTGCCATAGACTTGGTTCTAACTCACAGGAACCCTATGTACAACAAAACGAGACACTACCTGGTCCTGCGTCATCCTCACAATCATTGTTACACTTGAGCCCATTGTTGTAGCCGCTGTGTCAGTCCATCTCATCATGGGTCTTCATCTTTTTGCTGACCCTCTACCAAGCATGATATCCTTCTTCAGGAACTCGTCCTTCCTGATAGCATGTCCAAAGTATGTGAGACGAAGCCTTGCCATCCTTGGCTTCTATGGAGCATCCTGGCTGTACTTGTTCTAAGACAGATTTGTTCATTCTTCTGGTAGCCCATGGTATATTCAGTATCCTTTGCCAACACCATAATTCAGAGGCATCGGTTCTTCTTCAGTCTTCCTTATTCATCGTCCAGCTTTTGCATACATATGAGGTGATTGAAAATACCATCGCTTGGTATTTTCACACATTTTGGGTTGGGCACACGTCAGCCCTCAAAGTGATGTCTTTGCTTTTGAACACTTTAAAGAGGTCTTTTGCAGCAGATTTGTCCAATGCAGTATATCATTTGATTTCTTGACTGCAGTTTCCATGGGCATTTATTGTGAATCTAAGTAAAATGAAATCCTTGGCAATTTCATTATTTTGTTTATCATGATGTTGCTTATTGGTCCAGTTGTAAGGATTTTTGTTTTCTTTATGTTGAGGTGTAATCCGTACTAAAGGCTGTAGTCCGATCTTCATCAGTAAGTGGTTCAAGTCCTCTTCACTTTCAGCAAGCAAGGTTGTGTCATGCGCATATTGCAGGTTGTTAATGAATCTTCCTCAAATCCGGACGCCACATTCTTCTTCATATAGTCTGGCTTCGCGGATTATTTGCTCAGCATACAGATTAAATACATATGGTGAAAGGATCCCATCCGGACACACACCTTTCCTAACTTTAAACCATGCAGTATCTCCTTGATCTATGTACAGGTTCCTCATGAGCACAATTAAGCATTCTGGAATTCCCATTCTTCATAATATTATCCATAATTTGTTATGATCCACATAGCCAAAACTGATCTGTCATTAGCAGTGATATCCCTTGTTCCACATTCTCTTCTGAATCCGCTTGAACCTCTGGTCATTCCCTGTTGATGTACTGCTGCAAACGCTTTGAATGTTCTACAGCAAAATTTCACTTGTCTGTTATATATTAATGATATTGTTTGATAACAATACCCACTGGTGTTGAGTCGATCCCAGCTTATAGCGACCCTGTAAGACAGAGTAGAACTGCCCGATAGAGTTTCCAAGGAGCACCTGCGGATTTGAACTGCTGACCTCCTGGTTAGCAGCCATAGCACTTAACCACTATGCCACCAGGGTTTCCTTGATAACAATATACTTTGGAAAAGTGTATTTTCAGAGTATATTTTAAAGTAAAAAAAAAAACTGGGCAAATGTGTTTATACATTTTTATATCAGAAGAGCTAATTTTCTTAATACATTAATAATTCTTAGTAGAGGAAAAAAAAGGGCAAAAACAGATTTTAAGTATATGAAGAGAGATGCTCAGTCTTACTCATAACGACTTCTTGTGACCTAGCAATTTCACTCCTGAGTACATAACCTGCTGCCCAAAATGTGTGCACATATGCAAAAAAAAGATACATACTAGAATGTTCATAGCAGCATGTAATAGCCCCAAACTGGAAACAGCCCAAATGTCCAATAATGTAGAATGGAGAAAGCATGGTATATTCATGGAAATGGAAATGAACAAATTATAGCTACATAGAACATATGGACTATATGCAGAAGAATGCGGCATCAAGATTGAAGAAAGACTCATTAACAACCTGCCATATGCAGATGACACAACCTTGCTTAATGAAAGCGAAGAGGACTTGAAGCACTTAATGATGAAGATCAGAGACTTCAGCCTTCGGTATGGATTACACCTCAACATAAAGAAAATGAAAATCCTCACACCTGGAGTAATAAGCAGCACTGTGATAAACAGAGAAAAGATTATGAAGGATTTCGTTTTACTTGGATCCATAATCAGTGCCCATGGAAGCTGCAGTCGAGAAATCGAACAGCATATTGCATTGGGCAGATCTGCTTCAAAAGACCTCTTTTAAAGTGTTGAAAAGCAAAGATGTCACTTTGAGAACTAAGGTGTGCCTGACCCAAGCCCATGGCATTTTTGATCGCCTCATGCATATGAAAGCTGGACAATGAATAAAGGAGACTGAAGGAGAATTGGCACCTTTGAATTACGGTGTGGATGAAGAATATTGAATATACCATGGACTGCCAGAAGAATGAACAGCTCTGTCTTGGAAGAAGTACAGTCAGAATGCTCCTGAGAGGTGAGAACGGAGAGACTTTGTCTCACATACTTTGGCCATGTCAGGAGGGACCAGTCCCTGTAGGATAATATCATGTTTGGTAGAGAGGATCAGCAAAGAAGAGGAAGACCCTCAATGAGATGGACTGACACCGTGGCCGCAACAATGGGCACAACATAGCAAGGATTGTAAGGGTGGCACAGGACTGGGCAGTGTTTCATTCTGTTGTACAAAAGGTCACTATGAGTTGTAACCAACTCATGGCACCTAACAACAATGTGGATGAACCTTATAACTTAATGTTGAACAAAAGAAACCAGTCATGAAAGAATACATGTTGTATGATTCCATTTACATAGAGTTCAAAAACCTGTAAAACTGATCTGTGGTTTAGTAGTCATGATAGTGGTTACCTTTGCAGAGGAGCAAGAGGCGTACCTAGTGATTGGGAGGAGGCGTGAAGGGGACTTCTAGGGCATAGGTAATGTTCTGTTTCATACTCTGGGCGGTGATTCCATGGGTGTGTTCACTTGTGATAATTCATTGATATACACACTTAACGATTTCCACACTTTCCTGTATGTGTGCTATATGTCAGTAAAGTTTAAAATGAAAACCACTACACTGAGACATCATTTTCACCTCTCCCAGTGGCAAAGATCACATTGTTGGAAAAGGGAGCTCCTGGGTGTTGGGAGTGCTGTTCAGAAAGATCTATCTACAAGATTAAACTTTGTCACAGCAGTTCCACTTGTAGGGGGTTATAATACACATATTCTTGCCAGCATACAAATTATGAATTGGAACATTGTTTGTAATACCAAGAGATTGGAAACAGCTTAAATTTCCATTGAATGTTAAGTAGTTGTACTATAGCCATATAATGGAGTTGTAAAATATGTGCAAATTCTTTATGCATTGACATAAAAAGATCTCTATGTTAAAATAAGTGTTCTGCAACTGCAAGTAATACATAAGATACACTATATACTATTTGTGTAAAAAGGGGCAAAAGAAAGAATATGTTTATTTGCTTGAAAGGGCATACAACATTTCGGAAAGATATTAAACCACAACAACATTGCTTTCCTGTGTGGAGCGGGACTAGGTGACCGGGAGACAAGGGTGTGGGGGCACTGTATTTACTGTTCTGTACTTCTGCATGTTGAACCACATATTACCTAATAAAGTAAATTAAAAATATTTTTTGAAATATTTGGGACGTTAATAATTTTTCCCCCCCCAGACATGGCAAATATGTATGTCTTACTTCGCGCTGTGTCCACTGGTTTACCTCATATGATTCAGGAGCTGCAAAATCATATCCATGATGAGGGCCTCAGAGCAACCAGTAATCTTACTCAGGAAAATGTGAGTTATAAGGAACTGGAAATTTTTTCTCTTAATCAGATTTATTATGGAGTTTTTCTTTTGACTTCACAGTTTTATAATATGAAAGAAAAAAATTACATAGTTTTGCCATACCAACAGATCGCTCATTTTTATTAAAATCATTTTAAGCCTAGAGTCTGTTGGTCTCATAATTATCAAATTATTAGAAAATCGTTGGATGAAATGGACTTCTTCTTAAGCCATGTTGATGTGTTCACTTAGCAATTGTTAACTCACTTCTCACAGAAAAATATGTTGGCTGTTTCTCAATAAATAAATTTCTTCATAGCTGGCATTAGTACTTAATTAGTTGTTGATGTAATGACGTTAATTGGTGGTAATACAATTTGAAACTTTTTTCTTTACATAGTCTCTGAATTTGATTGTCCATGAAGCAAATTTAGATTAAAACAACCTTCCCTATGTATATTTGTTTGCTATCTAAAATATCTAAAACAGTGACCTTTGTGTTCCTAATACCCATCTTTCTCAAGAGTAGCCTACCAGTCAAATAAGTGTTTGCAGCGAGGTGTCTTTCCTGTCAAAGTGTGTCCCTGTCATTACCATCTTGTTAACTGGTGATGGCTGATGAATAAGATAGATATGACATGAGTATTCCATCTGTACCTTTCTAAAGAAGAATATTTGCCCTTCACCTTAACATAGTAACGTGTGTGTAGACAACATTGCTCAGAAGCTTTAATTAAGAGCTGATAACCTTAGTTGTAGATTTATTTGTTTTTCTGGCAAATAATTTATTGTATATTCTTAGTTTTTATGTCATGCCACAATAAATGCATACATTTTCCATTTCATAGAACTATTTATATTATTTAGGCCTATTAGTTTGTATTGTTTATTTGGTTTATTAGTTTATATCATTTGGTCTGTAGGTTCAGGGTGTTGAATGACATTAGGCATAGTGGTGTAGAGTTTGGTGTCAAGGGCTGGGAGATGGAAATACAAGAAAAACAGTAATGCATTTGTCAGAGACTCACATGATTTTAGCTGACTTAGTTAAGTCTCAGGTAGAATTCTTCATAGTTATCTTCATTAAGAGGGAAAACTTATTTTTGCAGTAGTAGGTATTTCTTCCTTCTGAGCTGTGAGGCATCGTTTGTTACCGCCCAGCTCTGGGGGCCTATATTCTGACAGATACTGGCTCTTTAGCTCTCATGTCTCCTTCAGCCATCAGGGGCTTTGAAGACAGTTTTTGGGTATACAGCCCTCTATGAAGGTGATAGTTCAGAGATGGTGTCTTCTTACCCTTAAGTGATGGTAGTCCAACAGAAGAGAGAAGTGTGTTTTTGGAGAGTTTCCTGGCAGGGGAACCTACACCATCCTGCATTTTTGGTGTTGAATGGCAAGCTCATTTCAATGTCAGCATTAAAATTTTTAACACCATCTTAGCTAAAACATTTACTGTTTACCTTTACTGTTAATTTACCTTTACTATTAATTAAACAAACCTTTAGTAAGTGTGATTTTCTCCTTGAACTTCTTAAAATGTGATTTTTTTACTTTGTATCTCAAATTTTTAGATGCCAACACTCTTTGTGGAGTCAGTTTTGGAGGTACACGGTAAATTCATTCAACTTATCAACACTGTTTTAAACGGTGATCAGCACTTTATGAGTGCACTGGATAAGGTAATGTTCATTTTTTATAGTCATTTATTCTCTTTTTTTCATCATCATTGTTTGTCATCGTCATTCTTAGGCAGTTTCAGAATTAGGGCCTCTAGTTATGAGATTTCTGATCCAGTTATGGAGATCAACCTCCGGTAACTAATTTCACTGTGGAAGTTAAAATAGAAATGATTAACAACTTTTAAATTACTAATGGAAGGGTTAAATTAAATGTTTTTGAACTCCCATGATTATGTTACGTAAGGGGAATTGTTGCTAATAAACTAATACTGTCTAAAAAGTACATGGATAATTTTAATATTCCTTAGTATTTATTTTTTCCTTTGGAATATAGTACCTGGGTACTTGGGCTATATTGAATAATATTTAAAACAAAAAAAAAATATTCCAGTGAAACTGTTGAGAGCTGAAACTCTATAGGACTGCAGTGTTTTTCTGGCTCTCACAAGTTTTCTGCCTTTGACGGGGTGGAGTCTTAGCACTTTTTTATCATTGTTTGTGGAAAATATTTGAGTTTTCCTTCTCGGACAGGTTTCTGCCTTACACAGGTTCCAGCCTTTGCAGGTTTTACTGTATTTTTATAAACCCAAATTTTGATATTCTTTAAAGGAAATTTGCTTAAAAGGTTGTTATAAGGTGAAAGTAATCTTATCTGTGTTCAGATTTTAGTAGTGAGTTATAAAGAATATCTTTCAGTAGGAATAAAATATATAATTATTATGTAATTATTATGAGGAAAGGTGCCCTGGTAGTGCTCGGCTGCCAACCAGATGTCGGTGGTTCGAACCCATCAGCTGCTCCTCGGGAGAAAGGTGTGGCATTCTGCTTCTGTAAAGATTACAGCTTCGGAAACCCTGTAGGGTAGTTCTGCTCTGCCCTACAGTGTCACTGTGAGTCAGACTCAACTCGATAGCGGCGGGTTTGGTTTTTTTATCATAAGGAATCCATTTCGAGTTTACCCTAAGTTGGATAAGGAAACGCTATTAACAAACTACCACTGAAATGCCAGGTTTTTTGTGGTGTGGTGTTTTTTGAACATAGAGATTACAGTGTGTATTGAACCAGCGGTACTTTTACCCTATTGCTGGTGGCTAATTACTGGCCTGTTTTCTATTTAGGCCCTTACATCGGTAGTAAATTACAGAGAACCCAAGTCTGTTTGCAAAGCACCTGAACTGGTAAGTTTAATGGTTGCTTAAAAATAACCTTTTGGAAAGTCTTATTAGAGAATAAAAACTGAAGAGAACATCAAATTGATTTTTTTCAGCATTCTCAGAAAAATAGGCCAAATTAAATTACTAAAAATAAAAGTGATTGTCTGCAACATATATAATTTGGCTTTTATTTAAGAAATGCAAAGGCCATATACCACAGTCTTTCCTTAAGTAATAGCTAAGTAAGAAAACATTCCATTTTATGAAGTTTCGGTTTTTTAATGTGTTTGCTTTGAAATAATTTATTTGCGTTACTCCTAATGGAAATCTTGTCATATCTGATGTCTAAAGGAAATCTGATTCTAAATTTTTAGTAACCTTTAAAGGAAACTTTTGCAAGGTTGTTATAAGAGTGAGAAAAAGTAATTGTTTAGTGTCAAAAAATTACATAACTGCTCGAAATTCACTTAGATGCTCTTTTAGGAACTTGATACCAGTGCTTTTTTATTACTAGTCCATAAATGTTGATTTGATATTCGACATGTTTATAGTTTTTTTTCCTCAGCTATTTTTCTTTTTTTAATTTTTATTGTGCTTTAAGTGAAAGTTTACAAATCAAGTCAGTCTCTCATACAAAAATTTATATACACCTTCCTATATACTCCTAGTTGCACTTCCCATAATGAGACAGCACACTCCTTCTCGCCACACTCTCTTTTTGTGTCATTTTGGCCTGCTTCTGACCCCCTCTGCCCCCTCATCTCCCATCTGGACAGGGGCTGCCCACATAGTCTCACGTTCGACATGTTTTAGTTTTTTTGAAAAAAAATTGTTCTGTGACGCATACTTTTAAAGGTCTTTAGTTTATGTTCATATTTTTTAAACAAGTTTTAGGACAGCAAAGACTTTGTCCATTGATCTTCACTTTATTTTATTGCTAATTTGCCTCCTTTGAGACATGATATGTACATAAGGGCCCTTTATGAGACTTGTTATCAATTTCTTTTTGAGCTTGCTAAGTACTGTGACAATTTACTAAAGAAATCAGCAAAAGGGATGACTGAGAATGAAGTAGAAGACAAGCTTACGAGCTTTATTACCGTTTTCAAATATATTGATGATAAGGACGTTTTTCAAAAGGTAAGCTATGAATAGAAAAGTTTTATTTGTATTTTAGTCAGCTTTGATTTATTTTGGAACTTTAAATCAGACAGGAAGTAATCTTAAAAAAATTTTTTTTTAAATGTAGTTCTACGCAAGAATGCTGGCAAAACGTTTAATTCATGGGTTATCGATGTCTATGGATTCTGAAGAAGCCATGATCAATAAGTTAAAGGTAATGTAAGCCTTTGATCCAGTAATGTCTCACCCAGAAATTATTTCAGTAGTACACAAAGACATTGATTATAGCATTATCTGTAATAACAGGACATAATCCATTAACAGGGACTAGTTAAATGTATAAGGGTATATTCATACAGTGGGATATGCAAATAGTGTGTTAAAAAGACAAAACCCATCTATATATTAATATAGAAAGATCCACAAGATAGTCATTAGTTACTTTAAAAAAAGAGTTACATCACTTGTAGATGAATAAACCTGAAGTATTCCTTTAAGTAGCAAGTTTTGGAGTACAGTTGGATTTCAGTTCATTTCTATATCATTCAACTTGCAGACAGATGAGACAACAATGATTGATTTATATTTGTCCTGAGTTACTCAGGAGTTAAACTTTTCCTGTAGACATTGCATATGGCGTGTATCCCTTCTTAAACATACCGACAATTTACTTTGTTTAAAAAAACTTTGAAAGTAATGTTAACAGAACACAAAGCCTTTTATATCCTGAGATTAGAGATTCAGAATTTTGACCTCGTGATGACAGGTTGAAATAATTTCTCCAAAGAAAAAGATTTGTCATCACTCAGTAGATGATGTTAAAAATATGCCCAAGTGCTTTCCTTTTTTTATTGACTACTCAGAGTATTCCTAGTAACTTTTCATGTGTATTTCACACTAAATATTAAAGTATCTTACATATAATAACAGAGCATTTTGCAGTGTTGAAATGAGATATAAGAATTTATAGAAAAGCTTGTGTTTTTTTTTTTTAATTATTTTTATTGTGCTTTAAGTGAAAGCTTACAAATCAAGTCAGTCTCGCATACAAAAATGTATATACACCTTGCTGTATACTCCTAATTGCTCTCCCCCTAATGAGATAGCCCGCTCCTTCCCTCCACTCTCTATTTTCATGTCCATCCCACCAGCTTCTAACCCCCACTGCCCTCTCATCTCCCTCTAAATAGGAGATGCCAACATAGTCTCAAGTGTCTACTCGATCTAAGAAGCTCATTCTTCACCAGCGTCTTTTTCTCTCCCACTGTCCAGTCCGATCCCTGTCTGAAGAGTTGGCTTCGGGAATGGTCCCTGTCCTGGGCCAACAGAAGGTCTGGGGGCCATGACCACCGGGGTCCTTCCAGTCTCAGTCAGACCATTAAGTCTGGTCTTATGAGAATTTGGGGTCTGCATCCCACTGCTCTCCTGCTCAGGGGTTCTCTGTTGTGTTCCCTGTCCGGGCAGTCATTGGTTGTAGCCAGACACCATCTAGTTCTCCTGGTCTCTGGATGATGTAGTCTCTGGTTTATGTGGCCCTTTTTGGCTCCTGGGCTCGTAATTACCTTGTGTCCTTGGTGTTTTTCATTCTCTTTTGGTGCAGGAGGGTTGAGACCAATTGATGCATCTTAGATGGCTGCTTGCTAGCATTTAAGACCCCAGATGCCGCTCTCCAAAATGGAATGCAGAATGTTTTCTTAGTAGATTTTATTATGCCCATTGACTGAGGTATTCCCTGAAACCATGGTTCCCAAACCCCTGCCCCTGCTATGCTGGCCTTCGAAGCATTCAGTTTGTTCAGGAAACTTCTTTGCTTTTGGTTTAGTCCAGTTGTGCTGACCTTGCCTGTATTGTGTGTTGTCTTTCCCTTCACCTAAAGGAGTTCTTATCTAATTAGTGAATAATCCTCTCCCTCCCAGCCCCCTCTCATAACCATCAAAGAATATTCTCTTCTCTTTTTAAACTATTTCTCGAGTTCTTATAATAGCCGTCTTAATACAATATTTGTCCTTTTGCAATGGACTAATTTCACTCAGCATAATGCCTTCCAGGTTCCTCCATGTTATGAAATGTTTCACAAATTCACTACTGTTCTTTATCGATGCCTAGTATTCCATTGTGTGAATATACCATAATTTATTTATCCATTCATCCATCGATGGGCACCTTGGTTGCTTCCATCTTTTTGCTATTGTAAACAGTGCTGCACTGAACATGGGTGTTCATATATCTGTGTGTGTAAAGGCTCTTATTTCTCTAGGATATATTCCGAGGAGTGGGATTGCTGGATTGTATAGTAGCTCTATTTCTAGCTTTTTAAGGAAGCACCAAATCGATTTCCAAAGCGGTTGTAGCATTTTACATTCCCACCAGCAGTGTAAAAGTGTTCCAGCCTCTCTACAACCTCTACGACATTTATTATTTTGTGTTTTTTGGATTAATGCCAGCCTTGTTGGAGTGAGATGGAATCTCATTGTAGTTTTGATGTGCATGTCTCTAATGGCTAAAAAAAAAAAAAAAAATTTTTTTTTTTTTTTAATGGCTAATGATTGTGAGCATTTCCCCACATAGCTGTTAGCTACCTGAATGTCTTCTTTAGTGAAGGGTCTGTTCATATCTTTTGCCCATTTTTTAATTGGGTTATTTGTCTTTTTGTAGTTGAGTTTTTGCAGTATCATGTAGATTTTAGAGATCAGGTGCTGATCAGAAATGTCAAAGCTAAAGGCTTTTTCCCAGTCTGTAGGTAATCTTTTCACTCTCTTGGTGAAGTCTTTGGATGAGCATAGGAGCTCCCAGTTATCTAGTTTTTTCTTTGCATTGTTAGCAATGTTTTGTATACCGTTTGTGCCACCCATCAGGGCTCCTAACGTTGTCTCTCTTTTTTCTTCCATGATCATCATCATTACAGATTTTATATTTAGGCCTTTGATCCATTCTGAGTTCATCATTGTGCATGATGTGAGGCATGGGTCCCGTTTCATTTTTTTGCAGATGGATATCCAGCTATGCAATACCACCTGTTAAAAAGACTGTCTTTTCCCCACTCAACTGATTTGGGGCCCTTGTCAAATGTCAGCTGCTGATATGTGGATGGATTTATGCCTGGACTCCAATTCTGTTCCATCGGCATATTTATCTGTCATTGCACCAGCACCAGGCTGTTTTGACTGCTGTGGCAGTATAATAGGTTCTAAAATCAGGTAGAGTGAGGCCTCCCGCTTTGTTCCTCTTTCTCAGCAATGCTTTGGCCAATCCGGGGCCTGTTTCCCTTCCATACGAAATAGGGGATCTGTTTCTCCATCTCATCAAAAAATGTTATTGGAATTTGGGTTGGAATTGCATTGTATCTATAGATAGCTTCTGGTAGAATAGACACCTTTACAGTGTTAAGTCCTCCCATTCATGAGCAAGGCATGTCCTTCCACCCATGCAAGTCTCACCTGGTTCTTGCAGAAGTGTTTTGTATTTTTCTTTGTGTAAGTCTCCTACATCCATGACAAGACTTATTCCTAAGTATTTTATCTTCTTGGGAGCTACTACAAATGGCATCGACCTGGTGACCTCCCCCTCAATGTTCCCCCTGTTGGTGTAGAGGAATCCAACTGATCTTTGCATGTCCATCTTGCACCCTGACACTCTGCTGAACTCTTCCACTAGTTCCAGTAGTCTTCTTTAGGATTCCCCAGGGCCCTCTGTGTACAAGATCACGTCATCTGCAAATAGAGACACGCTTACTTGTTCCTTGCCAATCTGGATGCCCCTCAATTCTTTATCTAGCCTAATTGCTCTGGCTAGGACCTCCAGCACAATGCTGAACAAGAATGATGACAAAGGGTATCTTTGTCTGGTCCCGGATCCCAAGGGGAATGCCTCCAGGCTCTCTCCATCTAGGACGATGTTGGCTATTGGCCCTGTACAAATGCCCTTTACCATGCTGAGGAATAAAAGCTTGTGTTTTAAAGAGATATTGTATCATAATTATGTTTTTATTTACTTATTTAGTGGCCTTTAAAAAGAAAGGAATTTGTTTTGCACAACCCCTTGAGGTACACTTTGCCCTGTTGGGTTGCTGTGAGTCAGAATTGATTCAACAGCAATGGGGTTTTTTGGTTTTAGGTGTAGATACAGAGGGAGGGCATTTAAATGCAGTAGTAAGCGATTCTTACTAATCCAGTATGGCTTATCCTTTTTTCTTTCTAGATGATTTTTAAAACAAAACAAAACGCCCTTTTTTTTTATTTTTTTAACAGCAAGCCTGTGGTTATGAGTTTACCAGCAAGCTACATCGGATGTATACAGATATGAGTGTCAGTGCTGATCTCAACAATAAGTTCAGCAATTTTATCAAAAACCAAGACACAGTAATAGATTTGGGAATTAGTTTCCAAATATATGTTCTGCAGGTATGAATATGTGTTTTATTGTGGGCATATCCTAATCATTTCACATACTCTGATACAAAGGATTAATAAATGGATGTCGGATTAGATTTTTTTCAGTTAATTGATTGTGTCTTCCAAAGTTACATTTGGAATCAAATATTCCATGATAGTGATGCTGATGGGTTTTATCAAAATTTTGAGGGAGGGGAAAAAAGATGTTTTAGTTCTTGTATCATTTTTTAAATATTTATTTTCGAGTTAGATGATGTTGATCTTTTTACCCTTTTTCTGCTTAGGCTGGTGCGTGGCCTCTTACTCAGGCTCCTTCATCTACATTTGCAATTCCCCAGGAATTGGAAAAAAGTGTACAGATGGTACGTTTGTAGAAAATGTATTAGAAGACCTAAAGTGTTTTAGTAATTGTCTTCGTATTATATTCCTTGAAATATTTTTCTAAAGTTTTAAGGGTTCATGTGATACAAAAATTATGAGTTTGCTCAGCTGCAATATGAAGACACGGTCTTCCACAGCCCTGCCTCCCCAGGGTTGCCCTCACTTCTGATGCGCTGACAGCTAACTCAGAGGTTTCCACAACCACCCTCAGGTTGCATAATTCACTAGAACGACCCACAGAACTCAGGGAAGTGCTACGTCCCCTTTTTACAGCTTTGTAATCCAAAAGGATACAAATCAGAACCACCCAGAGAAACTTATAGGGCAAGGTCTGGGAGGGTCCCCAGGGATGAATTACACTCTTGGAATTGAGGTGTTACAATACTCAAAGAGTATTATCGGCCAGGGAATCTCACCTGAGCTTTGGTGTCCAGAGTTTTTATTGACACTTCATTATGAAGGCAGGATTGTGTGAATCATTTGCCACGTGGTTGAACTCAAAACTCTAGCCACCTTCCCTCCTTGGAGGTCAGGATAGCAAGCGTCCCAAAGCTCCAAGCCTCTAATCCCATGGTTGGTGTTTCTGGCGGCTAGCCCCCCATTTTGAGTCATCTCCTTAATATAAGCTGTGGAAGGCCTCACCATGAGTCACCTTTGTTGGTATCAACTATCAAGTGTAGGCCAGGGTGGGGTGGGGGGGCACCATTAATAACAAAGACATTCCAGTCACTTGCGAAATTCCAGTAGTTCAGAGGTTATCAAACTGGGGACGCAGAAAGGTCCGCCAAATTCTTTATTACACAGGAATATATTCCACAAATTACAGTCAGTCTTTCTTTTGGGAAGAATATTAAATAACTGTAGTTACTAATATTAAAACCAAAATGCTAAAGAATATCATATAGATCTTTGTCAAAATGTGTCTGTTGTTCTTAGTAAATTTACTGTCTGCTCTTAAGCAGTTTCAAATTATAAAAATTTTGATACCTAACACTTAAAAAAATGATTTTTCCATTTGAATCTTGAGCCAATTTTTTTTTTTTTTTTTCCTGTGTTATAGTTATTCCTGGGCTGTGGCTTAGGCAAATACATGTGAGATGTGAACTATGCTAGAAAAGTGGATTGAAGCCGGAAAATTCAAGGGAAAGTTGCTTTAAAATATGATCGAGTAGAAACCCTGGAATGCTTACCAAAAAACATTTTAAAGGACTTTCATTTTTTAATAGCTTTATTGAGGTAGAATTCATATACTGTGCAGTTCACCCACTTAAAATACATAGTTGAAGGTATATTTAGTATATTCCCAGAGTTAGGCACGCACCACCACATTTTGGAACATTTTCCCTTCCCCAGAGGAAGCCCCCTGCCCACTGGCAGTTACCGTAGGTCCGTTGATGCTGTGGCCTGTGTGAGTACTTCACTCCTGTTTACCGCTGACCAATACCCCATTGTTTGGATAATGGTGCATTTTATTTACCTGTTCCTCGGTGAATGGACATTTAGGTTGTTTCTACTTTCTTGGTATTATGAATAATGCTGCCATGAACATTTGTGTACAGGTTTTTGAGGGAACATGTTTTCATTTTTCTTGAAGCTAACCCCTCTTGAGTCTCTGACTTAATCAAAGAGGCTTTCTATTACTTCACGGGATGAAAATTTTGGTAGCAGTTTTTTTCTAGAGAAACCTTTATCAGCCTTTAATAGACCCTTTATTTGGACAGTGATTTGAGGTTGTGAACCAGTGAGCTATGCATAGATTTATGATGTTTAAAATGAAAATGCCATTTCATTACATTATTTCCTTTTTTTTTTTAATGGAAATCCTGGTGGTATAGTGGTTAAGTGCTACGGCTGCTAACCAAAGGGTCGGCTGTTCGAATCTGCCAGGTGCTCCTTGGAAACTCTATGGGGCAAGTTGTACTCTGTCCTATAGGGTCTCTATGAGTCGGAATCGACTCGACAGCACTGGGTGTGGTTTTTTTGGTTTTATGCACAGTAGATAGTTTGGATCATTTTATTATAGGAAGTTTTTTTTTTTTTTTTTCTTAAAAAAAAGAATTGCAAATAAAATAAACATAATGAAACACCATTTCATTACATTATTTCCTAGAGCTATGCACAGTAGGTAGTTTGGATCATTTTATTAAAGGAATTTTTTTTTTCTCTTAAAAAAAGAAGAATTACAAATAAAATAAACACAGTGCAGCTCTGGAATCATAATTCCTAGGTTCGAATGTTTATTCTGCCATTGACCAAGCCCTGTGGCTTTGGGCAAGTAACTTTCTAAAGCTCTTAACTGACAACGGTATTACCTCATAGTGTTGTTATGGGGATGAAATGAGGTAGTCCATGTAAAGCACCTAGCCTGGTGTGTAGTAAGTGCTCACTAAATGTTAGTTGGTAATAGAGGTAATAATACTATACTCATAATGATGGTAGTAGTCGTGGTAATAGTAGAGTAGAATATATAACCTGCCAGGTGGATTTCAGGATAAGAGGCATAAGGTAGACGTTCAGAATAGAAGTCTAGGACTTCTTACATCCTCTTTGAAAAAGGGATTGAAGCACAAACCGTCTTATAAACCATATGAAGAGGAGCATTCACCAGATAACCCTTTGGGTGTATCCCCGAGCTATTATGGATTTTGCAGAAGGATAGATGGGAGCTAGGGGCCTGGGGTGGGGTAGCCAGGTAAAACATCCTGAAGTATTTGTGACCAGGCAAGAGAAAGAAAATTGACTTATTTGTTCTTAAGCCTACTTCTCCATTCATAATTAAGGGAGAGAATGGGGGCCAGCTGAAGTAAAGTTTCCTTCTAACTTTGTGTCCTTCCCTCTCTCCTTGAAATAATTATTTTCCAGTGATCGTTTTTTAACTCCCATGAACTTTGTATGTATGGCCTTCATTAGATTTCAGTTTGCACACTTACAAGTAGGAATCAGGGTTCTCTCTAAATATAAAATTACGTAAGCCCAAGAATTTTCTTCTCTTCATTTGGATTTTTTCTACCTACTGGTAGAGAGAGTTTGTCCTTAGACTTCTTCCTAGTAAATCCAAGTTTTCAATTACCTAGGAATGAAAATCCATTTGTATATTTGATAGTGTCCGTTTCTCATGTGTAAATCAACTCATCTTGATTTAGCGACAATTCCTATTTTTTATTTTATTCTTAATATAGCTATTTATAAAAAATAACTTCCATTTTATACACAAATGTCTTAAAATTACCTTATATGTAAAATGGAGATTGTGAGAATGGCCCAAGACGGGGCAGTGTTCATTCTGTGGTAGATATGGGCACCATGAGTCGGAACCAACTGGACGGCACCTAACAAAAACAAATCTTAAAATTATGGACATAAAGGCCATTTGAGTTCTGTTTAATTGCCCTCAAGCAGACTTTTTAAGATGCTGTCCTTCAGCCTGAGTATTCCTTGCTTTAAGATGAAAAAGTTAAATGTATTTCTTACTTAATCAACTTCGGTAACACAATTATTTGATTATACAGTAAGCAAGGTGTGTACGGCTTTTGTCTTGTTCTACCAGATTAATTTACGGTGTTCCCATTTGGGGCTGAAGTGCCTTGTTCTTCAGCATTTGTAGATATGAGTCTTTAGATTTTAAATTTAAGGATGAAGGAGTATTTTCTTTTGCCGTATCGATATTATCAATAAAACTTCAGTGAACAGTGCTAATTGCATAAACAGGTAAAACGTGCCTTCACAGCTTAGAATCTTAAAGCTAATTTCACACTTCAGTAATTTATAAAGAACACTTTTAGCTTGGGTTTCTTATTTTTAAAAGTGCTTTATTTTGCTTTGGTCCACAAATTGGTTATAAATTATGAGATGTATACTAGTAATGGAATTTTATTGACAACCCCATTAAACCAGTTCTCATCAAGTCAGTGATGACTTATAGCTGACCCCACAGGACAGGGTAGAACTGCCCCGTAGAGCTTCCAAGGAGTGGCTGGTGGAGTCAAACTGCCGACCTTTCGGTTAGCAGCTGAGCTTTTAACCAGCGGAGCCACCAGGGCTCCATTGACAACCCCAGATAAACCAAGCCTGTTGCTGTCTAGGTGGTTCTGACTTGTGGCGACCCTATAGGATACAGTAGAACTACTCCATAGGGTTTCCAAGAAGCCCCTGAAGAATTCAAACTGCTGACCTTTTGGTTAACAGCTGAACTCCTAAACACTGCACCACCAGGGTTTCCTTGAAGACCCAGTAGGTTATTAATTAGTCAAAGTATACTTCTAGAATCTCCTTATGGCATATTTTTGTTTCGTCTTGCCTAGATTAGAAGTAAGAAAATCTTTAGTATTCCAGGTACCAGTCATTTTCTAGTGGTCACGAAAACGGGTTGGTGGCTATACTGGTAGAGGAGAGTGCTGGGGTATTAACATTGGAGGGGAAAACGTGCTGAACAAGCCTCAGCTTCTCTAGACTAGTGAAACTTGGAATAAGCTGCTAACTCTATTGATTGCTTTAGTTAAACTAAAAGGTAAAGTTTGATATGCAAATAAAAGCTTTAGGTATAAAATTATGTTCACATTCTGAGATGTGACATGATGCATTCAGATGTTTTTCAGTTTTGAAATGAAGTTGAATTTCTATCTTCGTTACATTTCAGTATCATTGTTGTGCTGTATATTGTATACTAGCACTTCACAAGCCAGGAGCTCTGTGTTTTAGACTGAGGCCTACAATCACACATTCAGTTCAGGGAAGGAATTTTCAGAGCTTCAAAGCTGCATTAATAGAATGTTCAATTTAATTATTCACAGTTATAGTAACTAAAAAATATCCACAGAAAAGTACTCTGAAGCTTTGTTTTTATCAGTGTTTCACTGGGTGTGGAAGTTAAATCATAGACATCGCTTCATAGGTAACCATGCAAATATTAATCAACCTGTCACTTCAGCAAGGGTGTACGTTGGCAAATAGATTAGAAATGAAGAAATGATTCATATTTTCATATGGAAATGTATGTGGTGGTGTTTTTGGTCAGTAGTTAGTATTTATAAAGCCTAAATTAATATTATCCAAAAATGGTAATGAATTACAATGTCATTTCTGAATTTATATGAAAAGTCAAATTTGCAGTGCTGTGGTTTACTGCAGAAAACCCTAGATAAGATTGTCAGTGAAAAGACCTGGGTTAATATTTGCATGATCTTGGCCAGGGACTGTATGAATATATCTTTTTAGCTGTAGAATGAGAAGGTATACCAGATGGGCTATAATGTCCTTTCTAATATGAACCTTTTTTTTTTTTTTTTTTAAACATTTGTACCATGGTGATAGCCAAGTAAATTATAATAGCTAAAAATAATTTAAAAAAATTTTTTTTTCTTTTTTACAGTTTGAATTATTTTACAGCCAACATTTCAGTGGAAGGAAACTTACATGGTTACATTATCTTTGTACAGGTAGGTGCATTCAACTGTATGTGGTTTAATGAAATGCACTTGATATGATTATGTTACTAATTTGGAAACATTTCTTATAGCCTAATTATAGTTTTAAATCTTTTCTGTTCCCTCTCCCTTTCTGGTTACCATGAAAGCAACAAATGAAGTTCACGTGTAGAACATTTTAATAGTATTTTATAATTATGCTGCTTATAATATTACTGCTTAATAAGGGAATTTCTAAATTTTATAATGGTTTATTACATTTCTGTAGAAAACTACTTTTTATAGACATTAGAAACTTTATGTAGAAACTGACCCTTGATGACTTCGATACTCCTCATAGCCTATTCTAAGTATGCCACATATCCTCGGAAATTTCATTAACTGTTACAGCATCATGAGGAGACCTAACCATTTGATTTTTATTTGTGGCACTATAGTGAACTGTAGTAGTAAATACTTTTCCCAGAAGGTCTTCATGTCCAGTAGTTTCCAGTTTAGGAGGTAACTTTAATCAGAATCTCATCATTTCCTTTACTTCTTTCTGAAATAGTGGGGTCCACTTATTGACAGTAGAGTTATTAACACCTGAATAAAACCAAAAACAAAAAACCAAACCCATTGCCACTGAGTCGATTCCGTCGCATAGCAGCCCTATGGAAACCCTGGTAGCATAGTGGTTAAGTGCTGTGGCTGCTAACCAAAAGGTTGGCAGTTCACATCCACCAGGTTCTCCTTGGAAACTCTATGGGGCAGTTGTACTCTGTCCTATAGGGTCGCTGTGAGTATACCTGAATAATTATAGGTTATTCAGTTGCTATTAGTTGCCTGAAGGTGTTAGTCAAAAGAAATGCTCAAATTTTCTTACCTTTGCTAAAGCTGTGCTTTGAAATGTATGTGGAATGAGCTTTACTTTTGTCTAAGAATGAAAGAGTATATATGTTACTATCTCCTAGAAATGGTACAGTGAAATTCAAATCTCATCAGTTGCCGTAATCCTTATTAGTCTTTTCTCTCCACTCACATAAGAGTAATTTCATCTAAATAACTATAATACTTGCCATTTATTTAACTGACATACACCTTGGAATATGGTGGCTTATTATGGTAGTAATACATATTACATTATTTGTACAAGTTTATTTTTATCGAACTAGCTGGGTTTTTTTTGTGTGTGTGTATGAAATAAAGAGGTGTTTAATGATATCCTTAGTAACTGGTGACTTAATAGGCGACCTTTTATTCTATACCTGTTATGAATGTTTTTCTACTCTCATTTAGTAAATACAGTTGGCTTTAAGGAAAAAAAAAAAAAAATGCTGGGCCAGAATTTCAGATATTGTGTCTTCTAAGAAAGCTAGTAGACCTTAATGTAGTTGAATTCAATTTGCTTTTACTGCCCTGCGTATTTATCTTGGGGAGATTAAGCTGTCTCGTTTATCCTCATTACCTCAGTAATAATAAACAGGTTTGTTATTTTTTTGGTGTTCACCTAACTGTATACAGGAACAAAGAGGGAGTGCATAGTTTTTACCATTGGTATTTGGTCTGAAAGAAAATAACTTTCTTCTGTTTTAAAACTGTAATATTAATTCCCAAGGTGGTTTTTGGACCTCGTTTATTTGTTTTGTCTTGTTTTAGGGATGTGTGTGTGTTAATTAAAGCTGAATAGTTCTTTTTTTGGAAAAGAGATGTTTATAAATTCATTTCTTGTTTTGAATCACTAAAGGCACTGGAAAAAACTTTTGATCTGTCAGTGAAACTGTTGGATAGAGGTTTTGTTTTGTTTTTTGTTTATTCGTTTAACAAAAGGTTCCCAGACACTCTCCATGCTTGATACTTGTTCTGTAGTGCCCATGTTTGGCTTAAGACTCAAACTCAAGGACTCTTCTAAAACATTGGCTTTGATCCTGTTTCTTGAGAATCCCCATCACCCGTACTTAACATTACTAGCCCATTTCTACACTCCCAGCTTATTAAAACCTAAGAAATAGTTTGATTTTTTTTTTCCTTTTGTTTATAAGCCAAGAGTCTTTATAGATAGTTGGAGATAGGATATACAGTGGTATCTGGAAGAATTTAAAGTCAGAAGAACTAGGGTTAAATATTAGCTCACCACTTACTAGCTGTGTAACCTTGAGTAAGTTCTCTGAGCTTGTTTTCTTGTCTGTATCTTGGTTAAATTCATTCATCAACTCAAAGAACATCTCCTCTGTTCTAAGAACTTCTAAATGCCAGGTATACAGATATAAAATACAGAGCCTCAGCCCTCAAAAAGCTCACTTCTAGTTGGAGGAAAGATAGCTTAATAATTATCCCACAGTGTTTTGAATGCTGTGATAGAGAGGCAGGCCTAGGGTGTCATGGTGTCACATAGACTGATGGTGGCAGACAGGAACTGGTGAGGTAGATAACATCAGAATTTGGTTTTTAGAGATGAATAGGACTTAGCCAAGATGGGCAAAGACGAGTGTGGAGAGTGTATTACCAATGGAGGTAAGAACTTTAAGAAGTACGCAATCTGCCATAGCAGATGTGACAAAGATACTGAGTGAGAGAAAGCCTAAGATTCCACTGGATTTATGACTAGGAGATTGGATAGAATTATGCTAGGAGAACAACTTGATGAAGGTACAAATATAGAACCTTGAAATCGTTATACTGTGTGGATATAAATAGGTTTTATTTGTGACAGAGCAAGAAGTTGAGAAATGATGAATTCAAGGGGGCTTATGTATTTTTTTATAACACTTTACCAGATGTGAAATTTGGTCACTTAAGGTGGTAGCCACCAGGCATCTCCATTGTAAAGTGACTCTTCCCTTGTTAAATTAGCAGATGAACCTGAGGGGTGATCCTTGGGTTCCATATGAATACCTTTTCCACGAACACCCTTACCTAATGATTTTGGCGTCCTGAATCACTTATTTCATCATTGGTCGCAAAATGGTCTGTCATTCCCTCAATGTTTATTAGCTGACAAGAAAAGCTTGCCTTAAGAGATGAGGTTGCTGACAGGTAATCAGGGAGCAACTTGAATAAAACTGTTATTTCCTGCTCTTGTAAATGTTTGGAGTTTCTTAGAATTTGCCAGCCTGTTACCAGGTTACCATAAATCACCGTCTTTGGTCATATTCCCTTTCTGCATACTTGGCAGTAAATGAAATGAATTGTCTGGATTTAGGGTTTCCTTCCTTACCCCCACACTCCTCTTCCCTTCCCCGGTCTTTTCACTTGTGAGCTGGCCAGGAGAGAAGAAGAGTGCTGAAAAAGGTGCAAACAGGTCCATGTACTCCTGATCCTTGATAAGTTACTGGAAAATATCAAGGAAAATTACATAATGTAAAACTAGTTAGTTTTTCTGTTCTTAAATGTTGTAGGATGAACTCAGTCTTAAGTAAATGGTACTTTGGTCCCTTACTTGTATTTTCTCCTCATGCTCTTTGGGTTCTGGTGGTGGGGAGAGATTATTTTTTGTGGCAGAAGACTCATTCGGTCCCCAAACCCATGTATATTACAGCATCAGTGTTATGGATTGAGTTGACCTCATGACAGTCAGTGACAGTGTCATGAGGTCAGAATGACCTGATTAAGTAGGATGGTTCCATTTAATCATTTTGGTGCTTGATGCATTATTTTGTGTTTCTGGCATTTGGTTAAGCAGTCATTGCACAAATGTGTAATATGATTCATGCGATATTTTGTTTCTTCTATTTCCCAAACTTAGCTGTTGGACAGAGAGCCTTCAAAATAATCTTTATACTGATTGCTAGTGGTACGCTTCTAATGATTGTTTTCTACTTAAGCCCTTTGCGTTAATCAGATATTCTAATTAATGTATTAATCCTCCTTTCATGAAAATTCAAACATTAGGAATTTTTCTATCCAAAGAATTTTGAAAAATATTTCTGAATACCAGTTTTATTCTCTTCGTTAATATGAATTAAATCAAGACATAATTGATAATGATAATAAAAGTGAGTGTGGGGATGGGGGGAGGGTGATACTAAAATGGTAAATTGACTTCTATCCTTTAAAATCTTTAATTACATAATCAAGAAAAGAAGCATAAAATCTTGGTCAAAGTTACTAATTATCACTAACAGGGAAAATGTAGCCTCTGGAGTAGTTCATGTGAAATGCAGGTCCATTGATTTAAGGTGTAGAACCTTAAAGTCAAATCTCACGGTGAATTAGTTTATGATCCATTAAAAAGTCAAAGAATGCTGGCTAATTTGTGTGTATGTGTCTGCTATAATCACTAAACCAGCTTTATACTTAGGAATCAGTTCTTTGATTTGCACCATTTATTTTATTTATTTCACTTAGAGACTACAGAGTGTGTAAATAGTTTGTCATACTGTTTGTTACAAGCTCTTGCGTGTGACACTGTCCTGCTGCTGTCTCCCCAGGATGCTGTAGAACTGTAGTGTGTAAATACGCTTACAGACCTCAGCCTGCTTGAACCTGAGCTGCCTGTGGTTAAACCAGGTGCAGAGAGCACTGAGGCTGTTGGTGGGGGCAGGCCATCCTTCCTCCTTTGTCTTGTCTGTCCATCTCTCCTCCTCCCTCCGCCTCCTTTTACTGTCCCTCCCCCCAAGTGTTTGCCCTCCTAGTAATATTTAAGGACATTGTTTAAACCTACAGGAAAAGGTTATGGTAGCTTAACCCTGATGAATACTGCATGCTCAAAACGGATAATCTTCCTCTCCACCCACAAGGGCCGGGGGCGGGGTAGGGGGTTGGTGGGGAGACTGGCAGCAAAAGAAGGAAGTAACTACATTGCTAGCAGAAATGCTGACGATTTAATAAGTCCCCACTTCCCTCTTGCAGGAGAAAACATCTGAAATACATAATGATTACTCAAGTAATTTTGAAATGTTTCTTTGAATGTTGAGTTGACTGTCGTAATTTTTGTTTTAATTGTAGGTGAAGTTAAAATGAACTATTTGGGCAAACCATATGTAGCCATGGTCACAACATACCAAATGGCAGTTCTCCTTGCCTTTAACAACAGTGAGACCATCAGCTACAAAGAGCTTCAAGACAGCACCCAGATGAATGAAAAGGAGCTGACAAAAACCATCAAATCTTTACTTGATGTAAAAATGATTAACCATGATTCAGAAAAGGTATGTGGCAATATTTCAAGGAATTTACGCATTCATAGGATATTCAGAGTTTTAAAAGATTATAATTGCTAATGCTCTGTGAACTTTGGAAGATGCTTGAATCAGCTGCATTAATCTACTGCACGCTGTTTATAGCTCTGAGTTTGAGGAATCAGAGAGAATGCCCTGGAACGCATCTGTGTATATGCCTTTAAAAATTATCAAAGAATGGTCATTGGAGGGTTCTGGTGAATTGAGGTTTTAAAACTAGCCTATCATAAATCTCTTTGGTTTCTCCCATGTGTTTAAAACACTTGATGTCTATTCCAGTTTTGACTCGACGTGGGTCAAGAGTAGACCTGTGTATGCTCCATAGGGTTTTCAGTGGCTGGCTTTTCAGACGTACACCGCCAGGCCTTTTTTCTGAACTGCACCTGGACGGACTCAAACCTCCAACTTTTTGGCTAACAGCCGAGTACATTAACCATTTGTATACTCATGGACTCCTCCATGTGTTTAGTTAATATAAAATCACATGGTTCCGTAATAGTAAATGCCAGCCTGTTGAGTTTATAAGCAGGTTTAAACTTCTCGTATGTCTTCTAAAATATAATAATTATATCTTTTTGTAGTCATACTTAAATAATTCCATCCCAAGCACTCTCAAGTTCCTTCGTTTCAGGACTCAAATAACTACGATGTATATTTTAATATCTATCCTGAGAATTGCAAGCCAATAGTATATATTGTTTATAAATTTTTTTCCCTAATAACAAGTATTTGTTTTTTTAATAGCATATTCTAATGTTTATGTGTCTAACAAAGCAACAGATGAGGGTTAAATATCCTACCTCCAATTATTGGGCCTGTAAGAAAAATTCTTGTAAATATAATAGAGATGTTATTTTGGTGAAATGAAGAGCCTACAACTTATCACTTTGTTTTGCTGATATCCCTAAGGTTATGGTGGTATTTTGTAGCCTCTAATTAAATCGCTATAAGTGGCATATATTCTGTAACTGAAGCAGTGTTGTTTTTACTTTTGAGAAATGATTCTTATTTTTCTGACCTCAGAATCTTTACACAATATTAAATTCTCTAGTACGTTAGTGCTTAACAGGTTTTTATTTTTTCTAAAACATTTTATTTTGGCTGCCCAGAAATTTACAAATTAAATATAGGTTGCTTCCTTGCATAATAAGCATTGCATTATGAAATCTGCCAAGTGTTTTTTCTTTTTTTTTTATTGTACTTTAGATGAAGGTTTATAGAAAAACTAACTTCTCATTAAACAGTTAGTACACATATTGTTTTATGACATTGGTTAACAACCCTCCAACATGTCAACACTCTCCCTTCTCGACCTTGAGTTCCCTGTTGCCAGCTTTCCTGTCCCCTCCTGCCTTTTAGTCCTTGCCCCTGGGCTGGTGTGCCCTTAAGTCTTGTTTTGTTTTATGGGCCTGTCTAATCTTTGGCTAAAGGGTGACCCTCAGGGGTGACTTTATTACTGAGCTAAAAGAGTGTCCAGAGGCCATACTCTAGGGGTTTCTCCACTGTCTGTCAAGCCAGTAAGTCTGGTCTTTTTTTGTGAGTTCGAAGACTGTTCTACATTTTTCTTCCCCTCTGTCCAGGGCCCTCTATTGTGATCTCTGTCAGAGCAGTCAGTGGTGGTAGCCAGGCACCATCTAGTACTGGAATCAGTCTGGTGGAGACTATGGTAGCTATGGTCCATTGGGCTAATCTTTCCCTTGTGTCTTTAGTTTTCTTAATTCTCCCTTGTTCCTGAGGGGTGTGACCAGTGGAGTATCTTAGATGGCCACTTACAGGCTTTTAGGACCCCAGATGCTACTCACCAAAGTAGAATTTAGAACGTTTTCTTTATAAACTATGTTATGCCAATTGAGCTAAATGTTCCCCGAGACCATGGTCCCCACGGTCCAGTAATTCGGTCCCTCAGGGAGTTTGGATGTGTCTATGGAGCTTCCATGACCTTGCCTTATACAAGTTGTTCTGGCTTCCCCAGTATTACATACTGTCTAAGCCTTCACCAAAGTTACCACTTATCTATTGTCTGTTTGAAACCCAGGTGGCGTAGTGGTTAAGTGCTACATCTGCTAATCAAAGGGTCAGCAGTTCGAATCCACCAGGTGCTCCTTGGAAGCTCTATGGGGCAGTTCTACTCTGTTCTATAGGGTCTCTTTGAGTCGGAATCGACTCAACGGCACTGGGTTTTGTTTTTTTTTTTTTTTTTTTGGTGTTGTTTCTTTAGTGTTTTTCCATCCCTACCCCTCCCCTCCCTAAACCGTCAAAGATGGTCTCTTTTCATACGTAAACCTTTTCATGTGTTTTTAAAGTAGCGGTCTCATACAATATTTGATTTATTTCACTCAGCGTAATGCCCTCCAGATTCATCCATGTTGGGAAATGCTTCACAGATTCATCATTGTTTTTCATTGCTACTCCATTGTATAAATTTACCATAGTTTGTTTATCCATTCATCTGTTGATGGGCATCTAGGTTGTTTCCATCTTTTTGCTGTTGTGAACAATACTGCAGTGAACATGGGTGTGCATATGTCGATTTGTGTGATGGCTCTTATTTTTCTAGGCTATATTTCTTGGAGTGGGATTGCTGGATCATATGGTATTTCTATTTCTAACTTTCTAAGGAAGTGCCATATCGTTTTCCAATATGATTGTATCATTTTGCATTCCCACCAACAGAGCATAAGAGTTCCAATCTCCCTGCAGCCTCTCCAACATTTGTTATTTCCTGTTTTTTTTTTATTTGTGCCAGTAATGCCAGGGTGAGATGGTATCTTGTGGTTTGATTTGCATTTCTCTAATGGCTAGTGATTTCGAGTATTTCCTCAGGCGTCTGTTCATTTCCTTTGCCCATTTTTTTATTGGATTATTTGTCTTTTTGTTGTAGAGGTGTTAAATTTTCCCATAGATTTTAGAGATTAGACCTTCGTCTGATCTGTAATAGCCAAAAGTTTTTTTCCCAGTCTATAGCAAAGTCTTCTGATGAGCACAAGTGTTCAATGTTTAGAAGATCCGTTATCTGGAGTTTGTGTGTTTTTAGTTACAGTTTGTATCCTGTAAATCCTGTGTATTAGGGCCTGTAGCATTGATCCTGTTTTTTCTTTTATGATCTTTATAGTTTATGGTTTGATACATAGGTCTTTGATCCATTTGAATTAGTTTTTGTGTATGGTGTAAGGTGTGGGTCCTGTTTCATTTTTTTGCATATGGAAATCCAGTTTTGCCAGCACCATTTGTTAAAGACTGTCTTTTCCCTGTTTGATGGGCTTTGGGCCCTTGTCGAAGATCAGGTAACCATAGGTGGATGGACTTATATCTGGGTTCTCAATTCTGTTCCATTGGTCAATGTTTCTGTCATTGTACCAGTACTAGGCTGATTTGATTACCATGGTTGTATAGTAGGCTTGAGGTCAGGTAGGTAGTTTAATTCCTCTTATTTCAGTAGTGCTTTACTTATCCAGAGCCTCTTCTGTTTCCATATAAAGTTAATGATTAGTTTTTCCATCTCTTTAAAGAATGTCGTTGGTGTTTGGATTGAGATTTCATTATATTTGTAGATTGCTTTGGGTAGAATTGTCATTTTCACAGTGTTGAGTCTTCCTGTCAATAAGCATGGTATGTTTTTCTATTTCTGTAGATCTCTTTTGGTTTCTTTCAGTAATGTTTATTTTGTATAGGTCTTTTATGTCCCTCATTGGATTTATTCCTAAATATTTTATTTGGGGTGGGGGGGTGCTATTATAAATGGTATTGTTTTCCTGATTTCCTTTTTGTCATTCTCCTTGTTGGCATATAGGAATCGAACTGATTTTTGTATGTTTATCTTGTATTGTGGAACTCTGCTGAATCTATTAGTTCCAGTAGTTTTTTTGTGGAGTCTTTTGGGCTTTCTATGTATAGTATCATAGTATCATAGCATCTGCAGATAGGGACAGTTTTACTCTTCATTACCAATTTGGATGCGCTTCATTTCATATTCTTGCCTTATTGCTTCAGCTAGGATTTCCAGCACAATGTTAAATAGCAGTGGTGATAAAGGGCATCCTTGTCTTGATCCTGTTCTCAAGGGAAATGTTTTCAGCCTCTCTCCATTAAGAATGATGTTGGCTGTTGATTTTGTATAAAAAAAAAAAAAAAAAACCAAACCCACTGCTGTCGAGTCGATTCCGACTCATAGTGACCCTATAGAACAGAGTAGAACTGCCCCATAGAGTTTCCAAGGAGCACCTGGCGGAATCGAACTGCTGACCTCTTGATTAGCAGCCGTAGCACTTAACCACTGTGCCACCATAGATGCCGTTTATTATGTTGACAAATTTCCCTTCCATACCTATTGAGAGTTTTTATCAAGAAAGGGCGTTGGACTTTGTCAAATGCCTTTTCTGCGACGATTGAGATGATTGTGTGGTTCTTTTTATTTATGTGGTGGATTACGTTAATTGATTTTCTAATGTTGAACCATCCTTGCATATCTGGTATGAATCCTACTTGGTCGTGGCATATTATTTTTCTGATATGGTGCTGAATTCTGTTGGCTAGAATTTTGTTGAGAATTTTTGTGTCTATATTCATGAGAGATATTGGTCTGTAATTTTTTTTGTGGTGTCTTTTCCTGGTTTTGGTAACAGGGTTATGCTGGCTTCATAGAATGAATTCGGAGCCATTGCCTCCTTTTCTGTGTTCTGAAATAGTTTGAGTAGTACTGGTATAAGCTCTTCTGAATGTTTGGTAGAGTTTTCCAGTGAAGCCATCTGGGCCAAGGCCTTTTTTGGGGGGGGAGGGATTTTTTAAATTACCTTTTCAGTCTCTTCTCTTGTAATGGGCCTATTCAGATTTTCAACATCATTTTGTGTTAAGTTTGGGTAGGTAGTGTGTGTTTCTAGAAATTTGTCCATTTCCTCTAGGTTTTCAAATTTGTTGGAATATATCTTCTCATAATACTCTCTTATGATCCTTTTTATTTCATTTGGGACTGTTGTAATGTCCCCGATTTCATTCCTTATTTGGGTTATTTGCGTCCTCCTGTTTTTATTTTGTCAATTTGGCCAGTGGTTTGTTGATGATCCTTTCAAAGAACCAGCTTTTGGTTTTGTTAATTCTTTCTTTAGTTTTTATATTCTCTATTTCATTTATTTCTGCTCTGATCTTTATTATTTCCTTCTTTGTTGGTAATTTTTTTCTTTCAAGGTTTTATATATGTCATCCCATTGCCTTCTTGCTGCATGGTTTCTGCTGAGTAATCAGAGTTTAGTCTTATTGTTTCCTCTCTGTATGTGACTTTTCGTTTTTCTTGAGCTACTCTCAGGATTCTTTGTCTTTGCTTTCAGCAAGTGTGATTATAATATGCCTTGGTGATTTTCTTTTGGGGCCTATCCTATGTGGGGTTTGTTGAGCTTCTTGGATGGTCAGCTTTTCATGTTTGATATTAGGGCAGTTTTCTGTCAGCAGTTCTTCAGTGATTCTCTCTGTATTTTCTGTTTTCTCCTCCTGTTCTGGAACTCAGATCATTCACAGATTTTTGCTTTCGATTGTATCCCACGTCATTCTCAGGGTTTCTTCATTTTCATTCTTTTTTCTGATTTTTCCTCGAACAAAGTGGTATCCAGGTATTTGTCTTCAGCTTTGCTGATTCTGTCTTCCATTGTTTCAGACTTGCTCCTCAGCCCTTCTGTGACACTGTCCATTTCTGAAATCTTGTTGTTTATCTTTTGGATTTCTAATTGTTTTTGTATGACTTCTTATTGTGAATTTATTTTGGCATTTTGTTTCTGTATTATTGGCTGCATTCTTCCATCATTTTGTCTGTGTTTTCCATGATTTTGTCTGCCTTTTCCATGAATTCATCTATTTTTTCCTCCTTTTTTTCTGCTTTTCTCTTCAACTCTTGGATAGCTCTGAATATTAGAGATTTGAATTCCCTATCAGGTAGTTCCAGTGGCTTTTCTTCTACTGGAAAGTCATCTGGTGTTTTATTTGAACCATCGGATCCTGCTTTTTAATATATTTTGATATCGTCTGCTGCCTTGGGACATTCAGTATTTATTTTCATCCCTTATTGATTGTAGATTTGTTAGTTTTGTCCTGCTTTTTATTTGGTTATGTCTGAGCAAGTGGGGCTGTGCGTTCTGTTGTTTGCTTGTCTGTGGACACAATACTTTTCTTCTCCTTGTCCAATGGGCAGGGCTAGTCACTCAGGTTTGGTCCAGCTGAAGAGGAGGGAATGGGTTGGATTGTTTGTGTCACATACTAGGGCCAACAGGGTGGGCTGGTGGGCAGTGCAGGTCAGGTTTCGGTAGGCCATGCCTGTGCTACTTGGGGGTGCGATGTTCGGCACACGGTGCAAATAAGCAGGAGGAAGGGGGCGGTTGTGATGTGTGGAGCTACGTTGGATATGTGAAAGAAGATTGAGAGGAGAGAGAAACAGAAGGCAAAAAAAAAAAAATACTAAGGGAGTCAGCTGTTGGAATGGAGAGACAAAAATGGAGCAATGAAGAGAAACAAAAAGGAAAAAAAATGCCCATTGGGATCCCACCTGTGTGACCAGGGAAGTGGCTCCCACCTTGGGGCACAGCCTGTCTAGAAGGGGTGGAGATGGCATACAGCACCAGGTATTTAGGAGACAAGAATAGAAGGAATGTAGAGAGATGAGAAACTACGAAAAGATTAAATAAATAAATAAATAAATAAATAAATAAATAAATAAATAAATAAATAAATAAATAAATAAAAAAAAAGGAAAAATGTCTCCAGGGGTTCCACCAATGCTGCTGTGCAGTCCGGTAAAGTGGCTCCTGAGTCACAAAGTACAGCTTCCTAGAAGGGGTAGAGATGGCAGACAGCACCAGGTATTCAGGAGACAGGAAAGGAAGGTAAGTAGAGAGAGACGAGAAACCGAAAAATGAAGAAAAACAAAAAGGAAAAAAGAAATGAAAAGAGTCCCCAGGGATCCCCAACAGTGTCGTTGTGGTGCAGACCAGGGAAGCAGTTCCCCAGCTGAGCAGCACTTCACAGCCTGTCAAGAAGAAGCAGAGATGGCTAACAGAGCCAGGTGTTTGAGAGGAAGGAGGGAGAGGATGTGAGAGACAGGGAAGAAACCAAAAGAAGTCTAAAAAAGCAACACTAGCAGCAAAGAAATGGCGTTGAAGGAGCCAGCCAGCGTGGGCGGGGAGAATTCAAGCAGCACAGAGCTGGCACCTCCTGGCCTAGTGGCCGTGGCCCACTGGGCAGTGGTGGAGGCTGAGCAGGGGGTAGAAGGGTAGAGGTGGTAAAGGGTGTGTTGCTGGTTACCAGATGCTGTGTCTCCTGCTGGGAACCCTGTGAAGGTGATCTTCCATACTCCCTGTCCTCCACTCTCCAACAGGAGTCCAAGATGGTCAATCTATGCTGCATTAGTTGATAAGGGACCTCTGCTCCGTATCTCTCCTCGCTCTCTGTTCTCTCTCGGTTTCTTATTCCAGTTGGTGCTTGGTTGAGTTTTTTATCTCTTCATTTGATGTGTAGGGTTCCAGTATTGACATTTCTCTGTTTTACTTAGTTTTTCAGGTCTTTGTTGTAGAGGGATGACGTGGTGCTTCTGTCTATAGCGCCGTGTTGGCTCTGCCTCTTCCCAGTGCTTCTTGATTCTGCTTATGGGGAAGTTCCACTATATGATATGAATGGCTTTCTTACGCCTGGTAGAGAAGTTGTGATTCTAAAAATCAGCTTAATAACTTGGACTTGAGAAAAGGTCACTGGCTTCTCTTCACAAAGTGAATAGAACACGGGCTGAAGGGTAAAACCTCTCGGAATCACCCCTGTGTCAAGGTGAAAGGGTGCTTGTGTGCTCTGGAAAAAGAACTTTCATCTATAATCAGGTGGTATTTTATTGCAACATTAAAAAAAAATGTAGCTGTCCAGTTTTTCAAAAAGGAGGGTGATGGAAAAATTATGAGCCTTGGTATTTCATAAAATTAAAATGTTAAATTCTGCTTGTTTAATCCAATGGGCTTGACTCTTTTGTTTTATCTCAAAGGTAATGTATACAGTAGTTGGACCAGAAAAAAAGCTTATTCCTAAAATCCAAACTGACTGAAACTCCAGCAAATGTAAAATTAGAAAAGAATAGTTTTTGCCTATTTGTTTGACAGTAAACAGTTGTTTGTCTCTTAAATTAAATCTTTATAATGTGATAATTATGAGAGTTTAGGTTTTTTTATTCAGTCATTTAATTTCATTGTATATTGTTGGCAGCAAGCTCTTATGTAATGATTTTATTTTTTATAAAGCTCTGGGTTTTTTTTTAAATATAGGAAGACATCGATGTAGAATCATCATTTTCATTAAATATGAACTTCAGCAGTAAAAGAACAAAATTTAAAATTACTACATCGATGCAAAAAGACACACCACAGGCAAGTGCTTTTAAATGTCATTTCTCTTGGAAATATTTAGGTGTTTTATTTTGTAAGTGGTAACATTGAGATAATGTAAACATTGCGCTCCAAAATTAATAATATGGTAATACATGTTTTCTGGTTTATCCTTTGCATTTACTAGTCTAATATAAACAAAAGTCCCTCCTAGTGTTTCAGTTTTTAAAAGAAGTAGCAATGAATATCTAAGGCAAAAGGTGTAGCTGAATCACATTTGATCTTAAACTGTATTAAAATGTGTAGCTTTGCTTTGCATTCTCTCCAAAGAGTCTCACCTTGAGAAGTAATACAATCTCCCCTCCCCCCTTTTTTCCGTTTATTGTTGATGTTAGTTACTGTTGAGTTGATTGCAACTCCTTCCACCCATGTATGCGAAGTAGAACTGCTCCATGGGGTCTTTAGGGCTGTGACTTTCAGACTTTTCAGAAGCAGATTGCCAGGCCTGTCTTCTGAGGCACCTCTGAGAGAGTTTGAACTGTCAACCCTTGTGACTAGTAGTTGAGTGCTTAACTGTTCGTGCTACCCAGGAACTCTTTTCATTTACAGAATAAGAGAAATTTTTACAGCCAGTTTATTTCAGAGAAAGGCAGGCATGTAGAAAAATGCTTTTCAAACTTTAGTGTGCAAATGAATCACCTGGGGATCTTATTAAAATGCACATTCTGATTTACTAGGTCTGGAGTGGGGCCCAAGACTCTGCATTTCAAACAAACTGCCAGATGAGCCACAGTTTGAGTAATGAACCTAAGCTGCTGATGGTTGTTTTAAATCAGCAGTGAGCATTGCTTTGTCCTGGGATAAACTATTCCTATCACTTAAGTTTCCTGATGGCTTCCTATGTGCTACCTTGTCCTTGGGCTCGTTGTAGGATATGAAGGTATATAATATGTTAGGTCCTCTCTCAGAAACTTACTGCCCTGTGGGGGAGACAAACAATTAATTGCCATTAAATATGAACCCTAAATTGGTCACGGTTTTATTTTTTTCCAAGCTACTGAATAACAACTTGTAATACATGAGTTGTATTTTACCTTTTACAAGCTGTCTTGAGACCCCTAGTATGTGGCATCACTTCCTTGCATGCCTTGTTTCTACTGTGTTTCTTTGAGTTCTACGGAGATGAGCCTTTGTGGCCACCCTTCCTGGCTTTCCTACTTGACCAGACAGGACCCGTCACAACATTGCCCTTTGCAGCTTGATACAGTATGCCCTTGTGGCCAATTACTGCTCTTGCTACAACCTTACCTCAAAGCATTGTGGCGTAGAGTCTATCATCATTGATAGGACAGTGATCTGGAAAATTACTGTTTTATCATTTCAATCCTAGTTTATTCTGTATTTAAATTAACAGTACAGTTAACTTTTCTCTAATAACCTTCCAACTTTAACCCTAGAAATTATATGTAACCCTCTGTAGATGATGTTTTGTGATATTGGGCACAATATAACTGGATAATTTGATGCTGGGTATTAACTGAGACTTATTTGAACTCACTGATAAAATGAATTATAAACAAGTTGAGTGACTTACTCTCTGATTTGCTAATCTTTGTTTTCCTGTAAAACAGGAAATGGAGCAGACTAGGAGTGCTGTAGATGAGGACCGGAAAATGTATCTCCAGGCTGCTATAGTTCGTATCATGAAAGCGCGAAAAGTGCTTCGGCATAATGCCCTTATTCAAGAGGTAAAGGGGACAGGTGTCTTTAAGACTGCTTGGGGTAGTGCACTTATCGGTGTGTGGATTAGCTTTGTTAATTTTCTTAAATGATGATGCAGAAATAATATGACCTCCATACAGCATAAAGAAATGCTTCATTACTTAACGAGGACAGTACTCACTTAAAATTTTAGTATTAAATTCCAGTTTACTTTGGCTTAAATTTAGAAATCTAAAACTTGCCATTTCATTGAAACTTTTGTCCAGTTATTGAAGAAAATTGACCACATCAAATATTTATTCATTCCATAAATATACGCGGACCAAACCCGTTGTCATCAGTTCCGACTCACAGCTACCCTATAGGACAGAGTAGGACTGGCCCATAGAGTTTCCAAGGAGTGCCTGATGATTCAAACTGCTGACCTCCTGGTTAGCAGCCATAGCTCTTCACCACTACACCGGCAAGGTTTCCGTAAATATACAAGTATCTGCCACATGATGGGTTACTATTCTGGTCACTCGGGGTATATATAATACAGGGCAAAATAAGACAGTGTTCCTGTCCTTTTGGACTTTACAGCCTAATGGGGGAGAAATACATTATTGAAATGATATGCAAATAAATGTAAAGTTATATTAACATTTACTGCAAAAAAAGTATACAGCACTATGAGGACATACATAGAAGACCTGACTTAGGGTTTGTTAGGGAAAGTTTTCTCGAGAAATTGTGATTGGAGCTGAGAGCTGAACGTAAAGTAGAGGTTAAGTGGAAGCTTGGGGGGTGGGTGTATAAGTATTTAGGTAGATTAATTAGTTCACAGCTTCATTTAACTATGCATGAATATTACTAGATTGTGCTGTATCTGTGTTCCACATTTTAATTCCTTCATAACAAAGGTTAAGCTTCTTCCTTACTTTGCATAGATTATTTTTAGACATCATGTCCAAATTGTCTCCCTGTTCCTCTCCTTCTGTGCACTCACTGCCCTGCTCAATTTTAAAGTTTAATGTTGTCCGTGGTACTCACTTATTTGCTATATCATGTCCATCCATTTAGATGATTTTATTGAGTTAACGTAATTTTATTGTTATTTCAAGTATCTCTTCCTGGGTAGATTTGGTTTGTTGAAAGTTCTTTTCTAGCTGATTGATAGAAGTAATTATGTGTGGGTGATTTATTAGCAGCAGTTTGACCTCCATTTCTCTCTCACACAGGTGATTAGCCAGTCAAGAGCTAGGTTTAACCCAAGTATCAGCATGATTAAGAAGTGTATTGAAGTTCTGATAGACAAACAGTACATTGAACGCAGCCAGGCGTCAGCAGATGAATACAGTTACGTAGCGTGATGTCGCGCCTCCTGCACATGGGTGTAAGAAGACCGTTGCCATCACCATTTGGTGTGTTCCTGTGGGAAGAAGCAGGCCTGTGCCTCCATAATTTGGTCATTTGGCAGCCCCTGTTTTTCTGCTGTTTACAACATCACCAGTGCCACGTCATGAGCGTCAAGGAAAATGCCTATAGATATTTCAAGCTCATGTCATTGTGACATTTCTTAAAACTATTAAAAGAATGAGTGAAGCATTGCTGAAATGTGGAAATTTGGTTGGGTACCATGCTTTTTCTCCCTTCACGTTTGCAGTTGATGTGGTTTTTTTTTTTTTTTTAATGTATCTTAAAGGACATAAAATAAAAAAACCTAAATATTGTAATATGACAGATAACCTAATAATTGTATCTACATTAAAATGACAAACATGATATTGCTGCTTGTCAAATAAAAAGAAATAAAGAAATAGTATGCTTTTTTTATGTGGATGGAATGTCAGGTTGGCTATGAAATTCTGTATGTAAATGTTGGTGAGTCATCAAACAGGTCATGGCAGCTTTAGTTGCCTTTTTGTCTGAATGGTTTAATTCACTTGTACTGCTTCTTAAATCCTACATGAAAAATGTCTAGATTATTGTTCCTGAATGTATAACAAAATACATTCGGTGTAAAGAATGCTTTATTTTTTATGGATTAGAACTGCATTGGATATGACCGTCTGAATATTGAGGATTTAATTCCATCAAGAGTTTCTGGTGATGTGCTATGTACACAAAGTATGGGGAATATGTGACAACCTCAGGTCTGGCATAGAAAGAGCTTTTCAGTCAACAGCCGTCTTCTGTTTTTATAATACGTTAATTCTAATTACAGCTTAATACCCTGGCTCTATTGTCTTGCCTTTTACCTTTCCTTGAGCCATAGGAGATCCTGTGATACCAGTTGTGTTCCTTTCATACTCTCTCTCCCTGCTATTCCCCTCATGCCCTTCCTTCTTTGACACTTCAGAGTCTAGATGCAGTCATATGTCACAGGTGTGTTTAGCAATACATAGCCTATATATTTTTTTATCTGCATAGTACATGACACTAGAAGCCACTTATATAGAGACATGAAATTCCATCATTTTGTTATATATATCGACAGCAGTATAAGATAGCCCAAAACCAAACCTATTACCGTTGAGTTGATTCTGAGTCATAGAGACCCTATAGGACAGAGTAGTACTACCCCATTGTATTTCCAAGGCCGTAATCTTTACAGAAGCAGACTGCCACATCTTTCTCCCACAGAGTGGCTAGTGGGTTTGAACCTCCAAACAGATGAGCTCTTAACCACTGCATCACCAGGGCTGCTTTTAGTATTAGGATACTTTGGTCTATTGTCATGTTATTTGTCTACCCACCCCCTACATACACACTTTTTTTTTTTTTTTAAGGTTTTACATTATTTAGTATATCCCAAATTCTTTCACTTGTAATACTTCAATTTGTATGTCTAACAGATACCAAACCTGTTGCTGTCGAGTCGATTCCGACTCATACAGATAAGGCCTTTAAAAAAAGTGATAATAACCACAATGGCATTATCAACACCTAACAAAAAGCCAAATGTCCACCCGCAGGTATGGTATTTAGCTTATTATCTAAATAAACAATAATTACATAATATCCTCTAGTACACACTTATATTCAAATGTTGCTTATTGTTGCAAAAAAAATGGCTTTTATAGTTGGGTTTGTTTGCACTTTTTCTAACTGGCGTCTCTTACGTGTTTTAAAAATCTGAGCTTTTAATGATTTGAACACTGTATTTCTCATTTTACCTTTCTTCCTAGAAAAAATAATGACAAACTATATAAGAGTATTGTACATTCACTGTCAAAAAACAAACCCTTGTTTTGATAACTTGATAAAATTTTCCAAATTGATTTTTTTTCTTAAATATTTATAAGTGTTAAATTAAGTCTTGTCCTGGTATCTAATGTCAAGAAAATATACTGAAAAATGGACACAATATTGTGCTGAGGTATGTAGTAATGACTGACATGATTTTCTTCACATCTTTCCCCCATTTTACCAGAGGTGAAACGTAAGGCATGCTTGTGAATGAAGACGTTAAAGAGGCCAGACACACTTAAGGAAGTCACCATCCAGAAAAGGGGCAATGTTTAGAATCCATTTTAGCACATACCTTCGTCTTGAGGAGAATGAAGGGAAAGAGTTACAGTCTTGTCATTTGGCCAAGGCAATCAGAGCAGCTGAGTGGGTAGTACCAGAGCACAGAGCTCAGAGTAACTAGCTGGAACGCCCTTGTCATGCAGTACCAAGAGCATGGGTGACAAGATTCAGAAAACAGCGGGAAAGGTTTTCTATGCTGTCTTTGAAAACAAAGATAATGTGAGCAAAAATCTCAAAACTTTTGAAAATGATTAACAATGGGGTAGTTAACATGTGTAAGTCAGTGATGTATTTTACAGCCAGACAACACACAGCTTTGAACACTATTCTTTCCCTTGGAAACCAAGTATTTTAAATGATACTGTAGGTGTGGATTTATACTAGGGTTTCATCCAGTTTTTTATGGTAATTTGCTTTAATATGAACAAAAAATAGATACTTTGGGATTTGTGTTTTGTTTATTATGCGATTGTACAAATTATGCTGCAGTGCTAGAAAGCTGTTCATCTTTTTAATCTTTACTGAGTGCAGGCTATGTGACAGGTACATCATTGTGTTATTTTGTTTAATCTTCAGACAGTCCTATTAGGTAGACAGTGTTTATCTTTCATAGATGAGGAAGCTTAATGAAGAAACTTTTCCAGGAGTCATTGCTGTCAATTGCAAAAGCTGAATTTAAATTTAAATATTAGTCAAAACTGTGGACCTAATAAGTGTGTGTGTAGATAAATAGATAGGTGTTGTAATTGTTAGGTGCCCTCAAGTTTTCTTCAGTTGGTTCTGGCTCATACCAGCCCTGTCTACAACAGAACAAAACACTGCCCAGTCCTGCACCATCCACACAATAGTTGTTATGCTTGAACCCGTTGTTGCAGCCACCTTGTCGGTGCACCTCATTGAGTGGCTGCCTTTTTCGCTGACCTTCTGATTTACCAAGCATGATGTCCTTCTCCAGGCACTAGTCCCTCCTGATAATATGCCCAAAGTATGTGAAATGAAGCCTTTCCATCCTTGCTTCTAACGAGCATTCTGACTACACTTCTTCCAAGAGAGATTGTTCTTGCAGTCCGTGGTATATTCAATGTTCGTTGTCCACACCATAATTCAAAGGTGTCAATTCTTCGGTCTTCATTATTCACTGTCGAGCTTCTGCGTGCATACAAAGCGATTGAAAACTCTGGCTTGGGCCAGGTGCACCTTAGTCCTCAAAGTAATATCTCTGCTTTTCAACACTTTAAAGAAGTCTTTTGAACTTTCTTAATGCAATGCACCATTTGATTTGACTGCTGCTTCCATGGCTGTTGATTGTGGATCCAAGTAAAATGAAATCCTTGACAACTTCAATATTTTCTCCATTTATCAGAATGTTGCTTATTGGTCCAGTTGTGAGGATTTTTGTTTTATGTTGAGGTGCAATCCATACTGAAGGCTGTGGTCTTTGATCTTCATCAGCAAGCGCTTCAAGTCCTCTTCACTTTCAGCAAGCAGGGTTGTATCATCTGCATGTCATAGGTTATCGATGAGTCTTCCTCCAATCCTGATGCCCCGTTCTTCATATAGTCCAGCTTCTCGGATTGTTTGCTCAGCATACAGATTGAATAAGTACAGTGAAAAGATACCACGCTGATGCACACCTTTCCTGTCTTTAAACCTCACAGTATCCTTTTGTTCTGTTGGAATGACTGCCTCTTGGTCTTTGTACAGGTTCTTCAGGAGTACAATTAAGTGTTCTGGAATTCCCATTCTTTGCAATGTTATCCATAATTTGTTATGACCCGTACAGTCTAATGCCTTGCCTAGTCAATAAACCACGGGTAAACAATCTTTCTGGTATTCTCTGCTTTTAGCCAAGATCCATCTGACATCAGCAATGATGTCCCTCATTCCACGTCCTTTTCTGAGTCCAGGTTGAATTCCTGGCAGTTCCCTGTCAATGTGCTGCTGCAACTGTTTCTGAATTATCTTCAGCAAAATTTAACTTGTGTGTGATATTAATGATATTGTTTGGTAATTTCTGCATTCTCTTGGTGTAGACACAAGTATGGATCTCTTCCAGTCTGACGGCCAGGTAGCTGTCTTCCTAATTTCCTGGCATAGACGAGTGAGCACCTCCAGCGCTTCATCCGTTTGTTGAAACATCTCAGTTGTTATCCTGTCAGTTCCTGGAGCCTTGTTTTTTGCCAGTGCCTTCAGCGCGGCCTGCACTTCTTCCTTCAGTACCATCAGCTCTTGGTCATATGCTGCCTCCTGAAACCAACATTGAGCAATTCTTTTTGGTACTGTTACTCTGTGTATTCATCCCTACTTTCCTTGTAGAATACTGCAATATTGCAACTGGATGTTTGAATTTTTTCAGTTCTTTCAGCTTGGAAAATGCTGAGTGTATTCTTCCTTTTTGGTTTTCTAACTCCAGGTCTTTGCACATTTCATTCTAGTATAGAATAGCTTCTAAGGCAGATAGAAATAACTTCATTTTATGCATAAAGTACAGTGTCTCTGACTTTTCAGGATAAGACTTTGTTTCTGGTTAAATTATCTGATAATAAAACACTTCATATTTTAGTTTCTTTAAGATATTTAGAATATTGTAAGTTTACGTGGCTAAGGGACTTGGCTCACAGCTAATTCATGGCAAAGGATATTTGTGAGTTTAACATTCACACCTACAACTATAGAACATTTATTTCACAGTGTTTTTTTTTTTTTAATACTTAGCAAATCTTTATTTTAAAATATTTTGAGCTGTATAGTGTAGCAATGGATAATTTATTCCGCTCTTAAGTTTTGGTTATTAGGACAAAGTCTTGGTTGAACAAAGGCAAGGTAAAGATGTGAGTTTTTAAAATATTAGTCCTAAGGACTGTTTTGTGTGGGCCAGAGCTACATGAGCGCGATCTAATACGATGAGACCTACTGGGTGAGGATTCTTGCGTTGATGAAGCTTATCTAAGGCCAGAGCAATTAATCCTTATGTGAGATGTACAACCCCATAAAAAAAAAAAAAAAACCCATAGCCAGCATTAATTCAAGGTAGGATTTGCTGATGGGGAGACCTGACCATTTGCCTACGCGATGGCTGTGCTAACCAGGAAATTCTGTAAGGTTTTCCTTCCCACCCCCATTCACAACTCAGGTAATTCCTCTTCCTTTCTTCGCCTAGCAAGCGTTGGTGCCGGTGTGTTATGCTGGGCACAAGAGCTGCACTGATGAGCAAAAAAGATGTGAGTCCACAAGCTTTTAGTCTTGTAGCAATCAGTCACGAATATGCCGTTACAAATGTGGTAAGTGCTTATGAAGGAAAATGCTGGGAACTATGAGGAAGATTGCATAAAAGAAGTTTAAAGGACAAAGAGAAGGAAGGTCGTTGAGAGTATTTGAAACAGAAGTTAACAGCAAAGATCTTGAGGTGAGAAGCAGCAGCCGGAATCTACGGTCTTGGTGTGGCTAAATCATGTAAATTTTAAGGGGGGGGGGTGTGATTTTTGTGACATTTGCATTAAAAAAATAATTGACGGTAATGTTTTAAGTACATGAATACTGATTTTATTATGCTTTATAGTGTACATGTTACATGTGAGTATATACACCATATTTTTTACACAAATAATGTGTGCCTTCTGCATTTGTAGGGGGAGGGCACAGCCAGCCAAACAAATGCAGAAGGAGCATTTTGTTCCCATAAAATATATGGGATATGTGTACATATAATTTTTAAATTTAATTTTATGTACATATAAATAATGTTTATTTCTCTTTTTGGTGTTGTGAACTATTTCATAAGAATGCAAGTTTTTGTAAAATGGATAACTTGATTCAATGTGAGGAATGGACTCTTGAGGACTAATGGATAGTGTGAGATTAGTTAGGAGAGCAGTAGTATTTTTTTTTTTTCGTGGATGCTTTTATTACTGTGAGATTTAGAAAAAGTAATTGGAACCAAGATTACTTTCATGCACGGTGATCACAAATGTTAGACTTGGAAGAGATCTCAATATAGAAAGTTACAGTCATTGTCAAGCAGATGAAGTATAGAAGAGAAAACGGTCTTTTGTTAACTGGATTATTTACATACATGAGACACTGTTGACTGCCAGCCAGAGGGCTGCTTTATTATTGTTGATTCAGCCTCTGGCTCATGGTGACCCCATGTACAACAGAACAAAATGCTGCCTGGTGTGATCCATAGGGTTTTCACTGGCTGGTTTTTGGAAGTAGATTGCCAGGCCTGTCTTCCTAGTCCACCTGGAAGCTCCACTGAAACCTGTTGAGCATTATAGCAACATGCAAGCCTTCACTGACAGACGGGGGGTGGCTGCACATGAGGTGAGCGGGTTAAGGATCAAACCCAGGCCTCCTGTATAGAAAGCAAGTATTCTGCCACTGAGCTATCACTGCCTCTTGGCAGTGGTATAACCAAACCAAACCCATTGCTGTCGAGTTGATTCCAACTCATAAAAACCCTGTTGGACAGAATAGAACTGCCCCATAGGGTTTCCAAAGAGCAGCTGTTGGATTTGAACTGCTGACCTTTTGGTTAGCAGCCGAGCTCTTAACCACTCTAGGTGAGTAATAATGGCACTGGCGGTAAAATTGACATGACTTAGTAATGGTTTGGAATTGAGTGAGGAAAGGGATTGACTCAAGGATGACATGTAGATTTTTGGCTTTCACCCCTAATGCCATAAAAAAAAAAAAAATAGTGGGCCTGATTTTAGACACGTTGCCCCCGAACTTTTGAGATACCCAGGCAAATTATGCAGGTCTGAAACTACTGAACTGGATGCCCTGATCCTGAATCTTAGAAAGCAATCAGTTTAGACTTTTTGATCCATTCTCATTTCTTTGAATCTTTAGCCCAAGAATTAACACAATGTTCGGGTTAAATATGACTAAAGAATAATAAACAATTACCACCACATGAATGGAAATCCTGGTGACGGAGTGGTTAAGAGTTCAGCTGCTAACCAAAAGGTCTGCAGTTCAAATCCGCCAGGCGCTCCTTAGAAACCTTGTGGGGCAGTTCTACTCTGTCCCATAGGGTTGCCATGAGTGAGAATCAACCTGGTGGCACTGAGTTTGTTTTGTTTTTTTGTTTTAACCACATGAATATATTACCTTTTAAATGATAGACAAGCATTATAAGAGATGTGATTTTTGGCCATTTATATACATTCTAAAATTTGTCTTTGTACTTTAGTGAGTAGTCTTGCTCACCTCATTTTGAGGTTAGGACAGGTTTACAGATGTAAGGTAATTGAGCCAAAATTAAATCTGCCATATAATTATTTCTTCTATTTACCAATCTTTGTCAACTGATTAAGCACTGCCTTAGAAAAAGCCAAAATTAAATCTGCCATATAATTATTTCTTCTATTTACCAATCTTTGTCAACTGATTAAGCACTGCCTTAGAAGGAGAAATAAATGATGTTTTTCATCCTTCTATTTTTTTTTAGCAAGCTATCAGCAAAAGGAAGGAACCTTTCTCCATCGGTAGTAGTTTACTATTAATAGTTACAATAATTGAAGAATTTCAGCATGTGTTGAAGTTAGCAGTCCTAGGGAGAGGGTAAAGTTAGTGGATTGCTGTTTTTATCCTGTATGGCCAGATTAGTATTTTCCTTCAGAGAACTTTGGTTGTTGTAGGAAAAAGGTAAAAATTTTCTGTGACTTTTATAAGCAGCCCTGTTTGAATATGAACATAGCACTCAGTCCCGTAACGGGAGTCTCAGTTTCCTTAAGTAGGTGAGTTTTGTTTGGTTTGTCTTTTAGGGAAGAAAGGACAGACAGGGATATGCAAAGATCTACTTTAGCCGAAACAAAACTGGCTTAGCTTAAATGGTACCTGACAGGTGGCCTGAGGAGGTCAATGATGCAGCTGAAAGCTCTGACATCAAAGGAGTAGTTGAACGCTGAATAGAAAAAAAAAGCTGTTTTAGATTTTAGTTTATATATTGCTCAAGTGACTAAATTCGAATCCATGCTAGACTATGAAATAAATATCTGAGACACCGTGTTTAGATGGTACATTTTAAAACAGCTATCTCTAAGTTTTGACAGCCAAGTAAGACAAGAACTCCCAACCACTTGATAAAAGGGTTTGGTGAACATTTGGAAATGTGGAGTAAGAAGCCAGGAAGGTACATGTGCTCTTCATTTGTAAGTTATGTTTGACCCTGCCTGGGGCCACCATGTCCACTGCTGCATAAAGCAGGGAAGTGAGCCACTCAAGGAAGAGGTGCCCGTAGCCAACCACCCCAACTTTCTACTCTTTTTCACACTGGCATTGGCCCCCATGCCTAAAGGAAGACAGTTTGCATTTCTTACGAGGTCTACCTTCGCTCTAGAAAAGTCAGATCAGGCTCAGGACTCAGTAGTTTAATCCAATCTTACACTTGGTATCTGGTTAGATCTGGAAGCCGTGAGACCATTTGGAAATCCTTGAAGCAACCAATCTGGGATTCTTTGGGATGCAGATATAAAAGTAGGGAAGGACTAGCCAGATGACCACTTGTTTTATTTTTTTCCTTGCTAGACCATCAAAACTGCCAGGGACGACTCAGAAAAGGGCAAGTATTTGGCCAGCTGAGGAATCTCACGGGACACAGCTGAACGCAGCTATTAGAGTGCTGTGCTTTTTGAAAATACACTTGAAAAATATAGTGAAGTGTTATGTGAACTCAGAATTAGCGTAAGCCCTTTTCTTTTTGAAGTTTTCACTTTCTGCTTTGTTTTGCCTTGGGTGTATATATTCATTTTTATGATAATCATCTGATACCATTAGTTACACATTGATTGTAGCTTCCTCTTAATTCTCTTTGCAAGTCACTTCAGTGGGTTAGCTTAAATTTATTTTAATGAGTTCTTTATGTTTGATATATTATGTTTTAATTAGATTCTACTTTGGTATAAGGAGTAGCCCTGGGTGGTACAAATGGTTAGTGCTTTCAGCTGCTAGGTATTGGCAAAACCAAGATCAATACTGAAGTCTGTTCACTTCTAAATTTCTTTCCACTGTATTTGATTGCCTCCTTTGGAATTAAAAACAAACAACCAACCAAACCTGTTGCTGTCGTCAAGTCAGTTCCCACTCGTAGCAACCCTGTAGGACAGAATAGAACTGCCCCATAGGGTTTCCAAGGACTGGCTGGTGGATTCGAACTGCTGACCTTTTGGTTAGCAGCTGAGCTCTTAACCACTACACCAGGGCTCCTCCTTCGGACTATAGAGTTAAATTTTGAGTTTTACCAGGAATCTTTGTTTAGTAGCTTGTAACACTATAGCTTTGCTAGACTAGACAATTCTGCCCTTACTTGCCATAAGCATCTCAGTGTGCTGCTTCTCACCTTTGAAAATGTATGGAAGTGATCCATCAGAAGAACACACCTGCATTCTGGCTTCAGCAAGAACAAATCACTGCCATCAGGGGCTGATCCCTTGCATGTACCAACTTTGAATGCTGAGTGGAGATTCAGACTTTAGCCAATGCATAGCACATCTGCTCAGCTCATTTGTTCTAGCATTAACTTTCACCAGTGGCCCCAACTGATTAAATCTTTGTATTTAGGTAAAGATAGAAGGCCTGACTTCTAACGAGGGCCATGGTCTTAGGTCCAGTAATACCAGACTTAATAGTTTGTATGGTATAATTTCCAATGAAGATGAAGTTGTTATGGGTTGAATCATGCCCCTAAAAAGATATGCCAAAGTCCTAACTGACAGGACTATGAACGTGACCTTGCTTGGAAATAGGGTCTTTACAGATGTAGTTAACATGAGGCCATACTGGAGTAGCTGGGCCCTAATCCAAAATGACTGAAGTCTTTATAAAAAGAGAAGGGACACAGAGACATGCAGGTGCAGAGACCATCTTCCCTTGGTGTCTGTACCTGTATCTCTCCTCTTTTTTTTAAGGACTCCAGTCATACTGGACTAGGGTCCACATACTCCAGCATGACCACATGTTAACTTCAACACCTGGGGCTACCAGAAGCTGGAAGAGACAAGGAAGGATCTTACCCTAGAGCCTTTGGAGAGAGCATGACCCTGCTGGCACCTTGATTTTGAACTTGTAGCCTCCAGAACTGTGAAAGACTACACTTGTAAGTCACCCAGTTTGTGATACTTTGTTACAGCAGCCCTAGAAATCAAATATAATCACCTTAAGGACAGTATTTTGTGTGGTTTGTGTTTTCGGGGCTCTAAGAGCCTGAAAACAGTTCTCACATATTCTTCGTCCCTTTGCGATGGGGAGCCAGGGGAGAAGGCAAAGTGCACTTCTCAGGTAAGGTCCCTAGAGAGGTTGGGAACTTGAAACTACCCAGTGGCCCACGCTGAGCAGGTGAAGTATCAGGGAACTGAGCAGGGGAAGTATCAGGGAATGTGTTTTAACATGATGGGTTATCAGCAGGAGGCAGGCCCGGAGCAGATGGAATCTCTTAGCATCAGGGCTCCTAGCTGGCCATGGTGTCTATTACTCTGCACTCAGGCTCATCCAGCCTTTGTTTGGAAAGAGCTGGTGCTCAGGGAGAGATGGCGAGGATCTCTCAGCTGGCAATTCTTTCCTTTCTCCCTCTTTCCTGATAGTCAGTGACTAGTAGACTGTAATTACCAGGCTCATGGTAGATGTGAACTGTTAGAATATGCAGGGGAAACCATTCTTTTGGACAGCTGTGTATGAGCAGAGCAGTCACCAGGCCAGTGATCAGCCCTGGAAATCCCCTCCCACTCCAGCACTGCACCAGTTGAAGCACTGTGACCTCTGACCCTTGCCACAGGGAGGACCTGTCAGCACTAATCCTTAGGTCCCAAGATTTCCTAGGTTTGGCCTTGGGAGTTAGGAACATCTCTTCCTCCACTCTGATCTTTGAATCTGTGGAGCCCTCTCTCTGGTTTAATTCCTCGTGGGCACTACTGAGAGATGAACCAGGTTCAATAGGGAAATGACCTCCCTTAGTTATCTTTCCACAGCTCTGCTCAAAATGTGGGGCATTAATTATAGATTAAGTATGATATATGGACTTCCTGTCCTTTTTGACCTCCCACCTCACGCTGGTGTGGAGAATTAAAATCTGGCTTTCTTTTGTTTTTATTTTATTGTTATTTGAAGCAGTCTCAAATTTACAGAAAAGCTGAATACAGTACAAAAAAACCTTTTCTTTTTTTTCTGAATGATTTAGAGCATGTTGCTGTTCTGATGGTCCATTACCCCAGAATACTTCAGCAGGTGGTATCTACAAACAGGGACATATCCTTACATAACTACAAGAAAACCTGCAAAGTTAGGAAATTAACATTATATTTTAAAGTATTACCAATTGCTCCAATACCGTCCATAGTAAAAGGACCCAGCTCAGAACCACATGTGTCATTTAGCTGTCACGCCTCTTTAGGAAAAAAAAAAAATATACAAACCCATTGCCATCATGTTGTTTCCAACTCATGGTAACCCCACATGTTTCGGAATAGAACTGCCCTCCATAGAGTTTTCAATGGTTATGATCTTGCAGATCTTTCTTCCACAGCGCTGCTGCGTGGATTCGAATCACTGACATTTGCGCCACCCAGGAACCTTCATGTTTCTTTAGTCATCTTCAATTTGAGATGGTATCTCAGTCTTTGCTTGACTTTAATAACCTTGTCACTTTTGAGGGTTGTTTGTTAGCTGTGGTCAAGTCGGCTCCGAGTCATGGCAACCTTATGATAGCCAGGTATTTTGTAGAACGTTCTTCAGTTGGGGTTTGTATGATGTTTCCTCATCATTTGATCAGGGTTATGCATCTTGGGAGGATATCACCGAAGTGATGCTATGTTCTCATTGCATCCCATCAGGTGAGTATGGTGACACACAATTGCCATTTGTCCCATTACTAGTGGTGTACACTTTGATCATTCCTTAAGGTGGGGTTTCACAGTCTTCTGCACTCTAAGGTTGCTCTTTTCCCCTTTATAATTAGTAGGTATTTTATTGGGAGGTATTTTGAAACTTCTATTTATTCATGTTAGTATGGACTTGAGTTTCCTATTCTACTCAAAGGATTATCATTCATTTCTATCATTATTTACTTTGATGCTCAAAACTTCCCCGATTTGGCCAGGGAGAGCCTCTGACATGCTCCTGTCTATTTTTCGAGCACTTCCTTACTTTCTGGGACAGCAAGATATTCCAGGCTCATCTGTACTTTCTGAGTTCCAGTCCTGAAACCTGGCGCTTATGCAAGGAGAAGATCTGGCTTTTTTTCCTAGTCCTTGTACCAGGACTCAAATTCTCATGTTGGCTGAGAGTTTCATGGTTATATTTCAAAAAAAAAAAAGAAAGTCAAGGGTAAAGCAGAGTCTGATGTGCCCAAATTGAGTTGCTACAAGACACAGGTATGTAGAAAGATCTCTGAGGCGACACATCTAGAAATGATCCAGAGGCACCTTCCACCTGTGTGGGATACACAAACTGGCAGATCTAAGATGGACACTGATTTAACTTTAGAAAATAATTTGGCTTGGAGTGGCTTTTCAGCAACCAGTTGAATACATTTCACTTAAATATGGTCCAAGAGATCTCATAGGCTCAAATCGTGAGCTAAGGGAATCCTGCAGTCAGTTTGGTCAACCTTGGACCAAAGGATGCAGAAATCTAGTGTCATCTGACCCCTGTTGAAAGAAGCTCTGTGCACTGGGCAGCAGCCAATCCTGCATTAGAACACCACGTTTTTACCTTATGGATTCCCTAGGTGGTGCAAACAAAACGCGCTTGGTTGTTAACCGAAAGATTGAAGCCACCTTGGGAGGTCTTGGTAATCTACTTTTGAAAAATCAGCCGTTGAAAACGCTGTGAAGCACAGCGCTACTCTGACACAAATGGGGTCTCCATGAGTCAGAGCCAACTTGACAGCAACTGGTAACTGGTTTTACCTTATGGGAAAGTTGAGCACTCAGTCATCATGTTGCAGCCTTTTGGCAGCTACACGAAACAGGACCAGCTTGGCTGCCTTGCTAAGGTTGAGCCGTCAGAAGGACTGTTCACTGGTCCACAGATCAGCACCATGCAGGAGCAAAGCCTCTGAAGGCAGAGCCACTCCCTTCCAGGAGGCCTGGCCCAGGGAGCTCTCACTCAAATTGCCCATCTTGAGCAGATTTTTATATTTACTAGTCTGGGACATGTCTTCAATTCAGTGACTTGTTTAGAAAATTGGGGCCAGAGTGTTAGTTTTGATCTAGAAACTCTTTTCCCAGGAATGTCCTAGGGATGGTACTTCCTTGGTAGGTAATTGGTTGACAGTATTGCCCTTTCTGTGAAATACTTGTTTATATCCTTTGATTATTTTCTATTGTTTTCTTTTTTAACTGATTTTTAGGAGATCTTTATATAAAAAAAAAAATTTTATTTATTTGTTTTTTTCATATCTACTTGGTAGTCATCTTTGGCCAGTGATATCTATTGTAGATACCTTCTTCCAGTTTGTAATTTGTCTTTGTGTTTTCTGTTTTTCAATGTTGAAAATCACTCACCTGTTGGGTGTCTTTTTTGTTTGTTTTTTAAATGTGTTTGTGTGTTTTAAATTTTATTATAGAAAATTTCAAGCATATACGGAAGTAGAGAGTATCTGGTTTCGAAAGGTCATACCTTGAAAACTTTATGAGCACAGTTCTACTCTGCATACATGGGGTCACCATGAGTTGGAATTGGCTTGATGTTAACCAGTGCACACACACATACACACACACCCCAAACTTAATATTTTATTTTGATGAGTAGGATTGTCTCCTTTGTGGTCACGTTATTATTTACCCCTATTTTTCTAAATTTAAAACTAACTTTTATTTCTTTGTATTGCCATATCTTCCTCTCCATGTGGAAGGTGTGTGATTGCATTTCTTAGTCCCTCTTTATTATTTTAATGTTGTCTTCTTTTATATAACAACATCGCTGTTACCCTGTTTTGGGCTTTTTAAAAAATAATCTTGCTTTGTTTTTTTGGATTTCCCTGTCTGGGTTGACTTCTGGTTGCTCTGCCCAGTGTTCTAGTCCTGGGTTGATACCTGATATTATTGATTTTCTAACCAAAGAACTCCCTCTAGTATTTCTTGTAATTTTGGTTTGGTTTTTACGAATTCCCTGAAGTTGTGTTTATCTGGAAATGTCTTAATTTCACCTTCATATTTAAGAGACAGTTTTGCTGGATATATGATTCTTGGCAGGCAATTTTTTTCCTTTAGTTTTTTAAATATGTCATCCCATTGCCTTCTTGCCTGCATAAGTCTGAGCTTATTCTTACTGGCTCTCCTTTGTAGGTGACTTTTCATTTATCCCTTGCTGCTCTTATAATTCTCTCTTTATCTTTGGTTTTGGCAAGTTTGATTATAATATGTCTTGGTGACTTTCTTTTAACATCTACCTTACGTGGAGTTCGATGAGCATCTTGGATAGATGTCTTCTCATCTTTCACAATATCAGGGAAGTTTTCTGCCAACAAATCTTCAACAATTTTCTCTTATCCCTCCCTGTTCTGGTACTGCAATCACTTGTAGGTTATTTCTCTTGATAGAGTCCCACATGATGGTTAAGGTTTCTTCATTTTTTAAATTCTTTTATCTGATTTTTCTTCAGATATTTTAGTGTCAAGTGATTTATCTTCGAGTTCAGAAATTCTGGCTTCTACTTGCTCAATTCTGCTCCTCTGACTTTCTGTTGAGTTGTCTACTTCTGTAATTTTATTGTTAATCTTCTGAATTTCTGATTGCTGTCTATGGATTTTTCCAGCTTATTGAACTTTTCATTATGTTCCTGAATAACCTTTCTAATTTCTTCATTTGCTTTATCTGTGTGTTCCTTGGCTTGTTCTGTATATTGCCTCATTTCCTTCCTGATGTCTTGAAGGGTTCTGTATATTAAACTTTTGCATTCTGCATCTGGTAATTCCAGGAATGCACTTTCATCTAGAAGATCTCTGGATTCTTTGTTTTGAGAGCCTGTTGAGGTGATCATGGTCTGTTTCTTTATGTGACTTGATATTGACTGTTGTCTCTGAGCCATCTGTAAGTTATTGTATTAGTTTATGCTTGCTTACTGTGTCGTAGATGCTTGCTTTGTTTTGCTTTGGTATACCCCTATGGGTTGCTTGAGTGAGCTAGCTTGATTATTTTCACCTTTGGAGCTCTGATATCCTGTCCCCAGCTGGCTAGAGTTGTTATCAGGTTTATCAGTCTAGGAGTCCATTCAATTTTCTTGTATGAATTCTGCTCAGGTTTCCAGGTAGCTGATCATCAAGTGTGTGGTACAAGCTCTGTTCTACAGTCTTAAGAGGGGCAGGGGTGAATTGGCGTATATACCGGTATCTAATTGCAGCAGGGGGTCACCCTCTGAACAAGGCAGGGGGCTGAGAACCAAACCCCAAGTGTCTCTGAGGAAAATGCATCTCTGTTCCCTAGAGTGTGCTGGTGGGTGGGTTCTGCAGAGGGATCATGGGCACCCAAAATTTTGGGTTTAAGGACTGTGAGATGCCAGTTATCTTTGGACCCCTGTCGCGGGTGGCTGGGTGACCTGAGTGGAGCTACCAGTCCTTAGGTCCCTGATGTGGGTAGGTGAGGACCTTGTTTAATAGGCAAAGCAATGTCGAACGTCAACACCCACCTCTCCACTGCACAGCTGAAATGGTTGGAGTTTGCCAACAAGGGCCTATTCTCCTGAAGTAGGCCCACATAGGTCCATGCAGAAGGGAAAGGTGCTGAAGGTCCACAGTCAGTTTATGCCTGGACAGGAGCCGCTTCTGTCCTGAGCTCCCCCAGTTAATGGAGCTAGCAAATTATCTTTTCCCCCCAGTTGCAAGTTTTTTCCTTCTCCAAGGCTGGGAGGATGGCTCTAGGTGCTCAACAGGACCTATCTCAGGCCCAGAGATTCAGCTGCTGTAGCCGGTTTGGGGGTGGGGGGATGCGGTAAAATGTATGCAAGTACTTAGCTTTTGCCGAGAGCGCCGTTCTCCTCAGGTTTCGGAGGTGTGAGTAGACCGTGTGGCTGGCTGCTTCTCCCTGAGGAAACTGAGGCCCAACACTAGTACCAGCCTGCCGCCGCTGCCACCGCTGCTCCAAAAATGGTGCCTGAGGGCTCCCCGCGATTCAGGTCCGGTAACTCCTCTCCACCTCTGAATGGTCTCTTCCTCCCCCACCCCTCAGTTCGTTGTCTAAGCTTGCCTTTCATGCTCAGGGCTCCCAGCTTGTCACAAATAATACTCGTTTCACTTGTTTTTTCGAGTCTTTGTTGTAAAGAGGGCTGGCCAGAAGCATCTATCTATTCTGCCATCTTGGCTCCGCCTCTCCTCACACTTAATATAATGAATTCCCATGTACATATCACAAGTATTTAACAATTTTCAACATGTGATTTGAGACATTTTTGATGAAAAATGTTATTAACTTTAAAGCAGTCAAGTTTATCAATATTTTGTTTTATCATTAGAGATTCTAGGGTATTTATTCAATATTTTATCAATATTTGTATAAATTTATATGCACTACATAAATTTATTTATATTTTGATAAATTTAACGTGTATTGTATTACATAATAAAATGTATTTTCTAAAACAGCTTTTTACTTCAGAATAATTTTTGATTTACAGAAAAGTTGCAGAGGTAGTACAGAGCTCATATACCCCTTGCCAGTTTTAGTTTTCTCTGGTATTATCTTTTTTTAAACAGCTTTATTGAAATATAATTCACATACCATATAACTCACCCATTTAAAGTGTACAACTCAATGTTTTTTAGTGTATTCACAGATATGTGCAACTACCGCCACAATAAATTTTAGAACATTTTCATCACCTTAAAAAGAAAATTTGTACCCTTCAGCTATCACCCCCACATCCCTCTGTGTCTCTCCCCATCCCCCATCCCCACGCTGTGCCACTTCTTAACAACCACTAAGCCACTGTCTGTATCTATTGATCTCCCTGTTTTGGGCACTTCAGATGAATGGAATAATATAATATGTGATCTTTTGTGATGTTTTCAAGGTTCATCCACGTTGTAGCATGTATCAGTACTTCATTCTTCCTTTTTATAGTTGAATAATATTCCAGCGTATGGATATACCACTTTTTGTTTATTCATTAGTTGCGTTGTTTCTGCCTTTTGGCTATTATGAATAATGCTACTATAAACATTCAGATGCAAATTTTTGTGTGGAATTGCTGGGTCATATACTGGATGCTGGGGTTTATACTAACTCTGTGTTTAATTGTTTGAGGAACTGCCAGTTTGTTTTCCAAAGTAGCTGAACTTTTTAACATTCCCATCAGTCATGTATGAGGGTTCTAATTTCCCCACATCCTTACCAATACTTATTATTATCAGACTTTTTGTTGATAGCCATTGTAGTGGGTGTGATGAAAGGAAGGCTTGCTGATCTATTTCTGAAAAATCAGCCATTGACAACCCTGTGGAGCAAAGTTCTACTCTGATAGATGGGGTCACCATGAGTTGGAGTTGACTCAAGGGCAACTGTTTGTTTTTAGTTGGTGTGAGGTGGTACCTCACTGGGGTTTTGATTTGCATTTCCCTGATGACTAATGATGCCGAGCATTGTTTCATGTGCCTGTTGAGTTGTTTTCATATTTTCCTTGAAGAAATGTCTACACATCCTTTATCCATTTTAAAATTTGGTTTTGTGTCTCTTTATTATTGAGTTGTAAGAGTTCTTTATGTATCCTGGATACAAATCTCTTATCAGATTTGTGATTGCAAAAATTTTCTACCATTCTCTGGGTTGTTTTTTCACTTTCTTAATGGTGTCCTTTGAAGCACAAAGGTTTTTAATTTGATGATGTCTAATTTATCTATTTTATCTTTTGTTTCTTGTTATTTTTGGTGTCATATCTACAGATCCTTTGTCAAATCTAAGGTCGTGAAGATTTACCCCATGTTTTCTTCTAAGAGTTTTATAGTTTTAGCTCTCATATTTAGGTCTTCAATCCACGTTCAGTTAATTTTTGTATATGGTGTGAGGTAGGGGTCCAACTTCATTCTTTCACATGTGGTTATCCAGCTATTCCAGCACCATTTGTTGTAAAGACTATTCTTCTCCCCATTGGATGATATTGGCACTGTTATTAAAATCAGTTGACCATAGATGTGTGAGTTTATTCTGGATTCTCAATTCTATTCTGTTTAATCTATGTGTTTATCATTGTGTCAGTACCACACTGTTATGATTACTATTGCTGTGTAATAAGTTCTGGAATAGGAAGTGTGAATCCTCCTACTTTTTTCTTTTTCAAGATTGGGCTATTCTAGGTCTCTTGCAATTCCATATGAATTTTAGAATCAGGTTGTCAATTTCTACAAACAAGTCAGCTGGGATTCTTATCTGTAGATAAGTTTTGGAAGTATTACAATCTTAACAATGTTAAGTTTTCTGATCCATGAACATGAGATGTTTTCCTAATTATTTAGATCTACATTAATTTTTTTCAGTAATGTTTTATAGTTTTCAGAGTCGAGTTTTGTACTTCTTTTGTTAAATTTATTTCTAAGTATTTTTGTCTTTTTGATGCTATTGTAAATAGGGTTATCTCCTTACTTTCATTTTTAGATTCCTCCTTATAAGTGTACGGAAATACAACTAATTTTTTAAAAATAATTTTTATTGTGCTTTAAGTGAAAGTTTACAAATCAAGTCAGTCTCTCACATATAAACATATACACCTGACTACATACTCCCGTTTACTCTCCCCCTAATGAGTCAGCCTGCTTTCTCCTTCCAGCCTCTCCTTTCCTGACCATTTTGCCAGTTTTTAACCCCCTCTACCCTCCCATCTCCCCTCCAGACAGGAGATGCCAACACAGTCTCAAGTGTCCATCTGATGCAAGTAGCTCACTCCTCATCAACATCTCTCTCCAACCCATTGTCCAGTTCAATCCATGTCTGGTGAGTTGGCTTTGGGAATGGTTCCTGTCCTGGGCCAACAGAAGGTTTGGGGACCATGACCGCCGGGATTCTTCTAGTCTTAGCCAGACCATTAAGTCTGGTCTTTTTATGAGAATTTGGGGTCTGCATCCCAATACTCTCCTGTCGTCTCAGGGGTTCTCTGTTCTGCTCCCTGTCAGGGCAGTCATTGGTTGTGGCTGGGCACCATCTAGTTCTTCTGGTCTCAGGATGATGTAGTCTTTAGTTCATGTAGCCCTTTCTGTCCTTTGGGCTCATAATTACCTTGTGAGCTTGGTGTTCTTCATTCTCCTTTGATCCAGGTGGGTTGAGACTCATTGGTGCATCTTAGATGGCTGCTTGCTAGCCTATAAGACCCCAGATGCCACACTTCAAAGTGGGATGCAGAATGTTTTCTTAATAGAATTTATTTTGCCAATTGACTTAGATGTCCCCTGAAGCCATAGTCCCCAAACCCCTGCCCCTGCTTTGCTGACCTTTGAAGCATTCAGTTTATTCAGGAAACTTCTTTGCTTTTGGTTTAGTCCAGTTGTGCTGATCCCCTGTATTGAGTGAATAGAGCTAATTTTTGTACATTCGTCTTGTATTCTTCAACCCTGCTGAACTTATTTATTAGTTTTAATAGTTTCTTTAGTGATCCATTATGTTATCTTAAGGAGCCCTGGTGGTACAATGGTTAAGCACTTGACTGCTAACCAAAAGGTTGGTGGTTCAAACTCACCCAGTTACTCTGCAAGAGAAAAGAAAGACCTGGCAATCTAGTCCCATAAAGATTACAGCCTACAAAATCCTATAGGGCAGTTTCACTCTGTCACATGGGGTTGCTATGAGTTGAAATCGACTCAACAGCAACTAACAACAATATTATATTACTGTGGTACATTTGTTAAAAATAAGAGACCAATATTAGCACATTACTGTTAATTTTACTTCAGATTTTATTTGGAGTTTTTGAGATTAATGTCTTCTAAGATCTAATCCAAGAAACCACAATGCTTTTCATTGTCATATTCCCTTAGTACCCTATGGTTTGCGACAGTTTCTCAGTCTTTATTTCTTAATGACCTGGTCAGTTTTATTGAGCCCTGGTTTTTTTTTTTTTTTGGTGGTGCAGTGGTCAAGAGATCAGTCTGCTACCCAAAAGGTTGGCAGTTTGAATCTACCAACTCCTTGGAAACTTTATGACGGCAATGGGTTTGGTTTTTTGGTTTTGGTCAGATTAGATTTTATTTATTTATTTATTTTTTTTTTAGATTTTATTTTAAAATCTTTCCTTACTCTGAAGTCACCTTTATTTTCTTCTAAAAGTTTTTTTTTTTTTTTCCTTTTGGCATTCAAATTATTAATCTACTCAGGGATAATTTTTGTGGTATTTTTCATTTTGTGGTATTTTATTTTTATGTTCATTTTTATTCCATATAAATAACCTTTTTTTTTTTTTTGTCACTGAACAGTCTGTTTTTCCCAATAGTTTTCCGTGCCACCTCTGTAATAAAGTTCTTCCTATACATGGTTCTGTTTCTGGGCTGTGTATTTTACCCTATTGGTCAATTTATTACCATGCCAGTAATACAATTACCTTAATTATTATAGCTTTATAATAAGTTTTTATGTCTGGTAGAGAAAGTCTCATCTCAGTCTTTTTCTTCAGAAGTATCTTGGGTATTCTTCTTTCTTATAAGTTTTAGAATTGGTTTTTCATATTTTACAAAAAGAAACTCTGTTGTGGATTTTGATTGGAGCTGCATTAAATTGATAGCTCATTATGTGAAATCTTGACGTTTTAAGGTTAAGCCTCCCTACTCCAAACATAATATCACTACATATATTTAAGTCTTCTTTAACGTGTTTTGGAAACCCTGGTGGCATAGTGGTTAAGAGTTACAGCTGCTAACCAAAAGGTTGGCAGCTCAAATCCACCAAGCGCTCCTTGGAAACTCTATGGGGCAGTTCTACTCTGTACTATAGGGTCGCTATGAGTCAGAACTGACTAGACAGCAATGGGTTTTAATGTGTTTAAATAAAGTTGCATAATTTTATATGTGTAGGGCTTGCATATCTTTTGTTAGATTTGTTTCTAGGTTCATTAAAATTTTTGTTACTATTAAATGGTGTCTTTTAAAAAATAAAATGTTCTAATTGAGTGTTTCAAGTGGATAGAATCACTATGACTTGGAATCAACTCGACGGCAGTGAATTTGGCTTTCTGGGTTTAGTGAATAGAATGCAATTGACTTTTGTATATTGATCTTATATCAATATGTGAACTAAACTCTTCATGTTGTATTTAATAATCTGTCCATTCTCTTCAGTTACTATGAAGACTATAATAAAATAAAATAAAAATGGTTTCATTTCCTCTCTTTCAATCCTTATGACTCGTCTTACTGTGCTGACTAGGACATGCTGAATAGAAATGGTGAGAGTGAGCATCTCTTTGTCTTCTTCCTGATTTTAAAGCATACTGTTCTTGCTATTTTTTTTAAATCAAAGTTATACTGGCCTCAGAAATGAGTTGGGCGGTAATGCTTTTTCTCTGTTCTCTGAAAAAGTTTATATAAGGTCAGAACGATATATTTCTTAAATATGTTGACTTGCCTGTAAAACTAACTGGGCTTGATGTTTTCTTTGTGAGGAAAGAGTCAATTTCTCAAATCCATTATACTGTTTCGTAGGCCACTAATTTTACAAATGACAACCTATTTTTGCCATTCATTTTGCTAATTAACAAAGCCTTTCCTACTGATCAAGCTATGTACAGAAAAGCCTTTGTAGTAGCTGACTCTGCTGCGTGGTCTTTAGGTTAAACGTTAACGACTACTCTTGTAGGGCGAGTTTCTGATTAAAGAAACTGACTTCCTCTTAAGTGTAGCTTAAACTAACCCCCCCACACACAACTGATACATTTATATCATATTGTCTTTACCAAAGCATTTAAAGAAAATCACAATATTTTAAAGTAAGTTTTTTCTCTGTGTGTGAATTAAAAAAAAATCAATCTTGTGATCCCAGGTTGACTTCTTTTTGACACCAAGTTAACTTCTAATCATTTCCCTCCTGACTTGCTGAAACATGAATACATGGAAAGAAAAGCTGTCAGTGAAGCTGAGATTAGCTCTATGAGAAAGAGGAAGAAAGGTAGGCGTCTACAGCAAGCCTGAGCAGGTTTCTTAGGTCCTTCTTAAGATTTGGTCCTTGAAGAACAGATTAAACTCTTGCTCTGAAAGATATGATTAACTTTTTGGAGGAAATGTCAAAAATTTAAGAAATCAGAATAAAGGCTTTATTAGTCATTCCTTCATTCACGTAGCAGTTATTGAATGTCTCCTGTGTGCAAAGCACCACTGTGTTTAACAAAAACAAATGAAAGATATGGATAAGTGAATAAATACGGAACAGCCCTTGCCCTCATGTAACTCAAGTCTGGGGCAGAATAAATGGATAACTACATCTGCAAGGGTATTATGGGAGTCAGAGGGGAGGTGTTCAAAGACAGCTTCCTGGAGAAAATGACGTTCCACATCATCAGTTAAGCCTGGAGATAACTCATAGAACATAATCGAGATTTATTTTTCAGTAAAGAGTGAAGGATGACTTCCACTTTACCACTAGGTCTTCTTGCTGAAGCCAGGGAAAAAAGCTAGACAACATGTAAAAAAAAAAAATCTTCCTAAAAGCATCAAAGAACTAAAAAGATAGCGAAGAGTCACGAGAGGACGAGATCTGGAACTAGACAGAAATCCAGAGAATCAAGTCCGGCGTTTAGGACTTGGATGTGAAGGAGGTAACTGTCTGAATGGCACTTGTGACAGCCTCTCATGGGCAGAGGACAGGGGTCTGTCAGGGCCTGCCGGGGCCTGCCGGCATCTACCAGGGCCTGCCAGGGTCTGCCAGGGCCTGCCAGGGCCTGCCGGGGTCTGCCGGGGCCTGCTGGGGTCTACCAGGGTCTGCCGGGATCTGTCGGGGCGTACCGGGGTCTGTCGGGGCCTGCCGGGGTCTACCGAGGTCTGCTGGGATCTGTCGGAGCCTGCCGGGGTCTGCCGGGACCTGTCGGGGCCTGCCGGGGTCTGCCGGGGCCTGCCGGGGTCTACCAGAGTCTGCCGGGGTCTTCCAGGGTCTGCTAGGGCCTGCCAGGGTCTGCCAGGGCCTGCCGGGATCTGCCAGGGTCTACCAGGGCCTGCCGGGGTCTGTCGGGGCCTGCCGGTGTCTATGGGGGTCTGCCGGGATCTGTCGGGGTCTGCCGGGATCTGTCGGGGCCTGCCGGGGTCTACCAGAGTCTGCCGGGGTCTTCCAGGGTCTGCTAGGGCCTGCCAGGGTCTGCCAGGGCCTGCCGGGATCTGCCAGGGTCTACCAGGGCCTGCCGGGGTCTGTCAGGGCCTGCCGGGGTCTGTCGGGGCCTGCCGGTGTCTATGGGGGTCTGCCGGGACCTGTCGGGGCCTGCCGGGGTCTGCCGGGGTCTGCCGGGGTCTACCAGAGTCTGCCGGGGTCTTCCAGGGTCTGCTAGGGCCTGCCAGGGTCTGCCAGGGCCTGCCGGGATCTGCCAGGGTCTACCAGGGCCTGCCGGGGTCTGTCGGGGCCTGCCGGGGTCTGTCGGGGCCTGCCGGGGTCTACCGGGGTCTGCCCGGGCCTGCCGGGGTCTGCCGGGGTCTGCCAGGGTGAGGACTTGTGTATTCCCTGTGCGTAGAACTGGGACCTTCAAAGGCGCACCTGAGGAGTGAAGAACACCCTGCAGTAACCTTCACGTGGACTGCAGCCTGGTGTCAAGTCACCTGAGTTGTCCAGAGACTCTCAGGTGTTAATACTACATCGAGGCGATGGTGGGTTGTTAGAGCCCCAAAGGCTCTGCTAGAAACTTAAAAAAATTGTCTCTTCAGGAAAATAACATCATGCTTGGCCTCAATTTTTTTCTATAAATGATTGTAAAACTGTAATGACAAACACAAAATCAAATACAAGCCACTACATGAGGGGACCAGGCCAAATGTTAGAATCAGTACAAACAACAGATAACAGGAATGGGCTCACACATGTTGCCTATAGTAAACAACCAACCTGTTTTGTTGCCATGGAGTCGATTCTGACTCATAGTGGCCCTATAGGACAGAGTAGGACTGCCCCATAGGGTTTCCAAGAAGTGGCTGGTGGATTCAAAGTACCGACCTTTTGGTTAGCAGCTGAGCTCTTAACCACTGTGCCACCAAGGCTCCATATGTAGTAAATGACCTCAAAATGCCTCTGTGTATTGGCCTCAATCTGTTTATTTCTTCACAGCAAGCTGGGGCCCATTAGCAAAAAGCTTGCAGGAACCAAACTCAAGTTTTTATACATCCAATTTGCTTTAAAGTGAGCACAAATAAGATTTTTTAAAACATATTTAAAGCCTTCCTGCTTAGCAGACCCCATGAAACTGTGACCAATATCTGCTAGCCATAGACAAAATAAACCCTATAGTTAGTTATGAGGAGTCGTCCCTGGGTGTCACAATCCATTAAGCACTTGACTACTAATCAGAAGGTCGGTGGTTCAAATCCACCCAGAGGCACCTTGGAAGAAAGGCCTGGCCATCTGCTTCTGAAAGGTCACAGGCTTGAAAACCCTATGAAGTGCAGTTCTACTCTGCAACACATGGGCTCACCTTGAGTCAGAATTGCCTCCACGGCAACTGATTTTTAGTCTTACAGTTATAAGAGCCACAAGATACTGCTGCTCCTCAGAACTCTCTGACCCAGAGGTTCCCCATTTTGCTGCCGAGGGGTCCCCAGGAATTCCCTTGCCTTCTTCCCTTTCTGGTGCTCCCTCTCCCCCCACTTACCATTGGAAGGTCTCCTGCTGTGAGTGACTTTCCCCTCAGGGAACAACTGTCAGCTTCTTGGCCCCAATATATAGCTTATTGTGCAACACTGCCATCTCGTGGTCACATCTTTTTTCTTGATGAGCCCTGAAATCCCCTGAACTCACTACAAAAGATACTCCCCAGAACCCAGTGCCATCCGGTCTATTCCGACTCATAGCGACCCTGTAGGACAGAGTAAAACTGCCCCATAGAGTTTCCAAGGAGCTCCTGGCGGATTCGAACTGCTGACCCTTTGGTTAGCAGCCGTAGCACTTAACCACTACGCCACAAGGGTTTCCAAAGATACTCCAGATAGTGCAATTACGAGACAAACTGTAAAACCGCTATATTTATTGTGTTTATGGAGATAAAAGCCATACCTTAACATTTTCAGCAAGGAACTAAAACTATAAAAAGTGACATTGCCAGGAAAGGAGAGACTGGAAAGAGGGAGCGGGCTGACTCATTAGGGGGAGAGTAAGTGGGAGTATTGAGTAAGGTGTATATAAGCTTATATGTGACAGACTGACTTGATTTGTAAACTTCCACTTAAAGCACAATAAAAATTATTAAAAAAAAAGTAACATTGCATATTTGGAGCACTAGTGGCCCAGTGGCTGCTAACCCAAAGGCCGGTGGTTAGAACCCACCAGCCACTCCATGGAAGAAAGATGTACTGGTCTGTTTCCATAAAGATTACAACCTTGGAAATCTTATGGGGCAGTTCTAGTCTGTCCTATAGGGTTGCTATGACTTGGAATCAACTCAGTGGCAGTGGGTTTGGTTTTGGGTTTAAGTGCAAAGAGGAAAGAGAAACCACACAGTAATTTAAATAGTGGCAAGTTTAATATAAAGAACTATTAAATATAAGAGAACGAGTAATGAGGGGTGGGCTACGGAACTCCAAACGATGTAGAAATAGACGATATAAGGAGCAATCACTAACCTTAGGGCTGAGGTAGAGCACTCCAGGAAGAGCCCCCTACCCCCATGGATGAGATTTGATCTGGTTGGCGAGGGCATGGCTGGCTGTGGCTCACTGGATGGCAGAAAAGTCACTGTGATGCTGTGCGGGTGGAACTTACTAAAAACCTGACCTCTGGGACTTGTTGGAAAAGCACGCTCTAGGGTGCTGGGGAAAACTTCACAGGAAGAGTCTTACTGGAAACACTTTGCTACAGAACTTCGAGGGGAAGTGCTGGGTGCACCACTGGATCCGGTCCTGGAGAGGCTGTATGTGCTGCAGGAGCTGAGCGCTGGGGAAGCTGTAGGTGCTGCAGGAGCTGGGTGCTGCGGAAGCTGTATGTGCTGCAGGAACCGAGCACTGGGGAAGCTGCATGTGCTGCAGGAGCTGGGTGCTGGGGAAGCTGTATGTGCTGCAGGAGCTGGGTGCTGGGGAAGCTGTAGGTGCTGCAGGAGCTGGGTGCTGGAGAAGGTGTAGGTGCTGCAGGAGCTGAGCGCTGGGGAAGCTGTATGTGCTGCAGGAGCTGGGTGCTGGGGAAGCTGTAGGTGCTGCAGGAGCTGGGTGCTGGAGAAGGTGTAGGTGCTGCAGGAGCTGAGCGCTGGGGAAGCTGTAGGTGCTGCAGGAGCTGGGTGCTGGGGAAGCTGTAGATGCTGCAGGAGCTGGGGCTGGAGAAGGTGTCAGTGCTGCAGGAGCTGGGTGCTGGAGAAGGTGTAGGTGCTGCAGGAGCTGGGTGCTGGAGAAGGTGTTGGTGGTGCAGGAGCTGGGTGCTGGAGAAGGTGTAGGTGCTGCAGGAGCTGAGCGCTGGGGAAGCTGTATGTGCTGCAGGAGCTGGGTGCTGGGGAAGCTGTAGGTGCTGCAGGAGCTGGGTGCTGGAGAAGGTGTAGGTGCTGCAGGAGCTGAGCGCTGGGGAAGCTGTAGGTGCTGCAGGAGCTGGGGCTGGAGAAGGTGTCAGTGCTGCAGGAGCTGGGTGCTGGAGAAGGTGTAGGTGCTGCAGGAGCTGGATGCTGGAGAAGGTGTTGGTGGTGCAGGAGCTGGGTGCTGGAGAAGCTGTAGGTGCTGCAGGAGCTGGGTGCTGGAGAAGGTGTGGGTGCTGGAGAAGGTGTAGGTGCTGCAGAAGCTGGGTGCTGGGGAAGCTGTAGGTGCTGCAGGAGCTGGGTGCTGGAGAAGGTGTCGGTGGTGCAGGAGCTGGGTGCTGGGGTAGCTGCATGTACTGCAGGAGATGGGTGCTGGGGAAGCTGCATGTGCTGCAGGAGCTGGGGCTGGAGAAGGTGTCAGTGCTGCAGGAGCTGGGTGCTGGAGAAGCTGTAGGTGCTGCAGGAGCTGGGTGCTGGGGTAGCTGCATGTACTGCAGGAGATGGGTGCTGGGGAAGCTGCATGTGCTGCAGGAGATGGGTGCTGGGGAAGCTGCATGTGCTGCAGGAGATGGGTGCTGGGGAAGCTGTAGGTGCTGCAGGAGCTGGGTGCTGGGGTAGCTGCATGTACTGCAGGAGATGGGTGCTGGGGAAGCTGCATGTGCTGTAGGAGCTGGGTGCTGGAGAAGGTGTAGGTACTGCAGGAGCTGGGTTCTGGGGAAGCTGTATGTGCTTCAGGAGCTGGGTGCTGGAGAAGGTGTAGGAGCTGCAGGAGCTGGGTGCTGGAGAAGGTGTCGGTGGTGCAGGAGCTGGGTGCTGAAGAAGGTGTAGGTGCTGCAGGAGCTGGGTGCTGGGGAAGCTGCATGTGCTGTAGGAGCTGGGTGCTGGAGAAGGTGTAGGTGCTGCAGGAGCTGGGTGCTGGGGAAGCTGTATGTGCTGCTGGAGCTGGGCGCTGGGGAAGCTGTATGTGCTGCAGGAGCTGGGTGCTGGGGAAGCTGTATGTGCTGCAGGAGCTGGGTGCTGGGGAAGCTGTACGTGCTGCTGGAGCTGGGTGCTGGAGAAACTGTAGGTGCTGCAGGAGCTGGGTGCTGGAGAAACTGTAGGTGCTGCAGGAGCTGGGTGCTGGGGAAGCTGTACGTGCTGCTGGAGCTGGGTGCTGGGGAACCTGCATGCGCTGTAGGAGCTGGGTGCTGTGGAAGCTGCATGTGCTCTACAGGAGCTGGGTGCTGGGTAAGTCATGTGCTCTGCAGGAGCTGGGCACTGGGGAAGCTGCATGCGTTGCCGGAGCTGGGTGCTGGGGAAGTTATTTGCTCTGCCAGAGCCTAACTAACAAAACCAGAAAGCAAAACCCTTTTTCTGCAGTGTATCTCCATCCCCCTCTACCAAAAAAACTTCAGTGCCAGCTGGTGCAAGAAAAAAATACTTAAGGAATGAGATACATTTTCACAGAACAGCCTAAAAAGATGAATTTAAAGCTGAGAGGCTATAAATTTATAGCTGGCCCAAGAAACAGTAAGATTTTAAGACTGAAAAATAAAATGGCCAAGATTAGAAACATTAGACACAACTGAAGAGAGAATTAGGGAACTGGAAGACAGATTAGAAGGATGGACTTTACAGAAGATAGGGTAAGACAGGTTGAGGATAAAATTAGAAGATTCTGAATCTGCCCTGTCCAACATGGAAGTCACTAGCTGATGTAGCTGTTTAAATTTTAGTTAAAAATCAGTTCCTTGGTCACACGAGCCACATTCAAATGCTGAACAGCCGCAGCTCTGAGATAGAACATTTCTATCATTGCAGTAGGCTCTACTAGACAGTGCTGGTCTAAACATTTGTTATGATATGAACACAGAAGAAAAAATTCAAGTATTTAGTAGTTTGAAGTTTTTAGGAGATATCCAACAACACAGATCTCAAAAAAGATTCTGAAATAAGGACTCAAGTGACAACTGAAGCCCCAAGGAGAAGCCTAAACCTGAGCTAGGGAAACGTGAACACAGCAAGCAGGAAAGTCCTCACTTGGAGACGTCCTCAGTTTTCAGTCCCCAAGCCTGCAGCTCTATCTGCTTTTGCATCCCCCGACCCTTCTCTGTTACAGTGAAGAGGGTTTTCCTTTTCTCATCTGTCTTATGCTCAGGATCCATTCATTATCTCTTCTCATTTTTGTATATTAACCTAACCCTTTCGACTGGAGCTTTCTTCTCTTCCAGTGTTCCTATCTCAGTCTAATCCACTGCCATCGAGTGGATTCCGGCTCATAGCGACCCTATAGGACAGAGTAGAACTGCCCCATAGAGTTTCCAAGGAGCGCCTGGTGGATTTGAACTGCCAACCTTTTGGTTAGTAGCCCTGGCACTTAACCACTATGCCACCAGGGTTTCCCCAATCTCAGTAGTTACTTGGTTAATGTTTGTCTCCCCACTTACTAACTGTAGTTACTTGGTTAATATTTGTCTCCCCACTCACTAACTGTAGTTACTTGGTTAATGTTTGTCTCCCCACTCACTAACTGTAGTTACTTGGCTAATGTTTGTCTTCCCACCCGCTAACATATAAGCTCTCTGAGGGCAGGCACATTATCTGATTGGACCACCCTCACATGATCAGGACTCACATGGGGACTGAACACATAGAATGTTCACACAGAATGGGCCTGGTCATGTAGAACATGCTCATAGCTTAATGCTCCCACCTATGCCTTTACTGACAATGTGATGTTTAGCGACTATCTTACTTTGTCCTGGGTTTCATTTCTTCAACTATAAAATGAGCTCTATTCCAGAATTCCGTGATTCCTTTAATCACTGAGACTGGCCCCTGTAATGCACAAGTCAGGGGCTTAGGAAGAGGGTGAAGAGAGTAATATTCTCCCCACCCTGCCCCTCATACCGTCTTTTTCAAAGGAGGTACTGAAAAGATATGAAGCAAAAATTTAACTGAATGTCTACTATGTGCCAGGCTCTGTGATAGGCTTCTTGCTTCTTCCCCCTGTATTATTCACAGAACAACACTTTGGAGTGGATATGATTATTCCTTTTTTAACAGGTGCATGAACTGAGGCTTAGATAAGTTGAGTAATTTGCACAGGATCACCAGAGAATGTGACAGAGCTGTAACTGAACTTACTGCCCCAGGTCTGGTCAGAAGGCATAGGACATACGGAAAGGACATTGACCTTCGGCATTGGCCTCTGAGTTTGAAGTTGGCCTCTACTCCCTGCAGGCTGTAAGGCCTTGAGCAGACTATTTAACTTCTTTGAGCCTCAGGTTCCTCACCTGAAAATTAGGCAAATGTGATAATAACCTCAGTGCTCAGGGACAGGTTTTGCAGGGCTGGGAATTTGGGTGTGTTTCAGTCTCTGCCATTTCCTGTTCTCCAAGCTTGATATGAGCTGGGATATTGGATGCCTGGTTTATGAGGAAGGGCCCACCTTACCTGCACTGAAAACTCCAGGGAAGGATAAGACAGTCCCTGGGTCAGTAGTGAGTTGCCCTACCCCTAAGTCTCCACCACTTGACACACATGGTGTATTAGTGCCAGGACATTCCTCCAGTGCATTGGCCAGTACAAAACCCCCTCCCTTTTCACCCTTGGTGCCCCAAGGGTGTTTCTACCTTAAGCAACACCTGATCTTTCCATCTCCTTAAGTACTAACTTGGGCAATACCTGTCTCCTTGTGTCTTGTTTGGATTCCTTGGTTCTGAAGAGGCTGAAGGCGTTCCAAGATCTCTGTGGCCTTGTTTCCATTCCTACTGCCTTTAGTTTCCCATCTCTTTTACAAAGTGTTGCTTATAGTCTCCACCCTTCTAATCTCTTAAAACCATTCTCTCAGCCTTTTCATTTAGAAATCTTACTCATTATTCAATGCTGAACAATGCCATCTTCCCTGATCTTTTCAACTTGAGTTAAAAGCCTTAAAAGCCCTTTGTTGCAAATGCCTACAATGCCTTTTCTCCACTTATATATGTCATGGAATTGGATTGTAAACTCTTTAAGGGCATTTTTCTCTGTCACTTCACTAAAGACTTGAATGAAAGAATAAGTGAGTAAATAAAGAATTGGTACTTCTTTTTGTGGTCTTAATTCCTCTCCTTCACTGCCGAGCAGCTTTAAACCACATTGAAACATCTCTTCCTGCCCTTTGCTCATTTCTCTCAATTTCTCTACCAACCACTCTCCTCTTCCCTCTCATATTCCTTCTCAAAGCCCAAAGCGCCACGTGTAGAGTGAGGTTCTCTGGCCAGGGTTGCTGTGGAGACGGCAGACATAACATACATGGCTATGTTGTTCCTAGACTGCCAAAAGTGGAGTAACTGGAATCTCCCTTCAGACCTCTAGAATGGGCCTCCCAAACCTGACCTCTCCTTTTGTGTGTTAGAGAAGGTCTTGTGGAAGCTTTTCTTTTCTCCCAGTTGGTCCTTCATTTCCCCAATCAGAAGTGCGATCTGGGAGAACAAAGATACACCACGGTCTGTAAGGACCACCACATGAGATGACACCCAGAACATTAGGCCTCTGCTCAGGCCAGGAATGCCCTCCCGGCACCTCCTCACTGCAGTTCTCTTTCTCACCCCTACCCTCTACCCTAGTTTTGAAAGAGTAATGCCCAGCTAGGAAGAGCTGCTTTGTGGCTGAGTTGTGGGAACTCCCCGACAGTGACAGGCTGGCCTGTGGTCACAGCAGGGCCCTACAGGTTTGAAAGATGACAGAAAGGACTCAGCAAGAGTAAGAGAAAGAGAAAGAGAACTGGTTCTTATTCCTATCAACCACAGGGATAATAGAGGTATCAAATGACCTCAGAGTGTGTCATGAAACCCTCTGGATTTTCTAAACCATGGGGTTGAGCTCTGACTCCAAGAACTTCCCAAAAGACCCTACTCCCTGGTCCTATAGTATTTGGGGTCTAACAGCATGGGTGAGTCTCTGCATCTTGGTGCAGGCCATCACAATCTTGAGAACTTCTAGACCCAGAGACCTTATCACTACCAAACTGTACTCATGTGGATTCTTCTTGCCTTCAGGGACTTCTTGCAGGCTTGACTCTACCCAGCTGAATCTCCTGTCCCTGCCTGATTCTCCTTTACTTCACAAATCTTCTTGGTTCAGAGTTAGTGCTCACTTCAACTTAACAAATACTCCTACCACTTCTAAGAGGGTTGTGGTCACCACCTTCAAGGAGCTTTTACTTTTGTAGTGAAAACAAGACGCATTCACAAAAAGGAAATTGCAGGATGTGACCAGTGTTTCAGCAGATAGAGAAGCAGAGTTGCTGGCACCTAGAAGACGAATTAGTTCCAAGTGAGTAGAGGAAGAAAGGGCAAGAGAGGGAAGTCTTCTTAGAGGATGTGGCATTGAGCTGGGCCTTGGAGGACAAGCAGTGTTTCAGGAAGACCTGATGGGTGGAGAAGGACATGTGGCAAAGTAAGAGTATGGTTGAAGAATCACCAGCTTCCCAGTATGGCTCAAGTACAAGTTGAGTGATAGAGAGTAAGACTAGAAAGGAAGCTTGCAGTGATGTCGTTGGGCAACTTTGTGCCAAGCTAAGAACCTTGAGCCTTTGTGGATAAAGGAGAACCAGTGAAGAGTTTGGAGTCAAGGAATGTCCAGTCCTCAATCTGGGAGCCATTCTTATCACCCTCAGTCAACAAATCTACATTGGTAAACTCTGCTAGAGTCACCCAAAGCCTTTGTTCCTGCCACTACCTTCTCTCACCTTGATTTACAGAATAGTCTTCTAACTAGTCTTCCAGTCTCCAACTCCTCTGTCAAGTTTCCTCCTCCTCATATATACACCTCCCCCCCTCCCCAGTAGGCAGACTAGGGGTAGTCCTTGGGTGGCACAAACAGTTAAGTGCTAACTATTAGCCAAAAGGCTGGCAGTTCAAATACACCCATTGTTGTTAGGTGCTATCAAGTTGATTCTGACTCATAGTGACTCTATGCACAACAGAACAAAACACTGCCAGGCCCTGCACCATTCTTACAATTGTTGTTATGCTTGAGCCCATTGTTGCAGCCACTGCATCATTCCACCTTGTTGAGGGTCTTCTTTGTTTCCGCTGACCCCGTACTCTACCAAGCATAATGTCTTTCTCCAGGGACTGATCCCTCCTGATAACATGTCCAAAGTATGTAAGACAGAGTATCGCCATCTTTCCTTCTAAGAAGTATCCTGGTTGTACTTCTTCCAAGACAGATTTGTTTGTTCTTTTGGCAAGTCCATGGTATATTCGATACTCTTCGCCAACACCACAGTTCAAAGGCGTGAGTTCTTCTTTGGTCTTCCTTATTCATTGTCCAGCTCTCACACACATATCATGCGATTGAGAATACCATGGCTTGGGTCAGGTGCACCTTAGTGTTCAAGGCGACATCTTTGCTTTTCAAAACTTTAAAGAGGTCTTTTGCAGCAGATTTGCCTAATGCAATGCGTCTTTTGATTTCTTGACTGCTGCTACCACGGCTTTTGATTGTGGATCCAAGTAAAATGAAATCCTTGACAACTTCAATCTTTTCTCTATTTATCATGATGTTGCTCATTGGTCCAGTTGTGAGGATTTTCGTTTTCTTTATATTGAGGTGCAATCCATACCGAAGGCTGTGGTCTTTGCTCTTCATCAGTAAACGCTTCAAGTCCTCTTCACTTTCAGCAAGCAAAGTAATGTCATCTGCATAATGTAGATTGTTAATGAGTCTTCCTCCAATTCTGATGCCCTGTTTTTCTTCATATGAAGAAGAATGCACCCACAGGCACCTCAGAAGACAGGCCTGGTGACCTTCTCCCAAAAGGTCACAGCTTTGAAAGCAGAGAGTATAGTTTCTACTCTACACAGATGGGTTGACATGAGTCAGAATCAACTTGACAGCAACTAACAGCAGCCAAGCTGGGCTTTCTAAAAGTGAAAATCCAATTTTGTCAATCTCCTGCTTTGAAACTTTCAAGATTTTCATATTACCCTGGAGATAAATATTGTGAATATTATACACCTGTCCCTTTCTCCCTTCCTGTCTCCTGCCATTCCTGCTGACAATCTAAACTCTAATTCTGCAAGCTCTTCCTCAGTTCATTCTCAGAAGCCACATCTCCAGGACACCATCTCTGATCCCATCCCAGCCCCCGCCTCTTCAGCTCCCCTTGCTTCCTGCTACTACAGCATTTATCACGCAACACTGAATGGTGAGCTGAATTGTTTTCCCCAGCTTTTTGTCTTATCTTAGCATCTGTGTTGCCACTGAGTAGGTACTTGGGGCTCAAATAAAGGTCCCCCAAAAGGTGAATAAATGACCACTTCCTCTCTTGGTTAGTGTCTCCTGCTGGCCTGCACTACCGACACCCTTGGGCAGGGCAGTGTGGTCTGCACAAATGACCTGCTCTTGTTTTCTTCTTCTCCTCCCTCCCATTGTCTTTCTGTCCCTGATTCTTTCCAAGCAGGCAACTGTGGTGTAGTAGAAAGAGCACTAGTTCCTACTTGGTTTAGTAGGAAGAGTACACACAAAGCACTTGTTTTAAAACAATGCAATAGCTGTGTAAAATGCCTGGAGTAAAACACCAAACTGGTAACAGTCATTGCCTTTGAGGAGCAGGACAATGAACAGTGTTCTATTTTTTCCACTCTTGTGTATTTATCAAACTTGCTGTATTTTATAATGGGAAAATGCTTTTTTTTTTTTTTTAAGTAAGAAAGAGCACTAGGCCAAGACACAAAAAGCCTGATTAAGGTACATAATAGCAGAAGAGCCTGTATTGCACATACCATTTGTATAAAAAAGGAAAAAAAAAAAAAAAACAGATAAATAGATATTTGTGAAGTATCTCTGGAAGGACAGATAAGAAATAAATCATGTTGATCGCCTCGATGGAAGGGAACTAGGTGGCTGGGGGCAGGGGAAGGGAGACTTTTCACTCTAATGCAAAATTTTTAATTTGGAACTTTGTGAATGTATTACCTATTCAAAAAGTAAATAAAGACCTGAGGTTGAATTCTAACCTACTAGATAGGGTCGCCATGAGTCAGAATTGACTCAACCACAGTGGGATTCGGGTAGATAACTCTTAAAACCTCAGTTTCCCCATTTGTAAAGTAGAGAAAAGAGTGCCTACTCCACAGGCTTGCTGCAAAGAGTAAGTGATGTATGAGACTATCTTTGGTCCGACTACAAAGCACTGACAATAGAGGTGAGAATCGTCCTCTGGCCTTCCAGTCTCCCCCGTCCTCCCTCCTCCTCACCCCTTCTTGTCCCTCAAATGAAGCTGTCAAGGCCAAGCCCTTGTGGCTGCCAACACGCCCCCACCCCCCCACTCACCCCCATTCCAGAATTGCCGAACTTGGCTCTCTGCCTGTTGGAACAGAGCTATCAGCATGAAGGAAAAGCCACACTTCTAGGATCTGGGCATTTCAAAGCAGACAAACAGCTTTTTTGTTTTCTCAGGCTTTCAGCTCGCCAGCTAGTTCCACACATTAGAAATATTTTGGGTCAGCACTACAGTTTTCAACCATAGCAGACTCATTTTGTTTCACGACTACTTCCTTCTAATAGCTATGGGAAAAACTGCGTTGGGCCTCATCCCAAACCACGTTCCTGGCGTTGCAAGCTGCATTCGAGATGGTGTCTTTGGGTGGTAATTCTAAAAAAAGTTGAAATCTCCTACAATGTACCAGGGTTTGGTCTGGTGAAAAGAGGGGCTGTTTGGGCTAAGTTTCTGAAGGCTGTCATCACCCTGACCTTCAAACTGTCTGAGGCAGGAAGAAGAGCTTAATTTACCACGGCTCTGCCTGTTCTGATAACCCTGCTTTTCTCAGAAGCCCTGTGGGTTTTTTCTCCTTTGTGTGGATACTCACTGAGTGTTGATGAGAATTATGATGACAAAGCAGGTACTTTCTTTTTCGCCAGTGTTAAGTTTGCCAGATTGGCATACAAAAATACAGGATGTCCAGGTAAATCTAAGTTTCAGGTAAACAACAAATAATTTTTATTATAAGTATGTCCCATGTAATATCTGGGACATACTTATACTCAAAATGATTTGTTGTTTTTCTGACGCTCAGATTTCACTGGGTGTCCCGTATTTTATTCGGCAACCTTACCTGTGAAGGACGCTAGTAGAATCCTCTTTGATTCTACAGAGGAGACAAAAAGGTTCATACCTCTTGCTCTCTGGCCTGGTCCTATCTCTTTAGGACCCACCCCGGGCCACAAGATCTGAACCTAAAAGGGGCCCCAATATGCTTGTTCTATTCACATACTCCCTCCTGAACAGTGTGACTCACCTGCCTGGCTGATGTTTCCTGACTTGCACTGTTGGTTCCTGTCTTATCTCCGCATTCTTCTACAGGCTTCCGCTCTCCCTGGACTCAATGACTGTCTCATACTGCTCCTCTGGGGCCGCCTGATTGTCTCTTACATAATAAATCTGCAGTTTTCCCCTTGGGTTTCTTTGCTTCCATTCTGAGGGGTAATTGAGCCTGGTTCAGCCCAGCTCCTGAGACCCTGCTCTGGCTCTGGGCCCTTTGATCCTACCTCTTATCAGATCTGTCCTGTCCTCTTAGGAAGGTACTACCTGCTGCCTTGGCATTGGGATTCAGCTCAGAGAGGAATTGAGTAATAAATGCAGACTAGAGGTCATACAAAGCCACTGAGACTGTATCTAAAAGCATGAGTAGATTCCCAAGGCAAAAAGTAAACATGCAGACATACCTGAATTCTAACACCATCTCTGAAGAAATCAGTCTGTTTTGGGAGGAGGTGGTGATTGGGGTACATTTTCTACTGTTTAATTCTGGTCCCATCTGTGAATCTCTGACAGAGTCTGTACCAGAGTTGTCAGAGAAAGTTGTGTCACCTGATAAAAAGGAGTTCAAACACTCTGAGTTGCTTCATGAAGCCAGATGCCTGATTGACTCCCGAGAGTCCATCCTCAGTCAATGACTTTCTGCAGCCAAGTTAGTTTTTGGCCTTGACTTCCTGCTTGATTTCTAATTGTGCTGGCTTCATGATGTGGCCAAGGACTTCCTTTCAAACAGAGGCCATGTGGGCCCATCTTACCAGCTGGTGGCCATCAATATGGTGTGCAAAGATGCCCCCTAGTGGCTTAGTGATGTCTAATGTTAGGTTCATTTCTGTGGTTTAGGCCATAGGACAACAGACGATGACCTGTAGGACAAACACTGCCCATGGACATGTATGCATTTCAGTCATGCATGTGTTAGAGATGGGATGGCTGGAGCTTAGAGCCGAAGAACCTGCCAAAGGTCACTAAGCTACTAAATAGCAGAGCAAGGGTTTGAACTCAGGCTTCTCTCATGGCAGGGCCCAACTCTTCAAACTGCTCTCCTATTTCCTGGCCAGTTGACTACCTGCCACACACGTCACTATTCTGGGAAAGTCTGGGAGGAAACACACCTTTTTGTGGTTTCCTCTGGGGAAGAGGTGGTAGTGATGAAAGGGAGCCAAGCAGGCAAACCTTTAATTTGCTTGTGTACCATTTGATTTTGTTACAGTGCCAATTTATTACCTCAGTAATTTTAAGAAGCAATGAAAAATTAAAATTAAAACAACAAATCAATAAAATACCTATTTGAAGCCTGAAAGAAACTAAATGAAACTGGGGGCTCAGCAAAACAGCTACTTATCTATGTCCTTGACTTTCATAGTTTTTGAGAATAGTTGAATGTGTCACCGTAAATTGACCTATGTCAAGGGACCATTATTAGTGTAGCTGCTACGGTCTTTTAACAAACTTCAGCTCTAGATTTTGCCTAAGTATGTATTATTGTTTACCTTGTGATTTTTTCCCCTTGCTTTATACACAAACAAAAGTTGGAGAGCCCTTTAGAACACTGAAACTTAGGTCTCATTACCTTTTTTTACCATTTACTACGTGTGGTATCTCGGGCAAATTGCTCAAACGGTCTCATCCTTGATAGGCATTGTCGAATCCGTTGGAACATCTGGAAATAAGAGTAATAGATCATTTTTAGTATTTAGACTAAGCAAATGAAAAACAATTAAGAAATAAAAGTTATACAAGAAGGGAAGCATACAAAACAGTGCTTGACTTGAGAGTAAATATTTACATAAATCCATTGCTGTCAAGTTGATTCTGACTCATAGCAATCCCACAGGACAGAGTAGAATTGTGCCATAGGGTTTCCAAAGCTGTAAATCTTTTTTTTTTTTTTTAACTTACTGTTACAGTTTTATTATAGCAAAAAAGGATACAAATGAATTGATGCATAAGGTGAGGTCTGAGAGAGTCCCCAATATGGAGTTCCCATGTTCCCAAAAGGGATGTGCTACCCTCCCATGTGCATTGGTGTCTGTCACCAACCAGGAAGTCCCGTAGAGCTCCCATATCCAGAGCCTTTATTGGGCCTCATTGCCTAGGCATGATTGATTGAATCAGTCTCCCTCCCCTAAGGTTGGCTGATATCTCACATTGGGTCTTTATGGCCTGGCCAGCCCCACCTGAGTTACCTCGTTAGCATAAAATGTAAGGTAGGTGTGCCCTGGAGCCCTTAAAGATAACAAAGACACTTCAGTTACTGGGGAAATTCCAAGGTTTTAAAGGCTATCTTTTAGGAACCAAGGACAAAGACAAAATTCTCTGGGTCAAATTAAATTTTTTACCCCACACATGCTAACAATTTTGTGAACCAGTGAGGACAGGCTACTGCTATTATTTTGCTTCTTGCGCAGGTGGGTGGGTAGCCCTGGGGTGGTGCAAACAGGTTAATGTGCTTAGCTGCTAACTGAAAGGTTGGAAGTTCAAGTCCACCCAGAAGTGCCTTGGAAGAAAGGCCTAGAAATCTACTTCTGAAAAATCAGCCATTGAAAACCCTATGAAGTACAGCTGTACTCTGACAGACATAGGTTGCTGTGTTAGGCTGGGTTCTCTGGAGAAGCAAAACCAGTGAAGCATATATATATATATATATGTATTTTGAGAGAGAGAGAGATTTATCTCAAGGAAATGGCTCTTGCGGTTGTAGATGCTGGCAAGTCCCAAGTCTGTGGGTCAGGTATCAGGCATCAGGCTGGAAGTTTCTCCTGACTCATGTAGCCCCAGGGACTGACAAACCTAAGATCAGCAGGTCAGATGGCAGGCTGCTGGCTCATGGCCTGTGGAGGCCAGTGAATCCCAAGATCAGCAGGTAAGATGGCAAGCAGCTGGTTCAAGTCCCAAGGGCTGGAGGTCAGATGATGACGAACCAGATGCAGGATCCAGAGCAAGCAAGTGAGCTTTGCTAGAACATCCGCATATATATGTGATGCAGGCCACACTCCTGAGGAAACTCCCCTTACAACTGATTGGCTGATCATATCACATCATATCGTGGAGGATGACTATATATTACATAACTGCTAAATTACATCATTACATAACTGCCAAACTACGTTATTACGTAACTGCTAAACTACACCATCACATAAGTACCAAATCACTGAGAATTGCAGCCCAGCCAAGTTGACACACAACCTTAACCATCACAGTTGGCATAAGTGGAAATCAATGGCAACTGGTTGTACAGGTAGGTGAATGCATCCCAAGAGTAAATCCCAGGTTACTGAGAAAGCTGGGGCTCAGCAAGGATGTGGATGGTATGACTCTGCTTTCCAGGCCAGAGCTGGCCTTTTATGGGGTTTGGGGGGTCAGCCTGGTTCCTAGCTTTGAGCTGAGAGGGGACATACAAGGCAAGGCAGGAGGCACTGGTTTTTCTAGTGACTCAGTTTTCCCATTTGTGCTCTGTCTCGTCTACCTTCACCACCCAATAGAATCGTTCCATGGTCTTTGCTGGAAAAATTAGGATTACATAGGATTATACGGGACTGGAAGGAGTTCTGGCATCTCAGTGGTTAGGTGCTCAGTTGCTAACTGAAAATTCAGCAGTTTGAACCCACCAGCCGTTCCATGGGAGAAAGATGTGGCAGTCTACTTCCGTAAAGATTATAGCCTTAGAAACACTATGGGGCAGTTCCTCTTTCCCATAGGGTTGCTGTGAGTCAGAATTGACTCAGTAGCAGTGGGTTTGGGTTTTGTGGTTGGTAGAAAGATTAATATGGCTAGAGGCCAAAGGGAGAAAATTAACCTATACATGATCTCAAAGGTAGTTGAGATGCATCTAGATTTTCCATGGCTCCCACCTCACTCGGGGTAAAAGCCAAAGTCCTCCTCATAGCCCTCAAGGCCCCCCAAGGCTGTAAATCTTTACAGAAGCAAACTGCCACATCTTTCTCCCAGGGAACAGCTGGTGGGTTTGAACCACCAACCTTTGAGTTAACAGCCAAATGCTTAACCACTGCACCACCAGGGCTCCTGCAATATTTACATAGTTAATACAAAATGGAAATAGTGGAAATGGTTGCACAACATGGCAAATGTAATGCTGTCACTAGATTGTGCATTAAAAAATGGTTAGATAGTAGGTGGAGCCAAGATGGCAGTCTAGTCAGATGCACCAAACCATCCCTCTGCCACAGAGACCTGAAAAACTAAGTAGAACAGATAGAAACATCAATCTTGGAACCCTGAACTTCAAATAAAAGGATAAACTATTAGATCGGAAGCCACTGAGAAGAATAAACTAATCAAAAAAACAGCAACTGAATAGAGATACAGAGTAGAGGTTACTTCCAATCGACATGGCATAGTGCAGCCATCTTGAGATGAAGCCAAAAACCCTGCACAAAGAGCACAGAAGGGCACCTTCACAGAACTTGCAAAAGAAAATAGAGGAATGGCACTGAAACACCCAGGGTGAAGTAAGGTTCCATTTGCTGGCCGCAGCTCAAGGAAGTGCCCAGACACCCTCACATGGTAACCAGAGGAGCATGCTCCCACAATCCCTACCCTTCTAGTGCGTAGTGGTAAGAACTGCCCCACTCCAGCAGCCCCAACTGCCAAGGGCCACAGTACAAGACCCCCAATCCTCCCATCTGTACCAGTCCATGCCCCTTCCGTTCCCCCACCTCTCTCTTCCCACCAGTCATACCCCACTGTGCTGCAGCTGAGCAACCTGGCTCTGCACACCTCACTCACTGCCGGCTCCTCACTGCCAGCTGCCTCACAGCGGAGCAAACTAGACCTATACCCTCTCCCTCCCTGCTGACTCTGAACCACAGCTGAGTGACCCAGCCCCTCACCCTGCCCCTCCACAGTCTGGTCCCACTGCAGCACAGCTGAGTGACCTGGCCCTGCATCCCTCCCTTCTTGCTGGGACTGTACAGGTATCCCACAGCTAAGCATCCCGGACCATTGCCTTCATTACTGCTGGCTTGGTCTTGCTGCATTACAGGTGAGCAACCAGCCCTGCCCATCTGGACATAAGAGCTATCATGCCCACAGACAAGCAAGTAACAAAGCACATCCGGCCCACATGCCCAGACATACTGAAACAAAACAAATAAGTAAGATGAAAGAAACAAACATACAATCAATAAATACAGAAAATAATGCCTAAATGTCTTGGAGACAGCAGACAATATCAAAATGTATAAAAAGGTAGGACAAGATGGCTCCAACAAGTGACCAAAATAGAGAATCAGATAACCTTCTGGTAGAAGAAAAGGCAGTGGAAGTACCTGATATGGAATTCAAAAGACTAATATTTAGGGCTATCCAAGAGATTAGGAAAGAGATCGAGAAAAACGTAGTCCAAACCAAGGAAAAAATAGACAAAATCATGGAAAACACAGACAAAACCAGTGAAAACATAGCCCAAATCAAGGAAAAGACAGACAAAGCAATAGATATGTTCAGGAAAATACCAGCATTCTTATCTAGATGGAAAAACTAATCATTAACTTTATATGGAAAGAAAAGAGGCCCTGGATAAGCAAAGCATTACTGAAGAAGAAGAACAAAGTCAGAGGCCTCACACTACCTGATCTCAGAACCTATTACACAGTCACAGTAGTCAAAACAGCCTGGTACTGGTACAACAGACACATAGACAAAGGGAACAGAATCAAGAGCCCAGAGGTAAATCCATCCACCTACAGTCAGCTGATCTTTGACAAAGGTCCAAAGTCCATTAAATAGGGAAATGACAGTCTCTTTTTTTTTTAACAAATGGTGCTGGCACAACTGGATGTCCATCTGTGAAAAAAATGAAACAAGACCCATACCTCACACTATACACAAAAACTAAAAAAAAAAAACTAAAAAATGGATCAAAGCCCTGAATATAAACGCAAGTGATAAAGGTCATGGAAGAAAACATAGGGACAAAGCTAGGGTCCTAATATTTGGTATAAATGCAGTACATAAACAGCAGAAGATAAGGTAGATAACTGGGTTATCCTAAAAATTAAACACTTATGCTCATCAAAAGACTTTGCCAAAAGAGTAAAAAGGCAACCTGCAGACTAGGAAAAATTTTTTGGTTATGACATATCCAGCAAGGGTTTAATCTCTTAAAATATATAAGATAACTGCAACACGGTAACAAAAAAAAAAAAACCAAATAAACCAATGGGCGAAGGATATGAACAGACACTTCACCAAAGAGAACACTCTGGTGGCTATCAGAGACGTGAGGAAATGCTCACGATCATTAGCCATTAGAGAAATGCAAATCAAAACTACAGTGTGATACCATTTCACACCGACATTACTGGCACTAATCAGAAAAACAGGAAGTAACAAATATTGGGGTGGTTTCGGGGAGACTGGAACTCTTGTACATTGCTGGTGGAAATGTAAAATGGCACAACCATTTTGGAAAACAATATGAAACTTCCTTAAAAAGCTAGAAATAGAAATACCGTGTGATTCAGCAGTCCCACTCCTAGGAATATATCCTAGAGAAATAAAAGCCATCCCACGAGTAGACATATGCACACACATGCTCACTGCAGCTCATTATTTGCAATAGTAAGAAGATGGAAACAACCTAGGTGCCCATCAACAGATGAATGGATAAACAAACTATGGTACATACACACAATGGAGTGCTACGCAACGATAAAGAACAATGATGAATCGGAAAAGCACCGCACAACATGGATAAATCTGGAAGGCATTATGCTGAGTTAAAGGAGTCAATTCACAAAAGGACAAATACTGTATGAAACCACTATTATAAGAACTCACGAAAATGTTTACAGACAGAAAGAAACAGTCTTTGGTGGTTATGTGGGAGGGGTGGGGAAGGGGAAATCAGTAACTAGGTGGTAGATAAATGGTAACTTTGTTGAAGGGAAAGACAGTGCACATTATAGGAGAAGTAAGCACAAAGTGACCATGGCAAAGTCATACAAATTTAAGAGACACATCCAAACACCTTGAGGGCCCAAATTACTGGGCTGAGGGCTGGGGACCAGGGTTTCAGGAGACACCTAGATTAATTGGCATAACATAGTTCATAAAGAAAATGTTCTACATCTGACTTTGGTGAGTAGCATCTGGGGTCTTAAAAGCTTGTGAATGGCCAGCTAAGATACATCTACTGGTCCCATCCTGTCTGGAGCAAAGGAGAATGAAGAAAACCAAAGAAACATGGGAAATGTTAGTCCAAAGGACCGATGGACCAAGACTACCACAGCCTCCACCATTCTGAGCCCAGAAGAATGAGATGGTGTATGACTATCACCACAGACCACTCTGACAGGGATCACAATACAGGGTCCCAGACAGATCAGGAGAAAATGTACAACAAAATTCAAATTCACGCAAAAAGACCAGATTTACTAGTCTGAGACTGGAGGAACCCCAGACACCCTTTTAACTCAGAACTGAAGTCACTCCTGATATTCACCCTTCAGCCAAAGGTTGGACAGGGTTATAAAATAAACAATAATGCAGGTGAGGAACGTGCTTCTTAACTCAGTCATGTAAATGAGACCAAATGGGCAACACCTGCCCAAAGGCAAAGGCGGGAAGGGGCGGGAAAACAGGTGGAATGGAAACAGGGAACCCAGGTGGACAAGAGGAGAGTGTTGACAAGTTGTGCGGATTGCAGCCAATGTCACAAAATAATTTGTACATAAGTTGTTGAATGGAAACTAATTTGTCCCGTAAACTTTCACCTAAAGCACAAAAATAAATAGATACATAAAATGTTTAAAATGGCAAAATTTTATATGTATTACATTTAATTAAGAACACTTAATTGTGCTCATGAGGAATCTTTACATATATCAAGAGGCAGTTGTTCAGACAGAAAAAGGGGATACTGGTTGGTTTACAGTCAGGAAAGGTGTACATCAGGGTTGTATCCTTTCACCATACCTATTCAATATGTATGCTGAGCAAATAATCTGAGAAACTGGACTACACGAAGAAGAACGGGGCATCAGAAGGAGGAAGACTCATTAACAACCTGCATTATGCAGGTGATACAGTCTTGCCTGCTGAAAGTGAAGAGGACTTGAAGCACTTACTAATGAAGATCAAAGACCACAGCCTTCAGTAGGAATTTCACCTCAACATAAAACAAAAATCCTCACAACTGGACCAATGAGCAACATCATGATAAACAATTTTATTTGGATCCACAATCAACAGCCATGGAAGCAGCAGTCAAGAAATCAAACGACACATTGCATCGGGTAAATCTGCTGCAAAGGACTTCTTTAAAGTGTTGAAAAGCAAAGATGTCACCTTGAAGACTAAGGTGCGACTGAGCCAAGCCATGGTATTTTCAATCGCATCATATGCATGTGAAAGCTGGACAATGAATAAGGAAGACCGAAGACAAATTGATGCCTTTGAATTGTGGTGTTGGCGAAGGATATTGAATATACCATGGACTGCCAAAATAATGAACAAATCTGTCTTGGAAGAAGTACAACCAGAATGCTCCTTAGAAGCAAGGATGGCAAGACTGAGTCTTACATACTTTAGACATGTTGTCAGGAGGGATCAGTCCCTGGAGAAGGACATCATGTTTGGCAGAGTACAGGATCAGCAGAAAAGAGGAAGACCCTCAACGAGGTGGATTGACACAGTGGCTGCAACAATGAGCTCAAGCATAGCAACGATCGTAAGGATGGCCTAGGACCGGGCAGTGTTTTGTTCTGCTGTGCATAGAGTTGCTATGAGTTGGAACCGACTCAACCACACCTAACAACGACAACATTATATTTTGTTATATATATATATATGGAAACTCTGGCGGCGTAGTGGTTAAGTGCTATGGCTGTTAACCAAAGGGTCAGCAGTTCAAATCCGCCAGGTGCTCCTTGGAAACTCTATGGGGCAGTTTCTCTCTGTCCTCTAGGGTCACTGTGAGTCGGAATCGACTTGACGGCACTGGGTTTGGTTTTTGGTTTTGGTTTATATATTGGGAGGATGCAAGAGGAAGAAAAGGTCGTCCTGCTAAATTCACAAAATCCTGTCAGGAAGTCAAAACATTGTATCTAAAATTGATACATACCAGAAGCATCAACTAAAATGGCTAAAAATGTTGCAGCTGATGGTTTCAGGGGACATCTAAGTCGATTGGCATAATAAAATCTATTAAGAAAACATTCTGCATACCACTAGCAAGTGGCCATCTAAGATGCATCAATTGGTCTCAACCCGCCTGGATCAAAGGAGAATGAAGAACACCAAGGACACCAAGGTGATTACGAGTCCAGGAGACAGAAAGGGCCACGTACACCAGAGACTACATCAGCCTGAGACCAGAAGAACTAGATGGTGCCTGGCTACAACCGATGACTGCCCTGACAGGGAACACAACAGAGAACCCCTGAGGGAGCAGGAGAGCAGTGGGATGCAGACCCCAAATTCTCGTAAAAAGACTAGACTTAATGGTCTGACTGAGACTAGAAGGACCCTAGTGGTCATGGCCCCCAGACCTTCTGTTGGCCCAGGTCAGGAACCATTCCCAAAGCCAATTCTTCAGACATGGATTGGACTGGACAATGGGTTGGAGAGGGATGCTGGTGAGGAGTGAGCTTCTTAGAACAGGTGGACACTTGAGGCTATGTTGGCATCTCCTGCCTGGAGGAGAGATGAGAGAGTAGAGGGGTTAGAAGCTGGTGAAATGGACACGAAAAGAGAGAGTGGAGGGAGGAAGCAGGTTGTCTCATTAGGGGGAGAGCAACTGGGAGTATGTAGCAAGGTGTATATAAGTTTTTGTGTGAGAGACTGACTTGATTTATAAACTTCCACTTAAAGCACAATAAAAAAAAAAAAAAGGTGCAGCTGGAGTGTGGGGCTTAGGGCGAGGCATGGGGCTGCTGTTTGTAGTCCTTTTCGGCCTGGGTTTTTGGTTGAGACAACAGAATCCACCCAAGCATTTTTTTCTTAAGAAGAAAAGAGTTTAATAGGGAATATATATGTATATTCAAATCATTGGGAGGTCTGAAGAAAGACTCTAGGCTGAGCTTCCACAGCTCCACTGTGAAATGAATGGCCCACCAAGGGAGCAACTCCTGTGCCATGATCAAGAAGATACTACGCCAGGCCGTCCATGGCTATAGCTGTCAGCAATAGACACAACCTTCCTGGCCACAGCTCACAACAGCAACATGGAGGCCCTGAACCTTGCCTCTTTCCCCATTTGTTCAGCTTCAAGTTAAAGACGAGCAAAGATGACTGATGGGCAGAACTCAACTCATGGGCCTGTGTCTTATCGGGAAGGTGGCTTTACATTAAGTTGTTGTAGTTGCCCTCCAGTGGATTATGACTCATGGTGACCTCATGTGTGCTGAGTAGGCCTGTGCTTCACAGGGTGTTCAAGGCTCTGACTTTTTGGAAGCAGATCACCAGGTGTTTCTTGTGAGGCACCTCTAGGTTTGTGAACCACGAACATTTCAGCTAGCAGTTGAGCACATAACCATTTGTGCCACCCCAGGACCGTTTACATTATATGGAAATGTTCACCAAAATGACTTTATTTGATTTTTTTAACCAAGTACACTTATCACTTTAATAAAATATAAGGAATAAAAGAGGAAAGGACTTAGTGATCTTTAAACAGAACCAACTTCTAGCCATGTCAAGTGCTTTTGTTTTATGGCATGAGTTGGCATTTTCAGGTGGGGTAGGTGGACAACTATCTGATGGTGTGGCTTTTATCTTAGTCCTTCGTTTTAAGGAATGCGGAGGAGCCATCTTGCTGGCTGGAGTTAAACAGAGGGCAGCCAATGAACTGTGTCTTTAATTAGGAAAGAAAGATACCTGGAAAGCCAGGGCCTTCTTCCCCAGGGTCCTGTTACAAGCTCATACCCCCGACCCTCCCCACACCCCAGCCCCCCTAAGATCCAGATCTGGGCCAACATTTGAAACTTGATTATTCTGAAAGCAGCCGTCTGAAATCGTGCGCATCTTTGGTCAGATGGCTGACTGAAGCTCCTACCGTGGAGAGGCGTTCATAAAAAGAAGGAGGACATTGTACTCTCACAAGCTGCGTATTTATAGTGGTTGGGTTACACAAAAATGCAACCACCCTCATTGTGAAGTTTTGTTTCCTGTGAGAACCTGCAGAATGAGTGAGCCCTGGAGTGAAGGGAACAGAAGAAGGGAGGGAAGAAAGGACCATTCATCACAGAAAGCCCTCAGAGATGGTACCAGCACCGCGTACTCCGTGTTACCTGTGAAAACGGACATGCCCTTAATTAACTGGCCACAGGCAGCCCGGAGCCAGTGCAACCACAACTGCAGACTGTGAAACACAGAGGGGAAGCCCAGGAGGAGCCGAGGAATACGTTTATAATAAAATAGGCTGTGCGAGGGAGGACTCTTCAAAGCAATCTCACATTTAATCAGGTTTTGAAAGTCACAGCTTGTTTTTTTTAGTAGTGTGAAGATCACTGGTGAATGGGGGATACCATACTGTATCAACTCCATAATCATGTTGTGTATCATGTAGTGAAAACTTACTGTCGGGGGACAGTCCCAGCGAGGAAAGACCCTCGCCGTGCGTCCTGGCAGATAATCCGAAGAGCTGACACCTAGCCCTTTCCAGATTCATACGTTTATTCAGGGAAACTTACTGACACTGGCAAGCAGCTGCTTTCTCCAGTGGCGGCCGGCTGGAGTATTTTCCGCAACCAGCTAGCAAGGGACCCAAGCTTATATACCATTCTAGCTGGGACCATGGCTCATTGTTTTCTCCCATGTCCTTGGGCAGTCAGTGTTCCCAGGGACTTCACATCCAGGCCCAGATATTTTCCTTCTTGTTGCTAAGGCAGTCTTCAGCCTTGGCTGCTGGCCCAGTCATGCCACTCCCGGCCTCGTACCTTAGCCCGAGTCCACCCCGAATTCATCCCCAGCATGCTTCAGGGAAGGGCAAAGCTGATTCCCTTAGGGAGGGGATGCATATAGCTGAATAGCATTACCCTACACTTACTTTTTCCTTTTCTCCTGACGGACTGAACAGCCTGACTTCTGGGCGCTGAGAATGTAGTTCCCCTCTTCTCCCAAACATGGGGCCTGATTCACTCCAGTTTGTCTGTGATCCATAGACTGAATCCTTGGCAAGTTTGCCGCTGATGTAGATTGTGCTCTCTCTCCTGAAATACACTTCTGGAAGCAGATGGAACAGGGAGAACACTGCTTCTGTAATCAAAAACAGGCTGTAAATTTTGAAAACCACCTTCTAAAGGAGAAAGGGCTGGAAGGGAGAGACAGGAATTGTGCCTCTGCTCCAACTGCCTTGACCCCAGGCAGAGTGGGTAGCGTGGGTTTGGCCAGGGACCCAGACACCAGACAGGCAGTTGCGGGCTCAGGTTGTTCCTTCGTCACGCCTGGATTCACTGCAGGTGCACCGCCAAGGAGAGAATTTGGCCCGCCAGGTTGGAAAGACATCAGCCCCGGTTAATGGCCACTGTTGTTCACCACCTAGGGCACGGGGCTTCTAAAGCCTGAGCCCAGCACTGGGGGAGCCCGTGCCCTCCCCCGGCAATGGAGCCTCTGGAGCAGACTGGGCCTGCCTCAGAAAGAGGAGAGGCCCGAGGAGCTGGCACAGCTCAAATGACTGAGAGGACTGAGTCCAGAAGTCAAGAGTGACCCATACTCAAAACCAAAAAGAGGTTTTTTTCTTTCTTTCTTTCTCAAAAGAGAAAAAGCTAAAAGAAACACTATATCACTAAAATGAGAACTGGATCTATTTCTCATTCCCTAGGTTCCTTTACATTAGTTGATTACTGATGGTGGTCGGGTTGTGGCTTTTAGGCTTTGCACTGGGTAGTTAGGTAAGCCCAGTGTGAGGGTTAAACAACAACAGAGGCCTGCGCCTTGGATTCTTCCAGGTGGCTCACAGTGAAAGGAAAAAGCAGAGTCCCCTCACCAAGCTGACAATGGTCTGGAAAAAAAGATGTTCCCTGAGGCCCTGACTAAAGGGGAGAATGGTGTGTATCATACCTCCTGTGTCCTTTCCCGATTTACTCCTTCCCCTCCCCTTGCCCTGGTCCCCCAAAGCAAAGAACACAAAAGTGACGAAGGTAGCTAGCTGACAGCTGTGAAAAAAATACAAACTAGATTTTCAAGTCCCCCTGGATTCCCAGCCCTGGTTATGCAACTTTCCGAGTGGTTAAATCAATGATCCCCAGCCCTGATTTGAGGACACCCCCAGGGGTCTTTAAAATAAGCGCACACCTTGTACTCTCTCAGACCGTGCACTCTGAGAGGGGAAAGAGATTGTGAAATCCCGCAGACAAAACTTGGCCCAATTCCAGCAGACTGGCTGTGAGAATCATAATACCACTTTATATTTGCGTAACACTTTGCCGTTTCTATAGCACTTCGGGATTACTGTGTTAGTGTCTATACTTTTAAATTAATACAAAAAATGCCTGTTATAGCCTAAGCATCACACTAGTGGTAAAAGTCGAGCAGTGCCCTCCTTGGGCACAAAGCAATCGGTGTGGAACAGCTCATCTGTGAGATGTCAGTTTCTATCAACAGCTGGTAGAGGCACCGTTTGAAGGGAGAGTTGTGGCAGAATTCTGGACAGCAGTGGCGTTGTTTGAGCAAGACAGACATGGCGATGGGGACATCAGTCAAAGACAAAGGATGGGAAGGCAACTCACACCACTTTCCCACTGAGCCTGAGCTCCTCGGTCAGTTGAAATCCCTGGGGCCAGGCAGCGCAGCTTGCCAGGTGTCCTGCCTGGGAAGGAGCTCTCCCTCCACGCTTGCACGTTCCCTCGCCGCCAATGTCAATTTGGACAGTTCCCAGCGCTTTGTTTTTGAATGGGAAAGGGAAGTCATCAAGCCCATAGAGTTCAATGTCTTTGTCCAGGACTGTGACTGCCAGTGCTGGTTCCTTGTATTTCTCCTCCAGAGTGTGGCTGGGGCTCTGGGGGGGCTAGTGAGGAACCCCTTTCTGGAGCCCCTGGGGAGAAGCTGGTGGGATTGGAGTCAGACTGTGGGGAGGGGAGCCTGACCTTCCTGAGCCACCAGCAAAGCTGGGAGAGCGAGCAGGCAAACTGCCCCCATTGGGGATGAGAGGCTCGCTGCAGCCGCACCCACTAGACTCCAGTGGAGGACTGTGTTTCTAGAAAGCAGCTATAGGGCTTCCATTCAAGGAACGCAGAGCACTCCTCACCACCTGATCCACAGCCGTGGCAATTTCCCCCATTTTCCCAGATGGGAGCTGGGAGTCTCCAGGCCGTCAGGTGGGAAGGAGAAGGAGTACTTGGGGACTGAGAGAGCAATTTGGGTTTCCTAGGTTCTTCCAGTGCAAGGGCTTCCCACCAGTCTAAATGTGTTGCTAATGTAACGTTCTTATACTACTTTACCATTTACAAAGTTGTTGGGCAAATATCAATTCATTTGTTGTTGTTAGCTTCCATCAAGTTGGCCCTGATTCACGGTGACCTCATGCACAATGGTACTAAATGCAAGCTGGTCTTGACCATTTCCATGACCAGACCGTTGTGATGCATAGAGTTTTCATCAGCTGATTTTTAGATGTTGATTGCCAACCCTTTCTTCCTAGTCTGTCTTAGTCTGGAAATGCCACTGAAACCTATTCAGCATCATAAACCAAAACCAAACCCGTTGCCGTCGAGCCAATTCCGACACACAGCAACCCTATAGGACAGAGTAGAACTGCCCCATAGTGTTTCCAAGGAGCGCCTGGCGGATTCAAACTGCCGACTCTTTGGTTAGCAGCCATAGCACTTAACCACTATGCCACCAGGGTTTCCGTTCAGTATCATACCAGCACACAATTCATTTAGTCCTCCAAATAACCCTGTGAGATAATGATCTTATACTAGTGACACCTACAATATAGTGGCAAATACTTTGCCAAGGGCTTTACATTTGTTGTCCCTCATGGCAGGGAAGGGTTACTCTTTTTCCCAGTTTGCTGATGAAGAGATGTGAGGGTAAGTAAGGAATAGAGCCATTGAGCAGCAAGGCCTCGACTGAAATCCAAATCTGTTTTGTTCTAATTCTTATACTCTTAACCAGCCTGGTAGATAGTCCAGTGGTATAAATACTAAAACTGGGTTGTTGTATTAGCGTCCTTGGGCTGCAGTAACAAAGTACCTCAGACTGGGTGTTTAAAATTGTTTTAAGAAATATATTCTCTCAGGGGCTGCAAGTCTGAATTCAGGGCATCAGCAGGACTGTGCTCTCTCTGAGGGCTCTAGGGAAAGACCCTTCTTTGAGTCTTCCAGCTTCTGGTAGCCTCGGGCTTTTCTGAGTCTGTGGCGGCATCACTCTAATCTCTGCATCCATCTTCACATCTTCGCATGGCCATATTCCCTCTGCGTTTCTTCTTATAAAAAAAACAAACAAACCCATTGCGACCCTATAGGACAGAATAGAACTGCCACATAGGATTTCTGAGGCTATAAATTTTTATGGAAGCAGACTGCCACATCTTTCTCCTGTGGAGTGGCTGATGGGTTGGAACCACCAAACTTTTGGTTAGCAGCCAAGCACTTAACCACTTTTTAGTTAGCAGTCAAGAGCTTAACCACTGTACCACCGGGGCTCCTTCATTTTTGTAGGAACACCACTCCCATTGGATTAGGGCCCACAGTGGGTTTGGCTTTTTTTTTTCTGCTCCAGTATGACTACATGTGAACTTAATTATGTCTGCAAATACCCTTTTTCCAAATAAGGTCATATTCACAGGTACTAGGTGTTAGGACTTCAACATATCTTTGGGGGACACAAATCAACCCGTAATAGTTCTATGCAGAGAAACAAGGGTCTGCTTTGTGAGAGCATCAGTGTACTTGCATCCATAAATGGAAAAAAAAAAAAAAACTCGTTGCCGTTGAGTCGATTCCGACTCATAGAGGCCCTTTAGGACAGAGTAGAACTGTCCCGTAGGGTTTCCAAGGAGCACTTGGTGGATTTGAACTGCCCACCTTTTGGTTAGCAGCTGTAGCTCTTAACCACCACACCACCAGGATTTCCTTGCATCCATAATAAGTTGATATTTACATTTTAAAGCACTACCATGGAAATCAGGAAACCCTGGTGGTGTAGTGGTTAAGAGCTACTGGCTGCTAACCAAAAGGTGGGCTCTTTGAATCTATCAGATGCTCCTTGGAACCCCAATGGGAAAGTGCTGCTCTGGCCTAAAGGGTCACTATGAGTCGGAATTGACTCTACAGCAACAGGCTTTACCGTGGAAATCAGAGTACTGAGAGCAAACTTGGTTTTTTTTTTTTTTATTATTGTGCTTTAAGTGAAAGTTTACAAATCAAGTCAGTCTGTCACACAAAAACTTGTATACACCTTGCTGCATACTCCCAATTACTCTCCCCATAATGAGACAGCCTGCTCTCTCCCTCCACTCTCTCTTTTCGTGTCCATTTCTCGAGCTTCTAACCTCCTCCACCCTCTCATCTCCCCTCCAGGCAGGGGATGCCAACATAGTCTCAAGTGTCCACCTGATCCAAGAAGCTCGCTCCTCACCAGCATCCCTCTCCAGCCCATCGTCCAGTCCAATCCATGTCTGAAGAGTTCACTTAGGGAATGGTTCCTGTGCTGGGCCTACAGAAGGTCTGGGGGCCGTAACCACTAGGGTCCTTCTAGTCTCAGTCAGACCATTAAGTCTAGTCTTATGAGAATTTGGGGTCTGCATCCCACTGCTCTCCTGCTCCCTCAGGGGTTCTCTGTTGTGTTCCTTATCAGGACAGTCATCGGTTGTAGCTGGGCACCATCTAGTTCTTCTGGTCTCAGGCTGATGTAGTCTCTGGTTTATGTGGCCCTTTCTGTCTCTTGGGCTCATAATTACCTTGTGTCCTTGGTGTTCTTCATTCTCCTTTGATCCAACTGATGCATCTTAGATGGCCACTTGCTAATGTTTAAGACCACAGACGCCTCTCTCCAAACTGGGATGCAGAATGTTTTCTTAGTAGATTTCATTATGCCTATTGCCTTAGATGTTCCCTGAAACCATGGTCCCCAAACTGCCCTCCCCCTGACCCCACTACACTGGCCTTCAAAGCATTCAGTTTATTTAGGGAACTTCTTTGCTTTTGGTTTAGTCCAGTTGTGCTGACCTCCCCTGTATTATGTGTTGTCCTTCTCATCACCTAAAGTAGTTCTTAGCTACTATCTAATTAGTGGATACCGCTCTCCCACCCTCCCTCCCTTCCCCCTCTTGTAACCATCAAGAATATTTTCTTCTCTGTTTAAACTATTTCTCGAATTCTTATAATAGCGGTCTTATACAATATCTGTCCTTTTGCAACTGACTAATTTCACTCAGCATAATACCTTCCAGATGCCTCCATGTTATGAAATGTTTCACAGATTCCTCACTGTTCTTTATCGATGCGTAGTATTCCATTGTGTGAAAATACCATAATTTATTTATCCATTCATCCATTGATGGGCACCTTGGTTACTTCCATCTTTTTGTTATTGTAAACAGTGCTGCAATGAACATGGGTGTGCGTATATCTGTTCGTGTAAAGGGTCTTATTTCTCTAGGATATATTCCAAGGAGTGGGATTGCTGGATCCTATGGTAGTTCTATTTCTAGCTTTTTAAGGAAGCACCAGATCGATTTCCAAAGTGGTTGTACCATTTGACATTCCCACCAGCAGTGTATAGGGGTTCTAATCTCTCCACAGCCTCTCCAACATTTATTGTTTTTTTTTTGTTGTTGTTGTTGGAGTGAGATGGAATCTCATTGTGGTTTTGATTTGCATTTCTCTAATGGCTAATGATCATGAGCATTTCCTCATGTATGTTAGCCACCTGAATGTCTTCTTTGGTGAAGTGTCTGTTCATATCTTTTGCCCATTTTTTAATTGGGTTATTTGTGTTTTTGCCATTGAGTTTTTGCAGTATCATCTAGATTTTAGAGATCAAGCGCTGACCAGAAATGTCATAGCTAAAAACTTTTTCCCAGTCTGTAGGTAATCTTTTTACTCTTTTGGTGAAGTCTTTGGATGAACATAGGTATTTGATTTTTAGGAGCTCCCAGTTATCTAGCTTTTCTTCTGCATTGTTAGTAATGTTTTGTATACTGTTTATGTCATGTATTAGGGCTCCGAATGTTGTTCCTATTTTTCCTTCCATGAGCTTTATCGTTTTAGATATTATATTTACATCTTTGACCCATTTTGAGCTCGTTTTTGTGCATGGAGTGAGGTATGGGTCTTCTTTCATATTTTTGCAGATGGATATCCAGTTATGCCAGCACCATTTGTTAAAAAGACTGTCTTTTCCCCACTTAACTGTTTGGGGCCTTTGTCAAATATCAACTGCTCATATGTGGATGGATTTATGCCTGGATTCTCAATTCTGTCCCATTGGTCTCGGTATCTGTTGTTGTACCAGTACCAGGCTGTTTTGACTATTGTGGCAGTATAATAGGTTCTAAAATCAGGTAGAGTAAGGCCTCCCACTTTGTTCTCTTTTTTCGGTAATGCTTTACTTATCCGGGACCTCTTTCCCTTCCATATGAAGTTGGTGATTTGTTTCTCTACCTCATTAAAGAATGTCTTTGGAATTTGGATCAGAATTGCATTAAATGTATAGATCGCTTTTGGTAGAATAGACATTTTTATAATGTTAAGTCTTCCTATCCATGAGCAAGGTGTGTTTTTCCACTTATGTAAGTCTCTTTTGGTTTGTTGCAGAAGTGTATTGTAGTTTTCTTTGTATAAGTCTTTTACATCTCTGGTAAGATCTATTCCTAAGTATTTTGTCTTCTTGGGGGCTACTGTAAATGGCATTGATTTGATGATTTTCTCTTCGATGTTCTTTTTGTTGGTGTAGAGGAATCCAACTGATTTTTGTATGTTTATCTTATAACCTGAGACTGCCAAACTCTTCTATTAGTTTCAGTAGTTTTCTTGAGGATTCCTTAGTATTTTCTGTGTATATGATCATGTCATCTGCAAATAGAGATAATTTTACTTCTTCCTTGCCAATCTGGATGCACTTTATTTCTTTGTCTAGCCTAATTGCTCTGGCTAGGACCTCCAGCACAATGTTGAATAAGAGTGGTGATAAAGGGCATCCTTGTCTGGTTCCCAGTCTCAAGGGGAATGCTTTCAGAGTCTCTCCATTTAGGATGATGTTGGCTGTTGGCTTTGTATAAATGCCCTTTATTATGCTGAGGAATTTTCCTTCTATTCCTACTTTGCTGAGAGTTTTTATCATGAATGAGTGTTGAACTTTGTCAAATGCCGTTTCTGCATCAGTTGATAAAATGTGATTCTTTTGTTTTATTTATGTGACGGATTTCATTAATTGTTTTTCTCATGTTGAACCATGCCTACATAAAAAAAAAATTTCCTACATACCTGGTATGAATCCCACTTGGTCATGGTGAATTATTTTTTTGATATACTGTTGAATTCTATTGGTTGGAATTTTGTTGAGGATTTTTGCACCTAAGTCTTGAGGGATACAGGTCTGTAATTTTCTTTTTTTTGTGCTGTCTTTACCTGGTTTTGGTATCATAGAATGAGTTTGGGAGTATTCCATCCTTTTCTATGCTCTGAAATACCTTTAGTAGTAGTGGCGTTAACTCTTTTCTGAAAGCTTGGTAGAACTCTGCAGTGAAGCAGTCCGGGCCAGGGCTTTTTTGTTGTTGTTGTTGGGAGTTTTTTGATTACCTTTTCAGTCTCTTCTTTTGTTATGGGTCTATTTAGTTGTTCTACCTCTGTTTGTGTTAGTTTATGTAGGTAGTGTGTTTCTAGGAATTCATCCATTTCTTCCAGGTTTTCAAATTTGTTGCAGTACAATTTTTCATAGTAATCTGATATGATTCCTTTAATTTCAGTTAGATCTATTGTAATATCACCCATCTCATTTCTTATTCGGGTTATCTGCTTCCTCTCCTGCTTTTCTTTTGTCAGTTTGGCCAATGATTTATCAATTTTGTTGATTTTTTCAAAAAACCAGCTTTTGTTCTTGTTAATTCTTTCAATTATTTTTCTGTTTTCTATTTCATTTAGTTCTGCTCCAACTTTTATTATTTGTTTTCTTCTGGTGCCTGTGGGTTTCTTTTGTTGCTCTCTTTCTATTTGTTCTGGTTGTGGGGATAATTCTTTGATTTTGGCCCTTTCTTCTTTGTGTATGTGTGCATTTATTGATATAAATTGACCTCTGAGCACTGCTTTTGCTGTGTCCCAAAGGTTCTGATAGGAAGTGTTTTCATTCTCATTTGATTCTATGAATTTCTTTATTCCATCCTTAATGTCTTCTATAATTCAGTCTTTTTTTGAGCAGGATATTGTTCAGTTTCCAAGTGGTTGATTTCTTTTCCCTGCTTTTCCTGTTATTGATTTCCACTTTTGTGGCCTTATGGTCAGAGAAGATGCTTTGCAATATTTCAGTGTTTTGGATTCTGCTAAGCCTTGATTTATGACATAATATGTGGCCTATTCTAGAGAATGTTCCATGTGCACTAGAAAACAAAGTATACTTGGTTGCTGTTGGGTGGGGTGTTCTGTATATGGCTACGAGGTCAAGTTGGTTGATTGTGGCATTTAGATCTTCCGTGTCTTTGTTGAGCTTCTTTCTGGATGTCCTGTCCTTCACCAAAAGTGGTGTGTTGAAGTCTCCTACTCTTCTTGTGGAGCTGTCTATCTCACTTTTCAATGCAGATAAAGTTTGTTTTACGTATCTTGCAGCCCTGTCATTGGGTGCATATTTAATATGGTTGTATCTTCTTGGTATATTGTCCCCTTAATCATTATATAGTCTCCTTACTTATCTTTTATGATGGATTAACTTTAAAGTCTATTTTGTCAGAAATTAATATTGCCACTCCTGCTCTTTTTCGATTGCTGTTTGCTTGATATATTTTTTTCCATCCTTTGAGTTTTAATTTGTTTGTGTCTCTAACTCTAAAGTGTGTCTTTTGTAGGCAGCATATAGACGGATCTTGTTTTTTAATCCATTCTGCCACCCTCTGTCTCTTTATTGGTGCATTTAGTCCATTTACATTCAGCGTAATAATGGATAGGTATGAATTTCGTACTATCGTTTTGATGTCTTTTTTTGTGTATTGTTTACAGTTTTTTTCCTACTTAATTTTATGTGCTGAGTAGATTATCTTTATATATTGTCCTTTCCTCATATTTGTTGTTGTTGATTTTGTTTGTGCTGAGTCTCTATTTTTTTTCTTGTATTTTATTTTGATGAGTAGGATAGTTTGTCTCCTTTGTGGTTACCTTATTATTTACTCCTATTTTTCTAAATTTAGACCTAACTTTAATTTCTTTGGATCACTGTATATTCCTCTCCATATGGAAGGTCTATGATTGCATTTCTTAGTCCCTCTTTATCATTTTGGTGTTGTCTTCTTTTATATAATAACATCACTGTTACCCTGTTTTGAGCTTTTTTTTTTTAATTTTGTTTTGTTTTTTTGATTCCCCTGCCTGGGTTGACTTCTGATTGCTCTGCCCAGTGTTCTAGTCTTGGGTTGATACCTGATATAATTATTGATTTTCTAACCAAAGAACTCCCTTTAGTGTTTCCTGTAGTTCTGGTTTGGTTTTTAAGAATTCCCTAAACTTCTGTTTATCTGGAAATGTCCTAATTTCACCTCCATATTTAAGAGACAGTTTTGCTGGATATATGATTCTTGGCTGGCAATCTTTTTCCTTCAATTTTTAAATAAGTCGTCCCATTGCCTTCTTGCCTGCATGGTTTCTGCCAAGTAGTCCGAGCTTATTCTTATTGGCTCTCCTTTGTAGGTGACTTTTCGTTTACCCCTAGCTGCTCTTAAAATTCTCTCTTTATGTTTGGTTTTGGCAAGTTTGATTATAATATGTCCTGGTGACTTTCTTTTAACATCTACCTTATGTGGAGTTCAATGACCATCTTGGATAGATACCTTCTCATTTTTCATGATATCAGGGAAGTTTTCTCCCACAAAGCTTCAACAATTCTCTCTGTATTTTCTGTTATCCCTCCCTGTTCTGGTACTGCAATCACTTGTAGGTTATTTCTCTTGATAGAGTCCCACATGATTCTTAAGGTTTCTTCATTTTTTAAAAATTCTTTTATCTGATTTTTCTTCAAATATGTTAGTGCCACGTGATTTATCTTCAAGTTCAGAAATTCTTGCTTCTACTTGCTCATTTCTGACTTTTTCTTGAGTTGTCTACTTCCGTAATTTTATTGTTAATCTTCTGAATTTCTGATTATTGTCTGTCTATGGATTTTTCCAGCTTATTAAATTTTTCATTATGTTCCTGAATAATCTTTCTAATTCCTTCAATTGCTTTATCTGTGTGTTCCTTGGCTTGTTGTACATATTGCCTTATTTGCTTCCTGATGTCTTGAAGGGTTCTGTACATTAATCTTTTGTATTCTGGCTCTGGAAACCCTGGTGGCATAGTGGTTAAGGGCTATGGCTGCTAACCAAAGGTTTACAGTTCGAATCTGCCAGGTGCTCAGTGGAAACTCTATGGAGTAGTTCTACTCTGTCCTATAGGGTCCTATGTGTCAGAATCGATTCTACGGCACTGGGTTTGTTTGGATTCTGCCTCTGGTAATTCCAGGAAAGCATTTTCATCTAGAAGATTCCTGGATTCTTTGTTTTGAGAACTTGTTGAGGTAATCTTGGTCTGTTTCTTTATGTGACTTGATATTGACTGTTGTCTCCAAGCCATCTATAAGTTATTTTATTATTTTATGTTAGCTTACTGTGTCTTAGCTTCTTGCTTTGTTTTGTTTTGATATGCCGAAATGGTTTGCTTGAGCAAGCTAGCTTGATTTTTTTCGCTTCTGGAGCTCTGACATCCTGTCCCCAGATGGCTAGAGCTGTTATCAGGTATATCAGTGTAGGAGTCAATTCACTTTTCTTGTATGAATTCAGCTCAGGTGTCCAGGTAGCTGATCATGAAGTGTGTGGTACAGGCTCTGTCTTACAGTTTTAGAGGTGCTGGGGTGATTGGTGTAGGTACTGGTATCTGGTTGCAGCAGGGGGTCATGCTCTGAACAAGGCAGGGGGCTGAGAACCGACCCCCAAGCGTCTCTGAGGAAAGTGCATCCCTGCTCCCTAGAGCGTGCAGGTGGGTGGGTTCTGCAGATGGACCATGGGCACCCAATGTTTTTGGTTGTAAGGAGTGAAAGGTATCAGTTACCTTTGGACCCCTATCGCAGGTGGCTGGGTGACCTGAGTAGAGCTACCAGTCCTTAGGCCCCTGATGTGGGTGGGTGAGGACCCTGTTTAATAGGCAAAGCAATGTCAAATATCAAACACCTACCTTGCCACCGCACAGATGAACTGATTGGAGTTTGCCAACAAGGGCCTATTCTCCTGAAATAGACCCACACAGGTCCATGCAGAGGGGAAAGGTGCTCAAAGTTCACAGACAGTTTATGCCTGGAGAGGAGCCGCTTCTGTCCTAAACTCCCCCAGTTAGTGCAGCAGGCAAATTATCTTTTCCCCCAAATGCAAATTTTTTCCTTCTCCAAGGCTGGGAGGATGGCTCTAGGCGCTCAGCAGGGCCTATCTCAGGCCCAGAGAATTCAGCTGCTGAAGCTGGTTTGCGGGTGGGGGGGGTGTGGTAAAATACACACAAGTACTTAGGTTTTGCCAAGAGCGCCATTGTTCTCAGGTTCTGGAGGTGTGAGTAAGCTGTGTGGCTGGCTGCTTCTTCCTGAGGAAACTGTGGCCGACAGCTAATACCAGCCTGCTGCTGTAGCTCGGGAAATAGTGCCTGAGGGCTCCTTGTTGTTCAGGTCCGGTAACTCCTTTCTGCTTCTGAACTGCCTCTTCCTCCCCCTCCCCCTCTGTTCATTTTCTAAGCTTGCCTTTGATACTCAGTGCTCGTAGCTTGCCATAAATATACTAGTTTCACTTGTTTTTCAGGTCTTTGTTGTAAAGAAGGCTCGCCAGAAGCATCTGTCTATTCCGCCATCTTGGTTCCACCTCCCCCAAACTTGATTTTTAAAGAAAATAAATACAAGACAAAAACTGAGAGAAAACCATCTTTGTACTGGAAACGAAGTCTGGAGAGGTTCAGGAAGTCCCCTTCTACTTAACTGAACAAAGCTATTCTTTCTCTAAGGAAACCTGTTGTTTTAGTGGGCAAAGTGCTAGGCTGTTTAACCAACAGGCCGGCAGTTCGAACCCACCAGCCACTCAGTGGAGAGAACTATATGGCAGTTTGTTTCTGTAAAGATTACAGCCTTGGAAGCCTTGTGGGGCAGTTCTACTCAGTCCTATAGGGTTGCTATGAGTTGGGATAGGCTTCATGGCAATGGTTTTTTTTTTTTTTTTTGGATCCTTTCCCCTCCTCTTACCTCTGGTTTCATCCTGCTCAGCACCTGGACCCACCTTGTCTAGTTTCGAGGGGTAAAACGCCTGTGGGGCAGAAGCAGCGTGTTTTATTTGTGGTTTGACACCCTGGGGGACAGAATGGCCAAGGAGCCCCTCGCATGAAAGGAACAATTAACTGGGCAAATGGCCGAGGTGAGAGGAACTGCTCAAATGGCTGATCAGACCAGGTAGACAAACTTAGCAAAAAATGTGATTTATGAGGCTTTGGGTGTTTGTCTCCAGAAATCTAGTCAGAAGGGCATATTGAGTGTTTAAAAAATGAATTAAACTTGGAAATATGGAAGTGCATGTTGTACCAATAGTTCTCATGACCACATGTATGACATTCACGTGTACTACACATGATTATACTAAATACACTTCCTGACCCACAGGTGAAAATAATTATGCAAATAGTAATTTTGATGGTCCTGACAGCTGTAGACATGCTCCTGGAATTTGGCACAGTTTATGGATATTTTGGGCAATCACAGCTACAGCTGTATAAGTACATCAAGGCTCAGTGTTTCAGTTCAGGGATGATTTAGCTGCTCTATTATTTCATATTTTACTCTGAAAAAAGATGGCTACAAAGTCTTTGTGATAAAAAAAGTACATTTCAGAAAAATCTTTATTTCTTCTTTAAGTCAACCTTATCTGGCTGGCTACTTTTAATTTATTTTAGTATTCTTGCCAGGTGTAGCTGGATCTGGATAAAAAGAGCTGTCATTCCCTGGAATACTACATACATCATAGGAAGTGAGGTCACTTTGCATTCACACCGACAGACAATTACAAATGGGAAACTCCGGAATTCAGATTCTACTTCATTTTCTGCACTATTCTGTTAAAGCAAAATCTATTTATTTGAGAAGTTAGATATATTTAAATTTTCGACTAAAAGATGTACAGAGAGTTGTCACTGTTCACATGTAGCTTCAAACACCAGAGAATGTTCTTCATACAATGTTTTGTTTTCACTTGCTTATTAGCTTCCATTACTGGGTTTGGTGGGAGGGACATTTCTGGAAATTACTTCGTCAAGAATTCAGCATGATGAATGTAATTCGTGTCACTGAGTTGTACATGCAAAAAAAGTTGAAATGGTGAATGTTTTTTATGTATATGTATTTTTTACCACAATAATAATAATAATCACATGCACATAAAGGATTGTGCACCACTTAGTCTCAGGATAATCTTTCAAGAATCGAGAATGATCTTCAGATTTCCCTTTTTCTCTCTAAGTCCTGGCAGTTTGCTACATGTGTGTAATTTTGCCTACTAATGTGTATATTATTTTATGATGACTCAGGCAAATTCAGGCTGCTCAGTGTCTTTAGAAGGTTTGCATCTTTTGTAATATGGACAATGCCATATGAGTAATTTCTGGATGGCAACTCCATCCTTCTAGTGGCCCAGGTCAAAAACTTTGGAATTATTCCTGACCCCAGTGTTTCACATCCGACATCCAAAGCATCGGGAGGTCCTTTTGGCTGAACATTTGGAATATATCCAGAATCTTACCACTGCTCACCATTTCCATTCCCATTATTGTCCAGGTGCTGATTCAGTTCACTGGTCCCCTAACTGGTCTCCCTTGACCTCTTTCAGTCTACTTTCTGCACAGCAGCCTTTTAAAACATAAGTTGGATCATGTCACTGGTCTGTTCAAGCCCTGCCATGGCACCTATTTTGCTCAGAGTAAAAGCTAAAGTCCTGACAATGGCTGACCACACCTGCATGCTCTGCCCTAACCCTTGCCCCTCCCTCCGTCTGTCCAACCACTGTCCCCCTCCATTGCTCTGCTCCAGCCGCAAGGGCCTTTGTCCTTCCTCAGATGTCCCAGGAACGCTCCTGCCTTAAGGCCTTTGATCAGCCCTTTCCTCAGCCTGCAATGTTCTTCTCCTAATTATCATTTGTCTGACTCCTTCAAGTCTTTGCTTAAATTTCACCTTCTGAGTCAGACCTGATTTAACACTGCAAAATCACCCTGTCCATAAACCCTGTCCCCCAAAGAGTACACCCATCTCCCTTACCTTACTCTACTTTTTCTTTCTGTAACACTTACCTTCTAGCATACTGTATATAATTTACTTATTTATTATATTTTTTGTTTCTTTTTTCACCTCACTGGAATGCATGCTCCTTGAAGGCAAGGGTCATTTTCCGTGTTTTTCACTGTTGTTGTTAGGTGCCATCGAGTTGGTTCTGACTCATAGCGACCCTATGTGTAACAGAACAAAACACTGCCCGGTCCTGCATCATCCATACGATTGGTGTTATTCTTGAGCCCATTGTTTTTCTCTGATATATTCCAAAACTCTGCTATAGTACCTGGTCCATAGCAAAGGCTCGATAAATACTTGTCGGAGGAGTAAATAGGATGTCTTGTGATGATACCTACCAGAGCTGCAAAGCATTGCAGAGCTGGTAAAAGCCTCAGGAGAACCCCTGGCCCATCCCCCTCTCGGGCTGGACTACAGCTCAATCTCGTGCTTAACCCTTTTAGCTGAATCTAATTTTTTTTTTTAAGCGTCTTGTAGATGCCCGTGTGGGAGAGCCTGTTTGATTTCTTTTTCTTCTTCCCTTCTTAGCACCTTCAATTATTACCATCCCCAGTTTTTAAATCTTGAAAAACATTTCCCATGTGACAATAAATGTAACTCTTTCTAGCATGGATCATTTTATTCTTATTTGAGTGCTTTCCCAGGTCTGCAGCAGGTTTGGCCTTATAAGTAAACCACACATGTAGTCCTTGAAGGGTCTGTAGAGGCCCAAATGGTTCTATATCTTCCTACTGGTGGGATGGCCCACCAGCAGATTAAATGGGGTGAGGGTGAGCAGTACTTAAAGATTTGTGATAACTTCCAACAAAATGCACATCTTTTTTATTTGAATATTTTATTGTTTTAGGTAAAAGCTTACACAGCAAATTGGATTCCCATTCAACAATTCATATACAGATTGTTCTGTGACATTAGTTACAGACCCTGCAATGTGTCAGCTCTCTCACCATTTCTACCCCACCTGCCCCATTTCCATCCATCCAGTTTCTCTGCCCTTTCTTGCCCTTTTATCTTTGCTTTTGTGTAAATGTTGACTGTTTGGTCTCACACTCTTGATTGTTTAGAGGAGCACATTCCTCTCTGGTATTCTTGTTTGTTTTATAGGCCAATCTATTATTCGGCTGAAAGGCGAACTCCAGGAGTTGACTCAGTTCCAGGTTAAAAGGGTATCTTAAGGTGATAGTCTCTGAGTTTCCTCTACTCTCTGTCAGTCCATCAAGTCTGGTCTTTTCATGAGTTTGAATTTTGTTTTGCATTTTTCTCTCCTTCTAACCAGTACCTTCTATTGTGTCCCTGATCAGAATAGTCAGTAGTGGTAGCCGGGTACCATCTAGCTCTTCTGGTGTCAGGCAAGAAAAGGCTGTAGTCTGTGTGGACTATTAGTCCTGTGGACTAATTTCTTTCTTGAGTCTTTGGTTTCCTTTATTTTCCTTTGCTCCAGACAGAAAGAGACAGTAGTGGTCTCATACGACATTTGTCCTTTTGCAACTGACTTATTTCACTCAGCATAACCCCTTCCAGTTTCCTCCATGTCATGAGATGTTTCACAAATTCATAGTTGCTCTTTTTTTTACTTTTAATTTTTATTGTGCTTTAAATGAAGGTTTACAAATCAAGTCAGTCTCTCACACAAAAACTTATATACACCTTGCTACATACTCCCAGTTGCTCTCCCCCTAATGAGACAGCCTGCTCCCTCCTTCCACTCTCTCTTTTCATGTCCATTTCTCAAGCTTCTAACCCCCTCTACCCTCTCATCTCCCCTCCAGGCAGGAGATGCCAACATAGTCTCAAGTGTCCTCCTGATCCAAGAAGCTCACTCCTCACCAGCATCCCTTTCCAACCCATTGTCCAGTCCAATCCCTGTCTGAGGAGTTGGCTTTGGGAATGGTTCCTGTCCTGGGCCAACAGAAGGTCTGGGGGCCATGACCACTAGGGTCCTTCTAGTCTCAGTCAGATCATTAAGTCTGGTCTTTTTATGAGAATTAGGGGTCTGCACCCCACTGCTCTCCTGCTCCCTTAAGGGTTCTCTGTTGTGTTCCCTATCAGAGCAGTCATCCGTTGTAGCCGAGCACCATCTAGTTCTTCTGGTCTCAGGATGATGTAGTCTCTGGTTTATGTGGCCCTTTCTGTCTCCTGGGCTCGTAATTACCTTGTGTCCATGATGTTCTTCATTCTCCTTTGATCCAGGTGAGTTGAGACCAATTGATGCATCTTAGATGGCCATTTGCTAGTGTTTAAGATCCCAGATGCCACTCTCCAAAGTGGGATGCAGAATGTTTTCTTAATAGAATTTATTATACCAATTGACTTAGAAGTCCCCTGAAACGATGGTCGCCAAACCACCACCCTCCCCCCCACCCCTGCTATGCTAGCCTTTGAAACATTCAGTTTATTCAGGAAACTTCTTTGCTTTTGGTATAGTCCAGTTGTGCTGACCTCACCTGTATTGTGTGTTGTCTTTCCCATCACCTAAGGTAGTTCTTATCTACTATCTAATTAGTGAATATCCCTCTCCCACCCTCCCTCTCGCCCCCCTTTCATAACCACAAAAGAATGTTTTCTTCTCAGTTTAAACTATTTCTTGAGTTCTTATAATAGTGGTCTTCTACAATACTTGTCCTTTTGCAACTGACTAATTTCATTCAGTGTAATGCCTTCCAGATTCCTCCACATTATGAAATGTTTCACAGATCCATCACTGTTCTTTATCGATGCCTAGTATTCCATTGTGTGAATATACCATAATTTATTTATCCATTCATTCATGGACGGTCACCTTAGTTGTTTCCATCTTTTTGCTATTGAAAACAGTGCTGCAATGAACATGGTTGTGCATATATTTGTTTGTATAAAGGCTCTTATTTCTCTAGGATATATTCCAAGGAGTGGGATTGCTGGATCGTATGGTAGTTCTATTTCTAGCTTTTTAAGAAGCACCAAATCGATTTCCAAAGTGGTTGTACCATTTTACTTTCCCACCAGCAGTGTAGAAGTGCTCCAATCTCTCCACAGCCTCTCCAACATTTCTTATTTTGTGTTTTTTAGATTAATGCCAGCCTTGTTGGAGTGAGATGGAACCTCATTGTAGTTTTGATTTGCATTCCTCTAATGGCTAATGATCGTGAGCATTTCCTCATATATCTGTTAGCTACCTGAACATCTTCTTTAGTGAAGTGTCTTACAATTGTTGTTATGTTTGAGCCCATTGTTGAGGCCACTGTGTCAATCCACCTCGTTGAGAGTCTTCCTCTCTTCTGCTGACCCTGTACTCTGCCAAGCATGATGTCCTTCTCCAGGGACTGATCCCTCCTGGCAACATGTCCAAAGTATGTAAGATGCAGTCTCGCCATCCTTGCTTCTAAGGAGCGTTCTGGTTGTACTTCTTCCAAGACAGATTTGTTGGCTCTTTTGGCAGCCCAAGGTATATTCAATATTCTTTGCCAACACCACAATTCAAAGGCGTCAGTTCTTCTTCAGTCTTCCTTATTCATTGTCCAGCTTTCACATGCATATGATGCGATTGAAAATACCATGGCTTGGGTCAGGTCCACCTTAGTCTTCAAGGTGACATCTTTGCTTTTCAACACTTTAAAGAAGTCCTTTGCAGCAGATTTACCCAATGCAATGCGTCTTTTGGTTTCTTGACTGCTGCTTCCACGGCTGTTGATTGTGGATCCAAATGAAACGAAATCCTTGACAACTTCAATCTTTTCTCCATTTATCATGATGTTGCTCATTGGTCCAGTTGTGAAGGTTTTTGTTTTCTTTATGTTGAGCTGCAACCCATACTGAAGACTGTGGTCTTTGATCTTCATTAGTATGTGCTTCAGGTCCTTTTCACTTTCAGCAAGCAAGGTTGTGTCATCTGTATAACGCAGGTTGTTATCGAGTTGTCCTCCAATCCTGATGCCCTGTTCTTCTTCATATATTCCAGCTTCTCGTATTATTTGCTCAGCATACAGATTGAATAGGTATGGTGAAAGGATACACCCCTGACGCATACCTGTCCTTACTTTAAGCCAATCAGTATCCCCTTGTTCTGTCTGAACAACTGCCTCTTGATCTATGTAAAAGGTCCTCATGAGCATAATCAAGTGTTCTGGAATTCCCATTCTTTGCAATGTTATCCATAATTTGTTATGATCCACACAGTCGAATGCTTTTGCATGTTCAATAAAACACAGGTAAACATCCTTCTGGTATTCTCTGTTTTTAGCCAGGATCCCTCTGACATCAGCAATGATATCCCTGGCACCACGCCCTCTTCTGAAAATGGCCTGAATTTCTGGCAGTTTCCTGTCGATATACTGCTGCAGCTGCTTTTGGATGGTCTTTGGCAAAATTTTAATGATATTGTTCTATAATTTCCACATTCAGTTGGATCACCTTTCTTGGGAATAGGCATAAATATGGATCTTTTCCAGTCAGTTGGCCAGGAAGCTGTCTTGTATATTTCTTGGCATAGACAAGTGAGCACCTCTAGCACTGCATCTGTTTGTTGAACCATCTCAATTGATATTCCATCAATTGTTTTTCGCCAACGCCTTCAGAGCAACTTGGACTTGTTCCTTCAGTACCATTGGTTCCTAATCGTATGCCACCTCTTGAAATGCTTGAGCATTGACTAATTCTTTTTGGTATAATGACTCTGTGTATTCCTTCCATCTTCTTTTGATGCTTCCTGCGTCATTTAATATTTTCCCCACAGAATCCTTCACTACTGCAACTTGACGCTTGAATTTTTCTTCAGTTCTTTCAGCTTAAGAAACACTGAGCGTGTTCTTCCCTTTTGGTTTTCCATTTCCAGCTCTTTGCACATGTCATTATAATACTTCGTCTTCTCGAGCCACCCTTTGAAATCTTCTGTTCAGTTCTTTTACTTCATCATTTCTTCCTTTTGCTCCAGCTGCTCGACACTCTAGAGCAAGTTTCAGAGTCTCCTCTGACATCCATCTTGGTCTTTTCTTTCTTTCCTGTCCTTTCAATGACATCTTGCTTTCTTCATGGATGATGTCCTTGGTGTCATTCCACAACTTCTCTGGTCTTCGGTCCCTACTGTTCAATGCATGAAATCTATTCTTGAGACGGTCTCTAAATTCAGGTGGGAAATACTCCGGGTCATATTTTGTGTCTCTTGTATTTGCTCTGATTTTCTTCAGTTTCAGCTTGAACTTGCATATGAGAAATTCATGGTCTGTTCCACAGTCGGCCTCTGGCCTTGTTCTGACTGATGATATTGAGCTTTTCCATCGTCTCTTTCCACAGATGTAGTCAATTTGATTCCTGTGTGTTTCACCTGGCAAAGTCCATGTGTATAGTCACTATTTATGTTGGTGAAAGAAGGTATTTGCAATGAAGAACTTGTTGGTCTTGCAAAAATCTATTATTCGATCTCCACCTTTGTTTCTATCACCAAGGCCATATTTCTGAACTACTGATCCTTCTTTGTTTCCAACCTTCACATTCCGATCACCAGTAATTATCAATGCATCCTGATTCCATGTTTGATCAATTTCAGACTGCAGCAGCTCATAAAAATATTCAATTTCTTCATTTTTGGCCTTAGTGGTTGGTGTGTAAATTTGAATAATAATCATATTAACTGGTCTTCCTTGTAGGCATATGGATATTATCCTATCACTGACAGCATTGTACTTCAGGGTAGATCTTGAAATGTTCTTTTTGACAGTGAATGCAACACCATTCATCTTCAAGCTGTCATTCCCAGCATAGTAGACTATATGATCGTCTGATTCAAAATGGCCAATGCCAGTCCATTTCAGCTCACTAATGCCTAGGATGTTTATGTTATGTGTTCCATATCATTTTTTAAAATAATTTTTATTGAGCTTTAAGTGAACGTGTACAAATCAAGTCAGTCTGTCACATACAAGTTTATATACACCTTACTCCATACTCCCACTTACTCTCCCCCTAATGAGTCAGCCCTTCCAGTCCCTCCTTTCATGACAATTTTGCCAGTTTCTAATCCTCTCTACCCTCCTATCTCCCCTCCAGACAGGAGATGTCAACACAGTCTCAAGTGTCCACCTGATACAAGTAGCTCACTCTTCATCAGCATCTCTCTCCTACCCATTGTCCAGTCCCTTCCATGTCTGATGAGCTGTCTTCGGGAATGGTTCCTGTCCTGGGCCAACAGAAGGTTTGGGGACCATGACCACCGGGATTCCTCTAGTCTCAGTCAGACCATTAAGTCTGGTCTTTTTATGAGAATCTGGGGTCTGCATCCCACTGATCTCCTGCTCCCTCAGGGGTTCTCTGTTGTGCTCTCTGTCAGAGCAGTCATCGGTTGTGCCCGGGCACCATCTAGTTCTTCTGGTCTCAGGAGGATGTAAGTCTCTGGTTCATGCGGCCCTTTCTGTCTCTTGGGCTCATAGTTATCGTGTGACCTTGGTGTTCTTCATTCTCCTTTGATCCAGGTGGGTTGAGACCAATTGATGCATCTTAGATGGCCGCTTGTTAGCATTTAAGACCCCAGATGCCACATTTCAAAGTGGGATGCAGAATGTTTTCATAATAGAATTATTTTGCCAATTGACTTAGAAGTCCCCTTAAACCATGGTCCCCAAACCCCTGTCCTTGCTCCGCTGACCTTTGAAGCATTCAGTTTATCTCGGAAACTTCTTTGCTTTTGGTCCAGTCCAGTTGAGCTGACCTTCCATGTATTGAGTATTGTCCTTCCCTTCACCTAAAGTAGTTCTAATCTACTAACTAATCAGTAAATAACCCTCTCCCACCCTCCCTCCCTCCCCCCCTCGTAACCACAAAAGTATGGGTTTTTCTCAGTTTATACTATTTCTCAAGATCTTATAATAGTGGTCTTATACAATATTTGTCCTTTTGCCTCTAATTTCACTCAGCATAATGCCTTCCAGGTTCCTCCATGTTATGAAATGTTTCACAGATTCATCACTGTTCTTTATCCATGCGTAGCGTTCCATTGTGTGAATATACCAGAATTTATTTAACCATTCATCCATTCATGCACACCTTGGTTGCTTCCAGCTTTTTGCTATTGTAAACAGAGCTGCAAGAAACATGGGTGTGCATATATCTGTTCGTGTAAAGGCTCTTATTTCTCTAGGGTATCTTCCGAGGAGTGGGATTTCTGGGTTGTATGGTAGTTCTATCTCTAACTTTTTAAGAAAACGCCAGATAGCTTTCCAAAGTGGTTATATCATTTTACATTCCCACCAGCAGTGTATAAGAGTTCCAATCTCTCCGCAGCCTCTCCAACATTTATTATTTTGTGTTTTTTGGATTAATGCCAGCCTTGTTGGAGTGAGATGGAATCTCATCGTAGTTTTAATTTGCATTTCTCTAATGGCTAATGATCGAGAGCATTTTCTCATGTATCTGTTAGCTGCCTGAATATCTTCTTTAGTGAAGTGTGTGTTCATATCCTTTGCCCACTTCTTGATTGGGTTGTTTGTCTTTTTGTGGTTGAGTTTTAACAGAATCATATAAATTTTAGAGATCAGGCGCTGGTCAGAGATGTCATAGCTGAAAATTCTTTCCCAGTCTGTAGGTGGTCTTTTTACTCTTTTGGTGAAGTCTTTTTTAGATGAGCATAGGTGTTTGATTTTTAGGAGCTCCCAGTTATCCAGTTTCTCTTCGTCATTTTTGGTAATGTTTTGTATTCTGTTTATGCCTTGTATTAGGGCTCCTAACGTTGTCCCTATTTTTTCTTCCATGATCTTTATTGTTTTAGTCTTTATGTTTATGTCTTTAATCCACTTGGAGTTAGTTTTTGTGCATGGTGTGAGGTATGGGTCCTGTTTCATTTTTTTGCAAATGGATATCCAGTTATGCCAGCACTATTTGTTAAAAAGACTATCTTTTCCCCAATTAACTGACACTGGGCCTTTGTCAAATAGCAGCTGTTCATATATGTATGGATTTATATCTGGGTTCTCAATTCTGTTCTATTGGTCTATGTGCCTGTTGTTGTACCAGTACCAGGCTGTTTTGACTACTGTGGCTGGATAATAGGTTCTAAAATCAGGTAGAGTGAGGCCTCCCACCTTCTCCTTCTTTTTCAGTAATGCTTTACTTATCCGAGGCTTCTTCCCCTTCCATATGAAGTCGGTGATTTGTTTCTCCATCACATTAAAAAATGCCATTGGAATTTGGATCGGAAGTGCATTGTATGTATAGATGGCTTTTGGTAGAATAGACATTTTTACTATGTTAAGTCTTCCTATCCATGAGCAAGGTATGTTTTTCCACTTATGTAGGTCCTTTTTAGTTTCTTGCACTAGTACTTTGTAGTTTTCTTTGTATAGGTCTTTTACATCCTTGGTAAGATTTATTCCTAAGTATTTTATTTTCTTGGGGGCTACTGTGAATGGTATTGCTTTGGTGATTTCCTCTTCGATGTTCTTTTTGTTGATGTAGAGGAATCCAAGTGATTTTTGTATGTTTATCTTATAACCTGAGACTCTGCCAAACTCTTCTATTAGTTTCAATAGTTTTCTGGAGGGTTTTCTGTGTATAAGATCATGTCATCTGCAAATAGAGATAATTTTACTTCCTCCTTGCCAATCCGGATGCCCTTTATTTCTTTGTCTAGCCTAATTTTTCTGGCTAGGACCTCTAGCACAATGTTGAATAAGAGCGGTGATAAAGGGCATCCTTGTCTGGTTTCCGTTTCCAAGGGAAATGCTTTCAGGCTCTCTCCATTTAGAGTGATGTTGGCTGTTGGCTTTGTATAGATGCCCTTTATTATGTTCAGGATTTTCGTTCAATTCCTATTTTGGTGAGAGTTTTTATCATAAATGGGTGTTGGGCTTTGTCAAATGCCTTTTCTGCATCAATTGATAAGATCATGTGGTTTTTGTCTTTCGTTTTATTTACATGGTGGATTACATTAATGGTTTTTCTAATATTAAAACATCCTTGCATAAAAAACCATCCTTGCATACCTGGTATAAATCCCACTTGGTTGTGGTGAATTATTTTTTTTATATGTTGTTGAATTCTATTGGCTAGAATTTTGTTGAGGATTTTTGCATCTATGTTCATGTGGGATATAGGTCTGTAATTTTCTTTTTTTGTGCTGTCTTTACCTGGTTTTGGTATCAGGGATATGCTGGCTTCATAGAATGAGTTAGGCAGTATTCCATCATTTTCTATGCTTTGAAATACCTTTAGTAGTAGTGGTGTTAACTCTTCTCTGAAAGTTTGGTAGAACTCTGCAGTAAAGCCATCCGGGCCAGGGCTTTTTTTGTTGGGAGTTTTTTGATTACCGTTTCAATCTCTTTTTTTGTTATGGGTCTATTTAGTTGTTCTACTTCTGAGTGTGTTACTTTAGGTAGGTAGTGTTCTTCCCAGAATTCATCCATTTCTTCTAGGTTTGCAAATTTGTAAGAGTACCATTTTTTCTAATAATCTGATATGATTCTTTTAATTTCAGTTGGGTCTGTTGTGATGTGGCCCATCTCGTTTCTTATGCGGGTTATTTGTTTCCTTTCCTGTATTTCTTTAGTCAGTCTGGCCAATGGTTTATCAATTTTGTTATTTTTTTCAAAGAACCAGCTTTTGGCTTTGTTAATTCTTTCAATTGTTTTTCTGTTCTCTAATTCATTTAGTTCAGCTCTAATTTTATTATTTGTTTTCTTCTGGTGCCTGATGGATTCTTTTGTTGCTCACTTTCTATTTGTTCAAGTTGTAGGGACAGTTCTCTGATTTTGGCTCTTTCTTCTTTTTGGATGTGTGCATTTATCGATATAAATTGACCTCTGAGCACTGCTTTTGCTGTGTCCCAGAGGTTTTGATAGGAAGTGTTTTCATTCTCTTTGCATTCTATGAATTTCTTTATTCCCTCCTTAATGTCTTCTATAACCCAGTCTTTTTTCAGCAGGGGATTGTTCAGCTTCCAAATATTTGATTTCTTTTCCCTAATTTTTCTGTTATTGATTTCCACTATTATGGCCTTGTGGTCTGAGAGGATGCTTTGTAATATTTCGATGTTTTGGATTCTGCAAAGGTTTGTTTTAGTACATAATATGTGGTCTATTCTAGAGAATGTTCCATGTGCGCTAGAAAAAAAAGTATACTTTGCCGCAGTTGGGTGGAGAGTTCTGTATAAGTCAATGAGGTCAAGTTGGTTGATTGTAGTAATTAGGTCTTCCGTGTCTCTATTGAGCTTCTTACTGGAAGTCCTGTCCTTCTCCGAAAGTGGTGTGTTGAAGTCTCCTACTATAATTGTGGAGGCGTCTTTCTCACTTTTCAGTTCTGTTAAAGTTTGTTTTACGTATCTTGCAGCCCTGTCATTGGGTGCATAAATATTTAATATGGTTATATCTTCCTGGTCAATTGTCCCTTTAATCATTATGTAGTGTCCTTCTTTATCCTTTGTGGTGGATTTAACTTTAAAGTCTATTTTGTCTGAAATTAATATTGCTACTCCTGCTCTTTTTTGCTTGTTGTTTGCTTGATATATTTTTTTCCATCCTTTGAGTTTTAGTTTGTTTTTGTCTCTAAGTCTAAGGTGTGTCTCTTGTAGGCAGCACATAGACGGATTGTGTTTCTTTATCCAGTCTGAGACTCTCTGTCTTTTTATTGGTGCATTTAGTCCATTTACATTCAGTGTAATTATAGATAAGTATGTGTTTAGTGCTGTCATTTTGATGCCTTTTTATGTGTGTTGTTGACAATTTCATTTTTCCACTTACTTTTTTACGCTGAGACTTTTTCTTTGTAAATTGTGTGTTCCTCATTTTTGCAATATTTGACTTTATGTTTGCTGAGTCGTTATGTTTTTCTTGGTTTTTATTTTGAGTTATGGAGTTGTTATACCTCTTTGTGGTTATCTTAATATTTACCCCTATTTTTCTAAGTAAAAACCTAACTTGTATTGTCCTATATGGCCTTGTTTCCCTCTCCATATGGCAGTTCTATGCCACCTGTATTTAGTCCCTCTTTTTGATTATTGTGATCTTTTACATATTGACTTCAATGATTCCCTGTTTTGAGCATTTTTTTTTAATTAATCTTAATTTGTTTTTGTGGTTTCCCTATTTGAGTTGATATCAGGATGCTCTGTTCTATGACCTTGGGTTGTGCTGGTATCTGATATTATTGGTTTTCTGACCAAACAGTTTCCTTTAGTATTTCTTGTAGCTTTGGTTTGTTTTTTGCAAATTCTCTAAGCTTGTGTTTATCTGTAAATGTCACAGTTTCGCCTTCATATTTGAGAGAGAGTTTTGCTGGATATATGATCCTTGATTGGCAGTTTTTCTCCTTCAGTGCTCTGTATATGTCATCCCATTGCCTTCTTGCCTGCATGGTTTCTACTGAGTAGTCTGAACTTATTCTTATTGATTCTCCCTTGTAGGAGACCTTTCTTTTATCCCTGGCTGTTCTTAAAATTTTCTATTTATCTTTGGTTTTGGCAAGTTTGATGATAATATGTCTTGGTGATTTTCTTTTTGGATCAATCTGAAATGGGGGTTGATGAGCATCTTGGATAGATATCCTTTCATCTTTCATGATGTCAGGGAAGTTTTCTGCCAACAGATCTTCAACTATTCTCTCTGCGTTTTCTGTTATCCCTCTCTTTTCTGGGACTCCAATCACACGCAAGTTATCCTTCTTGATAGAGTCCCCCATGATTCTTAGGGTTTCTTCATTTTTTTTAATTCCTTTATCTGATTTTTTTTCAGCTATATTGGTGTTAATTCCCTGGTCCTCCAGATTTCCCACTCTGCATTCTAATTGCTTGAGTCTGCTCCTCTGACTTCCTATTGAGTTGTCTAATTCTGTAATTTTATTGTTAATCTTTTGGATTTCTGAATGCTGTCTCTCCATGGATTCTTGCAACTTATTAATTTTTTCACTGTGTTCTTGAATAATCTTTTTGAGTTCTTCAACTGCTTTATCAGTGTGTTCCTTGGCTTTTTCTGTAGATTGCCTTATTTCATTTCTGAGGTCATCCCTGATGTCTTGAAGCATTCTGTACGTTTGTTTTTTATATTCTGTATCTGCCAATTCCAGGATTGTATCTTCATTTGGGAAAGATTTTGATTCTTTTGTTTGGGGGGTTGTAGAAGCAATCATGGTCTGCTTCTTTATGTGGTTTGATATCAACTGCTGTCTCCAAGGCATCACTAAGATATTGTAGTGATTTATTCTATATTTGCTCACTGAGTCATATCTTGTTTTGTTTTCTTTCAATATACGTAGATGGGCAACTAGATTGCACTGTCTTGATTGTTGTAGCCTTTGACTCACTTATGACCTATTACCAGCTGGTTTGGGCTGTTACCAGATATATATGCCTGAGTCCATTCACTATTCTTGAGTAGAATCTGATTTTGGGTCATCAAGTGTGTGGTGTAGACTGTCACCTATCCACCTAGAGAAGTAGTGGTGATAGTTGTGTGCACCAGATTCTAGTAGCAGCTGGGGTTCACACTCCAGGGGGGAGGGGGCAGGATGCTGACAGGCTTCCCCCAAGTGCCAGTGAGGTAGGTGTGTCTCTATTCCTAAAGCACCTGGGTGGGTGGGTTCTGCAGCTGTACCTTAGGCCTCCAATGCAAGTACCTCTACAGATTGGTAGGTGTCACCCTCCTTAGACCCCTAAGGCACAAGGCTAGGTGGTCTGGGGGGAGCTTCAGCCCTCAGTTCCCTGTTGTGGGTCAGTGAGGGCTCTGTTGAATAAGCAGAGATATCAGACCTGGGAAACTTGTCTTTCCAGTAAATCTGCTAAAACAATTGCAGTCAGATCCCTATGAGAAATGCCTTTGCATTATAATAGCCACCTTGTTCCCTGTAGGGATGAAAGCCCAAGACTGTGGATCACATATGCTTGGCTGGAGTTGGTTCTGTGTTTTTAGTCCCCATTTCATTTTTGATGATTTCCAATTTTCCTAGATTCATATTTTGTACGTTCCAGGTTCTGATTACTAATGGATGTTTGCAGCTGTTTCTTCTCATTTTGAGTCATGCCACATCAGTGAGTTAAGGTCCCAGAAGGTTTACTCCATCCATGTCATTAAGGTCGACTCTACTTTGAGGTGGCAGCTCTTCCCCAGTCGTCTTTTGAGTGCCTTCCAACCTGGGGGCCTCATCTTCCAGCACTATATCAGACAATGTTCCGCTGCTATTCATAAGGTTTTCACTGGCTAATGCGTTTCAGAAGTAGACTGCTGGGTCCTTCTTCCTAGTCTGTCTTAGTCTGGAAGCTCAGCTGAAACCTGTCCTCCATGGGTGACCCTGCTGGTATCTGAATACAGGTGGCATAGCTTCTAGCATCACAGCAACACAGAAGCCCCCACAGTGTGACAAACTGACAGACACTAGCCATTACAGAAATGCAAATCAAAACCACAACGAGACACCATCTCACCCTGGCATTACTGGCATGAATCAAAACAACGGAAAATTACAAACGTTGGAAAGGTTGCAAGGTGATTGGAATGCTTATGCACTGCTGGTGGGAATGGAAAATGATACAGTTGTTTTGGAAAACGATATGGCACTTCCTTAGAAAGCTAGAAATAGAAATACCATATGATCTAGCAATCCCACTCCTAGGAATATAGCCTAGAGAAATAAGAACATCACACAAATAGACATATGCATACCCATGTTCATTGCAACTTTGTTCACAATAGCAAAAAGATGGAAACAACCCAGATGGCCATCAACAGAAGAATAGATAAACAAACTATGATATACGTACACGAAGGAGTATTATGCAACGATAAAGAACAATGGTGGATCTGAGAAGCATCTCATAACATGGGTAAACCTGGTGGGCATTACACTGAGCCAAATAAGTCAATCACAAAAGGACAAATATGGTTGGAGACCACTACTGCAAAAAGTCGTGAAAAGGTTTATACACAAAAAGAAACAGCCTTTGATGGTTCCTAGGGAGGGGAGAGATGGGGATGGAAAAACAATAAATAGACAATAGATAAGTGGTAACTGTGGTGAAAGATAAGACAGTACACAGTACTGGGGAAGTCAGCACAACTTGTCCAAGGCAAGGTCATGGAAGCTCCGTAAACACATCCAAACTCCCTAAGGGACCAAATTGCTGGGCTGAGGTCTGTAGGGACCATGGTCTCAGGGAACATCCAGCTCAATTGGCATAACATAGTTTATAAAGAAAATGTTTTACATTCTACTTTGGTGAGTAACATCTGGGGGTCTTTAAACCTGTGAGTGGCCGTCTAGGATGCTCTACCTGTCTCACCCCTTCGGGAGCAAGTGAGAATGAAGAAAACTAAAGATACAGGGAAAGATTAGTCCAAAGGACTAATGGGCCACAACTACCACAGCCTCCACCAGACTGAGTCCAGTACAACGAGATGGTGCTCGGCTACCACCACTGACTGCCCTGACAGGGATCACAAAAGAGGGTCCCGGACAGAGGTGGAGAAAAATGTAGAACAAAATTCTAACTCACTAAAAAAGACCAGACATACCGGCCTACAAAGACTGGAGAGACGCTGAAAGTATGGACCCCGGACACCCTTTTAGCTCAGTAATGAGGCCATTCCTGAGGTTCACCCTTCAGCCAAAGATGAGACAGGCCCGTAAAACAAAATGAGACTAAAAGCGCACACCAGCCCAGGGACAAAGACTAGAAAGGGTCAAGAAAGGGGACAAGAAAGCTGGTAATAGAGAACCAAAGGTCCAGAAGGGAGTGTGTTGACATGTCGTGGGGTTGTTAACCAATGTCATGAAACAATATGATAACATTAGCAAATTACGGCTGTAACATATTACTAATGATAAGGTGTACAAAACAAACAACTTCGTAACTTCAGTACATTGTAAGTTGGGGACTACTTGTATGTATCTATACCTATAGCTGTACCTGTGTTTATATCTATAACTATATCATCTCTCTCTATCTTTATCTCTATCTACCTACCTATGGGCCTACCTACCTATCTACCTATCTGCATGCCCTTTTATACTGTTTAATTTAATGTGATGGCACACTATTGTTAAAAGCTAACAAAACAAAACAAAAAACTAGATGAGTGGTGAACAATGGCTAACAAAGGCCAGAGGAAATTGGATTTTTTAAGGAGAACCAGCCAAGAAAGGTCCAAAGTCTTTGAAATTTACTTGAACGCATTTACTGTTAATGAGATGTAAAAAGCTAAATTTTCCTGGAGACAACGCTTTCTAACTATCATTTCAAGATAGGCTTCTGACCAGGGTATGGACCTTCCATAAATCCCGTTAGGAAGCAGGCAACATAAAACCTAATCCATGCAAAATAAGCTGTGAGTTAAGACATGTTTAAATGTAAATTGGGAATGGAAGCAGAATCACAACCATCAGTGTGTAGTCATGAAGGAAAGGGAATCAGGGTCAGAGTTGCCATGTGACTGCGTTGTGTCAGAGGTGGCTGTCCTGGTTGCTGACACAGGTCCTCCTGTAAGCTTGGCAGAAGCGTTGAAGCCATCCCCACAATGGATACTGCAGGCTATCTACTCCATAAAAATATCCTTTAAGGATATCAGATTTCCTTTGTTCTATCTTTATATTCAGTAAGTAACTTTCTTACCTTCATTTGAGTTTCCAAGTGAGTTTGCCCCCTGGGGAGAGACAACATGGTGACTGGTTAAACAAATTCTGGCATTATGCATGTCTCCCAGGGAAGACAAATAGCTTAGCATTTGGCAATGCCTGCGCTCAGTCTTGAGTGAGTTTAGGGAGTCCCTATCTTTTTTATCATGTATGGGGGGGTCCTTGGATGGTGCAGACGGTTAATGTGCTTAGCTGCTAATTGGAAGGTTGAGGCTTGAGACCACCAAGAGATGCCTGAGAAGAAAGGCCTAGTGATCCATGTCCAAAAATTGGCCATATGGAGCACAATTCTACCCTGACACTAGTGGTAGTCCCCTCGATGTGACTGGTTTATTGGGTATGGGACCAACACCGGCTTTGCAATTAGAGAGACTCAGGGTCCATTCTTAGCTTCTCTACTCACTGATGTGTAATCTTGACTTTGGTACTTCTGAGCTTCAAATCCCTCAGGTGTAAAATAGTAATAAAATTTTGCAGAACTTGGGTGAAAATTGAGATAATATAGGGAAATCACTTGAGCTAATGTAATATGGTAGACACTCAATAAATGGTGCTATCGATATATGGCCCAAGAGCCCTTCTGGGTAAGCTGGATGTGCAAGCCACCCCAGTCATGTGCATTAACCTTTGAGCCCCTCAAGAATCAGCCTGCCAACTTCCTGTGGCATTTATTTCATTTGGGTGTAGGACATCAGATGAAGCTCCAAAGGCAAGGGTCCTGGAGCTAGATCTGGTTCTACCATACCTTGTTCCAGGAATGATTTGAGACAGAGAGTTGGACCAGATGATTTCTAAACCATTTTTATGCTCTAAGGTGATGTGTTCTTGGCCATGTGTATGCTTCATATTCCCCTGGAGTATGCCAGCCTGAGAGTGGGAAGGTAGGGCATTACTCTGAAGAACCTGCTCCTTTTTCCTTCTTACCTTCTGGAATTCCCTTACTTTTCTTTCTGCTGTTCCTGGCGAGACGCAAGTCCTGGGAGAACCAGCTTCTCTTTTACTTCTCCTTGGGCATATCCTAGGTGATTGGGTGTAGCGGAATCATATAGGGAGCTTGTTGGAACCGAGATTCCAGCCCTTCCGCCTGTCCATTCTGATCGGTCAGCCTGGGGTGGGGCCGAAGGACTGGCATCAGGAATGCCTCTAGGCAATTCTGAGGAAAATGATCTGTGGACCACATTGCACTGGGTGGTTGCTTCTCCTCATGCTCTTTCCTGCTGCTTCAGTTCTGCTTCTGGCCGGAGGTAGGATGGGAACAAGAGGCTCCTGCTGCCTGATGAGAAAGGAAACCTTGCTCTCTGGGGAAGGCTGAATGGTGTCTGAATCAGCGCCAAAAAGCAGTTCATGATTTTGTCAACTGGGACTCCTGAGAGACAAAGAGAACATTTCAAACCACAAAGAACAGAAGGTGGGAGTAACAGCAGAGAAAAAGGCATCAAGTCAAAGACACTGAAATGACGGGTTGTGTTTCCAGCAAGCCCTGTCTTCTCCCAGAATCCTGTTTTCCTTGGTGCTGACTGACGACACCTGCAATTGCGGCCTTTGGTGGTGGCTCCAGAACAAGTGTTCTGGGTAGGAAAGGAAAGGGTCTGTTTGAGAACATGCACTTAACCCGTGTCCAGGGTAGGAATGGTGCCGGGCGTGAGCTCCTCTGAAGTTAGTCAGAGTAGTAACTTCTTTTCAAATTGTCCGCTGTGGTGTTTTCCCTGCAGGAAAGGCTGATCCTTAAGAGAAAACATTTTCTGGCTTTTGTTGACATTTTTATAACTGGAAGTTTTGTATCAGAAGACAGATAGAAATGCTGCTGGATAATAAAGGACAATAACAGAAAGGCTGCATTTGTCTTTACTCATTTGCTGACAACCCACAGAAGAGAGTAAGATGGTAAGGTTTAGATGGATGTGATTCAGTCCTCTTTCTCAAAAACAGGTCCACAACAAGGACACTTCTGAATGGAAAGCAGCCATAAAGGCACGTACCACTGATTTGGATATGCCATTGAGGGACAGGAAGATATTCTGATTCTGTGACATGGTTAGCTGGGGTCAGAGAGGGGTGAGGAGCCAACAGCAATTTGGAGAGAAAAGGGACTGAAAAATTAAAGGCTGTTTTCCCCCAAAGTCTGCTCCTCACATGACTTCTCATTTCAGTCAACAGCTCCACCTTTTTGGTCGCTCAGGACAAAAAACCAGGCATCACCCTCAACGCTTTCTTTCACATCCTACATTCAATCTGTCGGCAAATCCTTTTGAATCTTCAAAATGTATCCAGATTTTAACAGCTGCTAATCACCGACATGACTCAGGCCACGGTCGTCTCTTTATGGGATCATTGCAGTAACTTCCTAACTGATTTTCCTGCTTTGATTGTACTACCGCTGCCCCAATCTATTCCCAAAGCAGCAGCTAGAAGGAGTCCTTTAACACTAAAACTGATTGTGTCACTTTTCTGCATGAATTCTTTCTACTGGCTTCCCATCTCTCACAGAGAAAGGTCACTGTCTTCAGATATCGCCTACAGGGCCCTGTAAAATCTGTCTGCACTCCTCCCCCGCTCTATGACCCCCTCCCACTATATCATCCTTCCCTGCCATCTTACACACACAGACACCGTCACCACGACTGTATCTCTTCATCTTTGTCTTCCTTCACTCCACCCTGCTCACACTGGCTTTCTGGCTCTTTCTCACGCAGGATTTGCATATGCCTGTTCTCTTCGTGGGAGTCCTGGTGGCACAGTGCTTAAGCATTTGGCTGCTAACTGAAAGGTCGGCAGTTTGAATCCACCAGCTGCTCTTGGAAACCGTATGGGGCAGTTCTACTCTGTTCTATAGGGTTGCTATGAGTCGGAATAGACTCAACGGCAATGGGTTTAGGTTTTTTTTGTTGCTGTTGTTCTCTTCCCAGAGTCTCTGGATGACACAAATGGTTAAATTCTTGGCTGCTAACTGAAAGGCTGTTAGTTCAAACTCACCCAGAGGCACCTTGGAAGAAATGCCTGGCAATCTGCTTCTGAAATATCAGCCATTGAAAACCCTATGGAGTATATTTCTACCCTGATACACATGGGGTTGCCCTGAATCGGAGCCGACTTAATGGCAACTGGTTTGGGTTCCCTTCCTACTTTCAGGTCTTGACTAAAACATTGTCCTCTCTGTGAGGCCTCCCCTAACCACTCTATTTGCGATTGCAGCCTCTCCTTCCCTGTCCTTTTTCCTATGTCATTTTTCTCCATAGCACTTTTCGACATCTAGCATTCTGCAGTTTCCTGTTCGTTTATTGTCTGTCTTCTGCCACTAGAATGTAAGAATATAAGCTCCATGAGAAGTCCCTAGATGGTGTTAACAGTTAACACTCTCAACTCCGAACTGAAAGGTTGGAGGTTAGAGGCCACCAAGAGGTGCTTCAGAAGACAGGCCTGCCTGGGGATTTACTTTTTTTGTGTGTGTGCTTTAACCAAATGTTTACAAATCAAGTCTGTCTCTCATACAAAAAAATTATACACACCTTGCTGTGTGTTCCTAGCTGCTCTCCCCTTAATGAGACAGCACACTCCTCCTCTCCTTCCCCATGTCCATGCAACCAGCTCCTGGCCCCCTCTGCCTTCTTATCTCACCTTCAGACAGGAGATGCCACATAGTCTCATGTGACTACTTGAGCCAAGAAGCTCACTCCTCACCAGTATCATTATCTATCTCAAAGTCCAGTCCAATCCCTGCCTGAAGAACTGGCCTCAGGAATGGTTCCAATCTTGGGTTAACAAAGGGTCTGAGGACCATAACCTCCAGGGTCCCTGTAGCCTCAGTCAGACCATTAAACCTGGTATTTTTAAGAGAATTTGAGATCTGTACCCCACTGTTCTGCTCCATCAGAGATTCTCTGTTGTGTTCCCTGCCAGGGCAGTGATTGGGGGTAGCTGGGCACCATCTAGTTCTTCCAGTCTCAGGCTAATGCAGTCTCTGGTTTATGTAGCCCTTCCTGTCTCTTGGGCTCATCTTTACCATATGTCTTTGGTGTTCTTCATTCTCCTTTGCTCCAGGTAAGTCGAGACCAATTGATGCATCTTAGATGGCCACTTGCTGGGGATTTACTTTTGAAAAATCAGCCATTGAAAACTCTGTGGAGCGCAATTCTACTCTGACACACATAGGGTCAACATGAGTTGAAATCAGCTCAACTGGTATTTTTTTTAAGTTCCACAAGGGCCAGGATTTGTCTGTTTTGTTCATTACTGTATCCCCAGTGCTGAAGACAGTGCCTGGCATCTAGTGGTGCTCTGTGAATACTCACTGAGTGAATGAGTGCTTATTTCTTTAAATTTTGATTGGAAAGCACAATCTTAATATTGCATTCCTTAATACTGATGTACATAACTGATTTTAAGTAAAGATTTTTACTGTTTAGAGGATAATCACTTTTAATCAGCCCCACGGGTAGCTGAATCCAGGTTTTTTGAGCCACAGTCATCTCATAGTAGACTACTCTTAGTTGCAGGCAAAATTCTGCCAAAAAAATAAAAAAAGGAAAGAAATGTCTTGAATGCAGAGTTTACAAGCCTTAAGGGAAAGTAACATTATTGCACTGTTACTGATTGAATTGTGTTCCCCAAAAACATGTAAATCCTAACTGCTATACCTGTGGTTATAACCCCATTTGGGAATGGGTTTTCTTTGTTAATGAGACAGTATTAGTGAAGGGTGTGTCTTAAATCAATCTCCTCAGAGATCTGTTGTTGTTGTTGTTAGGTGCCGTCCAGTCGGCTCTGACTCATAGTGACCCTATGCGCAACAGAACGAAACACTGCCCGGTCCTGCCCCATCCTTATAATCCTTGTTATGCTTGAGCTCATTGTTGCAGCCTCTGTGTCAATCCACCTCCTTGAGGGTCTTCCTCCTTTCCGCTGACCCTGTACTTTGCCAAGCATGATGTCCTTCTCCAGGGACTGATCCCTGCTGACAATATGTCCAAAGTATGTAAGACGAAGTCTCGCCATCCTTGCTTCTAAGGAGCATTCTAGCTGTACTTCTTCTAAGACAGATTTGTTCCCTCTTTTGGCAGTCCATGGTATATTCAATGTTCTTCGCCAGCAACACAATTCAAATGCATCAACTCTTCTTCGGTCTTCCTTATTCATTGTCCAGCTTTCACACGCATATGATGCGATTGAAAATATCATGTCTTAGGTCGGGCACACCTTAGTCTTCAAGGTGACATCTTTGCTCTTCAGCACTTTGAAGAGGTCCTTTGCAGCAGATTTACCCAATGCAATGCATCTTTTGATTTCTTGACTGCTGCTTCCATGGCTGTTGATTATGGATCCAAATAAAATGAAATCCTTGACAACTTCAATCTTCTCTCCGTTTATCATGATGTTGCTCATTGGTCCAGTTGTGAGGATTTTTGTTTTCTTTATGTTGAGGTGCAATCCATACTGAAGGTTGTGGTCTTTGATCTTCATTAGTAAGTGCTTCAAGTCCTCTTCACTTCCGGCAAGCAAGGTTGTGTCATCTGCATAACGCAGGTTGTTAATGAGTCTTCCTCCAATCCTGATGCCCCGTTCTTCTTCATATAGTCTAGCTTCTCATATTATTTGCTCAGCATACGGATTGAGTAGGTATGGTGAAAGAATACAACCCTGACGCACACCTTTCCTGACTTTAAACCAATCTGTATCCCCTTGTTCTGTCTGAACAACTGCCTCTTGATCTAAATTCAGAGATCTAAGAGAGATTAAACAAGCAAGCGAGCAAGCAGAGATGGGGGAAGAGAGGTGCCAAGCCACATGAACATCTCCCAAGAGCAGAAGCTCAGAAGAGACAAGGACCTTTCCCCAGAGCCTACAGAGAAAGAAAGTCTTCCCCTAGAGCGGGTGCCCTGAATTTGGACTTCTGGCCTCCTAAACTGTAAGAAAATAAATTTGTTTGTTAAAGCCACCCATTTGCAGTAATCCTGTTATAGAAGCATTGGATAACTAAGACAAACATTTTTTATTGTGTTTTAAGTGAAAATTTACAATTCAAGTACATCTTTCATACAAAAACTTACACACACCTTGCTGTGTACTCCTAGCTGCTCTCCCCCTAATGTGACAGCACACCTCCCTCTCCATCCTGTATACCCCGTGTCCTTTCAGCCAGCTCCTGTCCCCCTCTGCCTTCTTATCTCACCACCAGACAGGAGCTGCCCACACAGTCTCATGTGTCTACTTGAGCCAAGAAGCTCACTCCTCACCAGCATCATCTTCTATCTTATAGTCCAGTCCAATGCCTCTCTGAAGAGTTGGCTTCGGGAATGGTTACAGTCTTGTGCTAACAGAGGGTCCGGGGGCCATGGCCTCTGGGGTCCCTCCTCTCAGTCAGGCCATTAAGCCTGGTCTTTTTACTAGAGTTTAAGGTCTGCATCCCACTGTTCTCCTGCTCCATCTTGGATTCTCTGTTATGTTCCCTGTCAGGGCAGTGATTTTTGGCCAGGCACCACCTAGTTCCTCCGGTCTCAGGCTGATGGAGTCTTTGGTTTATGTGGCCCTTTCTGTCTCTTGGGCTCATATTTTCCTTTTATCTTTGATGTTCTTCACTCTCCTTTGCTTCAGGTGGCTTGAGGCCAATTGATGCATCTTAGATAGCTGCTTGCTACCAATTAAGATCCCAGACACCACTCACCAAAGTGGAATGAAGAACATTTTCTTAATACACTTTGTTATGCCAATGGACCTAGATGTCCCCTGAAACCATGAACCCCAGACCTCACCCCTGTTACTCTGGCCTTCAAAGCATTTGGTTGTATTCAGGAAACATCTTAGATTTGGTTTAGTCCAGTTGTGCTTACCTCCCCTGTATTGTGTGCTGTCTTTCCCTTCAGCTAAAATAGTTCTTGTCCACTATCTAATTAGTGAATACTCGTCTCCATCCCTCCCCACCCTTGTAACCATCAAAGAATATTTTCTTCTGTGTTTAAACTTTTTTTTGAGTTTTTTAATAGTGGTCTCACACAATATTTGTCCTTTTGCAACTGACTAATTTCACTCAGCCTAATGCCTTCCAGATTCCTCCATGTTATGAAACGTTTCATAGATTCATCGCTGTTCTTAATCATTGTGTAGTATTCCATTATGTGAATATACCATAATTTATTTATCCATTCATCCATTGATGGGCACTTTGGTTGCTTCCATCTTTTTGCTGTTGTAACCTGTGCTGCAATGAACACGGGTATGAGGGTTCTTATTTCTCTAGGATATGCTCTAAGGAGTGGGATTGCTGGGTCATATGATAGTTCTATTTCTAGCTTTTTAAGGGTGCCAAATTGATTTCCAAAGTGGTTATACCATTTTACGTTCCCACCAGCAGTGTATAAGTGTTCCAGTCTCTCCACAACCTTATTATAAATAATGACATTTATTAGTTTGTGTTTTCTGGATTAATGCCAGCCTTGTTGGGGTGAGATAGTATCTCGTTGTAGTTTTGATTTGTATTTCTCTGTTGGCTAATGATCATGAGCATTTTCTCATGCATCTGTTAGCTACCTAAATATCTTCTTTGGTGAAGTGTCTGTTCATATCCTTTGCCCATTTTTAAATGGGGTTATATGTCTTTTTGTTGTTGAGTTTGTTACTGCAAATCGCGGATTCGAGCTGCCTGCTGCAAATGCGATACTGAGACGGGGAAGGTAAGCAGCAAGAGGGTTTTATTGAACACTGTGTTCAAGAGACAGAGGGGGCTAAATTTCCCCCAGATTCTATCTGCCCCAAGAGGGCTGCAAGAGGATTTTATAGGGAGAGGGTCAGGGTTTAGAGATTTCCAGGAATGCTGAATTTTCTTTGAGAGGGACATAATGATAAAGTGACTTGTTGACGTCTTGTAGACCTCTTTACACCATCCTGGTTTTGGTCACAAGACGGGTCCGGGTTTTGTTCAATTATATCGGGTCCTGATGGTATCACTCATTATTTTTGTCACCTCGGAGAGAAACATGGTTTAATCAACAACAAAAAAATCTTGATTACCTTGTTTTTCTACAACAGAATTTGTTTTTTTACAGAGGAACAATTGTGAGACAGATTCCAGAGCAAGTAATTGACGTTTTCAAAGACTAGAGATTTAATCACAGCTTATACAGCTAAACTAGAAAATATATTCTCTCTTGAATACTAAAACACTACCGAAAAAAATGTATTTTCTCTACTTCAAGTTTTTTGCAGTATCATGTAGATTTTAGAGATCAGATGCTGACTGGATATGTTATAGCCAAAAACTTTCCCCCAGTCTTTTAAATCTTTTGGTGAAGTCTTTGGATAAGCATAGGTGTTTGATTTTTAGGAGCTCTCAGTTATCTAGTTTCTCTTCTGGTGTTTGTGCATTGTTAGTAACGTTTTATATACTGCTTATGCCATGTATTAGGGCTCCTAGTGTTGTCCCTGTTTTTTCTTCCATGATCTTTGTTGTTTTAGATTTTATATTTAGGTCTTTGATCCATTTTGAGTTCGTTTTTGTGCATGGTGTTAGGTATGGGTCCTGTTTAATTTTCTTGCAGATGATGTCCAGTTATGCCAGCACCATTTGTTAAAGGGAAACCCTGGTGGTGTAGTGGTTAAGTGCTATGGCTGCTAACCAAAGGATCAGCAGTTTGAATCCGCCAGGTGCTCCTTAGAAACTCTACGGGGCAGTTCTACTCTGTCCTATAGGGTTGCTGGGAGTCGGAATCGACTCCACGGCACTGGGTTTGGTTTCTTATTTGTTAAAAAGACTGTCTTTGGGCAGGGACAAGATGGCTGACTAGGTAGAAGCTACCTCAGATCCCTCTTGCAACAAAGACTCAGAAAAACAAGTGAATCGGTCACATACATGACAATCTACGAACCCTGACCATCAAACACAGATCTAAAGAGTTGATCTGAGTGACAGAGACTGAGAACAAACAACCACAGGGAAGCAACAACTGTTTTCGGAGCCTGGAGCCAGCGTCCCAGTCAGGAACCGTGGGCGCCGGGCTTTGGACTGGGCGCAGGGGAGCTGAGCACAGCATCCTGAGATGGCGCAAACACGGGACGCAGCCCTAGCCCCCAGAAGTGACCTTGGGGGAAGCCCAGCCAGTGCACACAGGCAGCGCAGCGACGCGGCTGACAGCAGAAGTCACCGGGAGGCAACGACTGGTTTTGGAGCCTGGAGTGCAGCATCCCAGCCAGGGAACTTTGGCACTGGGCTTTGGACTGGGAGCGGAGGAACTAACCACGGCTTCCGAGACAGCGCAAGCACGGGACGCAGGCCTGACCCTCGGGGGCAATCTCTACCCAGCCAGCACACACAGTCAACACACCCCTCCTTGGGAATCTCAGATAAAACAGTCATCCCAAGCAAGATAAGTAACTTTGTCTATATTCCAGGGTGCTACTCTCTCCTATTTATCTGAACCCTCCCCTCCCCTTCCCAGGTGGCTTCATTAACATTGGAATTTCCTGAGCCAGAAAGTGAAGTCTGCTTTGGTTTTTCTTTTTCTTTTTTTTTGGTCTTTTCCTAACCCATTCTCCTGGCCTGAAAGAAGCAGCTACAAAAAACCCAGGGACCAAAAATCCTTCCCTAATTGGACTAAAAATACAGAACTAGCTACAGCCAAACATATGAGATCCATAGTCTTGGGCTTTCATCCCTACAGGGAACAAGGTGGCTATTATAATGCAAAGGCAATTCTGATAGGGATCTGACTGCAATTGTTTTAGCAGATTACTGGAAAGACAAGTTTCCCAGGTCTGATATCTCTGCTTATTCAACAGAGCCCTCACTGACCCACAACAGGGAACTGAGGGCTGAAGCTCCCCCCAGACCACCTAGCCTTGTGCCTTAGGGGTCTAAGGAGGGTGACACCTACCAATCTGTAGAGGTACTTGCATTGGAGGCCTAAGGTACAGCTGCAGAACCCACCCACCCAGGTGCTTTAGGAATAGAGACACACCTACCTCACTGGCACTTGGGGGAAGCCTGTCAGCATCCTGCTCCCCCCACTCCTGGAGTGTGAACCCCAGCTGCTACTAGAATCTGGTGCACAACAACTATCACCACTACCTCTCTAGGTGGATAGGCGACAGTCTACACCACACACTTGATGACCCAAAATCAGATTCTACTCAAGAATAGTGAATGGACTCAGGCATATATATCTGGTAACAGCCCAAACCAGCTGTGATAGGACATAAGTGATTCAAGGGCTACAACAATCAAGACAGCGTAATCTAGTAGCCCATCTACATATATTGAAAGAAAACAAGATAAGACTCAGTGAGCAAATATAGAATAAATCACTACAATATCTTAGAGATGGCTCGGAGAGGGCAGTTGATATCAAACCACATAAAGAAGCAGACCATGATTGCTTCTACAACTCCCCAAACTAAAGAATCAAAATCTTTCCCAAATGAAGATACAATCCTGGAATTGGCAGATACAGAATATAAAAAACAAACGTACAGAATGCTTCAAGACATCAGGGATGACCTCGGAAATGAAATAAGGTGATCTACAGAAAAAGCCAAGGAACACACTGATAAAGCAGTTGAAGAAATCAAAAGATTATTCAAGAACATAGTGGAAAAATTAATAAGCTGGAAGAATCCATAGAGAGACAGCGTTCAGAAATCCAAAAGATTAACAGTAAAATTACAGAATTAGACAACTCAATAGAAAGTCAGAGGAGCAGACTCGAGCAATCTGGAGGACAAGGGAATTGACACCAATATAGCTGAAAAAAATCAGATAAAAGAATTAAAAAAACTGAAGAAACCCTAAGAATCATGGTGGACTTTATCAAGAAGAATAACTTGCGTGTGATTAGAGTCCCAGAACAGGGAGGGATAACACAAAACACAGAGAGAATAGTTGAAGATCTGTTGGCAGAAAACTTTCCTGACATCATGGAAGACAAAAGGATATCTATCCAAGATGCTCATCGAACCCCATATAAGGTTGATCCAAAAAGAAAATCACCAAGACATATTATCATCAAACTTGCCAAAACCAAAGATAAAGAGAAAATTTTAAAAGCAGCCAGGGAGAAAAGAAAGGTCTCCTATAAAAGAGAATCAATAAGAATAAGTTCAGACTACTCAGCAGAAACCATGCAGTCAGGAAGGCAATGGGATGACATATATAGAGCACTGAAGGAGAAAAACTGCCAGCCAAGGATCATATATCCAGCAAAACTCTCTCTCAAATATAAAGGCGAAATTAAAACATTTACAGATAAACACAAGCTTAGAGAATTTGCAAAAACCAAACCAAAGCTACAAGAAATACTAAAGGAAATTGGTCAGAAAACCAATAATGTCAGATGCCAGCACAACACAAGGTCACAGAACAGGACGCCATGATATCAACTCAAATAGGGAAATCACAAAAACAAATTAAGATTAATTAAAAACAAAAACAAAAACAAAAACAAAAAAAACGCTCAAAACAGGGAATCTTTGAAGTCAATATGTAAAAGATCACAATAATCAAAAAGAGGGACTAAATACAGGTGGCATAGAACTGCCATATGGAGAGGGAAACAAGGCGATATAGGACAATACAAGTTAGGTTTTTACTTAGAAAAATAGGGGTAAATATTAAGATAACCACAAAGAGGTATAACAACTCCATAACTCAAAATAAAAACCAAGAAAAACATAACGACTCAGCAAACATAAAGTCAAATACTACAAAAATGAGGAACACACAATTTACAAAGAAAAAGTCTCAGCATAAAAAAGTAAGTGGAAAAATGAAATTGTCAACAACACACATAAAAAGGCATCAAAATGACAGCACTAAACATATACTTATCTATAATTACACTGAATATAAATGGACTAAATGCACCAATAAAGAGACAGAGAGTCTCAGACTGGATAAAGAAACACAATCCGTCTATGTGCTGCCTACAAGAGACAAACCTTAGACTTAGAGACACAAGCAAACTAAAACTGAAAGGATGGAAAAAAATATATCAAGCAAACAACAAGCAAAAAAGAGCAGGAGTAGCAATATTAATTTCAGACAAAATAGACTTTAAAGTTAAATCCACCACAAAGGATAAAGAAGAACACTACATAATGATTAAAGGGACAATTGACCAGGAAGATATAACCATATTAAATATTTATGCACCCAATGACAGGGCTGCAAGATACATAAAACAAACTTTAACAGAACTGAAAAGTGAGATAGACACCTCCACAGTTATAGTAGGAGACTTCAACACACCACTTTCGGAGAAGGACAGGGCTTCCAGTAAGAAGCTCAACAGAGACACGGAAGACCTAATCGCTACAATCAACCAACTTGACCTCATAGACTTATACAGAACACTCCACCCAACTGCTGTAAAGTATACCTTTTTTTCTAGCGCACATGGAACATTCTCTAGAATAGACCACGTATTAGGTCATAAAACAAACCTTTGCAGAATCCAAAACATCAAAACATTACAAAGCATCCTCTCAGACCACAAGGCCATAAAAGTAGAAATCAATAACAGAAAAGTTAGGGAAAAGAAATCAAATACTTGGGAACTGAACAATCCCCTGCTGAAAAAAGACTGGGTTATAGAAGACATTAAGGAGGGAATAAAGAAATTCATAGAATGCAACGAGAATGAAAACACTTCCTATCAAAACCTCTGGGACACAGCAAAAGCAGTGCTCAGAGGTCAATTTGTATCGATAAATGCACACATCCAAAAAGAAGAAAGAGCCAAAATCAGAGAACTGTCCCTACAACTTGAACAAATAGAAAGTGAGCAACAAAAGAATCCATCAGGCACCAGAAGAAAACAAATAATAAAATTAGAGCTGAACTAAATGAATTAGAGAACAGAAAAACAATTGAAAGAGTTAACAAAGCCAAAAGCTGGTTCTTTGAAAAAATTAGCAAAATTGATAAAGCATTGGCCAGACTGACTAAAGAAATACAGGAAAGGAAACAAATAACCCGCATAAGAAACGAGATGGGCCACATCACAACAGACCCAACTGAAATTAAAAGAATCATATCAGATTATTACGAAAAATGGTACTGTAACAAATTTGCAAACCTAGAAGAAATGGATGAATTCCTGGAAAACACTACCTACCTAAACTAACAAAATCAGAAATAGAACAACTAAACAGACCCATAACAAAAAAAGAGATTGAAAAGGTAATCAAAAACTCCCAACAAAAAAAAGCCCTGGCCCGGATGGCTTTACTGAAGAGTTCTACCAAACTTTCAGAGAAGAGTTAACACCACTACCACAAAAGGTATTTCAAAGCATAGAAAATGATGGAATACTCCCAAACTCATTCTATGAAGCCAGCATATCCCTGATACCAAAACCAGGTAAAGACAGCACAAAAAAAGAAAATCACAGACCTATATCCCTCATGAACATAGATGCAAAAATCCTCAACAAAATTCCAGCCGATAGAATTCAACAACATGTCAAAAAAATAATCCACCATGACCAAGTGGGATTTATACCAGGTATGCAAGGATGGTTTAATATTAGAAAAACCATTAATGTAATCCACCATGTAAATAAAACAAAAGACAAAAACCACATGATCTTATCAATTGATGCAGAAAAGGCATTTGACAAAGTCCAACACCCATTTATGATAAAAACTCTCACCAAAATAGGATTTGAAGGAAAATTCCTCAACATACCAACAGCCAACATCACTCTAAATGGAGAGAGCCTGAAAGCACTTCCCTTGGGAACAGAAACCAGACAAGGATGCCCTTTATCACCGCTCTTATTCAGCATTGTGCTAGATGTCCTAGCTAGAGCAATTAGGCTAGACAAAGAAATAAAGGGCATCTGGGTTGGCAAGGAGGAAGTAAAAATATCTCTATTTGCAGATGACATGATCTTATACACAGAAACCCTAAGGAATCCTCCAGAAAACTACTGAAACTAATAGAAGAGTTTGGCAGTCTCAGGTTATAAGATAAACATACAAAAATCACTTGGATTCCTCTACATCAACAAAAAGAACATTGAAGAGGAAATCACCAAATCAATACCATTCACAGTAGCCCCCAAGAAGATAAAATACTTCGGAATAAATCTTACCAAAGATGCAAAAGATCTATACAAAGGAAACTACAAAGTACTAGTGCAAGAAACTAAAAAGGACCTACATAAGTGGAAAAACATACCTTGCTCATGGATAGGAAGACTTAACATAGTAAAAATGTCTATTCTACCAAAAGCCATCTATACATACAATGCACTTCCAATCTAAATTCCAATGGCATTTTTTAACGTGATGGAGAAACAAATCACCGACTTCATATGGAAGGGGAAGAAGCCTCGCATAAGTAAAGCATTACTGAAAAAGAAGAAGAAGGTGGGAGGCCTTACTCTACCTGATTTTAGAACCTATTATACAGCCACAGTAGTCAAAACAGCCTGGTACTGGTACAACAACAGACACATAGACCAGTGGAACAGAATTGAGAACCCAGATATAAATCCACCCACATATGAGCAGCTGATATTTGACAAAGGCCCAGTGTCAGTTAATTGGGGAAAAGATAGTCTTTTTAACAAATGGTGCTGGCATAACTGGATATCCATTAGCAAAAAAATGAAACAGGATCCATAGCTCACACCATGCACAAAACTAACTCCAAGTGGATCAAAGACATAAACATAACGACTAAAACGATAAAGATCACGGAAGAAAAAATAGGGACAACGTTAGGAGCCCAAACACAAGGCATAAACAGAATACAAAACATTACCAAAAATGATGAAGAGAAGCCAGATAACTGGGAGCTCCTAAAAATCAAACACCTATGCTCATCTAAAAAAGACTTCACCAAAAGAGTAAAAAGACCACCTACAGACTGGGAAAGAATTTTCAGCTATGACATCTCCGACCAGCGCCTGATCTCTAAAATCTGTATGATTCTGTTAAAACTCAACCACAAAAAGACAAACAACCCAATCAAGAAGTGGGCAAAGGATATGAACACACACTTCACTAAAGAAGATATTCAGGTAGCTAACAGATACATGAGAAAATGCTCTCGATCATTAGCCATTAGAGAAATGCAAATTAAAACTACGATGAGATTCCATCTCACTCCAACAAAAAAAACTAACAAGGCTAGCATTAATCCAAAAAACACAAAATAATAAATGTTGGAGAGGCTGCGGAGAGATTGGAACTCTTATACACTGCTGGTGGGAATGTCAAATGGTACAACCACTTTGGAAATCTATCTGGCGTTATCTTAAACAGTTAGAAATAGAACTACCATACAACCCAGAAATCCCACTCCTCGGAAGATACCCTAGAGAAATAAGAGCCTTCACACGAACAGATATATGCACCCATGTTTCTTGCAGCTCTGTTTACAATAGCAAAAAGCTGGAAGCAACCAAGGTGTCCATCAATGGATGAATGGTTAAATAAATTATGGTGTATTCACACAATGAAATACTACGCATCGATAAAGAACAGTGACAAATCTGTGAAACATTTCATAACATGGAGGAATCTGGAAGGCATTATGCTGAGTGAAATTAGTCAGAGGCAAAAGGACAAATATTGTATAAGACCACTATTATAAGATCTTGAGAAATAGTATAAACTGAGAAGAACACATACTTTTGTGGTTACGAGGGGGGGAGGGAGGGAGGGTGGGAGAGGGTTATTTACTGATTAGTCAGTAGATAAGAACTACTTTAGGTGAAGGGAAGGACAATACTCAATACACGGAAGGTCAGCTCAATTGGACTGGACCAAAAGCAAAGAAGTTTCCGGGATTAACTGAATGCTTCAAAGGTCAGAGGAGCAAGGGCGGGGGTTTGGGGACTATGGCTTAAGGGGACTTCTAAGTCAATTGGCAAAATAATTCTATTATGAAAACATTCTGCATCCCACTTTGAAATGTGGCATCTGGGGTCTTAAATGCTAACAAGCGGCCATCTAAGATGCATCATTTGGTCTCAACCCACCTGGAGCAAAGGAGAATGAAGAACACCAAGGTCACACGATAACTATGAGCCCAAGAGACAGAAAGGGCCGCATGAACCAGAGACTTACATCCTCCTGAGACCAGAAGAACTAGATGGTGCCCGGCCACAACAGATGACTGCCCTGACAGGGAGCACAACAGAGAACCCCTGAGGGAGCAGGAGATCAGTGGGATGCAGACCCCAAATTCTCATAAAAAGACCAGACATGATGTTCTGACTGAGGCTAGAGGAATCCCGGCGGTCATGGTCCCCAAACCTTCTGTTGGCCCAGGACAGGAACCATTCCTGAAGACAACTCATCAGACATGGAACGGACTGGACAATGGGTTGGAGAGAGATTCTGATGAAGAGTGAGCTACTTGTATCAGGTGGACACTTGAGACTGTGTTGGCATCTCCTGTCTGGAGGGGAGATAGGAGGGTAGAGAGGGTTAGAAACTGGCAAAATTGTCATGAAAGGAGAGACTGAAAGGAGGGAGCGGGCTGACTCATTAGGGGGAGAGTAAGTGGAAGTATGTAGTAAGGTGTATATAAGCTTATATGTGACAGACTGACTTGATTTGTAAACTTTCACTTAAAGGACAATAAAAATTATTAAAAAAAAAAAAAAAGACTGTCTTTTCCCTATTTAACTGACTTTGGGCCTTTGTCAAATATCAGCTGGTCATACGTAGATGGATTTATGTCTGAATTCTCAATTCTGCTCCATTAGTCTATGTATCTGTTGTTGTACCAGTACCAGGCTGTTTTGACTACTGTGGCTGTATAATAGGTTCTAAAATCAGGTAATGTGAGGCCTCCCACTTTCTTCTTCCTTTTCAGTAATGCTTTACTTATCCGGGGCCCCTTCCCCTTCCTTATGAAGTTGGTGATTTGTTTCGCCATCTCATTAAAAAATGTCATTGGAATTTGGGTTGCGATTGCATTGTATTTGTAGATTGCTTTGGGTAGAATAGACATTTTCGCAATGTTGAGTCTTCCTATCCATGAGCAAGGTATGTTTTTCCACTTATGTAGGTCTCTTTTGGCTTCTTGCAGTAGTATCATGTAGCTTTCTTTGTATAGGTCTTTTATGTCTTTGGTTAGATTTATTCCTAAGTATTTTATCCTCTTGGGGGCTACTGTAAATGGTATTGATTTGGTGATTTCCTATTTGATGTTCTCATTATTGGTGTGGAGGAATCCAACTGATTTTTGTATGTTTATCTTGTATCGTCATGCTCTGCTGAAATCTTCTATTAGTTTCAGTAGGTTTCTTGAGGATTCTTTATGGTTTCCTGTGTATAAGATCATGTCATCTGCAAATAGAGATGCTTTTACTTCTTCCTTACCAACCTAGATGCTCTTTATTTCATTATCTGGCTAGGACCTCCAGCACAATGTTGAATAAGAGCGGTGATAAAGGTCATCCTTGTCTGGTTCCCAGTCTCAAGGAGAATGCTTTCAGGGTCTCTCCATTTAGGATGATGTTGGCTGTTGGCTTTGTATAAATGCCCTCTATTATGCTGAGGAATTTTCCTTCTATTCCTATCATGCATGGGTGTTGGACTTTGTCAAATGCCTTTTCTGCATCAATTGATAAGATCACTTGGTTCTTGTCTTTTGTTTTATTTATGTGATGGATTACATTGATTGTTTTTCTAATGTGGAACCATTCCTGCATACCCGATATGAATCCCACTTGATCTTGGTGAATTTTTTTTGGATATGTTGGTGAATTCTATTGGCTAGAATTTTGTTGAGGATTTTTCTGTCTAAGTTTATGAGGGATATAGGTCTATGATTTTCTTTTTTCGGGGGTGTCTTTACCTGATTTTGGTGTCAGGGATATGCTGGCTTCATAGAATGAGATTGAGAGTATTCTATCCTTTTCTATGCTCTGAAATATAAGACAAGCATTTTTAAGAGTCAAGATTTACAGTATTAAAGAATGCTTTTAAAGACAAATTGTTGTGACAAAAGTTCATTTGGAAAAGAAAAACTCAGCTTCCCACCTTCCACCTGGTAACTGAAAAGGCTTTCTTAGGAACATAAGAAGTTTGCTTTTTTCTGGGATTGGAATACCACTTGGAGAAATAATATGGGCCGTGGGGTTCTTGCCATCTCAGGGTCTCCTTGGGACTTACTTGTAGAGAAAAGAAAAATTACCAAGAAAAGTAGCAGTTATGATGTCTTCCTAAAGAATTTCTGGGGAGCACAAACGGTCAAGCAGCTGAGTGCTCATCTGAAAGGTTGGAGATTTGAGTCCACCCAGAGGTGCCTTGGAAGAAAGGCCTGGTAATCTACTCCCAAAAAATCAGTCATTGAAAACCTTATGGAGCCCCTGCAACTATTGCCCTGAGATAATATTTAAACCTTAAACCAAAAATATCCCCTGAAGTCTTCTTAAAACCAAACTATAGTTTAAGTAGTAAAGAATGTCTGTCTTGAACAGTGTGCTCTTTTAAGATCTATCTATATAGGATCAAAGTGACAATAGCAACTTGAAAAATCAAACAGGAAATTTAGGGGCAGTGAGTTTATGTTAATGGGGGAGGAACAACTCAACAAAGAAGTATGAGAATGGTTGTACAACTCAAAGAATGTAATCAATGTCACTGATTCGTACATGTAGAAACTGTTGAACTGGTGTATTTTTTGCTGTGTGTATTCACAACAAAAAAAGGAAAAAAAAAAAAAAACCCTACATTACACAGTTCTACTCTGACACACGTGGTGTCGCCATGAGTCAGCATTGACTCTACGGCAACAGTTTTTGTTTTCTTTTAGTGATGTTTTCCCAGTGCCCTTCGTGGGCCTGCTGAGAGCACTTCCCCAGGAGGCCTATTGCAAGCAGCCTGGTTTCCAGGCTTCTTTATCTTGCTGCCAAACCCACCCTGACCCCCATAAGGAAGGCTGACAGGCCCACAGCTGCAGCCAAGTGTTATTAGAACATCATGTACCAATACCTCCTGTGGAGGCCACCGGCATTTTTTGCTTCAGAACCTCCCCTCCGGGAAAAGCTTCCTATGAAACATTAAAAATGTTATAAGGACACAAAAAATACTATTTCTGACAGAGAGGCAGGAAGAGCCAGAGGCTCTTGGTGAGGAGTGTCTCCGAGGAGTTCAGCCCTGGCCTGCTCTGCACTCACTAACTCAGTGCAGAACTTACCCCTGCAGCTGGTCCCTCTGAGGCCAGAGTGTACAATGCGCTGGCTGTGACAAAGCACATTCCCATCGACGGAGAGCTGGTTATGGACAGGCAGGTCTCTGAGCTTGGCTCCTGCCAGCCCTTGCCACTCCAGCAGAGGCGTATCTAAGGTATGGCAGGTATGGAGAGTGCCCTGGGCGCCCCTTGGGGTGGAGGCACCAATGAGCAGTTTCTATTGCTCATGGCAGTTTCCATGGCCAACGGTGAGAGATCATTCAGCAATTTACCACTAATTGCCATAGGCACTATTTTCCACAGATAGGCCTCTGATTTACTGTGAGGTCTCATTGACTCCAGCTCATCCCCTTCTCTTGATGGATGTCTTCACTCATTTCTAAACACTTTCTGAATCAGGCTGCTAAGTAAGGTGACTTCAGCCATAGATGGCAGAAAAAGAGTAAAAGACCTATCTTCAAGAAAACTGAAGCACTTCACATCCATAACAAGTCTTAAAAGAAATTCCCAGGCTTCAAAGGCCCGGATTGCTTTCTGTCCCTTACTGTGGGACTCTGGGTGGAGATAAATGATTCATTTCATGTCATTTAATATATTACTTAATTTTGTCTCAGCAGTACACAAACACAGTTTAAAAAACTCAAACAGCACAGAAGGGCTTCATGAAAAGCAACACACCTCCCTCCACCTCTCTCTGCCATTCTCTCTACCTCTCTTTCCCCTCTCAACTTAAGGAAGTGCATTTTTTTTCAACAGTCAACGTCACCGCTATTTAATTCCGAAACGTTTTCATCGTGCCTAACAGAAAGTCAGTGCGCCTAAGCAATAACGCCCCGCTCCCTCCGTCGCCCAGCCCACGGCAGCCACTCATCTACTTTCTGGCTCCCTGCACCTGTCCTCTCTGGATATTTCACGTAAATGGGATCAGACAGTATCTGCCCTTTTGTGACTGACTTCTTTCACTCAGCATAATGTTTTCAGGGTTCATCCATGTAGTAGTATGTATCAAAACTTTACTTCTCTTTATGCCTGAGTAAAAGTGCATTGCATGGATATACCACATTTTATTCATCCACCCCTCTGCTGAGGGACCTTTGGGATGTATCCACCTTTGGGCCATTGTGAATAATGCCGCACTGAACACTGGTGTGCTGGTATCTGTTTGAGTCCCTGTAGTAAGAAGTGTACTTTTAATTTTACCTTGTCATGGTCAACATCCATACTCTCCTTTAAAAACAAATTAAATCTTCTGTGCCCTGTCTATAGATTTATTTCAAAAAAAATTAAAACAAATAAACAGTGTTTGTTATGTAAATGTCAAGGCCTTTTGGTGTTAGCTCTCTGAGGGGTGTGCCTGTGTGTGATTAGGAAACAGAGCTGTGTCGTGGCCTACCCCGTTATCTTCCGATCACGCCCTTTGGGGTGGCAGAAGCCGTGCAGGCGGTGGCGGATCCCTTCATGTGGAGACTCTTTCTTGTGCACGTATCTACGAGGTGTGGGACCAGATTTGCCAGGCCCAGCCCAGGAGTTGTGTAATTACTGGGAGGTAATTACTGTGTCTTGTTTGCTGCCTTGCAGTAAAAATCAGGGAGATTTTGATTCCACAGCTCAACCACGTTCAGGTCCACAGGTCTGGTCCAGACTCCTGAGCATGAGTTCTAGGACAGGGAGCCAGTGGAGATAGAAATCCAGGCTTCTGGTTAGTTGTCAGTGCCTGTTGCCATCGTCATGCATAAGCAGCAAAAAATAAAATAAAATACTACTACTACTACTAAAAAACGATGTTCCAAAGCCTTTGGTAGAAAAAATAAATTTAAAAAAATGCAGAAATCTCCTTCATCAAATAATGGCTATCAGGCACCTACACTCAGGGCATAACACAGTGAATCCCAAGAGTACAGGGAGGGCTCTGCTTTTATTTTCAGAACCACAGGGTGAAAAGTACTCAGTTCCAGACTCAGGTGGACCTAGGTTTGAATTCTTGGCTTTGCCCCTTACTAGCTGTTGGCTGTTGGTCAAGTTACTTAATCTCGTAAGCCTGTTTCCAAAGGTGTAAAGGGTACCCACCTTACAGATCTTGTGAAAATAAAATTTAATGGGATAATGAACCTAAAATGCCCAGCATACTCTGTTGTGTCAGAAGGACTAAATAGCAGCTCTTGCCTTCCCTCACCTTCCCTCTATTCTGCACCATTCCAAGTTGACTTTTTTTGTGTGTGCTTTAAGTGAAAGTTTACAATTCAAGTCAGTTTCTCATACTAAAACATATACACATTGTTATGTGACCCTAGTTGCGTGTTCTCCCTACAATGTAACAGCATACTTCTTCTCTTTACCCTGCGTTTCCCGTGTCCATTCAACCAGCTCCTGTCCCCCTCTGCCTTCTCATCTCTCCTCCAGACAGGAGCTGCCCGCATAGTCTCATGTGTCTACTTGAGCTAAGAAGCACACTCCTCGCCAGTATCATTTTATGTCTTATAGTCCAGTCTAATTTCGGGAATGTTTTTAGTTTCGGGCTAACAGAGAGTCCGGGGGCCATGTCCTCTGGGGTCCCTCCAGTCTCAGTCAAACCATTAAGTCCGGTCTTTTTACCAGAATTTGAGACCTGCACCCCACTTTTCTCCTGCTCTAACACGGATTCTCTGTTGTGTTCCCTGTCACAGCAGTCACTGGTGGTAGCTGGGCACCATCTAGTTCTTCCGGTCTCAAGGTGATGGAGTCTCTGGTTTATGTGGTCCTTTCTGTCTCTTGGGCTCATATTTTCCTTGTGTCTTTGGTGTTCTTCATTCTCCTTTGCTCCAGGTGGCTTGAGATCAACTGATGCATCTTAGATCTTTGCTTGCTAGCTTTTCAGACCCCAGACACCACTCAACAAAGTGGGATGCAGAACGTTTTCTTAATATACTTTGTTATGCCAATGGACCTAGATGTCCCCTAAAACCATGGTCCCCAGACCCCGCCACTGCTACTCTGTCCCTCGAAGTGTTTGGTTGTATTCAGGAAACTTCTTAGCTTTTGGTTTGGTTCAATTGTGCTGACTTCCCCTGTATTGTGTGTTGTCTTTCCCTTCACCTAAAATAATTCTTGTCTGCTTTATCTAGTTGGTACCAAGTTGACCCTTATGCTCTTTACTCTGTTGTTAGTTGTCAAGTCAGCTCCAGTACATGGCAACACCACATACAACGGAACAAAATGTTGCCCAGCCCTGCGCCACCTTCATAATAATTGGTATGCTCAAGTTCATTGTTGCAACCACTGTGTATTTTGAGTGTCTTCCGACGTAGGGGGTTCATCTTCCAGCACTGTATTGGACAATGTTCTGTTGGGATCCATAGCTCTTTCAGTGGCTAATTTTCAGAAGTCGATCACCACACCTTTCTTCCTAGTCTGTGTTAGTCTGGAAGCTCTGCTGAAACTTGTCCACCATGGGTCCCCTGCTGGTGTTTGAAATACCGGTGACATAGCTTACAGCATCCCAGCAACACAAGCCACCACAGTATGACAAACTGATAGACAGGTGGTGGTCTTTATTCTATGTCTATCTTATTTCAGACAGTGTTAGGTCAACAGCTGCAGGCTGGCCTTGTCTTCAAACACATTTTTTCAGCTTCGCTTTCAGGAAAGAATTTCAGCTGTCCCTCCATTCTGCTTTTACTGCCTGCAATTACCTTTCCCAGGTGGGTTAAAAGCACTACTTACTTTTTCATTTCTTGATGTACAGCACTATAAGCATTTGGAGAAATGTGCCTTAATCTCAATCACTATAAGCTAGTGAGATGGAGGGAGAATGAGATGATAAAAATTCTGGTATTTTAGGATTATCTAATAAGATGGAGATCCCAGAATGTGTGAGCAAGTGTGCACTGGTTCCATAGGATGAAGCGTGATTCTACTTGGGCCTCGTTTTAGTGTTAAGGATTAATTTCCTTGGGCAAGTGTTAAAGAAGGTGTCATAAACAAGAAAGCCTTTATAGGATCTCTCCAGTTTCTATTGAGTAAGCATCAACAGAAGTGATACTACGGAAAATACCACTATCTCATCCATAATAATTGTTATATATGTGTATATACAGTATATATGTGTACATATGTTTTTTTCCAGTTGATTCCGACTCCTTGCCACCTGACGTGTGTCAGTGTAGAACTGTGCTCCGTAGGGTTTTCAATGGTAGATTTTTCAGAAGTAGAGTGCCAGGTGTTTCTTCCCAGGCACCTCTGGGTGGACTTGAGCCTCCAACCTTTTGGTTAGTAGCCAAGCGTGTTAACTGTTTGCACTACCCAAGGACTCAGTATATATACATACATGTGCCATCCATGTGGTAGATTGAATCCTACTTCTTTTGACACGACTGAGGGAAATCCGTCATCTATTTAATTCAACTCTATTCCACCTGTTCCCAACTCAGCAGCACATGCAGTTCTTACCCTCTGACCTTGATCCCAAGGTAAGTCAGACCTCACATGTGAAAGGGCACAGGCCTGTACACCACCAAGTCTGCCCAAGACTTCAGATGCCAGCTGCAAGCTTGGCAGTCCCCATGCCACCTCCCTGCTGACCTGCTGGGAAAACAAATTCAGGGTTTTCCCACTACTCCTTTAGGATGCCAGCCATAGGCTCAGGGATTCCCAGGGCCCCTCGCATTTCTGACCTGCAAGTTACAAATTCAAGGGTTCTTTCTATGCCCTTGAGATACCAACCATAAGCTCAGGGGTCCCTAGGCTGGTTCCCACTGCTTCCTTGGGTTTGATAATATGCTAGAATGACTCACAGAACTCACATAAAGTGCTGTATTTAGGATTACAGCTTTACTATAGCAAAAACGATACAAATAAAGAGACTCATGAGGTGAAATCTGGGGGGGGTTCCCAATGGGGAGCTTTCTTGTCCCGAAAAGGGACACGCTACCCTTCCATGGGGAGGCCCGTGGAGCTTCCATATCAAGACCTTTATTGGGGCCTTATTACATAGTTGTGATTGACTGAATCATGCACCCCTCCCCTGAGGTAGGCTGATATCACATGATAGGTCTTTCTGGCCTGGCTAGCCCCCACCCAAGTCACCTCATTAGCATAACTTGTTAGGTAGATACGGTCTGGAGGTCTCATCAAAGACACTTCAATCACTGGGGAAATTCCAAGGTTTTAGAAGCTCTCAGAACTGAAGACAAAATTTGGGTAATGTTAAACTCTTTATCTCATACCACCTTTCCATTTAAAACCTAGTGATAGTAATTGAAATAAGGAAACATTAGTAATAGGTATCAATGTAGACAAACAGTCCACTGAAATGTACCATCGTCACTAAGTAAGCTGTACATTGAGGATTAATAAGTAATAAAATAACTTTTTTGCTTTTTAACTTAACGTGATTTAAAAGAAATTTTTTTATCGTAGTAAATACACAGGTAACAAAATGTTCGCCATTTCAACACTCTTCACATGTACAGTTTAGCGACAGGAAATGTGTTCATCATGTTGTTGAACCATCTCACCCTATGTTTTAAAGTTCTATTTCTCTTATTGAAACTCACTTAAATGCTTACAGGAAACTTCCAAGTCATCTTGGATCTTCTTCAAGCTTTCCTTTGTGATAATAATTAAATGAAGAGAAATAGTCTTTCAGAGTTTAGACATCCAGACACTGGGTTGTTCTGCCTTTTTGGTAAGTCAGTTTCCTTTTATGGCAGTTACTGCAAGCGTCTTTTTCTTTTTTAGTAAACTTTTTGCTTAAGAGCAGTTTTAGATTTACGGAATTATTGTTAAGATAGCATAGAGAATTCTCATCTGCCCCACACCCAGTTTCCTTTATTATTATCTTATGTAAGAATGGAACGTTTGTCACAACTGATACAACAGTATTGATACAATATTATGAACTAAAGCTCACACTTTATTTGAACTTCCTTGGTTTTTACCTAATGACTCTTTTTTGTTCCAGGGTCCCATCCAGGATACCACATTACATTTAGTCCTCATGTTTCCTGAGGCTCCTGTTGGCTATGGTAGTTTCTTGGACTACTTGTTTTTGATGACCTTGACAGTTTTGAGGAGTCCTGGTCAGGTATTTTGTAGAATGACCCTCTATTGGGATTTGTCTGATGTTTTTCTCATGATTAGACCGGGTTGTGGGTTTTTGGGAAGAAGACCACAAAGGTAAAGTGCCATTCTTATCACATCGTACCAAGGGCACAAACTAGCAACACGACTTGTCATTGTTGATGTTGACATTGATCATATGGCTTGGGATGGTGTCTATCATGTTTCTGCCCTGTAAAGTTACTCTTTTTTTTCTCCTTTTCCATCCTCTTTTTATTTTTATCACACAGAAAACATCTCTGTCCTCACTAAACTCATTCACAGCGCTGTCTACTTACTCATGATCATTTATTACGCTAAAGTTTTCTTATGGAGTTAAGAACATTGTCTCTGAAAATCCCTAAGGACAATCTTTTTTTTAATGCCTTTAGTGTGTCTGTTAGCATATTCTGTCTAAGGTTTGGTGGGTAGCAGTGGTCATATTTTGGTAGGAACACAAAGGAAAGAAAATTCTCAACATGAAAATTCTCCAGGTATAGAAGGTATTCCCGTGGATCTTTAAGGTTATAATCATCATTATAATTTTCTCCCTATGCTGCAAATAAGTCCTCCCATTAAAAAAAAAAAAAAAAAAAAAAAACACACCACAGGCTCCATGTTGGCTTCCAGGAAGGACTCTCAAGACCATACTCCAGCAGTGGAAACCAGGGGAACCATTGGTCCTGCCAGCATCAGGAAGCCACCTGCAGAACTGGGAAGACTCTTCTTGAGCAGCTGACACCAGAACCACCCTGGCTCAGTTACTCTCCACACTGGCAAATTGGAGCCCTTGTGCCCTGTCTCTAACCCTATTTAACTTGTTCTACATCCAAGTCTTGAAGAGTGTGTTTAATTAACAGAAACTAGATATCATCCAGAACCCTAGCTGCTGGGGAACTTGTGCAATGTCCTTTCCTATTCTAGCTGCCTCAGGAAGGCACACTAAAATGAGGCTGGAGTACGTAGAGTGAGCAAATCCAGTGTCTGTCACATGGCCCTAATAACATTGCTCCTCAGGTGAACAAGATTTTCTAGGCAAGGCTATTAATAGGAGGGGGGCTAGTATGTGTCAGAAATCAAGCTCAGGAGACTTATCGTGAGAAGTCAGCAGGTTGGAGCTTGTAGACAGAGTGAGCTACATAGTCAAGGCCTTAAGTCCAGTTAGCAAAGGGAAGGAGGATCTGGGACACCATAAGTTTGGAATCTAAATTAAGGTTAAATCTAAGTTAAGGATAGAACATAAGTTCTTTTTTCCATGTTTCCTGTGATTAATTGGTAATGGCTTCCTGGAGCACTATGTTAAGAACTTTCTAGGTTCAATTATTGTTACAGGTTTTATTACTACGCCTTCTACTGCTATTACCTCTGCTGTAGGCACAGGTAGGGGTGACTTGTGTGAAGTATTAGCTGTCTTTCTCATGATGGACCAGGACATCAGCAACAAGATTGAACTTAGAATCCTCAAGCTCCTTGCCTATGTCCGGGAACAAAGAGAGCGGTAGTGGCAGGATGAACCTAGAGCTAGAGCTAGTTAGAAATGACTCACTCAACTAGAGTGAGAGAGCAAAGCAAGGTTGCTACTGAAGAAGGAAAGTGGTAGTGGTTGGAGGACGTCTGTACCTCTACGTATACAAGCAAGATCATAATATAACAGAAAATGATATGCAAATTGGCAACCATTCATCTTAAAGTCAACAACCCAAGTCATTTTCTTTATGGCAATGGGACAGCTGAACTGTTTACTTATTTAAGGAAAAAAAACAGGGGTAGTTAATTCAAGGAGTCCCTGTGTGGTGCAAACAGTTCAGACCTTGACTGCTAACCAAAAGGATGAAGGTTCTAGCTCACCCAGAGGTGCCTTGAAAGAAAGGCTAGGCAATCTACTTCAGAAAAATCAGTCATTGACAATCCCAATGGAGCACAGTTCTACTCTGACACATTCGGGGTAGACACGAGTCAGAATCAACTGGACGGCAACTGGTGGGTGACTCAAATAATGGAAATGTTCACCCTGACTCGATTCATCATCTCAAGTGCTGTCAGAGGTGACAAAACCATGTTGGCCTGGCTTCCTTCTTAATGCCGGATGGCAGCAGGATGACTGGAACGGCTTGGGCCCCGCATCCTTCAGAACAATTCCAGACTATGGTTCAGTAAGTGCAGGATTCTGCAGGCACCAATCTTATTTTCAGACAATTAAGCAAAAGGGCAATACGAGTTACAATTTTTTTTTTTTTAGAACATCTGTACAAAATGCCTAGAACTAAAGTAGGCCAGAAGCAGTTCTACGGGAATTGGCTGTAAATAACTGTTAAGGGTAATTTTTAACTAAATATTTCCAAATTGTTTTAGGATTCTGGAGAAGTTAAAGTTGCTGAAACATTCCACTGTCAACCTTATTTTTACCTTAAATTCTCTCTCTGGCTCTTTTTTCTGTCAGTTCTCTTCACTTTTTCTGACTTCTGCTTTTTTGTGAAATAAGCGTAATTCATAGGAAAATATATAATATTATTTTCAAGACGACAAATACATGCTTGGAATAAAAAACTTAAACCGTTGAAGTATATAAAGAAAAACATGAAAACTTCACCCTCACGCTCATTCCCAGAAGTAACCACTGTTAATATAAGTATTTTTTTTTTAAAAAAAGAACCTTGTCTATAATGAATAAAGCTTTATATTCCTTCATAAACGTATACGATTTACATTTTTCTGTCAAAGAGAGATTTCCTCAATCTGTTTATTATATTAGCCAAGAACAATCCAGTATGTGAGAATACTTTTTAAAAATTAGGTGTATTTTATCTTTATTCCTCAAACACACACACACACACAGAGACACGTGTCTTAGTTTCTTAGTGCTGCTTTAGCAAAGAGAAATGTATTTTCTCAGTTTAGGAGGCTAGAAGTCCGAACTCTAGGGGAAGACCCTCTCTGTCCAGTCTGGGGGAAAATCCTTGGGTCTTTCAGCTTCTCTTCCCAGGTTCCTCGGTGATCTTTCTCCATTTGTGCCTCATCTGCCCCTTTTATATCTCAAAAGCGGTTGCCTTAAAACACACCCTACACTGACATGCCCTCGTTTAACATAACAAAGAAAACCCTATTCCTAAATGTGGTTATACCCACATGTATCGGACTTAGGATTCCAACACATATTTTGGGTGGGACAGAATTCAATCAGTAGCAATACATAAACTATAATCTCTAAAATTATCTAACTTAAAACTTATTATAAAAAAAAAAATTTAAATCATGGAATATTTTTACAACTGTTATTACCAGTTGTCTTAGTTATCTAGAAACTAATACCACAAATGGGAGGCTTTAAAAAAAATTTTTTTTTTTCTCATAGTTTGTTGTTGTCAGGTGTCATTGAGTCCGTCCTGGCTCATAGCAACTCTGTACGACAGAACAAAACACTTCCCAGTCCTGAGCCATCCTCACAATCGTTATGTATGAGCCCATTTTTACATCCACTTTGTCAATTCATCTCATTGGGGTCTTCTTCTCTTTTGCTGATCCTCTACTTTACCGAGTGTGATGTCCTTCTCCAGGGCCTGGTCCCCCCTGATGACATGTCCAAAGTACGTGGTGAGATGAAGTCTCCCCATCCTCACTTCTAAGGAGCATTCTTTTTCTTTTTTATTGTGGTTTAGGTAAAGGTTTATAGAGAAAATTAATTTCTCGTTAAACAATTAATACACATATTGTTTTGTGACATTGTTTGCCAACCTGGCAATGTGTCAACACTCTCTGCTTCTTGACCTCAGGTTCCCCATTTCCTTTCATCCAGCTTTCCTGTCCCCTCCTGTCTTCTCGTCCTTGCCCCTGGGCTGGTGTGCCCATTTAGTCTCATGTCATGGTTGAGGTATGTGTACTATTGTTTGTTTCATAGGCCTGTCTAATCTTTGGCTGAAGGGTGAACCTCAGGAGTGACTTCAGTACAGAGTTAAAATGGTGTTTGGGGGCCATACTCTCAGGGTTTCTCCAGTCTCTGTCAGACCAGTAAGTCTGGTCTTTTTTTGTGAATTTAAATTTTGTTCTACAGTTTTCTCTAGCTCTGTTCAAAATGCTCTATTGATCGCCATCAAAGCAGTCAACAGTGATAGCCAGGCACCACCTTGTTGTACTGGACTCATTCTGGTGGAGGCTGTGGTAGTTGTGTTCCATTAGTTCTTTGGACTAACCTTTCCCTTGTGTCTTTGGCTTTCTTCATTCTTCCTTGATCCACAGGGTTTTTCACTGGCTGATTATTTAGAGTAGATTGCCAGGCCTTTCTTCCTTGCCTGTCTTATTCTGGAAGCTCTGCTGAAATATGTTCAGCAACACAACAACATATAAGCCTCCGTTGACAGACAGATGGTGGCCATGCACGAGTTACACTGGATGGGAATCAAACCCGGGTCTCCCATACAGAAGGAAAATGTCTAAACTCAGATATTAACCCAACTTCAAAATTCATGCTATGTTCTTTAGGACACACTGCCTCTTCCAGTAGAAGGCTGCCAGGTTTGCCAGGGGGACACATTAGGAAGAGAGAAGCTGAGGCAACTGACCAGGATAAAGCCCTCCCCTCACCCTTTTTTTTTTTTTTTTTTACTTAGAATTGTGAAAAAAGAATGAGAATTTTATCATCCACCAAAGAATTTTACTAGCTTCAGGTTTTCAGGTTACCTATCAAAGATACAGATTTAAGAAGCATTAAATTCCAGTCATGCATCCAGCAGCACTGGATTCAAAAAAGCTGTATTAAAAAAACAATCCATAAATACAAAATAAGATCATTGACACCTCACAAAACTCAAAATCCAGCCTGGTACAACCCACTCTGCGGGCTACACGTCCACGGCACAATAACTATTACACTGTGCGAGACTTTGGTCAGCTAACTAAAATGTTGGCTGTTTCACCAGTATTTACAAAATAAATCACCTAAAATAACCAACCTAAGAGATTAAGTTACTCATCTTTTAAGATGGGGTGGGACCAGAAGCCATATCTTAGATGGCCACTCACAAGCTTTTAAGGCCCCAGAGGCTACTCACCAAAGTAGGTTATAGAACATTTTCCTTAAAAACTATGTTGTGTCGGTTGAGCTAGATGTCCCCTGAGACCACGGTCCCCAGCCCTCAGCCCAGTAACTTGATTCCTATGGGAGTTTGGATGGGTCTATGGAGCTTCTGTGACTTTGCCTTGGTCAAGTTGTGCTGGTTTCTCCAGTATTGTGTACTGCCTTATCTTAAGGGCCATTCTGGCTGTATTTCTTTTAAGACAGATTGATTCATTCTTCTGGCAGTCCATGGTATATTCAATATTCTTTGCCAACACCATAATTCAAAGACATCAATTCTTCTTCAGCCTTCCTTGTTCATTGTCCGGCTTTCACGATTGAAAATACCATGGCTTGGGTCAAGCACACCTTAGTCCTCCAAGTGACATCTTTGCTTTTTAATACTTTAAAGTGGTCTTTTGCAGAGGTCAATGTACTATGTCATTTCGTTTCTCTTTTTTCTTTTCATTGTGCTTTAGGCAAAAGTTTACAGAGCAAATTAGTTTCTCATTCAATAATTTATACACAAGTTATTTTATGACATTGGTTGCAATTCCCACAATGTGTCAGGTCTCTCCCCTTTTCCACCTTGGGTTCCTTGTGTCCATTCGTCCAGTTTTCCTGTCCCTTCCTGCCATCTTGTCTTTGCTTCTGGGCATGTGTTGCCCATTTGGTCTTATATACTTGATTGAACTAAGAAGCACTTTCCTCACTTGTGTTATTGTTTGTTTTATAGGCCTGTCTAATTTTTGGCTGAAAGGTAGACTTCAGGATTGGCTTCAGTTCTGAATTAGCAGGGTGTCCAGGGGAGATAGTCTCAGGGGTTCCCCCAATCTCTGTCAGACCAGTAAGTTTGGTCTTTTTTGTGAATTTGAATTTTGCTCTACATTTTCCTCCGATTTTGTCCAGGACCCTCTATTGTGATCCCTGTCAGAGCAATCATTGGTGGTAGCCAGGCACCATCTACTTCTTCTGGGTTCAGAGCTGGTGGAGGCTGCGGTTCATGTGGCCCATTAGTCCTTTGGACTAATATTTTCCTTGGGTCTTTGATTTACTTCATTCTCCTTTGCTCTGCATGGGATAGGACCAATAGATGTATCTTAGATGGCTGCTCGCAAGGTTTTAAGGCCCCGTATGCTACTCACCAAAGTAGGATGTAGAATATTTTATGAACTACGTTACACCATTTAACCTAGACATCCCCTGAGACTATGGTTTCCAGCCCTCAGCTCCAGTAACTCAGTCCCTCAAGATGTCTGGATGTGTCTAGAAAGCTTCTATGACTTTGCCTTGGTCAAGCTGTACTGACTTCCCCTGTATTATGTGTTGCCTTTCCCTTCGCCAAAGATAACACTTGTCTACTATGTAGCTAGTTATCATTTGGTTTCTTGGCTGCTGCTTCCATAGGTGTTGATTGTGGATCCAAGTAGAATGAAATCCTTGATAACTTTAATATTTTATCTGTTTATCATGATGTTGCTTATTGGTCTTGTCGTGAGGATTTTTGTTTTCTTGATGTTCAAGCGTAATCCATACTGAAGGCTTAGTCTCTGATTTTCATCAGTAAGTGCCTCAAGTCCTCTTAGCTTTTAGCAAGCAAGGTTGTATCATCTGCATATCATAGATTGTTAATGGGTCTTCCTCTAAACCTGATGCTGCATTCTTCATATAGTCCAGCTTCTTGGATTATTTGCTGAATTGAAATTCAAGCCATATTCAGAAGAGGACATGGAATGAAGAATATCATTGCTGATGTCAGATGGATTCTGGCTGAAAGCAGAAAATACCAGAAAGATGTTTACCTGTGTTTTATTGACTATGCAAAGGCATTCAACTGTGTGGATCGTAACAAGTTATGGATAACATTGAGAAGAATGGGGATTCCAGAACACTGACTTGTGCTCATGAGGAACCTGTACATAGACTAAGAGGCAGTCATTTGAGCAGAACAAGGGAACACTGGGAGGTTTAAAATCAGGAAAGCTGTGTGTCAGGGTTGTATTTTTTCACCATAGTTATTCTCAAAGTTTAGGAGGCTAGAAGTCCAAATTTAGGGTGCTAGCTCTAGGAGAAGGCTTCCACTCTCTGTCCACTCTGAAGAAATATCCCTGTCTCATCTGAGCTTCTGTTTCTGGGTGATCTTCATGTGGCTTGGCATCTGTCTTCCCCCATCTCTCTTTCTTTCACTTGCTTGTTTAATCTCTTTTATGTCTAAAAAGAGATTGACTTAAAATATGCTTTATGCTAATCCTGCCTTATTAACATAACAAAGACAACCCATTCCCAAATGGGATTATAACCGCAGGCACAGAGGTTGAGATTTCAACACATACTTTGGGGGACACAGTTCAATCCATAACACCAGTCACACTCGTACTCTTTACGTACAGAACCACCATCTCTCACATTCATAAGTAAGGTTATGTCAGCTCATATTACTGAAGAAGTCTGCTCATATTTCTTGATGACATAGTTATTGCTACCTGCCCTAATACCTGTCTCTTAATAAAATGTTTACTACTTAAATAATGATGTAAATTAGATGAAAAACTAGCTCTTGGATTACATTTTAAAGAAAGAAGGCTCCGGGGTGTGAATGACGGCATTGTAATTCCTGCTTAATGCATCGTCCAGGACAAGCACCAAGGACCCAGGGATGCAATTAGGATAGTTATCGCTGGTAGCCTGGAGTTATTTTGTGTGTTTTATTGTAAAATCCTGAATACATTACAAAAGCCCTAAAAAATCAAAAACAGCATACAGTTAAATCTTTTCAAAGTGCCTCTGTGGATCGCAAATTTAATCAGAGTCCCCAGATGCTCTGGAATATGCAGTAAGTTCTGTCCCCATCAACACAGACCTCAGCAAGGCTGGTGCCTTGCTCTCACCACTGACGCCAGGCTCCAGTCTATCTGTTCGTGTCCTTTGGCAGCCAGGTGCAGTTCAGGTTTAGGCCATCGTCTAAGTCAGAGAAAGCATGCACTTTGAAAGAGGGGCATTTTGAGAATTTGAGGACTAGTTCCTTAGTAATAGAAATTGGTCTGCTCAATAGAATATTTTATTAACATTTGCTTCCATCCTGCATATTTTATTGAAAAGAAGGCTCGTCTTCTACCCATTAAAATGTCGCTTGTGACTAATCCAAATCATTGGGGTGGTTTGTCAGCTTTGGCCTCAGTAACTGCATGGGCTCACTGCATACCGTGTGAATCCATGAGGGAATTCAGACTGTTTTCCTCACAGCTGCCTCCTGTCAGAGAGTGAGTTCTGATGAAGAACAAAGTGACCAATGGCCATCAGAAGCCTTGGTCTTGGAATCATGTGTCTGTTCACTATGGGTCCACTTTCAATATCAATATCAGTGCTAAAGAAAAGGCAGAATAAGAAATAAACATGCACTGCAATTAGAATAAAACCTGAGTGCTCCTTAGACTTGAGAATGGTGAGACTTTGGACATGTTATCAGGAAAGACCAGTTGCTAGAAAAGGACATCATACTTGGTTGAATAAAGGGTTAGTGAAAACAAGAGGAAGCCTCAGTGAGACGGAATGACACAACAGCTCCAACCGTAGGCTCAAACATACCAACCATCATGAAGAAGGTGCAGAACCAGCCAACGTTTCATTCTGTTATATATGGAGTTACCACGAGCCAGAGCTAACTCAAGGCAACTAACAACAACGATAACAACAACCAGCGCAAGAGAAAGGGTGTAGTTGTTTTGCTTAAAAAAAAAAAGTCAATAAGATGGTAATAAATTCAGACTTTCTGATTAAGGTTTCAGGAATATACTTCATGCAGGGACTGCAACCAATGTCACAAAACAATTCGTGTATAAATTTTTGAATAGAAAACTAATTTGTGCTGTAAACTTTTACCCAAAACACAGTTAAAAAAAAAAAGTTTATACTGCAGAATCTCTTTCTCTTAGAACAGATATCCCAGCAATTCCTTACAAGAGTCCCATTTTCCACCTGACATCCTATTAAAAAGTCAGAATTTTTTTTTGTGTAGAATATCTTTCCTAATGGGCTACACTGAATTTTTTGTTTGTTTTTTGTAAAATAAGGAGTTAACCACTCCTTTCTCTGTCAGTTACAGATATGCAGTCTTTTTCAGTTGGAAAATTGTGAGTCTTAGGACTCAGGATTTTTACAAAAAGATCTTGTCACTTCTGCAAATTGGGGAAATCAGCAAGATGGGCATACTTCAGATTGGTGTGCTAGTGCCAGGGCCAGAGGTGTGGTTAGATGGTGATGAGGACAATTGCAAAGGAGAAATCAGAGGTTGGAGGCCTGTAGAGTCTCTGACATTACATCAGCACAAAATGGTGACAAGGAAAATGTATTTGAAGGCCATGTTGCAAATGAAATTGACAGAATTCGGCAGCTGAGAGGGCAAGGGTAAGGGGAAGTCAAAGTCAAGTATGAGGCCAAGGCCTCAGTGACCAGAAGGACAGTTTGCTAGAGCACCTGCAGTAGCACTAAACCTCAGCCCCATGGGCACTTGAATCAGATTCCATCCTTCCTCACCAGGATATCACACATCAAGTTAATGACAAGGCTGGGATTAGACCAGGCTTTCACAGATAAGCCCAGCCCTCATCCAAGGCTGAAGTGCTTCCTTGAGGAATCCCCTTGGCATTCTATGGTGGATTATCTCCCATTTCTTAAAGACCCCTTGGGTTCATGTCTGCCTTTAGCTTCTGCCCTTCCTCTACTCCTCTTTACAAACCAACTTCTCCCAAGGCTGCTGCCTCTAGTTCCACCTATTAAAAAAGGATTTCCACCCCAACAAGACAGACTGCCCGCAATAAGGTCACCAAGGAGGGTCACATGGCTAAATGTAATGGAGGTATTTCCAGTATCCTCTTAAATGACCCTTAGCATCACTTAATGGAGATATCACTTCCTTTACTCACCCTTCTTCCCTCATCCTGCCTCCCCAAACCTCCTTCATCACCCCTTCTCTCTTTCCCTAACCCTCTCTCCTTCTACCTCACGCTTTCTCCTTACAGCATCCTTTTTTCCTCACCCTTGGTCTCTCCACACTCCCTCCTTCCTTCTTTCTCTCCCTTCCTCCCTTTTCCTCCCTCCTTCCTTCTTTTAACCTCCTTAATTCCTCCCTCTTTCTTACCATTCTTTCACCCCCCTGTTTCCATGGCAACAGGCTTCTGGTTTTCTTCTTTGCCTTTGCCCACTGCTTCTTGGTCTGCTTGTTGGCAGCTTCCTCTCAGAGCTCAGTCCTGGGCCATCTTCTCTTCTCCCTCCATCCTCAGTCCCCAGTATGCTGATCTGTTTCGGTCAGCATACTGTCCAGGCCTAAATGTACGTTACCAGACCTCTTTTTTTGCTCTCGGCTCATGTAACCAGCTGCCTCCATTATATTTCTACTTGGCTGTGCCATAAGCATTTCAATTGTAATATGTCCCAAACTTTTTGCCTCGTTTCTTCCCTCATCCTACAATCTGTTCCCCTTCCAGGATCTCTATTTCTCATGTCCTCCATGTCCAAGTCATTCTTGATATCTTTCTCTTCTCTTACGCTGTTCATTAGGAAGTCCTGATTTTACTCACAAAATCGACGTTAAGCCAGTCCAGTCCACTGCTTTCCACTCCCCCATTCTAGTCCAGGAAACCATTTTTTAAACTGTGCATTAGATGAAGTTTCACAGAGTAAATTAGTTTCTCACTAAACAATTAACACACATATTGTTTTTGACATTGGTTGCCAACCCCGTGATGTGTCGACACTCTCCCCTTCTTGACATTGGGTTCCCCATTTCCATTTGTCCAGCTTTTCTGTCCCTTCGTGCCTTCTTATCCTTGCCCCTGCACTGGTGTGCCTATTTAGTCTTGTATACATGGTTGAGCTATGTGTATTATTGTTTTATAAAACCTGACAAAAACCTGTTGCTGTTGAGTTGATTCTGACTCATAGCAACATTGTAGGACAGAGTAGAACTGCCCCATAGGGCCAGGAAACCATTTTTTGTCTGGACAATTTACTGCAGGAACCTCCTAACTGGGCTCTCCGCTTGGTCTTTTGCTGCCCCACCCCACCACCAATCCACTATCTACTAAGCAAATGGAGAAATACTTTAGGAAAAGAATCTAATCATGCCATGCTCCTTCTTAAACCCTTAAGCAATCACTTGCATTTGAAATAAAACATAAAATCCTTCGTCAGCTTTAATGCGGCCTTTTCCTGTGTCTGCAGCCTCACCTTGATCTGCTCTCCCTGTGCTAATGACGGTCAAGCCGTGCCAGCCTCCTCCTAGCTCCTCAATCCATCAAGCCCTCAGGGTCTTTGCAAACACTGTTCGCTATGCCTAGAACTCTCTTTCCCACATTCAGCCTGGTCATCTCTCATCTATCCTTCAAGTCCCAGTTTAAATGTCAGAGAACTACCCTAACTCTTCTACTTCCCCCATCTGGTCCCCATGTAATCTCCCACTTTTTCCTGGTAGCCCTTATCACATTTTGCAATTTACGTATATATTCGTGTGACTATTTGTATAATGTCTGTTTCCCTCATCACTGTGTGTGCTCCATTCATGCTTTTGCTCACTGCTGTATCTTGGCTTATAATAGGGACTCAGAAATTTGATGAATGAATGAGTGAATAAATGATTACTAATGTGGTTTCATCGTCAAAAACAATATTTCAAGACCTGTCCTGACATAAAATGCTGAAATATCCTGAAATGTCCATACGCCTATAAGGAAGACTAGTTAATACGACTATTATTTGAATTTATGCACCAGCCACTAAGGCCAAAGATGAAGCAAGTGAAGATTTTTACTAACTTCTGCAATCTGAAATTGATCAAACATGCAATCAAGATGCATTGATAATTACTGGTGATTGGAATGCCAAAGTTGGAAACAAAGAAGGATTGGTAGTTGAAGAGTATGGCCATGGTGGCAGAAATGACACTGGAGATGGCATGACAGAATTTTGCGAGACCAACGACTTCTTCATTGCAAATACCTTCTTTCAACAACATAAATGACAAGTATACACGTAAACGTGGACCTCAAGAGATGGAATACACAAGAATCAAATTGATGACTTCTGTGGGAAGAGACAATAGAAAAGCTCAGTATCATGAATCAGAACAAGGCCAGACGGTGACTGTGGAACAGACTATCAATTGCTCATATGCAAGTTCAAGCTGAAGCTGAATAAAATTAAAATAAGTCAAAGTATGACCTTGAGTATATCCTACCTGGGTTTAAATATCATTGATTTGACACACTGAACACTAATGACCAAAGACCAGATGAGTTGTGGGATGACATCAAGGAAATCATACATGAAGAAAGCACAGGGTTATTTAAAAAGATAGAAAAGACCAAAATGGATGTCAGAAGAGACTGTGAAACTTGCACTTGAATGCAAAATAACTAAAACGAATGAAAGAAATAATGAAGTAAAAGAGCTGAACAGAAGATTTCAAGAGCAGCTTGAGAAGACAAAGTAAAGTATTATAGTGAAATGCTCAAAGACCAGGAGTTAGAAAACCATAAGCGAAGAACATACTTGGCCTTTCTCAAGCTGAAAGAACTGAAGAAAAAATTCAAGCCTCCAGTTGCAATATTGAAAGATTCTCTGGGCAAAATATTGAACAACGCAGGAAGCATAAAAAGAAGATGAAAGAATACACAGAGTCACTGTACCAAAAAGAATTGGTCGATGTTCAAGAATTTCAGGAGGTAGCATATGATCAAGAACCAATGGTATTAAAGGAAGAAGTCCAAGCTGCACTGAAGGCACTGGCCAAAAAACAGTCTCCAGGAATTGATGGAATATCAATTGCAATGTTTCAACAAACAGATGCAACACTGGATGCGCTCCCTTGTCTATGCCAAGAAATTTGGAGGACAGCTACCTGGTCAAATGACTGGAAGAGATCCATATTTGTGCCCATTCCAAAGAAAGGTGGTCAAACAGAATACAGAAATTATCAAACAATATCATTAATAGAATCCCTGGGTAAAATTTCACTGAAGATTATTCAAAAATGGTTGCAGCAATACATCAACAAGGAAGTGTCAGAAATTCAAGTCAGATTCAGAAGAGGATATGGAATGAGGGATATCATTGCTGATGTCAGATGGATCCTGTTTGAAAGTAGAGAACACCAGAAAGATGTTTACCTGTGTTTTACTGAGTATGCAAAGGCATTCGACTGTGTGAATCATAAGAATTTATGGATAACATTGCCAAGAATATGGGAATTGCAGAACACTTAATTGTGCTCATGCAGAACCTGTACATAGAAAGAGGCAGTAGTTTGAACAGAACAAGGGGTTACTGTGTGGTTTAAAATCAGAAAATGTGTGTGTCAGGGTTGTATCCTTTCACCGTACCTGTTCAATGTGTATGCTGAGCGAATAGTCCTAGAAGCTAGACTATATGAAGAAGAAGGGGGCATCAGGATTGGAGGAAGACTCGTTAACAACCTGTGATATGCAGATGACACAACCTTGCTTGCTTCAAGCACTTACTGATGAAGGTCAAAGACTATAGCCTTCAGTACGTATTGCACCTCAACATAAAGCAAAAATCCTCATGACTGGACCAATAAGCAACATCATGATAAATGGAGAAAAGATTGAAGTTGTCAAGGACTTCATTTTACTTGGATCCACAATCAATTCTCCTGGAAGCAGCAGTTAAGAAATCAAATGAAGTATTCCATTGGGCAAATCTGCTGCAAAAGACCTCTTTAAAGTGTTAAAAAGCAAAGACATCGCTTTGAGGACTAGCCCAAGCCACGGTATTTTTAATCACCTCATATACATGTGAATTTTGGGTAATGAATGGACAAGACCAAAGAAGAATTAAGGCATTTGAGTTATGGCATTTGCAAAGAGTATTGAATATACCATGGACTGCCAGAAGAACAAACAAATCTATCTTGGAAGAAGTATAGCCAGAATGCTCCTTAGAAGCAAGGATGGTGAGAGTTCATCTCACAATCCTTGGACATGCTATCAGGAGGGACCAATCCTGGAGAAGAGCATTATGCTTGGTAAAGTAGAGGGTCAGCAAAAAAGAAGAAGACCCTCAGGGAGATGGATTGACACAGTGGCTGCAACAATGGGCTCAAGGATCAGGCAGTGTTTCATTCCACAGTGCATAGGATCACTACAAGTTGGAACCAGCTGGGCAGAGCCTTGATTCACTACAAGGCTCTAGGGATGACTTCATTTATCTAAATAGGTGACATGGCATCCTACAGTCTGTTTTGTTAGAATAGCTAAACATAAATGGTCAATGTGCGATGGGCTGATATTTCAGAAACACTCTACCTCCTGAATTAGAGATCACAGTTTCCTCCAAATGGTCAGTCACGTGTTCCAATGGTCCTTCTCAACCCAGATACCTGCAGAATGAAGAGTAGGCTCACAGGGTCACTATGAGCCGAAAGTTTAAATGAAGATTACCCACTACTGTTGGGTTGATTCTGACTCATAGCAGCTCTATAGGACAGAGTAGAACTGCCCCATCGGGTTTCCAAGGCTGTAAATACTTATGGGAGCAGACTGCTGTATCTTTCTTCTACAGAGCGGCTGGTGAGTTCAAACTGCTGACCTTTCAGTTAGCAGCCAAGTGCTTTAACCACTGTGCCACCAGGGCTTCTTAGAATGAAGGTTACCTACCTACCCTGTAATACCTTTCCTGTCATCTTCAGTTTTCCTTTTCTAGTTTATTTCTTACAGTTCTCCAGCTTTCAGTAAAATCAAATGTCACAAGAAGCATAAAACAACCACAACCTTAGTGGGATCATTATGACTGATTTGTTTACTTCCAGACAGCAGATCTTTTAAGGAAGTCCTTGCCTTTTGCTCTCTGGTCATGGATCAAGAGCTTCTATGTATGGGAATGCCAAAATCACATAGATTCACGTACTGCCTGAATTTACAAGGCCTCACATCATTTACTTAAACTAACATCCTCAATTAAAACTGGGCTGGAATTTAAGCGGGGAGATGGCTTCAGCTAAATGGGGCACCCCAGAGCTAGAGAGGAAAGGCCAATGCTGTCGACAGGGAAGAAGCCCACATTTTATAGACAATGAGTTCAATTTCAGCAAAGGTTACACTTCCCTGCAAAATCTGGTTCTCAGAGAGATTATTTTCTTTCATCTTCAAGTGGTTCAGCAAAATCAAGACCTCAAGACCACAAGTCAGGAAACCCATGTTTTTACCCATTTCTAACTGAGATTATCTTCTTCCTAGCAGATTGTCAAGGCCCTGGTCTTGGGCCTAGGCTGGCTCTCAGCAGCTGGTGTTGGCCTGAAGCTGGGGCAGGAGCTAAGGGAAAACAAATGACAGTGTTGAGGTTAAATTGAAGGCAGTGATGGTTCAGTGGTAGACGTCTCACCTTCCATGTGGGAGACCCAAGTTCGATCCCTGGCCAATGCAGCTCATCTGTCAGTGGAGGCTTGCGTGTTGCTATGATGCTGGACAGACTTCAACAGCACTTCCAGACTACGACAGGCTGGGAAGGTAGGCTTGGTGCTCTACTTCCAAAAATCAGCCAGTGAAAACCCTATGGATCACAATGGCCCAAAACGCAGTTGATCAAGGGAATGGCGGAGGACTGGGCAGTATTTTGTTCCGTTGTGCATGAGGTTGCCGTGAGCTGAGGCCAACTCGATAGCAGGTAACAACAGGGATAAAAAGCCAGTATGTACAGGGACCAAGTATTATGAAAGGCAAAGCTACCACAACGTTTTGCCTACAATACACATATTAAAAATGGCGATGCTGCAAGCCAATTGAACTTGGAAACTTTGCCCAGAGAATGTGTTCAGGTGAAATTATAATCCCTCCAGACGCAGCCATACGGCTGTCTACTTCCCAAACAGTAATAGTTGGTCGAACATTTAGAAGGGGCTGCTTCGCCTCCATCTGGACTGCTCTGAAGAGCTACTGAAATAGTAAATGCCTTTTTGGCTGGCTAGGCTTGTTTCAAATGAATCCAGCAGAAAATTGAAGAGCAAATGCCCTCTGTCCCTTCTCCAGGCCTGTCCTTGCCCCTCAGCCCAGCCTTCCAACATTGATGGAACCAGAGCTGCCTTGTATTCAACCCTGTGTGAGGGGGCAGCTGGCCAGGTTTGAGTGGAGCCAAAGTCTGTCTGCCCCCAACCCCTCACCTCCACTCTCATCAGTTGTTGGGAATCCCACCATGAAAGATATTCCTCTGGGGTTTCTTAGTGACTCTGCATCAGGAGCCATAAACAAGCCAATGTAAGCCCTGGTGGCACAGTGGTTAAGCACTGAACTGCTAATAGAAGGTTGGTGGTTCAAACCCACCAGCTGCTCCACAGGAGAAAGACGTGGCAGTCTGCTTCCGTCAAGATTACAGCCTTGGGAACCTTAAGGGGAAGTTCTACCCTGTCCTATAGGGTCGCTATGAGTTGGAATCAACTTGACAGCAATGGGTTTGGTTTTGGGTTTATGGCCTGGTAGGGTAATTTAAACATGCCATTTTTATTAGGCCAGATTCAGTGATCAGATTCCTAAGAAGTTACCTTGAGAGACAGGTGAGAGAACAGGAAACACTTACCGTAAGGGGAAGACAAAGCCTGCTCATTCTTTTGTGATGTACTGAATTGGGGAATGTCTTAGTGCCCGGGTGGTGCAAACAGTTAATGCACTTGACTCCTGAATTTGCCAAGAGGTGCCTCAGAAGAAGGTCCTGGCGATCTGCTTCTGAGAAATCAGCTATTGAAAACCCTATGGGTCACAGTTCTACTTTGACATATACGGGGTCTCTGTGAGTCAGAGCTGACTGGACAAACAACTCGTTTTTAGTTTCCTAATGATGCCATAACAGAAATACCCCAAGGGGGTGGCTTTAAAGAATAGAAACTTATTTTCTCACAGTTCTGAAGTCTAAACGTCCAGACCAGGGTCTTGGCCATGTTGATTTCCTCTTGGTTGGCAGTCCCCACTGTTCCTTGGTTCCTTGGAGTACCTCACGTGCCACCTGTCTTCCCCTACCTGTGGCTTATCTGCTCTTTTTATAAGTCAGAAGTGATTAGACTTAGAACCTACCTTATTGCGGTATGATCTAATTAACACATCAAAGAAAACCCTATTTCCTAACAGGATTACATTCACGGTATAAACAACAACAACAATGGTATAGGGGTTAGGATTCCAACACATAATTGGGGCAGGGGGAACCAAACCAAAACCAAACGCACGCAGTGGAGTGGAGTTGATCCTGACTCATAGCGACCCTATAGGACAGAGTAGAATTGCCCCATAGAGTTTCCAAGGAGCGCCTGGCGGATTTGAACTGCTGACCCTTTGGTTATCAGCCGTAGCACTTAACTACTATACCGCCAGGGTTTCCTGGGGCAGGGGGAGCAAAATTTTATTCATAACAGGGAGACAAAATATTCAGGGGGTGAAGAAAACACCCAGAAAGGATGGGGGAAGAGGCCTAGGGTCTCTAAAATCTGAAACACAGCATCCCCAAATTCCTGGAAAGCAGTTGTTGCCGTTATGCAATTTACTGTTTGAAAGATTTCTGTTTTTTAAGTAGCATCCAGCTTCTTCTCTGTTTGCTGTGAAAAATGCCATCCCCATCCTAACACTCTTCGGCTGGAAGGAAATAAATTCTGTGTACTGAAAGCAGATAGATAAACAGGAGTAGCTTATGTACAACACTTGAGGTCAAGTTCAAGGGCTGTTATAATTCTTTGCCTAATAAAACAGTTTTTAAGCTACTCTAATAAGATGTTGGTTTTTTCATTTAATCCATAAAGAAATTTGGAAATTTGACATTTTCATTTCCTTCAGAAACTGCTCATGTAACATTTAATTATAAAGTACCCCCATGTTTTCAAAAAGTCTCCTCATTGTCTATCTGTCTAGCTCTGGGATTCCTCCAAGTGTAGAAATAGGCAGATGAGAGTCAGTATTGAGAAAACAGACAAGAAGCACGATGAGAAAATTAGGGAATGGATAAGGGAGATGGTTGACCAGAGTGGTGAACTTAATTAGTGTCATCGAACTGTAATAGGAAGATGGTTGAAACAGCAGATGTTTCATTACATACATACTTACCATCACAAAAAAAGAAAAAAGACATAATTGCTTTTTGGGCCAATGGGACTTCCTTGAAGGATAACAATTAATTTGATTTGCTGATCTGAAACCAAACACAGGAAAATAGGGAAGAGTCTTGGTTTTGATGCACAGTGCCTAAAGGACAATGATTGATTTTTTTTTTAAATCCACTATTTTTTCTCAGAAATCATAAAGAAAGAGCTCAAAATGCAAGTGTTGTCTGCAGTGAGGCTTTTCCTGTGAAGGGTGACATTTCTGAGCCAGCCCAAAGCCTCAGCCCTTTTCCGCTGGCCTCCACCTGGGCCGGCAGGGCTAGTCAGGCTCTTCCAGGTAGCCCCTACTATGCAGGTTCCCAGTCTCCTCATCAAAAAGGAAGGGGGAAGCACTGTGTGCTGGGCTCAGTGTGGAGTGTCTGATGAGTTTTTGAGTGAAAGGATGCAGGCATGTGTACATTAGTAGGGTGTGTGCTCTGTGGTGAGGTGGAAGCTCTAGAGGCTCGCAAACTTGAAGATACATTCGTTTATGGGATTTATTATTGAGTGCCTCTTAGATGATGATGGTAGCTTTCCACTCTGACTCATGGCGACCTTATATACAGCAGAACAAAATGTTGCCAGTCCTGCATCATCCTCACAATCGCCAGAGTGTCCAGGTCCATCGCTGTGGCTATTGTACCAATCCATCTCACTGAGGGTCTTCTTTGCCCTCGCTGGCCTACTTCACCAATCAAGATGTCCTTCTCTAGTGACTGATCCCTCCTGATAACAAGTCCAAAGCAAGTGAGCCGGACAATGTTCTGTTGTGATCCTTAGGTTTTCATTGTCTAAAGTTTGGAAATAGATCACCAGGCCTTTCTTTCTAGTTTGTCTCAGTCTGGAAGCTCTGCTGAAGCCTGTCCACCATGGGTGACCCCGCTGGTATTTGAAATACTGGTGACATAGCTTCCAGCATCACAGCAACATGCAAGCCACCACAGTACAACAAACTGACAGACAGGTGGTGGAGTGGCCCTTTACTGAGTGTCTACTTGTTGAGTGCCAGAAACTTTCTAGGCACTGGAGCTATGGCTATGTTCCTGCCCTCATGAGAGGTACATTTAGTGGGGAGAAGACAAACAATAAACAAGTAAACAGAAAGGGATACATGCTATGGAGGAGACAAAAGGTTTAGTGCAGCGGACTGGGAGTATGGGGCATGTATGCAAGTGTGGGGATTGTTGCAAGCTGAGGATGGGAAGTTGTTTAAGTAGGCATAACCCCTTGTTCAGCCTGTTTATGTGGAACAAGCAAGGTCTTTCAGCCCTTGGGTCACAGCTCTGTTCTTCTCTACTTCTGGTTGTCATATTAGTGACTGCGAATGTCCAGATAATCAAGAGGATTTTTCAGCTTAGACAATAGGAACATTGACTTGGAGTGTGAAGGGGAAGGTACAGGGCAGGGTGATTTAGGACACACACAGTATTCAGGAAGTTTCCTATGTCTCTCAACACCAGGAAATCCAGAGACATTTATGGCCACAATTATGCATATTTTCCATAGGACACTTGTTGTTGTTAGATGCCATTGGGTTGACCCTGACTCATGGCCACACCAGGCAGGAAATGCAGTGACACCATGGAATGAAACGCTGCCTGGTCCTTCACCATCCCCATGAATGCTTGTGGACTGGAAAATGTTCCATAGTGATCCATAGGGTTTTCACGGGGTAATTTTTCGGAAGTAGGTTGCCAGACCTTTCCTTCTAGTCCATGTCAGTCTGGGAGCTCCACTGAAACCTGTTCAGCACCATGGCAACACACAAGCCTCCGATGACAGAGGGGTGGTAGCTGTGCTTGAGGTACATCAGCTGGAATCAAACCCAGGTCTCCTACATGGGAAATGAGGATTCTACCATTGAACCATCAATGTCGCACACTCATATAATAGTAGTTTCTGAGAATTTCAGAGAAAGACCCCACTGAAAAGCAGAATTATAGCCCCTTGATTAAAGATTCCATAGAAGAATCCTGATCAAAAGGGGGAAAATGTAGAACAGATTTTCAAATTTTCATGGAATCCAGATTTCCTGGAGCCATGGAGGCTGGAAAAACCCCTGAAGCTATTGCCCTAAGATAAGCTTTAAACCTTAAACTAAAAATACCCCCTGAAGTCTTCTTAAAACCAAACAATAAAAAAAAAAAAAAATTTTTTTTTTTTAATTTATCTTAACTAGCAAAGAACATCTGGCTTCAGCCTTGTACCCTTTTAAAATCTATCAATGGGGGATCAAATTGACAACAACAATTTGAAAGATTAGATGGGAACTGTCTTAGTCACCTAGTGCTGCTATAACAGAAATATCACAAGTGGATGGCTTTAACAAAGAGAAGTTTGTTGTTTCACAGTCCAGTAGGCTAGAAGTCTGAATTCAGGGCACTGGCTCTGTCGGCTCTGGAGGAAGGTCCTTGTCATCACTCTTCCCTTGGTCTGGGGGCATCTCAGCGCAGAAACCTCAGGTCCGTAGGGTGCGCTCTGCTCCTGGCACCACTTTCTTGGTAGTATGATGTTCCCATTCTCTGCTTGCTTTCCTTTCCTTTTATCTCTTGAGAGATAAAAGGTGGTGCAGGCCACACCCCAGGGAATCTCCTTTTACACTGGATCAGGGATGTGACCTGGGTTAGGGTGGTGTTACAATCCCACCCTAATCCTCTTTAACATAAAATTGTAATCACAAAATGGAGGACAATCACAGAATACTGGGAATTGTGGCCTAACCAAGTCGACACATATTTTTGGGGGGACACAATTCAGTCCATGACAGGAACCTTAGGGGACAGTGAATTTATGTTAATGGGGGAGGAACAATTCAGGAAAGGAGAGTGAGAAAGCCTGCACACTCTAAGAATGTAATCAATATCACTGAGTTGTAGAAATGGTTGATTTTGGTATATGTCGTGCTGTGTATATCCTCAACATTAATAACAGCAAAAATAAATCATTAAAACAGTTACAGCCTCCTCTTCTGTGCGAATGGGTTAGTCTTAGACCTCACCACACTCCTGCACCACAACACAGCTCAGGTGTGATCATGGAGTGATGGTAACTGTTTAGCAACCAGCTCTCTGAAAAAAGTATATATATAGGTATCGATGTCATTACATATTTTACTGATATAAAGAATATGTAGTACACAATTTACAAATAATAATGAAATATCCAATTTTTACAATATTTTATTGTAAATTCCTCATAGCCAACTCTGTAATTCTCACAGAATGCAATTCTCAACAATCTCGTTGATTTTTTATCAAACTCTTGTATCCAGAGCCAACCTATGGTTACAAGTGATGAGAAAGTGTGGTTTCATCATGAACATTGGTTGATACTGCCCTTTAAGTTAATAACTAAGGGGAAAGTAAAACAAAAGAATGTATGTTGGAACTTCGCTCATTCGTGGATGACATGAGTGACTTATTTGTTGAACTAGATAATACGTGGTTTCAAAAACTGAAAAAAATACCTCCTCAATTTTCTGTGTTATTCACAATGTAAGGTTTTTGTTCTTTTTTGTTTGTTTGTTTGCTGTCAGTTTCTAAGTCTAGAAAATCAACAAAACAACAAATCAAATCAAGCTCTGATGTGCAGTGTTTGCCAATTTCCACAATACAAATACTCCCACCATGGCTGATTCCAAGCTGTGCAGTAGCACACCACTGTACAGTATTTCTGCTGTACGAGTACTATAAACATAAGTAACCCTAAGGGCAAAGATAATAATGAAATGCAATAAATTCAGAAGTGATGAGTTTTGAGCATTTATTACCTTTGTTTTTAGTATAATTTGTTTAAATGGAAATTTATGTAACTTACTTTTTAACAATGTCTGTGTTTAGCAATCAGTTTTCAATTACTGAAAACAGTGGGCTTTCCTGAGCAGGTATGATATGTCCACTTCTTAACCCATCTCCTTGCCTCTGCCCTTCTGCCCTGTGATCTATTGTCAGCGTGATGATCCCATTCACATGTAATCAGGGCATGTCTCTCCTTTGTTTAAAACCCTCTGTTGGCTTCAGCACCCCACTGGGCGTGATCATACCTGAGGTGTCTTAACTTTCTTGCTTTTGTTTTTAACAAAACCCTGCCTGGACATTATGCTCAGTGAAATTAGTCAGATGCAAAAGGACAAATACTGTATAAGACCACTATTATAAGATCTTGAGAGATAGTATAAACTGAGAAGAACACATACTTTTGTGGTTACGAGGGGGGGAGGGAGGGAGGGTGGGAGAGGGTTATTTACTGATTAGTTAGTAGATAAGAACTACTTTAGGTGAAGGGAAAGACAATACTCAATACACGGAAGGTCAGCTCAACTGGACTGGACCAAAAGCAAAGAAGTTTCCGGGATAAACTGAATGCTTCAAAGGTCAGCGGAGCAAGGGAGGGGGTTTGGGACTATGGCTTAACGGGACTTCTAAGTCAATCGGCAAAATAATTCTATTATGAAAACATTCTGCATCCCACTTTGAAGTGTGGCGTCTGGGGTCTTAAATGCTAACAAGCGGCCATCTAAGATGCATCATTTGGTCTCAACCCACCTGGATCAAAGGAGAATGAAGAATACCAAGGTCACACGATAACTATGAGCCCAAGAGACAGAAAGGGCCACATGAACCAGAGACTTACATCCTCCTGAGACCAGAAGAACTAGATGGTGCCCGGCCACAACCGATGACTGCCCTGACAGGGAGCACAACAGAGAACCCCTGAGGGAGCAGAAGATCGGTGGGATGCAGACCCCAAATTCTCATAAAAAGACCAGACTTAATGGTCTGACTGAGACTAGAGGAATCCCAGTGGTCATGGTCGCCAACCCTTCTGTTGGCCCAGGACCGGAACCATTCCTGAAGACAACTTCTCAGACATGGGAGAGACTGGACATTGGGTTGGAGAGAGATGCTGATGAAGAGTGAGCTACTTGTATCAGGTGGACACTTGAGACTGTGTTGGCATCTCCTGTCTGGAGGGTAGATGGGAGGGTAGAGAGGGTTAGAAATTGGCAAGACCATCACGAAAGGAGAGACTGGAAGGAGGGAGCGGGCTGACTCATTAGGGGGAGAGTAAGTGGGAGTATGGAGTAAGGTGTATATAAGCTTATATGTGACAGACTGACTTGATTTGTAAACTTTCACTTAAAGCACAATAAAAACTATTAAAAAAAAAAAAAAAAGAAAACATTCTGCATCCCACCTTGGAGAGAGGCATCTGGGCTCTTAAACGCTAGCAAGTGGCCATCTAAGACACATCAATTGGTCTAAACCCACCTGGATCAAAGGTGAATGAAGAACACCAAGGATACAAGGTAATTACGAGCCCAAGAGACAGAAAGGGCCACATAAACCAGAGACTACATCAGCCTGAGGCCAGAAGAGCTAGATGGTGCCTGGCTACAACCGATGACTGCCCTGACAAGGAGCACAACAGAGAACCCCTGAGGGTGCAGAAGAGCAATGGGATGCAGACCCCAAATTCTTGTAAAAAGACCACACTTAATGATCTGACTGAGACTAGAAGGACCCTGGTGGTCATGGCCCCCAGACCTTCTGTTGCCCCAGGACAGGAACCATTCCCGAAGCCAACTCTTCAGACATGGATTGGACTGGACAATGGGTTGGAGAGGGATGCTGGTGAAGAGTGAGCTTCTTGGATCAGGTGGACACTTGAGACTATGTTGGCGTCTCCTGCCTGGAGGGGATATGAGATGGTAGAGGGGGTTAGAAGCTGGGGAAATGGACACGAAAAGAAAGAGTGGAGGGAGGGAGCAGGCTGTGTCATTAGGGGGAGAGCAGTTGGGAGTATGTAGCAAGGTGTATATAAGTTTTTGTGTGAGAGACTGACTTGATTTGTAAACTTTCACTTAAAACACAATAAAAATTAAAAAACAAAACAAAAAAACCCTGCCTAGAAAAGGAAAAAGGACTGCTTTTTAACTGAGGGAGAGAGAGTGAAATGGTCTTTTATTTGTTGAGAAGAAATGCTTTCTCTAATGAGCTCCTATGGCCACTAAAAGATGTACAGAAAGGTTTTGTAGCAAGTTTATATTTCTATATTCATAAAAGTTAAAAAGTGAAACAACTAATATCTCCATTTTGAGTAGATCAGATAAATTAATTGTGGTGTATTTGTATATGGAATACTACCCAGCCTTGAAAATGAATGAACTGCAGCTTCATGCAACAACATGGGTGAATCTCACATACATAAGGTTGAGTGAAATAAGACAGACAAAAATATACACGTACTGTTTGAGTCCATTTATGTAAAATTCAAGAACAGACAAAACTAATCCACGGTTTTAGAAGTCAGGATGGTGGTTACCTGTGGGGAGGTGTTGACTGGGAGAGGGGGCGAGGCACTCTTGTGGGGTACAGGAAATATTCTGTATGTTGATGTGTGTGGTGGTTATACGAGTATGTACATCAGTAAAATTTGAGCTCCATATCTGAGGTTTGTGCACTTGACTGAATATGTGCTATACTCTAAGAAAAAGCTATCAAAATGCTTCTTCCTTCTAAAATTATACTTTTAAATTTCAAAAGCTATACCAAAAAACCAAACCCAGTGTCGTTGAGTCGATTCTGACTCATAGAGAACCTATAGGACAGGGTGGAACTGCCCCATAGAGTTTTCAAGGAGCACCTGGTAGATTTGAACTGCCGACCCTTTGGTTAGCAGCCGTTGCACTTAACCACTACGCCACCAGGTTTCCTCAAAAACTATAGGCTTGAATATAAAGTGTTACAGACATGGACAACAGTTTGGTGGTTCTTCAAAAAGTTAAACGTAGAGCTACCATAAAACCCAGGAATTTCACTTGAGATATATGCCCAAAAGAATTGAAAGCGAGAATGCAAACAGACACATGTACACCGGTGTTCTTTGCAGCACGATTCACAATAGCCGAAAGGTGGAAGTAAGCTAAATGTCCACCAACAGATGAGTGGATAAACAAAGGGTAGTATATTATACAATGGAATATTATTCAGCCATAAAGATAAATTAATTTCTGAGGCACATTATGACATGAATGAACTTTGAAAACATTACGCACCTTCCCCACAGAACTATATCACGACTGGGCTTTTGTAAACAAACTACGCTTTAAATCAGAATCCTTTTTCCCAATACCCATTATCAGGGGACAGAGGGTAACTAAGCTATGGCAGGTAGGGTGAGCGCCCTGGGTGGCGCTTGAGAAGGGGCGCTAATGAGCAATTTCTATTGGCCATCGCAGTTTCCATCGCCAGCTGAGAGTGATCATCCAGCAATTAAAAACAAATCACCACAGGAGATAGGGGCTTGTGAAAGAAACCAGAACAGCTAAAACCAAATTAAGATACTATATATCCTTTAGAGTGGTACGGATTCAGAATTCATGACTTGGCTTATGAATTATCTTTAGCAGGCCAACAGTGCCTTGACAAATTATCCTTTCAGATTCTTAAACAAAGAAGGTTGCTTATTACCTCTTCTTGTTAAAGGGGGCTTGATGTCTACCAAACCAGAGCCAGACTTTCTAAACATGCTAGTTCTGCTTACCCCTCCTGGGCCTCAGTGGTAGTTTACATTCTCAAAATTAAATACACAGTCTGGCCTGCCACTTCTGTCACTATCCTGTTGCTGTTGAGCTGATTCCAACTCATAGCGACTGTATAGGGCAGAGTAGAACTGCCCCGTAGGGTTTCCAAGGCTGTAGTCTTTACAGAAGCAGACTGCTACATCATTCTCCTGCAGAGCAGCTGATGAGTTTGATCTGCCAAGCACATAACCCCTGTGCCACCAGGGCTCCTTCTGTCACTATAGCAAGGACAGAAACACACAACCTCACAGCAGCTACACACCTAGATATTTACCCAGGCGAACTGAATACTTATATCCACACAAAAACCTGCATGCAAATGTTTACAGCAGTTCTATTTGTAATTGCCCAAACCTGAAAGCAACCAAGATGCTCTTCAGCAGGTGGATAGGTAAACAAACTGTGGTATAGCCAAGCGATGGAATACTATTCAGCTATAAAAAGGAATGAGCTATTGATTCACACACAACATGGATGAATCTTAAATGCATTTTGCTGAAGAAGCCAGACTCAAAAGGCTACATACATATTTATTGTATCACTCCATTCATCTGACATTCTGGAAAAGGCAAAACTACAGGGACAGAGAACAGATCAGGGTTGCCAGGGCCTGGGGCAGGGGGCAGTGACTGACTACAAAGCAGAGGCATGGGGGGATTTTGGGGATGATGCAATTGTCTTGTAAGGTGTGGGGACAGTGGATACATAACTGCATTTGTCAGATGTTGCCATAGGACTGTACAGCACTGTCATAGGCTGGGTTCTCTAGAGAAGCAAAAGCAGTATATATAGAGAGAGATTTATATCAAAGAAATGGCTCATATGGTTGCAGAGGGTGGAATGTCCCAAGTCCATGGGTCAAGAGAGAGGCCTCTCCTGAATCATGCAGCCACAGGGGCTAGTGAATCCAAGATCAGCAGGCCAGAGAGCAGGGCTCCTCCTCACAGGCTGGGAAGATGGACGAATCGCAAAATTGGTGGGCAAGACTGCAGGTAAGCTGCTAGCTCAAATCCCAAGAACCAGAGGCCAAATGAGCAGGAGCCAGCCGCAGGATCCAGAATGAGGAAAAGCCACAAGCCTTGCCAGAATGTCCACTTATATTCAATGTAGGTCACACGTCTAAGGAAACTCCCTTTCAACTGATTGGCTACTCACAGCAGATCCCATTATGGAGGTGATCACATAATATTAAATCACATCATAGAAGTGATCACAACAGCATAGAACTATCAAACCACTGAGAATCACGGCCCAGCCAAGTCGACACACCACCTTAACCATCACAACCAAAAACAGTGAACTTCAATGTATGCAATTAAAAAAAAAATCAACTAGGATTTTGGGAGATTCCAGGTTAGAATGTAGACTTTGACAAAAGAATCTAAATGTATTACAATTATATGATATAACGTCACTGAAGGGATGGGGGAAAAAGGGCTCATCTAAGTAACTTTCAGAAACAGGTGTTTCGACCTGGAATTGTAAGGCTAAAGACAAAAGGAACCTATACCTAGACACTCCTCCAGCTGGTAAATTGTTTCTCCTGGGAGTACAGGTTAACAGTTCTGAAACTGCTTCACGTGTATATTGGGGTTGAACAAATGAGTAAAGAGGTGGTGGATAGTGGGAGCCAGGGTTTTTACTATCACAGCAAGGCATGACAAAGGAACCCCATGGTACTGGATTTGAGTCAGAGACATCAGTGTAAACTCCTATTAGCTTAATATGTATGACATATGCACAGGTAGATAGATACAGAAATAATTATTGATTTGCATGTACATAAGGGTTGCTATGAGTCGGAATCGACTCAACAGCACTGGGTTTGGTTTTTTTTTTATGGGTTAGTGAATATATATATGTATACCCAGAAACCCAGGGCTGTCGAGTTGATTCCGACTCATAGCGACCCTATAGGACAGAGTAGAACTGCCCCACAGAGTTTCCAAGGTGCGCCTGGTCGAATCGAACTGCTGACCCTTTGGTCAGTAGCTGTAGCACTTAACCACTACGCCGCCAGGGTTTTATATATGTGCATATATGTACATATATAATATGTTACTATATATGTACATACATACACACAAACATATATAGAGACATCTCGACCCTGTAGGGCAGAGTAGAACTACCCCATAGGGTTTCTAAGGAGTGGCTGGTGGATTTGAACTTTTGACCTTTTGGTCAGCAGCTGTAGCTCTTAACCACTGTGCCACCAGGGCTCTATATATGTGTGTATGTATGTGTGTGTGTGTACATACATATATACATATTTAATGGAGTTCCTGGGTTGTGCAAATAGTTAATGTACTTGGCTGCTAACAGAAATGTTGGAGTTTCCAGTGCACCCAGAGGTTTCTCGAAAGAAAGGCCTGGTGATCTCCTTCTGAAAAGTCAGCCATTGGGAACCCATGGAACACAGCTCTATTCTGAGACACCCATTTGTGTCTCTGTGAGTCAGAAACACCTCAACAGCAACTGGTTTACTGGTTTATCTATCATCTATCTGTCTCTATCTCTCTCTCTATCTCTCTCTTTATCTCTCTCTCTATCTCTCTAACTCTCTCTCTGTCTCTCTGTCTCTCTATCTCTCTCTCTATCTCTATCATCATCTACCTATCATCTATCTATCATTTATCATCATCTATCATCTATCTATCTATCATCATCCATCTATCATCTGTCTGTCTGTCTATCATCTACCTACCTACCTACCTACCTAACCTACCTACCTACCTACCTAACCTACCTACCTACCTACCTACCTACCTACCTACCTACCTACCACCTACCTACCTACCTACCTACCTACCTACCTACCTACCTACCTACCTACCTACCTACCTATCTATCTATCTCCAAGGAGCCCTTGTGGCACATGGTTAAGCGCTCAGCTGCTAACCGAAAGGTTGGCAATTCAAACACAACAATGGTTCCTCAGGAGAAAAGACCTGTCGATCTGCTCCTGTAAAGATTACAGCCTAGGAAACTCTATGGCGGAGTTCTAATCTGTTGAAACATGCCTATTACTGAGCAAAATATCTTTGGAAAGATTTACAACAAAATTGGAATTGGGTGGCCTTATAAGGGGCTGAGGTGGGAGGAAGATTTACTTTTCATAAAATAAACAACAAAAATTAAACAAGTGAGAAAAACAAAACAGACAAAAAAACAAAGGAAAACTGTAGGCTTCTTTTAAGAAGCCAAACAAGCAAGCAAGCAAGCAAACAAACAAACCACCAGAGGAGTTTAAAGGAAAAACCCAGCCATCGCTCTACCCTTTCTCTCCCCTCTTTCTAGTGTAACAGTTTGCTCATTGCTAATCTTTTACTCAATCTTTTTTTTTTTTTAACTGATTTTTGAATTTTTATTGTGGTAAAATATATACTACAAAATATTTGCGATTTCAACTATTTTTATGCATGTGACTCAGTGGCATCAATTACGTTCCCCGTGTTGTACGACCATCACCACTATCCATGTCCACATTTTTCCATCGCTTTTAACAGGAACCCAGTGCCCCTCCCACCTGCCCCTGGTAACCACTGATGAACCAGCCTCTGTGCGTTTGTTTGCTTATTCTAGATATTCCATATTCAGCTTCTGCTCTTTCTTTTTTTTCTTTAGTAATTTAACAATTTTTATACAAATCATTCTATGACATCAGTTATAATTTTTACAATGTGTCAGCACTCTCATTATTTCCAGTCTGGTCGTTCTGTTTCCGTTGAGCCCTTCCCCTCCTTGCCTTCTCATCTTTGCTTTTGGGTAAACGTTGAGAATTTGGTTTCATATAATTGATTGTTTAAGGGAGCACATTACTTATGGGCGATACCGTTTATTTTCTAAGCCAATCTATTGTTTGGCTGAAAGGTGACCTCCAGAAATAGCTTCAGTTCCAAGTTCAAATGTTATCTTGGGTGACAGGCTTGGGGGTTCCTCTAGTCTTTATCGGTCCAGTAGGCCTGGCCGTTTTTAAAATTTTAAATTTTGTTCTGTATTTTTCCCCCATTCTATTCAGGACCTTCTGTTTGGTGTCTGGTCAGAATGGTCAGTAGTGGTAGATGGGCACCATCTAGTTCTTCTGGTGTCAGATTAGAAGAGGCCTGGGTTTGTGCAGACTATTAGTCCTGTGGACTAGTTTTTTTCTTTGAGCCTATGATTTCCTTCATTGTCTTCTACTCCATACTAGTAGAGACCAACAGTCGTTATCTTAGATGGTTGCTCAAAAGCTTCCACTCATTCTTGTTGCTCATGAAAACAGACACAAACATGATTCCGTCTAACTCACTTTCAAAAAAAGAGCCTGAGTGTAGCTCCTTCTCATCACCTCCACTGGTATGATCTTGGTCCAAGACATGATCATCTTTTGTGGGAATTACTGTAATCATTTCCTAACTCATCTTGCTTCTGCCCTTGGGCCTCTGTAGTCTATTCTCAACATGGCAGCTGAGTGATTCTGTTAACACATGATTAGGGCATGTCTCTCCTTTACTTAAAACCTTCTCAGTCTACTCAGAGCAATAGCCAGAGTCCTTACAGTGGCTACGAGGTCCTGCATCCTTTTACCATGCTCCCTTTCTGACTTTATCCCTTACAATCCATCCCTTTTTCATGGAACTCCAACCCCAGTGGCCTCTGCTCTTTCTCCCACATGCCAGCATTCTTGAGCTTGTTGGTGTTGCCTTTCTGCCCCAAACACTCCTCCCCCAGATGTCAGCATGACTCACCTCTCATTTCTCTTCCTTCAGGTCACTCCTCAGTGTCATCTTCTGAGTCAGGCATTCTTTGACCAAGCAATAGCAAATAACAAATAACAAACACTAACCCCACTCCAACCTTATCTGTCCCCTATCCCAACTTATTTCTCTTCATTCTTATCATCTTCTGACATTCTACATATTTACTTCTTTGTTGTTTATTGTCTAGATTTGTTTATTGAAAGAATTAATGAACTAGCGAATGGGTGAATGAGTGAATGTAATCTCGTTGTGCTCTTTCTACCTGTAAGTATTCTGCTGTGGTCTGATTTTATTCTAGCGGTTGGCTGATGCAAGCTTAGAGAGCCTGTCTTGCAAAGTATTAGCAAATGAAGCTGTCAGTGACCACCCTAAGAAGTCTCCATTGGGTTTTATGAGACTGTGGGGCTTGCAGAGCCTAGGAAGTAGTAAAAGAAAATAGATCATGAAAACTGGGCCCTTGTTCCTGCCTTCTTTACACTTAAGTCAGACTAGCATAAGCCCATTGACTACTGTGCTCCCATCTTTCAAAAACAAGATAAATACATGCAAATTGCATATCATTAACAAAAAGTTGGTGCTGTGAATGGGGGTGCCAGCTGCTGTTGGCCGTATTAAAATGGAGTGTTATGGCGTTATAATTCTGTTAACTGCAAAACCATCTTGAAGCGAGTGGAAACGAATGAAGAATGAATCTCATTAAATACAAGGACTTAATCAGACAGCTCCATCAAACTCCCTCAAACGCCACTTACTGTGAGCCTGGGAGACCCAGGGGAAATGCTCCTCCCTTGACGTGTTCCAGGCCGGCAGCTGCACGGAGTAGAACAAAGCTCCCCCTCCATCGCACTTTCTGCTGCTGATGGAAAGTGAGGGTGGCCGCGTGGAATGACACAGCTGTATTTCCGAGGCTGTGTGCACTAGGCTGACAAAAGGAGCCCTTAAATGCATGTTTCTTGATGAGACTGATCTTGTAATGATGAGTTCAAGGGTTCGACTTCTCAGGAAAAAGAATGAACAGAGAAGGTGTCAGAGCTAGGAGTGAAGCTGGTGGAGGAGGGGGGCTGCTCTTTCCTGGGGCAGCTGTGAGGTTCTCACGGGAGGTGGTTACCCTGGAGAACGACTGATTTACACAAAAGGAGAGCAGCTGAAAAGGGGGCCTCTGAGGAGTCACGGCCCCAAATAGCCACCAACCTGGCAGGCCGGGGAAGGCAGGGTTCCCCAAGCTGGGCTGCCAGGTGACAGCTGCAGCTGCAGCTCCAGCCCCAGCAGGTCCTCACAGGGTCATTTTCCAGGGATGGAAGCTGGAAAAGTAGGGCTGGTGACCCTGGTTCAGCTGTCTGGGTAATTCCGAGCATTGGCCTTACAGCTGGCGGCAGTGATTTGGTTACCGTGTTACATATTTCATCCTATGTCGGGTGTTAAGGGATGAAGTCAGCCCCTAAAGATGCAGGGAGTGTGGAGAAAGGACCCACTTCTGAGCAGGTCCCACTGCCACAAGGTCAATATGCTTCTATGGCTCCCACAAAAACTCTTCTAATTGCAGCCATGGCTCTGGTCCGAGAATGCATGACATTTCTTTCCCTAATAATCACTGTATTATTATAGACACTTCATTCAACTCCTACTGGCGGTGCCCCCATGCCCTGGCCGCCTTTCCACTGAGGTCCAGACGTGCCAGGAGCAGCTCGCACTGGTACGCTTTTCCCCAGAAGCAATTGTCTGTTGGAACACAAAGTTTTTAACATCAGTCCCACATAGTTTAGTATTAGCTCTGTGAAAAGAGAAAATGTCTAATGCTGTAATCAAGTCCTGAGAGTACATAGTTAGATGAAAGACAATACATATGTGACACTAAATTGTTACTGCCAGGTTACACACGGGGAAGGGAAAGAATCAGGAAATGACTCTGGACTTTACAGAGCAGTGGGTGTCAGTGCAAAGAATGTGGGGTTTGGAGCCAGGAGACCTAGGTTTGTGTCCAGGTCCTGCTTCTCACAAGCTGGATGGTTGTGAGCGAGTCCCTCACTTGCTGTCCTTACCTGTAATTGTGGATAACAGCACTCCTTGCCCGGTTGCTGTGCCGTCCAACGAGGTGGGTCATGTGAAAGTACTTGGAGAACCGTGCCAAGTAGTACAAATGGCAGGCGGCGTCCTTCTTGTGGAGACAGTAAGGCTTTCTGGCATGGCTTCATGTTGGCGTGTCCCTGTCCTCCCCTGAACCCCACGCCTCTCCAACACAAACTGTTTTCTCCCGTCTCATCTTTTTTCTCACTTCCACGCCCTCCACCTCATCTTCATTGCCTTCTCCTGGCCACCTTCCAGACCCTACTCTTGCTGAGTGTCAGCTAAAACCCTTTCTTCCAGGACAGGTTTCGCTGCTGTCCCTCTCCTCTGTGTGTCCTTACACACACACACACAGAGGTATGTGTAAATTGACAACACACGTACTCTATATTATTAATAGAAATTAATATATTTTACCCACCACCCGTCTGTCAGGTTGTCATACTGTGGTAGCTTGCGTGTTGTTATGATGCTGGAAGCTATGCCACCAATACTTCAAACAACAGCAAGGTCACCCAGGGTGGACTGGTTTCAGTGGAGCTTCCGGACTAAGACAGACTGGGAAGAAAGTCTTGGCGATATACTTCTGAAAATTAGCCAGCGAAAACCCTATGGATCACAATAGGATATTATCCTATATACTACTGGAAGATGAGCTCCCTAGGTTGGAAGGCGCTCAAAATACACAGTGGCGGCAACAACGAACTGGCGCATGCCAGTGATGGTGAAAACGGTGCAGTGTTGGGCAACGTTTTGTTCTGTTGTGCGTGAGCTACAGCTGGCTCGACAGCAACTAATAACAAGAGCATTTTATTTCATAAATAAAATTAGATATACGTATAATTAGTATATTTGTTGGAGCCCTGGTGGCACAGTGGTTACGAGCTATGGCTGCTACCTAAAAAAGGGTTAGCAGTTCAAATCCTCCAGCCACTTCTTGGGAACCCTGTAGGGTAGTTCTACTCTGTCTTACAGGGTCACTATGAGACAGAATCGACAGCAATCTTTTTTTTTTATATATATATATTTATGGCCCATGCACACAGTTCAGCACTCAGGAGTGACACTGTGCTGCTCTCTGTCTCCCTGGATAGATCCCTAAGCCTCAGAGCACAGAAACAGTGTTTTATAATGTATCTAGTTGGGAGGACTCAACAAATATCTGAGTATCTACTTTTCTGATCACAGAATTGAGATAGTGTTGTGAAAATTTTATAATAAAAAATGATTAAAATGGCAAATTTTGTATGTATTTTACCACAATAAGCATATAGATATAATAGTTTTGCAGGGTTTCCTGTTACTCTTACCCAAGTTGGTTTTAAATGTCCTACCTCTGAATAGGCGCCCTGGTGGAGCAGTGGTTAAGACTCACTGTCATTGCCTTGAGAAGATGGAGAAGGGGGACAGGCCAGCCAGATGCAGACTGTCCCCAAGTGGCAGAGAGGGGAGCTAAGTTGAGCTGGTTGCTCTGGACTGGCCAGCCAGACCCAGCCAGCACTGTTTGGACCTGGACATTTGAGGAGCTAGATCAAAGCTTGGAAGAGGGCACAGCAAATGCCAGAGACCTCTTCTGTTTTCCAGAAACAAGGGACTGACTTATTATGACTTTCCTTTTAATTCCAAAATATCTACTAAGCTTTCACAATGAGCCAAATACTATTTATAGGGTATCTAATAAGACAGTCCTTAGTTGCAGAGTTGGTTTTAAAAGCACAGTAATCACAGTTTTTCAGATGGTAAAGAAATTTTGTTTTCCCAAGTTCTGACTGGCTAAATCCGCCCATGCTCCAGTTTCCTGCTGGTTGTACCCACAGGGCCTGCCACTGGCAAAGCCGTGCCCATAGAGCCTGTCTTTCTCACCTCCCATCTAACTCCCATAAGCCCCTTCCCCGGGGTTTAAAGCCCTCTTGCTGACTGGAACCTCCACTGCTGGGCTCTGAGCAAACCTTTCTTCCCCAAGGAGTACCCTGAGCCAAGAGCTCCCTCTAGACACCCCTTGTTGTTGTTAGTTGCTGTCGAGCTGGCTCCAACTCATGGTGACTCCATGTAGAACAGAAGAAAATGTTGCCTGGTCGTGTGCCACCTTCTTGATCTTGGTATGCTCCAGTCCACTATTGTGGCCGCTGTGCCCTCCTAACTAGGGAGCTCATCTTCCAGCACTGTATCAGGCAGTGTTCTGTTGTGATCACCAGCGGGTTTTTGAAAGTATGTGGCCAGCTGTTTCTTCCTCATCTGTCTTAGTCTGGAAGCTCTGCTGAAACTTGTCTACCATGGGTGATTATGCCGGTATTTGAAATATAAGTGGCATAGCTTCCAGATTACAGCAACAGGCAAGCCAGCACAGTGTGACAAACTGACAGACGGGTGGTGGAGACACCTCTTAGTAGGTCTTATTCTAAATGATGTCGCTTTCCACTACGAGGGAAGGCCTAGTGGAGCAGCAGTTAAAGCAACCAACTGCTAACCAAAAGGTCAGTGGTTCAAAACCACCAGCTACTCCACAGGAAAAAGATGTGGCAGTCTGTCCTCATAGATTTACAGCCTTGGAAAACCTATGGGGTCACTGTGAGTCGGAATCGACTTGACGGCAATGGGTTTGGTTTGGTGGGTTTTCACACTAGGATGAACTATATGAAATTACCATTCAAGAAGGGCAAAACCCGTCCAATATTAGCAATCTCACATAGTTCAGCTAATTAGATGTCAGTCTGAAAGAAGCTGTTAAATTTGTTTTAGTTAATACGTAGGAGCACGGCTCGGGAATCAGAGAGGCCTGAGTTCAGATTCTGTCACTGCCATGTGCTGGCTGTTAAACATCGGTATATTGCCTCCCCTCATTTACCAAATGGAGATAATAATACCTACCTTGTAAGTTTGGTGTGAGGCTTAAAATCCACAATCTAGAAAATGCTCCCGATAAATGTGAGGTATTCACTTCCGGTAAGTTTTGATGATATGTTGGCAATAGGGCAGATCTTAGGCAATTGTGTTTTCCTTACTTTGTTCAGAAGGTGTACTGAGTGCACCCTATGTGGCAAGCACTATTCTAAGTAGTTGGCATGTATTAATTTCCATATCTCTCCTAATAAATCTACAAGATAGATGCTATCATTATTATTCCCACTTTACAGATGAGGAAATCGATGGAAGCACAGAGAGGGAAAGAAACTTGCCCAAGATCACACAGCTGGAAAGTGGCAGAGCTGGGATTCCAGCTGAGGCAATCTGGCTCCAGAACCCACCCATGTAATCACTCTTTTACCTTGCTTCTCTCTAGTATCTATAACCCAATAGAATAAGAAATGGTTTTAAAAAGATTATCCTTGGGGTACAAAAAAGATTTTGGAATAACCCTTTTCTTAAGTCCTTTTGGAGTCTTTGAGTGGCACAAATGGTTAACGTGCTCAGTTGCTAACAGAAAGGTTGGAGGTTCAAGTCCACCCAGAGGCCATTCAGAGGAAAGGTCTCGTGATCTACATTAGAAAAATCAGCCATTGAAAACCCTGTGTCACAGTTCTGCTCTGACACACGTGACATCACCATGAGTTGGAGTCAACTTGATGGCAATTGTCTTTTTTATTTAAGTCCCTCTAGGGTCTAACTTCTGCTCTGAAAAGAAAAACAATCTCAAACACTAACTCAGAGCTCACCATAGAGATGTAGCTCCTTGCCAATGTTCTTTGCATATCAGTAAGCAGCAATTTTATATTAACATATGATAATAAAACATGGAGCAAAATGGTGGTGGGGAGACTCTAGATATTAGCGTGGCCAACATGGCTTCCTAGTAATCTAGGCCTAGGTTTTTCAGGTCAAGGCTCTTGGTTTATTAGGTCTTTGACATATTTGTGAGCAAATAGTGTGTGGGCTCATGTCAGGCAACCCCATGTGAAGGAGTCAGAAGCATTTTGGAAAATCCAGGCTGTTAGTGAAATCAAGAAATTAAACACACGCAGAAGCATCAACACTGTGCCGCTCGGAGACGATCTAGACACAGCTGACGTGGAACTGATGCGCGCAGGCGGGGACAGCCGGAACGCTCATTCTGGCCTTGGTTTCTTCCTTGTATCACAGCACTGAAACACACAACACGTAAGCCTGCTGACAAATGGATTTTGACTAAGTTTCAGGGCCTGAACGCACTGGTCCAAGCTTAAAAGAACTCAGATTAGAGGAAAAATTGAAAATGCCATTTGTTCTGCGGATATGGTGGTTTGCAGATAGTACCTCTCCCTGCCATCAAATACGACTTTTGAACATTTCATGCCTGAACTATTCTACAGATTTATAAGTTGAAATTCTAGAATCCTGTCTTCAGGAACCTGAGAGCATATCCTGTAATTGTCTGTAGAGTAAAGCTCTTCTGTTGTCTGTGTAGGAGCCCTGATTTGTGAATTCATTCAGTTAGAGGGGAGGATAAATCACTTGATGTCTTCTGGATTTCTATTTTCTTTAAAGGACACTTTATCCCAGATTCTTGTGAGGTAGCCAAATACCCCAACCCATTGCTATCGAGTCCCTTCCAACTCATAGCGACCCTGTAGAACAGAGCAGAACTGCCCCATAGGGTTTCCAAGGGTCGGCTCGTGGATTCAAACTGCTGACCTTTTGATTAGTAGCCAAATGCTTAACCACAGCACGATCAGGGCTCCAGGGTGGCCAAATGGTGATGCAGAAACTCGCCACCCAGGAATCACCTTTGTTTTTTGCTTAGAGCAGATAATAAAAGCATCCAAAAAATTCTGAGTTTTATTCTTTTTTTTCCTCCAGTTTTACAATTGCTTTAGATGTAAATTCCTTGGGGGTAACATTTGCTTCCATTATCCATATCTTACTGGACAGTTTTCCTGCTATCATGCTTAGTGTTCCCCTAGAGTCAGTTATATCCTGTTTCTATGAATAACTAAGGAGCCTTGGTGATGCAGTGGTGAAGTGCTCAACTCCTAATAGAAAGGTCAGTCGGTTGTAACCTACCAGCTGCTCTGCAAGAGAAAAATGTGGCAACCTGCTTCCATAAAGATTATAGCCTAGGAAAACCTATGGGACAGTTCTACTTTGTCCTATAGGGTCACTGTGAGTCGGAATCTACTCGAGAGCGTTGGGTTTGGGCTTGGTTTCTGTGAATAACTAGCTTTTGCAATGGAGAAGAATGTGTAGAAAGAACTCCTAATTTTTGTCTTCTGTAAAGAGCACTTATTGTTTGTGAAATTTGCATTCTCCTGGGCAAAGGGAATTGTTTTCGTCTCAGAGGGAGGGCAGCAGGCTGAGTAAGAATGCTTTATTAGAACACATTTGTTTCATTAGAACACAAAGACACTTGTGTTTGTTATTAGGAAAAGTAAAACTAGTTTTCAGTCTGGCAAAAGGGGCAAGTAAATATCATTACTGGAGGACTTTCCTGAAGACTTTGGTGCTTTTTCTCTGGATGTCATACTTTCTAGTTGCCACTGAGTTGAGCTGATTCAGAGAACACTGTTCTTCATAGGGTTTTCAATGGCTGTGATCTTTGGGAAGTAGATCACCAGGCTTTTCTTCCAAGATGCCTCTGGGTGGATTTTTGGTTAGTAGTCAAGCACTTCGCTGTTTGTAGCTCCCAGGGACTTCAGATATTCACCATTTTATCTATAGCTCTACTGAAGAGATGCTAAAGGAAATGTTTATCATTTGAACTACTCGATCATCTACTCAAAATGATAAAAGTTGATTTTCCAAGAGGCTGGGTAATGTGTTCCACGTTCATTTCTTTATCATGCTGGAGTAATTTGGACTTATGGAGGCTAATCTGAAAATATCTTAAGATGAAACTATGAGATAATAATTTTTAATTAACAAGGAAAATGTTCCCTTTTTATTCTTCCCAATTATCCCAAATGTGATGTCAGGTGGTCAGCCACCAGGGATGACAATGTTCTAAAAACCAACCTGCTGCCGTTGAGTCGATTCCGACTCATAGTGACCCCATAGGGTTTCCAAGGCTGTAAATCTCTATGGAAGCAAGCTGCCACCTCTTTCTCCCTTGAAGCAGCTGGTGGCTTTGAACCGCAGACCTTTCGGTTAGAAGTCGATCACTTTAACCACTGTGACGATGCTGTAAGGAAAAGCTGAAAGCCCAGGCTATCAGGCTCTGGGTTAATGACCATGCACAATACCACCCTATGAGTTCAGTCTGGGCGGTTAATCAAATGTCAGCCTTAGTTAATAGCTGGAATAAAACTTTTCAAGGTTAAGCATCAAGATAGTTTTCCCAACTATCACCTTTCCTAGAAGTTCATATTTGTGAAGCTTCTTTGCCAGGGTGTGTGAGTATGTGAGAGAGTGAGTGAGAGTGAGAGGGTAAGAGAGTGAGTGAGTGAGTGTGCGAGAGAGTGAGAGAGAGGGAGAGTGAGTATGTGAGAGTGAGCGAGTGTGTGAGAGAGTGAGCAAGTGAGTGAGTTGTGAGTGTGAGTGAGTGAGCAAGTGAGTGAGTGAATGAGTGTGTGAGAGAGTAAGTGAGAGCGAGTGAGTTGTGAGTGAGAAAGTGAGAGTGAGTTAATGAGTATGTGAGAGTGTGTGAGTGAGAGCGGGTGTGAGTGAGTGAATGAGTGAGTGTGAGTGAGTGAGAAAGTGATAGTGTGTGAGAAAGTGAAAGTGAATGAGAGTGAGTGACTGTGTAAGACCGAGAGAGTGAGAGTAAGTGAATGAGTGTGTGAGAGAATGAGTGAAAAAGTGAGAGTGAGTGAGTGAGTGAATGAGTGAGTGAGTGAGTGAAAATGAGAGTGTGTGAGTGAGTGAGAGTGAAAGAGTGAGAGTGTGTAAGAGTGAGTGAGAGAGTGTGTGAGAGGGTGAGTGAGTGAAATAGTGAGAGAGTGAATGAATAAGTGAGTGTGTGAGGGTGTGAATGAGTTAGTGTGTGAGGGTGTGAATGAGTTAGTGAGTGTGTGAATGAGTTAATGAGTGTGTGAATGAGTTAGTAAGTGTATGAGTGTGTCAGAGAATGAGAAAGTGAGAGTGAGTGGGTGTGAGAGAGTGAGTGGGAGAGTGAGAGTGTGAAAGTAAGAGTGAGTGTGTGAGTGAGTGTGTGAGTGAGTAAGAATGAATGAGAGTGAGTGAATGAGTGTGTGAGTGATAGTGAATGAGCGAGTGTGTGTGAGAGTGAGTGAGTGTATGAGTGAGAGTGTGTGTAAGAGTGAGAGTAAGAGTGAATGAGTGAGTGTGTGAGTGAATGAGTGAGTGATTGTGTCAGTGAGTGAATGAGTGAGTGAGAGTGAGTGAGTGAACGAGTAAGTGAGAGAGTGAGCGAGTTGAGAGAGTGAGTGAGCAAGTGAGTGTAGGCTCCCTGCTCCCCTTCCAGGACCAAACTGCGCTTTGCTGAGGTCGCTGCAGCAGGCGCTAAGGATTAGTGCATTCTTCTAAGGAGGGGGTGATGTGCAACATGATGAAATCGAGGAATGGGCTATGGGGGAACTGGCTTAAAAGCCTGGAAAAACACTTAAAAGCGGTCCAGCTCTAAAAAAACTGGCATTTGTTTGGTTAAATCCAGAGGGGCATCAAAACACTCAAAGCCTCGGGATGAAAAGTCGTGGGGGAAAAGAGAGTTCAATGGTAGCAGCTCCCAGACCAATCTGTAATTTTCTGTGGCTCATGGCCGTGCGCAACTGAACAAAACAAGTATTATGGACCTGCTGGTTTCTTGCTGAATTAGCTCATCAGAAATATGGTCGATTTTCTCCCCTATGAGCTTCACGGTGCCCTACATGAGGAAATCAGCAAATATATACATTTGAAACACCGCAGAGAAATGATTACTCCCCTGGTATTTTCTAAATGGCAGTGTTTAGCTTCGTATTTAGGCTTAGTGTTGGACATTAAGGATCTGAATTTCATTGTAAGTCACAGATGTTTTTAGCTGTCATGCCTACACTTATTGAAGCTGACTCAGAAAATGTATAATTTTAAATTTTTTTGTATTTACTATGCCTGGCAAAAATAACTGTATGGAGGGGATGTTCCTTGTCATAAATTTTTCTTACACAGTGAGAGACAATGTGGTCAGGCTAGTTGCTAGATTAAGCTTGCCCCTTATCAAGGTCAGCTGATTAATTTTAAAGGTTACTGACAATTGACATTCTTAGGAATATTTAACCAGGCTCATGAGTACTCTTAAAATAGAAATCTTATGGTAATCACATTCTAAGCCTGATGAGTAAAAATATGCCATGTAAAGACCCACAAAAGGAAAAATTACAGCATAGTTATATATACATATATACACATACATATATATAATTTTAGCTGAAATCCTATAATTTGTTGTACATGGATTGTACAATAAAAACAAATAAGGAAACGATTTAGGCGCTGATGAAATTTTAGCAATAAAACATGTTAGAACGGTTTGTAGCATATTTAAATAAAGTTGAAAAGAAAATCCTTCCACCGCGATACGTAATAAATGCAGAGACACATACCCTGGTTGACTGTTTTCGAATGAGTGACACTCAGATGCACAGGACGTCCCCTGTAATCGCCAAGGCCTTCTTTAACTTTAAGAATATGGTCCTTTTGCAAGAGATTCCAACATTCATGTCACATATACCCCCAAAGCATGAAGGTTCAGTCGGCTGGTTTTCCTTACGTGGTAACAAAACGATCTGATCTCTAACCTCTCATTTTTACCGTTGGCGGAATGTGACTGTACTCTAACCAAGAAGACATCTGGTACCAATTTACAGTCTCCGAGTGGCCCACTTCATCTGAAACTCTGATTCATTTTTTTACAAAAGTTAGCTCATGTAGGTGGGGGTGAGGGAAGTCAGCTCTCTGCTGGGGGACCCGCGGAAGAGCCTTTCTCTGAGGGTGGGTTAGAGCTCTGTGCTCTGCCTGGAGGGATTCAGTCGTCCTGAGCTCCAGGTCTCTGGGCTGACAGAGCGGGGCGGTGGTAGGCCGTGGAGTAGGCATTGGAGCTGCCCACGTTGGGCCTGAGATTTGATGCTTAGAATTGACCCTCCTGCCTGCTCATCCTGCTTTCTTTAATGTTCTCTCTCACAGAGGACTGTATTCTGACTTTACAGAAGACTGTGTGTTATCTATTTTTATCGTGGTGAAATACGCCTAATAAAACACTGGCCGTTTCTATCTTTTTCACATGTTCAGTTTGCTGGCGTTAATTACGTTACCACTTTGTACAACCATCACCACTATCCGTTTATAAATTTCCCATCACCCTGAACAGAAACTCAGTACACCACAGGCAATAACTCCCTCTCCTCCTCCTGCCTGCTGCTGGTAACTGCTGGTAAACTTCGGACCATTCTAGATATTTCACAAGTGGGATCATGCAAGAAGACTGTTTCTGAGGACATAAAACTGGAAGAAAAAAAAAAAAGATGCACGCACATTGGAACTAAAGGAAAAACCGCAAGCCTTGAGCTCACACAGACTAGGCTGCAGATCTAGGTTCAGTTTACTCATAGTTCTGTGACCTTGTTGTGGTTGTGTGCCATTGAGTTGATTCTGGCTCACAGCAACCCTCTAAGGACAGGGTGGAATTGCCCCATAGGGTTTTCTAGGCTGTAATCCCTATGGGAGCAGATCAACAGGTCTTTTCTCCTATGGAGTTGCTGGTGGGTTTGAATGACTGACATTTTGGTTAGCAGCAGAGTGCTTAACCATTGTGCCACCAGGGCTCCTTTCTGTGACCTTAGGGAAATTAATCAACTTTCTAGTTTCCTTATTTATAAAACTAAAATAGTGTCTACCTAGATGAAGAGGATATGAACTACGTAATATTCCTGGAACAAAGGAGAGTATTATTTTATATGCCTGGGGCACCCCTCCCTCTCCCCATTGTGGAGCTATTTAGGGGAAGCTCTATTTTCGGCCCTGATATTTGCACAAATCCATTTAGAGGACAGGTTTTCTTATTTCTCCTTTACTGCTGCCAGAAGAAAAACAAACTGTAAACCGGTGTTAAGTTTTGCTTTGTGTCCATTTCGTCCCTACCTAAATACCTGGGTGGGTCTTAGAGTGGAAAGTGATACTCGGGCTGTGGCCAGTTTTTGTGTGAGTGTGTTTCAGAGTTGCCTGATCTCTTCGACCTTCAGTTTATTCATGTAAACTGCAGTGATTAATATCTAACTTACAGAAACATTTAGATATGATAAATAATACATGTAGCACGAATGGTTCCTACTATTTTTACCCTCAAATTACTTAATATTTCTAAGAACAGGCAGCAGTTCCTCAGAGGATGCAATCTCCAGAGAAGAGGACAGACTAATTATGCAAAACAGTGATAACCTTGAATGAAAAGAAATACCTTCAGCTGGGCATATGGTTGTTTTCCAAGAACAAATATTTCCAAACCATTGATGATCTATTTCAGATTTTATTTATCTACTCTATGTAGAGCCCTGGTGACGCAGTTGTTTTAGGAGCTCAGCTGCGAACCAAAAGAACAACAGTTCAAATCCACCAGGCACTTCTTAGAAACCCTATGGGGCAGTTCTACTTTGTCCTATAGGTGGCTTGGCAAGGGTTTTTTTTTTTTTTTTAAATGGGTGGACAGAAAACTTAAATCTTGATCCATACTCATCCCTAATTATCTGTGTCCTCAGGAAATAGAAACACATTTTAATAAGTGGATCATTACAGCAATTTTATATATATGCCAATGTCAAATACATGTCGTTTTAGGGTTGTTTGACTTTGTTCACTATAGTCTTATCTTCTCTCTTATTTTATATTCTCCTCTCGTATTTTATAGGTTTTGTAAACTTAAGGCAAGACGCAAGGTTCATTTTCAGGAGCCAGTGGTGCTCAAGGGAAGGATGGGGGAAACTAATTTTCTGGGCAGGTCGTTAGTTCTACAAGGCATGGAACGCCTCCTCTAGCTCTTGGCCCCACAGGACCAGACTCAGCTTTTCAGGATTCTACTGAGGCCCAACCTCCTGGCCTTCGGAGCCTTCTCAGGCCCCAGATGTCAGCCACTCCAGTTTCTATTCAGTTTCTGAGAAGGGTGCCATAAGCTTCACCCATGCCCCTGCTTGAGAGTTTCAAATACTTAGCATTTCAAGTGCAAGACTCTAGGCTCTGAAGGGCCTCAGGACATAGAGAATGTATGACGATGTAAGAGGAACACAGGTTCCAATCAGAAATTAAATTTGGTTGTAGAACTATGAAGCTTTCCTTTGCTTCTACACCTGAGTTACAAAAGTGATTTAGAACACAAATAGACATACGAACATCCATGTTTATTGCAGCACTATTCACAATAGCAAAAAGATGGAAACAACAGAAATGTCCATCAACAGATGAATAGGTAAATTATGGTACACATGTACAATGGAATAGTATGTAACGATAAGGAACGATGATGAATCCGAAAAACATCTCACAACATGGATGAATCTGGAGGGTACCATGCGGAGTGAAATAAGTCAGTCATGAAAGGACAGACATTGTATGAGACCACTATTATAAGAACTCAAGAAAAGGATTACACACAGAAAAAAAAAATTCTTTGATGGTTATCAGGGTGGAGAGCGAGGGACAGGGGAAATCACCAACTAGGTAGTAGACAAGTGTTAGCTTCAGTGAAGGGAAGGACAACACACAATACAGGGGAAGTCAGTACAACTGGACCAAAGCAAAAGTATAGAGGTTTCCTAGACACATCCAAACACTCTGAGGGACCGAGTAGCTGGGGCTGGGCCTGGAGACCATAGTCTTGGGGAACATCTAGGTCAACTGGCATAACATAGTTCATAAAGAAAATGTTCTGCATCTACTTTGGTGAGTAGTGTCTGGGGTCTTAAAAGCTTGCAAGTGGCCATCTGAGATACATCTATTTGTTCCATCTCACCCAGGGCAAAGGAGAATGCAGAAAATCAAAGACACAAGGAAAATAGTAGCCCAAAGGACTAAAGGACCCTATGAACCGGAGACTCCACCAGCCTGAGACCAAAAGAACTAGACCGTGCCCTGCTTCCATCAGCGACCGCCGTGACAGGAATCACAACAGGAGTCCCAGACAGAGAGGGAGAAAAATGTACAGTAGAATTCAAATCCATGTAAAAAACCAGACTTGCTGGCCTGACAGAGATTGGAGGAACCCCTGAAACTATGGCCCCCAGATACTCTGATAGCCCAGAACTGAAACCATTCTCGAAGCCCACTTTTTAGGAAAAGATTAGACAAGCCTACAAAACAAAAAATAACACGCTTTGAAGAATGTGCTTTTTAGTTCAATCAAATATGTGAGACCGAATGGGCAGCTCTTGTCCAAAAGCAGGACAAGAAGGAAAGAAGGGATAGGAACGGGAAGAATGGACACAGGAAATCCTGGGTGGAAAGGGGGAGTGTGCTGTCACATTGTGCAGATTGCAACCAATGTCACAAAACATTACATGTATAAATTTTTGAATGAGAAATTAACTTGAGGTATAAACTTTCACCTAAAGCACAATTTTTAAAAAAGTGATTTATATCTACTACACAGGCAACATGAGTAATGACTTTGGTTAAAACTATACAGGCCTGAGTATGTCCAAAAAACACTGTATAGCAGGGAGGCCTACAAAGGACTGAAGATATGTTTTGTTTTGTTTACAGTGAATAAAATGAGAAAGAGCACCAGGTTGGCAGGCAGAAGACAGGGTTTCTCGTTCCAGGAGAGGTGGCCTTGTGGAATCGCCCAACATCCAATGAGAAATTGGACTGAATGACTTTGAAGGTCCCTTCCATTCCCTGGACCTGTGAGATTTTAAAACCATTTCCCTGTCTGGGTTTCAGAATCTTCTATGAAACATAATGATAACGTTTACAGGCCCTGTAAGATCCCTGTGAAATTTGAACTTCCTTGCTTCTTACCAGGATACAAGTTGGAGCTTTCTGACATCTTTTTTCAAAGGGAATAAATCTTATTATTTTTTGATATTGGCTGTCTTAGTTTCTTGGTGGTGCAGTGGTTAAGAGCTCAGGCTGCTCACCCAAAGGTCAGCAGTTTGAATCCACCAGCTGCTCCTTGGAAAACCTATGGGGAAGTTTTGCTCTGTCCCATAGGGTCACTCTGAGTTGGAATTGACTTGATGGCAACAGGTTTGGTTTTTTTGGTTTTTAGTCTTAGTTTCTTAGTGCTGCTATAACAGAAATACCACAAGTGGTGGCTTTAATGAACAGAAAATTATTATCTCACAGTTAGGAGGCTAGAAGTCTGAATTCAAGGCACTAGCTCTAGGAGAAGGCTTTCCTTGTCTGTTGGCTCTGGGGGAATGTCCTTGTCTTTTTTCATCTCCTGTTCCTCAGTCCCTTGGCTAGCTTCATGAGGCGTGCCATCTATTTTCCCCTACCTCTGCTTCTTCCTTCTGTGCCTAATCTGATCATTTTGTATCTCAGAAGTGATTGGTTTAAGACGCACTCTGCACTGACACAGTCTCATTAACATAACAAAGAAAACCCTATACCCAAATGGGATTACATCCACATATTTTGGGGGGACACAATTCAATCCATAATATTACCCCACAGGTTTAAATGAGTCCTGTGTGCTGAACGAGCAGGTGTTGATTGTTGGAGAAGCAGAGTCTTCTGAAAAGATGTTAATTTTATTTCTGTTAGTTTATACTCACTCCCGTAGGAGACGTCCCATTGAGAGAAGTTTCCACGTTCGGTGTGAGGTGTGCACCAGGTTCTCATTTCCTATTTTACTGGATTGATGGAGTTTTTTAAAAATAGGCTGGCCCATTACCTGTAAGCGCAGCAGGCGTTTCTGCTAAGGAGTCCACCGTTTCCATGTATCAGTTTAGGATGTTTTCGGATGCAAATAAAAGAAAAAGCAAATTTTACTGCCTAAAACAGTTAGGAAATTTGTTACCCCACGTAATTAGAGGTCCAGAGGAGGCTTTGGGGCTGGCTAACTCAGTACCTCGATACTGTCATAAGGGCCCCACATTCTCTCCATCTTTACTCCTCCGGCCTCAGCGTGAACTCTGGCCATCTCACCTTGTGTTCGCAGACAATGGCTGCACGCCCAAACCGCATATCCAGACACAGCAACTTTGATAGAAGAAAAAATGATCACTCCTTCGCCCATGACTCTTTTTGTAAGCAAGAAAATGTTTCTTAGAATCCCCTCCCATCCACAGAAGGCCTCCCCTTATATCACATGTGGCCAGAAATGAGGGACAGTGACATCCCTAAATAAATCATTGGCAAGGGGAATGGAGCCACTAGGATTAACTTAAAATAGTCAGGTTTCATCCATGAGTCACAGAGGGGACGGGTAGACTAAATTAGGGCTCTCCTGTGTGAAGAAGATGGGCCAGTGGTAGTGGTTAGCCAAGCAGTGAAAAAAAAAAAAAAAAACCAAACCCATTGCCATCGAGTTGACCCCAATGCGTCGTGACACCCTATGTGCCACAGAGGAACTGTGCTCCATATGCTTTTCAGTGGCTGACTTTTCAGAAGCAGATAACTAGGCCTATTTTCCCAAGGTGCCTCTGGGTGGGTTTGAACTGCCAACCTTTTGGTTAATTTGTTTGTGCCGTTCAGGGACTCCTAGTGCCTATTGCACTGTGTGAAATATCTCCAATTTGCTTTAGAGGCTTTTCTGTTCTCATTAAGAACAGTATTTTTTTTTTTTTAATTTTATCATGTTTTAGGTGAAAGTCTATGACACAAATAGTTTCTCATTCAAGAATTTATAAACACATAGAGGGCCCTGGACAGAGTGGAAGAAAAATGTAAAACAAAATTCAAATTCACAAAAAAAGACACGACTTACTGGCCTGACAGAGACTGGAGGAACACTGCAGACTATGGCTCCCGGACACCCTGCTAACTCAGAACTGAAGTCCACCTTTCAGCCAAAGGCCTATAAAACAACGCATGCTTCTTAGTTCAGTCAAGTGTATGAGACCAAATGGGCAACACCTGCCCAAAAACATTGACAAGAAGGCAGAAAGGGACAGGAAGACCAGAGGAGAGCAGGAGAACAGGTAGGGAACCCACGGTGGAAAGGGGGGAGTGCTGACACATTGCGGGGACTGCAACCAAGGTCACAAAGCAATGTGTACAAGTTTTGAATGAGAAACTAATTTGCGCTGCAAACTTTCACCTAAAACAATAAAATTAAAAAAAAATTTATGCATAAATTGTTTTGTGACATGGGTTGCGATTCCCACACTGTGTCAGCACTCTCCCCCTTTCCCTGTTCACCCTGGGTTCTCTGTGTCCCTTCGTCCAGTTTTCCTGTCTCTTCCTGCCTTCTCGGCTTTGCTTTTGAACAGGTGTTGCCCATTTGGTCTCATATACTTGATTGAACTACGAAGAATGTTCCTCACGTGTGTTATTGTTTTATAGGCCTGTCAGGTCTCTGGCTGAAGGGTGCCTTCAGAAGTGACTTCAGTTCTGAGTTAGCAGGGTGTCTGGGGGTCATAGTCTCAGGAGTTCCTCCAGTCCCTGTCAGACCACTAAGTCGTTTGTTCTTTTTGTGAATTTGTTCTACATTTTTTTAAGAATGGTATTGATAATGTTTAACTGCTTCTGGTTCTGCATAAAGAGGGAAAACCTTGGTCCCTGTTATTTCTCAAGTCTCACAAGGGACATGCTGAGGCTGCCGGTTAAATATAGGGACTTGAGTCTGCCTTCGAGTGTTCCCTCTGGCCCATGGCCCTTCTGTGTTCATCTGACCATGTGTTCATGAGCCTCCTTCTTTTTAACGTATTTTCTGAAGTCTGGATGGGTCGCCGTCTGGAATTTTTGCTTCCATTCCAACTTGACCCATTGGCTTTTACACCCGTCAGTTGTAAAGCCATAGCACTGGCTTGTAGTTCAAGGTACAGAGTCATCCTTACCATAGGCTAATGATAATGAGACTCTTCATAAATACATCTCAAGTGGCTATAATTTTATCGTATGTTTATTTAACATTTATATTTATGTCATATATTTGTAAATAAATACATAAATATGTCTCATGGGCATAAGGGACCAACGTAGTCCCTTATGTTTATGAATCAAACTTGGGATGTTCTACTAGGATGGAGTTCATTTTAGTCACATTTGTTCTTAATGACCTGAACTCAGGTGAGCATTTCTTTACCTCGAGTGTGCTGATGAGATGACGACAGTAAGGTTTATGATACATAGCCACCCATCCCAAAGTGTCTTTCAATTTTATAGTAAAGGTGGTATGAGCTATCACATTACTTAGAAATAAAGCAACTCTCCTGTTGTTTTAAGAATGGAATTAGCCTCAGCACAGTCCTGGGTATTCTGAACTAATTATAACCCAAGTTTATACCTAGCCCAGAATTTTGAAAATGCACCGTTGGAGAGCTCCTTGTTTTCGCTCTAATTTGCGTGTCTTCCATCTTCTACCCCAAGTGGCAGATGCTGTTATAATCTGCCAGCCCCATCAGAGCAAAGGCAGGCCTCAAGTCTGAGCTTGCCCTCTGCAAATTGGCTTTCATTCTGTGTCGTTCACTGAGTTAAGCAAAGCCCTGTCTGAAGGGAGTGAGAAGGCACCTTCTCTCTAATCCTGGTCCAGCTGGGACCTAGAAAGAGATTGGAGTCAATTCTTTGTAACGCAAGGCTGAAAACCTCCCAATTCTCTGCTCTTTATCTTGTCTCTGGCTATAAACTGGAATTGTTTTCTCTGAAAATTTTCCATGAAACCACACCCTTCTCCCCTTACCCCATCCTATTTTGAAAATAAGTAACTCTTTGCCTGTGTGCTGCATAACAGCCCACATCATCTGATGGAAGGAAAAATGAATAGAATAGCTTAAAAACCAACCAAGCAACAAATCAAAGAGTCCTTTGGTGGTGACTATTCTAACATTTGCAGTCCTCCACACCCAAGCCTGGCAGAAGGCTGAACTCTGGGAGGGTCTGGGAGATGTGAGCCAGTGTCTAAATATGGCGTCAAGAGATCAGAGTTGACAGCAGTTCCCTGAAGCTGCATCTGACCCAGCCTGAGACAAAGTTAAGCCTGAAAGAGGAGAGCTGCTAAAGGAAGCTTCTGCCAAGGGGTAGTGTCCTGCTAAGTTCTGGCTGCCGAGTTCCCTTTAGAATTCATGGAACACACTCCCTTCAGGTGAAGGGCAGGAAGAGGAGGCTGTTGGCTAACCAGTAATTTTTGGCAGATAGACCCAGGCTTACAAGCACATTCTCAACCAGGCCCAACCTAAAAGAGGAGAAAACCCTGAAATACTGGATATTGGAGTATGTATGGAAAACTTGGCAATCACGATTGAGACAAGGCTCTCCTAAGAATATGCTGATTTTACAAATATCACAGCTAATACTGTGGTAGAAATAACCAACAAGTTGCTGTCGGGTAGCCTCTGACTTATGGCGACCCCTTGTGAGTCAGAGTAGAACTGTGCTCCACAGGGTTTTAATGACTGATTTTTCAGAAGTAGATCGCCAGGCTTTTCTTCCAAGGCACTTCTGGGTTGACTTGAACTTCCAATCTTTATGGTTAGCAGCTGAACATGCTGTTAGCACTACCAGGGGCTCTGTGGTAGAAACACCATGTACCACGTGGATCCCCAGTCCCAGTACTACCAGACCAGGCTGATTGTTAAAACTGCAGAAAATTACTTATGCTGTTTTTATGAGGAACACTAAATGCTTATTAGCACTCCCCCACCCCTGAATCCCTCCTTTAACAGGTCACACAAGCTCAAATGCTCGAATCATTTAATTGCACTAGGAGTCAAGGCAACCCACAATTAAAATACAAGTATATTACCCTAAAGGGTATCACAGGAAGCCATAAACACCCCTTACAGATAATTGAAAATGTCGTTTGTCCAAATCGGCAGCCACTCAGAGGAGGAGCCTGAGGCACAGAGGGTGATTTTGAGGGAAAGTACAGGAACGCTCTGGAACTGATACCGTGTAAAGAGAAGAGGCAGTAGGGGCAGTGAGGGGCCTTGGGCTACCTGGCCAGGAAAGAGGGCTGTGAGAGAAAGTGCTTCCTGAGCCGTTCATTAAAGGGCCCAATCAATGAATGTCTGGGTCAGGTGTTTGGGAGAGGAGCATGCTGTCAGCTGTGCCCAGATTCAGTGCCCAGGGCTCATCTCAGATAACTGGTCAAGATTAGAAGACTTATATCAGAGGGCATTTTTAAACAGTAACCCCAAAATTCTCAGAAACCCTGGTGGCGTAGTGGTTAAGTGCTACGACTGCTAACCAAACGGTCGGCAGTTCGAATCCACCAGGCGCTCTTTTGAAACTCTATGGGACAGTTCTACTCTGTCCTACGCTTCGGAAACGACTCGACGGCACTGGGTTTGGTTTTTGGCCAACCACGAAATTACCCCAAAATATTTTATATTTAATTTTTTGAAAGTTACGTTATTTCTTACAGTTTTTGCACTAACAAATGAGATTGACTTGTGGCTTTCTTTATTCCTTTCTTTTTTTTTTTTTTTGCAAACTCTCTTGGGTTTTGAAGTCAATGTTATATTTCATAAAGTAATTTAGCACTTTTCCTTCTTTTCTAAGCTTTGGAAAGATTTAAGCCAAATTCAACACTGTTAACTATTTAAAGACCTGTTAGATTTCTGGGGGAAACCAACTGGACCCAGTATTTTTGAAGAAACTCCTTGACAACTTTCTCTATTTCTTGTATAGAAACCAGTCTATTTTAATTTTCTTTCCCTTTTGGAAGGCAGTTTTACTAAATGATATTTTCCAAGAAAATTACGTGTTTCATCCAGATTTTCAAATTCACTTTCATAAAGTTAAGCAAAGTAGTTCCTTATGATTATTTTAATGTAATTTATTTTTATGGTTATTTTCCCCTTATTTTGTATTATTATGTTTGCTACTTTCTCTTTACCTATTTCTTTGTTTTTCCCCCAAAGACCCAGCTTATTTTTCATTAACTTATTTCTGTTTTCTAACTCAATAAATTCTATTTTCTTTAATGCCTTCTTTCTATTTTCCTTTATTTGTCTGTTTTTAACTCTTTTAGCTAGATGCTTGTTTCACTTTTCTCTTTTTCTTTTTTTATTAATTTAAGCATGTAAACCTGTGAATTTCCCTTTGAATACTGTTAAGTCCTAATATGTAGGAAATTTAGTGTTGTTATTGTCATTTTCTAGTTCTGCAATTTAGCTTTATATTTCTCTTTGTTCCATTAGTTAAGAGAGTTTTTTTTTAATTAAAATTCTTTTAAGATCATACTCTAAAGTTTCCAGGTAGAAGGGATTTTGTTATCTGATTTAAAAAAATAATTAGTTATTACATAGTAATCAGAGAGTATTGCCTATATTATTTCTACTTTATGGAATGTATTCTGATTTTCTTTGTGGCCTAATATGTGGTCAATTTTCCTGAATGTTGCATTCTTGAATATGCTTGAAAAAAAGATTATCCTCTATAGACAATGGGTTTTATATATATATTAAAAAAAAAAAAAAAAAATATTGCCGTAGAGTCGATTCAGACTTATAGTGACCGTATAGGAGAAAGTAAAGCTGCCCAATAGAGTTTCCAAGGAGGGCCTGGTGGATTCGAACTCCCAACCTTTTGACTAGCAGCTGTAGCACTTAACCATTACACCACCAGGGTTTCGTAACCTAACCTAACCTAACCTAACCTAACCTAACCTAACCTAACCTAACCTAACCTAACCTAACCTAACCTAACCTAACCTAACCTAACCTAACCTAACCTAACCTAACCTAACCTAACCTAACCTAACCTAACCTAACCTAACCTAACCTAACCTATTGCTGTGGAGTGGATTCCAGCTCATAGCGACCCTATAGGACAGAGCAGATCTGCCCCGGAGAGTTTCCAAGCAGTGCCTGGTGGATTCCAACTGCTGACCCTTTTTTGGTTAGCAGCTGTAGCTCTTAACCACTACACCACCAGGGTTTCCATATATATATATATTTATTAGGAAACCACCAGGGTTTCTATATATATATATATATATATTTTTATGTAAGCTACCATGTTTGACATATATTACGTATGAGATCTATGTTATTGCTTTTACTTTTATCCGCTTGACTCGTCATAGATTGAAGACAGGGGCATTAAATCAACATGTTTCTGTTTATTTCTCCTTTTATCTCCTATAATTTCAAGTTTATGAAAACTGTTGTTTTGTTATTTGGTGCTTAACTATTTATAACTGTTACAGTGTCACTGTGAATCACACCCTTTAGCATTATAAGGTGTTTTTATTAGTCTTGTTTAATCATTTTCTTTGGCCTGAATTTCAAATTACCTAAAATTAAAACTATGACTTCTGCTTTCTTTTGGTGTTCTTTCCCCTAATGTATCTTTACCCACCCTGTTATTTTCAATATTCTGATTTGTTTTAGGTGTGTTCCTTGTGTATAGAGTTATGTTTTGCTTTGTGATTTAATCTGAAAGTATTTTTCTCTAAGTTGGAGCCTTAGTCCCATTTGTACTTATTGATATAGCTAAGATATGTTTAATCTTAGTTGTATTATATTGTTTTATGTTATGACTTACTTTTGGAGTTTTTTTTTTTTAAGTCAATACACAGTCTCTTTTGTTTGTTTGCTTTTATTTTTTATGTGTAATTATTCTGATATTTAGAAAGATTAATATATTAGCTCTAGTAGTTATGTTTATAAGGATAACTTTATATAATACCCTCAATCCTCTATTTGTTTAGAAAGCATCCATTAGTTCCCAAACTGGGCCGTGCAAACGGTTAAGCACTCAACTACTAGCTGAAAGATTGGAGGTTGGAACCCACCCAGAGGACCCTCAGAAGGCAGGCTTGGCAACCTGCTCCCGAAAGGTCACGGACTTGAAAACCCCGTGGAGCAGTTCTACTCTGCACAAGTGAGGCTGCCAGGAGTCAGAGTCAACTTGACTGCAATTACTAACAATAAATAAGCAATGGTAAAATTAGTATGTTTCTCTTCCTCCTCATTCTACTGCTACTGATTTTGGACAATAATAGTACCATTAATCTTTGTTTTGTTTTTTACTGTATTTATAGTTTGATTATGTGAGTTGTCAATTTTTATATCAATCAGGGTCCAGGAAGACAGAAATCCTGCTAAAGATTTAAAACAGAGTGATTTTAGTCTAGGAAGCTGGTTATACAGACAGTAGAAGAGCTGAGAAGCCAAGGGGGCTCTGAAGAAACCCAGAGGTTTGTAACAACAGAAAGCTGCTGCTTCTCCTAGGTGGAAGGGAGGAGGTCATGTTACTGGAGTTCAGGGATCAGGGCTACCCCAGGCAGTAGCTTCAGTGGAAGGAGAGCTTGCTGGATGGAGCTGGAACCCCAGAGAAGATGCAGCTGCTGCTGGAAATGTTGCCCAAGGCTTCTGTCTTCCTCCTACCTTCTAATCTTCCGCTAGTGCCCAGCCAAATCTAGCTAGCCCGACAGCCTAGAAACACAGGGATCGATATTGCAGGGATCAGCCCCTTTGCGATACCGAGCAGAGCAGCAACAGGGTGAGGGAACTGAAAGTAAGCAGGCCAAGGACCAGCGTAGCTTTAAATGGTGTCCTTTGACTTCCAGTTACTACGGATGAAGGGATTTTATTTATCAACTTACTCTATTTCAAAGAATTTATTCTGTTTACCACCTTATTTCCTACCTTCCCTTTCAATTCGTGTTGGTGGTATCATTCCTGTGTTGTCAAAAACATAGCATTTATATTCTGTTCTATCATCTTAACTTCACGATTTTTTTAGTCACGGTTCTCCTATTATGTATGTTCAATAGTTACTGAAGATCCTTTTACTATCATTTTCCCAGTCATCTTTTACTCGGTTGTATTTTCGTCAAGGACAACTCAAGAAAACAATATATTCTGTGTTTCTTCGCATTTAGAACTGTGTCTCTAGCCTTTACACTTGAATGAAAGTTTGGCTGGATATAAAATTCTTGACCATTTCTTTCCTTGAATATCTTGTTGATGTTGTTCTACTGTTTAATGGCTTGAAGTACTGTAGAGAAATCTGAGGTCAGCTTGATTTTTTTTTTTCCCCCATTATAAGTGACTTGATTTTTTTTTTTGCCAGACTGCTCAAATGAGTCATTTCATTAAAAGTCCAATGACTTTTCTAGGACAGTTATCCATGGTAGCTGTTCTGGGTCGATTTTCAGTGACCCATTATGTCCCCCCCCTTTTTTTTTTTTCATTTCACAAAGGTTTTCTTGAAATTTTCTCTAGGTATCTGTTCCTTTATATTGTTTTGTTTTGCTTTTTCAGGAATTCTACCCTTGTGGTAAAATTCATAAAGGGTGGTAAGATAAAATTACACTTCCAGAGTTTGACCAACCCAAAAAAACCAAAGCCACCACCGTCGAGTCGATTACCGACTCATAGAGACACTATAGGACAGAGTAGAACTGCCCCATAGAGTTTCCAAGGAGTGCCTGGCAGATTTGAACTGCTGACCTCTTGGTTAGCAGCCATAGCACTTAACCATTACACCACCAGGGTTTCCAAGAGTTTGACCAGGCAAAGTTATATGATCCCCATGGGCACAAGTATACGCTTATATGTATATCTACGTGAGTGCTGTCTTAGAAGGACCCTGCCCAAGAGTTTGCCTGCCCGGGCTGGCGGCTCCTACAGAAAAGGTAGAGAGATACTACTACAGGTAGGTACTAGGACATGGGGGTAATAAGTGGTCGATAAAGGTGGTATTGCCTGTTGTAGCCATTGGTGAAAAGGAGGCAAGTTTACCGTCAAGAAAAGCTTTTTCTTTCCCAACTGACCCCAGTCCTGGAGGAGCAGCATAGTGAATGGAAGAAGAGAAGAAGATAATGTAGATAAATACTAAAGAAGATAGCTATCACCCCCATATTCAATGAAGGTTTCATAGATTGAATCAGGCCTAAGATCTGAGAGAGGAGGGAAAGCTTTTAATTAAATGATATATTGCAGAGTTTTTATTCGTTTACGAGTTCTTAAAGTATTATTTATGTACAAAAAATTCGCCCATTTTTACTCTGATGAATTTTTATAATGGTATACAATCTTGGAACCCTAACTACTATAAGGTATAAAATAGTTCTCCCACTCTAATAAGTTTTTTCCTGCTCCTGCAGTTGATCCCTTCTTTCTACCACTGGCCCCAGGCAACCAACCACTGATCTGCGCTGTCACTGAGGTTTTGTCTTCTGTAAAAAAAAAAAAAAATTTTTGTAGCATTTCATAAATGGATCAGCCCCTACACAAAATAAATATTTGTGTTTGACTTCTTTTATTTAACATAATGCTTTTGAGAATCATCTGTGCTGTTATTGCTTCATTCCTTTTTGTGAATTATGTATTATGTACTAATGCTTCATTCGTTTTTATTACTGAATACTATTTTATAGTATGGATATGCCACTACTTGTTTATCCATTCACCAGTTGATGGACACTTGGGTTTGCTTCCAATGTTTGATTATTATGAATAATGAATGCTACTGTGAATATTCATGTACCCATCTTTGTGTAGACATGTTTTCATTTTTCTGGAAATCCTAGGAGTGGAGTTAGTGGGTCTGATGGGAAGTATGGAAACTCTGGTGGCACAGTGGTTAAGAGCTATGGCTGCTAACCAAAAGGTTGGCAGTTCAAATCCACCAGGTGCCCCTCAGAAACTATAGGGCAGTTCTACTCTGTTCTGTAGGGTCTCTATGAATCAAAATCGACTCGAGAGCAACTGGTTTGGTTTTTGTTTTTTATAGGATGGAAAGTATGTATTTAACTTTATAAGCTACCACCTTATTCTTTTCTAGAGCCTGGCGGTGTAGTGGTTAAGAGCTCAGGCTACTAACTGAAAAGTCAGCAGTTCGTATCTCTAGGAGGTGCTTCTACTCTGTTGTATAGGATTGCAATGAGTCGGAATCGACCTGACATCAACGGGTTTGGGTTTTTTTTTTTGGGGGGGGGCTGGTTATTCTTTTCCAAAGTGGCTCTATCTTTTTAAATTACCGTCAGCAAAGCATGGGAGTTCCAGTTGCTCCACATCCTTAACAACACTTGGAACTTTCAATCTTTTTAACTTTAGCCATTCTAGCAGTGTGTAGGGATATCTCAACATTGTTTTAATTTTAACTTCTCTGATAACTGCTGCTGTTCAGCATATTTTTATATGTGTATTGATTATTTGTATATCTTCTTTTGTGAAGTGTCTGTTCAAATTTTTTTTTACCATTTTTTAAAAATTAGGTTGTCTTCTTTCTATTGAGTTTTATATACGTATAAGGCCTTTGTTGGATATATGTTTTGAAAACATTTTTTCCCAGCCTTTAGCTTATATTTTTGTGTTCATAACTATGTCTTTTAAGACCGAACATTTTTAATGATAATGAAATCCATTTAATCAATGTTTTCTCTTAGTCTCTGCTTTTTGTGTCCTGTTTAAGAAATCTTTGCCTTACCCAATGTTACAAAGATTTTCTGTAATGTTTTCCTTAAGATGTTTACTAGTTTTAGCTCATATAATTAAGTCAGAGTTTCTCAGCATTGTCGCTATTGATGTTTTGGGTTGGACAATTCTTTGTTGTGGAAAGTTGTCCTGTGTGTTATAGTAGGTTTAGCTGCATCCCTTGCCTCTAGACACTGGATTCCAGTAACATCTCTCCAGTTGTAACAACTTAAAATGTCCTCAGATATTGACAAGTATCACCTGAAGGGAAAATTTCCCCCCAGTTGAGAATCACTGATTGGGGTCTGTGATCCATTTTACTAAATTTTTTTGTGTGTAGTGTGAGTAAGGACTCCTGGCAGCATAGTGGTTAAGAGCTATCGCTGCTAACTAAAAGGTCAGCAGTTCGAATCCACCAGGTGCTCTTTGGAAACTGTATGGGACAATTCTACTCTGTCCTATAGGGTCGCTATGAGTTGGAATCAACTCAATGGCAACAGGTTTGGTCTTTTTGTTTGTTTTTATAGTGTGAGGTTAATTTTTTTTCCATGTAGATACTTAATGGTTCCAGAAACATTTACCTAAAGATTATCCATCCCACACAGAAATACCTTGCCAGTTTTGTGAAAAATCAATTCCTTGGATAAACACCACTTGATCATGATGTATTATTCTTTTTAAAATTATTTTTATTATGATAAATACATATGTAACAAAACATTTGCCATTTCAACAATCTTTGCATGTACGATTCAGTGACATTAATTATGTTCATCATTTTGCTCAACCATCACCCTTAATCATTCCCAAGTTTTCCATCATCCTTCACAGAAGCTCAATGTCCCCTAAGCATTGGGTCTTCCTTTCCCCGCCCCGCTCCTGTCTATCCCTGGTAACCACCAAAAAACTTTGGTCTCTATACTTGCGTATTCTAGATATTTCATATAAGTGGGGTTATACAATATTTCTCTTTTGTGACTGAATTTTTATATTGTTGGATTCAATTTGCTACTCTTTTGTTAAGATTTGAATCTATATTCACGAAGTATATTGGTCTGCAGTCCTCTTATGTGAATATCTTTGTCTGGCTTTGAAATCAGGTTAATACTGGCTTCATAAAATAAGTTGAAAAGTTTTCCCTTCTCTGAAAGAGTTTATGTAGGACTGGTGTTATTTTTTCCTTAAATGTTTGATGGAGTTTACGAGGGAAGTCATATGTGCCCGGAGTTTTTGTTATTGAATATTTGTAATTATTAACTTAATTTGTTTAATTGATACTAAATTAAATTTCTTTGGATTTCTTCTTGGTTCAGTTTTAATAGTTTGTATTTTTTTTTTTTTTTTTTTTACAAATTCATCCATTTCACGTAGGTCATCAAATTTATTGGAATAAGGTTATTCACTATATTTATCATCCTTTTAATGCCTACAGGATTTTTTCATCCCCTAAAATGACAAATCTGTGTTTTTTCTTTCCTTTTCTCCTTCTTGATGAAAGGATTATCAAGTGTGTTGATCTTCTCAAAAAACAAGCTTTTGGTTGTATGGATTTTTTCAATTATTTTTCTGTTATCTATTTCATTGATTTCTGCTCTTTATTACATTCTCCTTTCTGTTTGCTTTGGTTTAATTTACTCTCTTTTCTTGTTTCTTTAACTGGAAGCTGAAGTATTTTAATAGGCATTTAAAGGTATAGATTTCCTTGTAAGCCCTATTCTGACTGCATCCACAAATTTTGATATGTATATTTTAATTATCACTTTGCTCAAAACATTTAAAAATTTTCCTTGTGATTTATTCTTTGATCCAAAGTTATTTAGAAGTATGTTGTTTAAGTTCCAAATATTTAGGGTTTTTCCTATTTATCATTATTGATTTCTAAAGAACCTAGCCAGTATGATTTCAGTCTTTTGAAATTCACTGAGATTTGTTTTATGGCCAAGAATATGGTCTATCATGGTAAATGTGCCATGTGCGCTTGAAAAGATTATTCATTCTCTGGTTAAATGTAACATCAATAAATATTAAGTCAAGGCAAGATTCTTGTTCTATCAATTGCTGAGAAGAATGTTAAAATCTCCAACTATTACCTTGGAATTTCCTATTTCTCCCACTATTCTGTCAATTTTTACTTAATGTATTTTGAAGCTCTGGGCACATATACATTTATGATTTTCCTGTCTTCTTGGTAAATCTGCTCTTTTTCTTTTTATCTTCGATAATATATTTTGTTTTGAAATTTATTTTGTCTGCTATTAATATAGGCACTCCAGCCTAGTATGCTTGTTCTTTGCATGATATATCTTTTTCTATACAATGCTCTCAGTTTATCTGTGTCTTGTAGAGAGCATACAGTTGGATCTTTATGTTAATAATCTCTATTTTTTAATTGGAGTCTTTAGTCCACTAATGTTTGATGTAATTATTGAATCCACCAATTTATTTTTAGTTTTCTACTTGTCTTCTCCGTTCCTCTGTTTCTCCTTTCCTTGGATTATTTTAATATTTTTGGAATTCCATTTTGATGTTCTGTGGGTTTTCTTTGCTATACCTCTTTGTGTTATTTTTAATGGTTTCCTTAGAGATTATAATATACATTCTTGATTTTTCACAGTTCACTTACAGTTATTAATATAAACATTTTCTAAAATATAGCAAATTACAGATTTATAGGTCCATATTCCTTCTGCCCATATTTTATAATTGTTACATGTATTATAGCTACTTACATTATAAACCCCTCAAGACAATGTTACATATTTTGCTTTAATCAGTTGTATGGTTTTTAAAGAAATGAGGAGGAAAAGGGTGGGAAAAAATAGCCTTTTGTATTTCCCCAGGCATTTGCCATTTCCAGTATTCATTCGATATTGAGGATCTGTGTTTCCATCTGATATCATTTCCCTTCTTTCTTAAAAACTCCCTTTAGAATTTCTTATAGTGTAGGGTTGAAAATGATGGATTCTCTTAGTTTTAATTTATCTGAAAAATGTCTTTATTTCACTTTCACTTATAAGGGATGTTTTTGATGAGTATAGAATTCTGGGTAGACAGTTTTGTCTTTCAGCGCTTTAAAGATGTTTTCCATTTTCCTCCGATCTTCATGGTTTTTTGATGAAAAATCAGTTATTAATGGGATTGTCACTTCCCTATATATATTATTTTGTTTTTCTCTTATTGCTTTCAAGATTTGCTCTTTATCTTTGGCTTTTAACAGTTTGACTAGGATGAACTTCAGCATAGGTTTATTTGAGTTTATTCTGCTTGGTGTTTGCTTATCATTTTGTATCTACAAATTTCCATGTTTTATCAAGTTCAGGAAAATTTCAACTTTTATTTCTTCAAGTATTTTTCTGCCCCATTCTCTCTCCTCTCCCTGTATTCCAATTATGAAAAGTAATTTGTTTTATATCATTTAACAGGCTCTTGAGTTTCTGTTTGAAACTTCGAAAAAATTGTTTTTCTCTCTGTTCTTCATCATGGATTTTTTTTTTTTAATTTTAGTAAATATTTTATTTAATCTAACATATCCAAAAATGTTATTTCGACATGCAATCAATATAAAAAATGTACTGAAATATTTTACATTCTTTTTTTGGTGTTAAGTCTTCAAAATCCAGTGCGTATTTTACAATTCAGACTAGTCACTTTTTTTTTTTTTAATTATTGTACTTTGGATGAAAGTTTATAGAACTAGCTTCTCATTAAACAGTATGCATATTGTTTTGTGACATTGGTTACTAACCTCACAACATGTGAATATTCTCCTCTGTCGAACTTGGGTTCCCTATTACCAGCTTTCCTGCGCTCTTCTGCCTTCTAGTCCTTGCCCCTGGGCTGGTGTGCCCCTTTAGTCTTCTTTTGTTTTATGGACCTGTCTAATCTTTGGCTGAAGGGGGAACCTCAGGAGTGACTTCATTACTGAGCTAAAACGGTGTCAGGGGGCCATACTTTCAGGGATTCTTCAGTCTCTGTTAGGCCGGTAAGTCTGGTCTTTTTTGTGAGTGAGAATTTTTTTCTACATTTTTCTCCAGCTCTATCCAGGACCCTCTATTGTGACCCCTGTCAGAGGAGTCAGCGGTGGTAGCCGCGCACCGTCTAGTCGTACTGGACTCAGCCTGGTGGAGACTGTGCACCATGAATAGTTTTTATTGGTTTAGCTTGAGGTTTATTTAGTCTTTCCTCTGTTGTGGCCCTTTGGCTGTAAGTCTGTCCCTGGCAATTTTTATTTCAAAAATTTCATTTTTCAGTTTTAGGGTTTCCATTTAGTTCTTTTTAATTGTTTCTATTTCTCTGATGAGATTTCTTAGTTCTTTGTAGAGATTTTCATTTACTGAGAACATGTTTTCTTTTACTTCATTGATGCTAATATAACATCCATTTTAAAATTTTGTCTGTAAGTTCCAATTTGAATTTATCTTGGAATCTGACTTGATTTATTCTCTTTTCTCTTGGGATCTCTTGCATTTTCCTGGTTCTTCATAGGACAGATATTTTGGGTTGATCTTGCATATTATGAATGTTAAGGTGTAGAGATTCTGGATTTTGTTTTTTTTCTTCAGTGAGTGTTTTTTCCTTTGTGTTAGCAGATCATTTTCTTGGCTGCGCTTGTACTTCATAATTTTTTTTTTTTTTTTTGGATGGTAGCTCTGGCCTCAGTTCAGATCATTTTCCTTAGCTGAGCTGCTTTGGGCCTCTTCCATACATGTGTGGTCCATGGGTGTGTCAGAGATATGGATAGACAGAGTTAGAGCATTTCCTTTCTGAAATTCCCCCAGTCTCCTCAGCATTCATGGTTTCTTGGCTTCACTGACTTTGTTTTTCTTGTTTCCCAGGCCAGAAAGACAGTGGGCTTTTCAATGTATGTCACTGTTACTGCTGTGCATGCCACATGGACTGCACACAGCCACAGGCAAAAGGTCAGAGTTGAGAATTTACTTGTACGGCTCCCTCTCTTCCCTCCTCCCAGCAAGTGTGCACTCCCCACCGGAGTCTCTCTGCTTCAGTTCACTCTCCAGACCTTCAAGTGGTTGCTTTTAATATTATGTTCAGGTTTTATCATTGTTTTCTACAGGGAAGTTTGTCTAGTTGGGTCTTAGTCCATCATACCAGAAGTAGAATCTACACTGCAGTTTTGATATCAGAATGGACATGATTGGGCTTTTAATACCTGAAAGTTAGACTGCCTAATATTACCTGAAAGTGACTATAGATCTGTGTGACATGTTTTCATGAGTGGGGAAAAGTGCTTCAATAGCACGTGGTTGAAAAAAGATAGTCGTTTGATAAAAATGAAGTTTGTCTCTGCTAAATCATTCCATAAACAGGTTACTAATGGGAGATGAGGGTTTAGTTCTCTTCCATTCCACATGCAGGTCACTTTCCAGGCACCCCTTCCCATCTTAGCTATAGGGCTACAACACAAATTTTTGTTAAATTAATATTGTTTACATTTTTATGAGCTTGTATAATATTATTCATAGCAGATCTCCTAAGTATACTACAAAGACATTTCTTGTACTACTTTTCCTATGGAGATAAAATTTTTTTGGATTTTACTTGTTTGTTCATTTGAGTTATTATTCTCTTAGTCTTACATCTACTTTTCACCAATTCACCCTCTAAGTTTCTTGACAGCACAATAAACCTCCTAGACCAGTAAGGATCATTAAGTAATCTATTGAGTTCATGTTTGTTTGTTTTCTTTTCCCTTTCAATAGGTGGAATAATGCCCGCCTCCCACAATGATGTCCACATCCTAGTCCCTAGAACCTGTGAATATGTTACCTTGCACGGTAAAAGGGACTTCGGGGTTATGATTAAAGACCTTGTGGTGGGGAGATTACCTTGAGTTACCCAGGTGGGTCCAATATAGTGACAAGAACCCTTAAAAGAGAGAAGGCAGTGTGATGATGGAAGCACAGTTAAGAAAAATTTGAAGATGCTATGCTGCTAACTTTGAATATGGCAGAAGGGCCATGAGTCAAGAAAAGCAGGTGGTCACTAGAAGCTGAAGAGGCAAGGAAAAGGGTGTTCCCTTCGGGCGCTCAGAAGGAATACAGCCCTATTGTCTTAGGCTGGGTTTTCTAGAGAAGCAAAACCAGTAAAGCAAATATATATATATATATATATATATGTTCACATATATATACATATATATGTATACTAAAACCAACCAAACCCTTCGAGCCGATTCCGACTCATAGCGACCCTATAGGACAGATTAGAGTTGCTCCATAGGGTTTCCAAGGAGCACCTGGTAGATTCAGACTGCCAACCTTTTCTTTAGCAGCTGTGGCACTTAACCACTATGCCACCAGGGTTTCCTATACATGTATAGTGGTTAGCGTAGTGGTAAAGAGCTATGGTTGCTAACCAAAAGGTCAGCAGTTCAAATCCACCAGGCACTCCTTAGAAACTGTATGAGGCAGTTCTACTCTGTCCTGTAGGGTAGCTCTGAGTCAGAATCGACTCAGCGGCAAAGGGTTTGGTTTTTGATATACGTGTGTGTGTGTGTGTGTGTGTGTATATCAAGGAAATGGCTCATGCAGTTGTAGAGGCTGAAACATCCCAAGTCCATGGGTCAGGCTGGAGGCTTGTCCTGATTCACATAGCTGCAGGGGCTGGCAAACCCAAGATCAGCAAGTCAAACAGCAGGGCTCTGACTCATAGGCTGCAAAGACTGATGAAGCCTAAGATCAGCAGGCAAGACAGCAGGTAAGCTGCTAGCTCATGTCCCAAGAAATGGAGATGAGATGAACAGGAATCAGCTGCAGGATCCAGAGCCTTGCCAGAAAGCCCACCTATATTGGATGCAGGCCATACTCCCAAGGAAACTGTCTTTCAACTGATTGGCTACTCTCAGCAGATTCCATCATGGAGGTGAACACATTATATCATATCTCATCATGGACATGACCACATCATCATAAGACTGCCAAACTACACCATAACAGCTAAATCACTGAAGAATCATGGCCCAGCCGAGCTGACACACAACCTTAATGATCACACCTACTGACACCTTGATTTTAGCCTATTGTTGTTGTTGTTAGGTGCCGTCGAGTCACTTCCGACTCATAGCAACCCTAAGCACAACAGAATGAAACACTGCCCGGTCCTGTGCCATCCTTACAATCGTTATGCTTGCGCTCATTGTTACAGCCACTGTGTCAATCCACCTCACTGAGGGTCTTCCTCTTTTCTGCTGACCCTGTACTCTGCCAAGCATGATGTCCTTCTCCAGGGACTCGTCCCTCCTGACAACATGTCCAAAGTATGTAAGACGCAGTGTCACCATCCTTGCCTCTAAGGAGCATTCTGGTTGTACTTCTTCTAAGACAGATTTGTTCATCCTTTTGGCAGTCCATGGTATATTCAATATTCTTCGCCAACACCACAATTCAAAGGCATCAATTCTTCTTCGGTCTTTCTTATTCATTGTCCAGCTTTCACATGCATATGATGCGATTGAAAATACCATGTTTTGGGTGAGGCACACCTTAGCTTTCAGGGTGACGTCTTTGCTCTTCAGCACTTTGAAGAGGTCCTTTGCAGCAGATTTACCCAATGCAATGCGTCTTTTGGTTTCTTGACTGCTGCTTCCACGGCTGTTGATTGTGGATCCAAGTAAAATGAAATCCTTGACAACTTCAATCTTTTCTCCGTTTATCATGATGTTGCTCATTGGTCCAGTTGCGAGGATTTTTGTTTTCTTTATGTCGAGGTGTAATCCATGGGACTGAAGGCTGTGGTCTTTGATCTTCATTAGTAAGTGCTTCAAGTCCTCTTCACTTTCAGCAAGCAAGGTTTTGTCATCTGCATAACGCAGGTTGTTAATGAGTCTTCCTCCAATCCTGATGCCCCGTTCTTCTTCATATAGTCCAGCTTCTCGTATTATCTGCTCAGCATACAGATTAAATAGGTATGGTGAAAGAATACAACCCTGACGCACACCTTTCCTGACATTAAACCTATCAGTATCCCCTTGTTCTGTCTGAACAACCACCTCTCAATCTATGTAAAGGTTCCTCATGAGCACAATTAGGTGTTCTGGAATTCCCATTCTTTGCAATGTTATCCATAGTTTGTTATGATCCACAGAGTCAAATGCCTTTGCATACTCAATGAAACACAGGTAAACATCCTTCAGGCATTCTCTGCTTTCAGCCAGGATCTATCTGACATCAGCAATGCTATCCCTGGTTCCATGTCCTCTTCTGAAACCAGCCTGAATTTCTGGCAGTTCCCTGTCAATATACTGCTGCAGCCGCTTTTGAATGATCTTCAGCAAAATTTTGCTTGAGTGTGATATTAATGATATTCTATAATTTCCACATTTGGTTGGATTAACTTTCTTGGGAATAGGCATAACTATGGATCTCTTCCAGTCAGTAGGCCAGAAAGCTTTCTTCCATATTTCTTGGCATAAACGAGTGAGCACCTCCAGCGATGCATCTGTTTGTTGAAATATATAAATGGATATTCCATCAATTCCTGGAGCCTTGTTTTTGGCCAATGCCTTCAGAGCAGCTTGGACTTCTTCCTTCAGTACCATCAGTTCCTGATCATATGCCACCTCTTGAAATGGTTGAACATCGACAAATTCTTTTTGGTATAATGACTCTGTGTATTTCTTCCATCTTCTTTTGAGGCTTCCTGCATCGTTTAATATTTTCCCCATCGAATCCTTCACTATCGCAACTTGAGGCTTGAATTTTTTCTTCAGTTCTTTCAGCTTGAGAAAGGCCGAGTGTGTTCTTCCCTTTTCGTTTTCCATCTCCAGCTCTTTGCACATGTCACTATAACACTTTGTCTTCTCAAGACACCCTTCGATATCTTCTGTTCAGTTCTTTTACTTCATCATTTCTTCCTTTTGCTTTAGCTGCTTGACACTCAAGAGCAAGTTTCAGAGTCTCTTCTGACATCCATCTTTGTCTTTTCTTTCTTTCCTGTCTTTTCAATGACATCTTGTTTTCTTCATGGTTGGTGTCCTTGATGTCATTCCACAACTTGTCTGGTCTTCGGTCACTACTGTTCAATGCATCAAATCTATTCTTGAGTTGGTCTCTAAATACTCAAGGTCATATTTTGGCTCTTGTGGACTTGCTCTAATTTTCTTAAGTTTCAGCTTGAAATTGCATATGAGCAATTGATGGTCTGTTCCATAGTTGGCCCCTGGCCTTGTTCTGACTGATGCTATTGAGCTTTTCCACCATCTCTTTCCACAGATGTAGTCAATTTGATTTCTGTGTGTTCCATCTGGCGAGGTCCATGTGTGTAGTCGCTGTTTATGTTGGTGAAAGAAGGTATTTGCAATGAAGAAGTCATTGGTTTTGCAAAATTCTATCATTCGATCTCTGGCATTGTTTCTGTCACCAATGCCATATTTTCCAACTACTGATCCTTCTTCTTTGTTTCCAACTTTCACATTCCAATCGCCAGTTGTTATCAATGCATCTTGATTGCACGTCCGATCAATTTCAGACTGCAGCAGCTGATAAAAATCTTCTATTTCTTCATCTTTGGCCCTAGTGGTTGGTGCATAAATTTGAATAATAGTCATATTAACTGGTCTTCCTTGTAGGCATATGGATATTATCCTATCACTGACAGCATTGTACTTCAGGATAGATCTTGAAACGTTCTTTTTGACAATGAATGCAAGACCATTCCTCTCCAAGTTGTCATTCCCAGCATAGTAGACTATATGATTGTCTAATTTACAATGGCCAATACAGCCCATCTCAGCTCATTAATGCCTGGGATGTTGATGTTTATGTGTTCCATTTCATTTTTGACGATTTCCAATTTTCCTAGATTCATACTTCGTACATTCCAGGTTCCAATTATTAACGGATGTTTGCAGCTGTTTCTTCTCATTTTCAGTCATGTCACATCAGCAAATGAAGGTTCCAAAAGCCTACTCCATCGACTTCATTAAGGTCGACTCTACTTTGAGGAGGCAGCTCTTCCCCAGTCATTTTTTGAGTGCCTTCCAACCTGTGGGACTCATCTTCCAGCACTATATCAGACAGTGTTCTGCTGCTATTCATAAGGTTTTCACTGGCTAATGCTTTTCAGAAGTAGACTGCCAGGTCCTTCCTACTAGTCTGTCTTAGTCTGGAAGCTCAGCTGAAATCTGTCCTCCATGGGTGACCCTGCTGGTATCTGAATACCAGTGGCATAACTTCCAGCATCACAGCAACATGCAAACCCCCACAGTATGATTAACTGACAGACACTTGGGGGGATTTTAGCCTAGTAAGACCCATTTTGGACTTATGACCTCCAGATCTACAAGATAATAAATTTTATGTTGTTTTAAGCTGCTGAATATGTGGTAATTTGTTATGGCAGCCATAGAAAATTAATACACCCCTTGAAGACATCTCTCCTGAAATCCTCCACCCTCAGCTCTTTATTCTCCTGTAGTTGCTCTCTGCGGAAACCCTGGTGGCATAGTGCCTAAGTGCTACAGCTGCTAACCAAAGGGGCAGTAGTTCGAATCCACAAGGCACTCCTTGGAAACTCTATGGGGCAGTTATACTCTGTCCTATAGGGTCGCTATGAGTCGGAATCAACTTGCTGGGACTGGATTTGGTTGGTTTTAGTTGCTCTCTGCACAGCTGCCATCCTGTGATCTCTTGACCCTCAACTGTGAATTCTTTTCTCTTTTTTCTGCATTAGACTTCCTGCTTTCTGGACCCGTGTCTTCCTCTTTTTTGGTTTATTCTTTCATTTGCATGGGGCGTATCCTGTAGGATATTCCTGAGAAAGAGTGTATAAGGGTAAAATTTTAGAGACTTTTCATGTCTAAACATGTACTTATCCAGCTTCACATTTGGCTGACAGTTTGGTTGGGTATGTCCTTAACTATTAGTTTCTGCTGCCTTTGATATGGAAAGCTATTTGCAGTTAATAAAATGAAATAAACTTATAAATTAAGTTTCTATAGGTGAGAAAGTCCTAGCATATTTCTCTATCCCACCCAAGCAATGGAATTGATACCTGCTTTTTTTTTTGTTTGGGTTATGGTTTGGGGTCTGCAGGGAACTTGCTGTATTTTTCTGCAAACACCCCTTCCTTAGAGGAATCATCTCTCTCCCGTTTCTTGTGTCTTCCTCCATCTGAGCACAGGGATTGGCACAGGACTCAAGAAAGGCCAATCACATTTCTCTTCTGGAATTCAGAGTTCTGACAGGAAAACAACCCTCTATGCTGTATACCCGCTGTTTGCCCCTGTGGGCACACACTCACTGTCTTCACCCTGCTCTGTACCCTAGGAGGCTCCCTTGTCTTACAGCTTCCTGTTGGGTTGACACCACAAGGGAGAGGGAAGATAGAAGTAGGTGTGCTTCATTCCCCAGCTGCTCTGGCCAAGTGTCAAGTGTTCGCTGTGGCTCTTTACCAAAGGTCACAGCCCCTGTCAGAAAGCCTTCTGCATATGGTTCCTCACTCCAGTTTCCAAGAACCGTTCCTTTCCCCCTCAGGCCTAGGGATGCTAACAGCTCCTTGCAGTGCAATATTTATAGCACCAAGGTAGTGCAATATTCCTTGCTGGTTTTCTTAAAATCTGCACTCACCACTGTAAATAGCCCCTTTGTAAATAACCTTTGTATCGTCTAGTTTTGAGCGTGCCATTTGTTTCCGGAATCTTCTGCTAAGATTCTGGTGGATATGCACTCTGTTATGGGTTGAATTGTATCCTCCCCAAAATAAGTGTTGTAAATCTTAACCCCTGTACATGAGGATGTAATCCCATTTGGGAATAGGATTTCTTTGTTATGTTAATTAGGCCATATCAGTGTAGAGTGTATTTTAAGCCAATCAGTTTTGAGAAATCAAAGGAGCAGATTATTAGGCACAGAAGTAAGCAAGCAGGAATGGAGGAAAGATAGATGCCACATGGAGATCTCTAACAAATCCAAGAAGAATGCTAGGAAAGCTAAGACAAGGACTTTTCCCCAGAGTGGAACAGAGGAAGCCAGCAGACTAAGAAACTAAGACACTTTGTTTCCCCTCAGATGAGGTAAGCCTGGCTTTGTTGGTGACCCTCTTGTCCATGGTGCACAAGGAAGGTAAGCAGAGACAAATAGACCCAAGAGATAAAGATGGGAACTGAATAATATCTTTGAGCACCTGGACTCAAATGCTGCTGCTAGCTGCATCCCAGTCTTCTCAGAAATGTGAACTAACAAATTCTTATTTTTGTTTGAGCTAGTTGGCAGAGGAACCATAGAATACATGGTGCAAGGAACTCAGGAGAGCTTGGTGGCCTGTGAAGCACAGGGATATGGTTCATATCTTGGCTCTGGTATTATGTTGTGTCATTTCTTGATTTATTTATCTTCATAACAGCTAAATGTTCACCTGTCCCCTCTAGGTTATCACGTCGTAGAGTTAATTGAAGTCTTCAAAACACAATATAAAGTTTCACTTTGTGCCCAAGATATTGGCAATGCAGCTCAAGTCTTAAAAAGAAAATTATTGGGAGTATGTATCATATTCGTTCAAGAGATCTAGAAGATCACTTTGAGATTTTATATATGCCTCCATTGATTGGGAATTCTGAGTCCTAGGAACAGAGGATCTACAAGAAGAAATGTAAAATGCTCTTCACCTAGGTCTCTGGGAGACATTGGGAAAGAGGGTAGGCCTGCTTTGATATACACCTGTGGCAGACACTGTCATTTGCTTACCCATTATCCACCTTGCTAACTCTAATTTTGTTGGGGAACCAATATGCTCAGCTCCAGATATGGGTATCATAGGTCTAATGTAGTCATTACAATCATGTTTCTCATGAGTCTAGTCTCCATTTCAACTAAGCCTAGATCTGGCCAAGGGCACTGAAGTGAATGTCGACAGGGGTAGTTTTAAAGTAGGGTCTCTTAACCTTGAAACTGTTGACATTAGCGGATGGATAATTCTTTGTGGATGGATATCCTGTATATTTCAGAATATTCAGCAGCATCCTTGGCCTCTACCCACTGAATGCCAATAGCATGCCCCTAGTTTTGACAACCAAAATGTCTCCAGACATTGCCAAATGTTTCCTAGGTGATTAAATCACCCCTGGCTGAGATCTGTTTTGGAAGAAAGCTCTTCCATAGCTGATTAAAAGGAACAGATATATCTAGTGTCTCTTCCACCCCTTCTTTTTGCCTTGAACAACGATGTAAGGATTGCCACTGAAATAGCCATCCTGCAAGCATGAGGAAAAGGCCAAGAGATTCACCTTGAAATAATTGAGCTACTTAACAGCAGCCACCTACACTTGAACATCTCATTATGTGAGGAGGAAGAGAATCTCTTAAATGTTTAAGTCACTATAGTGAGATTTTTCTGAACTTTTAACAAAATGCATTCCTAGTGAATAGTACATAAAACATAAAATGGGAAGGAGCATGCTCCCTACCTAAGCGTGCGCGCAGCCCTGAAGCTGTAGGATGCAAAATCAATGGTTTGAAATCAATTGTTTTTCTGTGTATTATCAGCAAACAATTAGAAAATGAAATTTAAAAATACTGTTTATAATGGCATTGAAAAAGTGTTTAATTCTTGTAAATTAATCTGGCAAAAGATATGCAAAATGTAGACACCGAAAATCTGAAAACATTGCTAAAAGATCTCAATAAATGGAGAGATATGCCATGTTCATGGTTTAGAAGACTCAATATTGTTAAAATGCCTGTTCTCCTCAAATTGATCTATACAGTCAATGAAATCCCAATCAAAATCTGTTGGCTTTTTTTTTCTTGTAGAAATTAACAAGCTGATACTGAAATTTTATGAAAATGCTAAGGACCTATAATAAGCAAAACAATGTTGAAAAGAACAAAGTTGGAGGACATATTCTAACTCATTTCAGACTATGAAGCTTCTGTAGTCAAGGAAATGTGGCCTTGGCATAAAGACAAACATACAGATCGAAGAAACAAAATACAGAGTGCAGAAACAGACTTACACATATATAGCTGATTGATTTTTGACAAAGGTGTTAATCAACTTTGATGTGGAATGAATAATCTTTTCCACAGATGGTGCTGGGACAACTGGATATCCATATGGGAAAAAAATCTCAACCTTTATTTCATACCATATGTAAAAATTAAAATGGATCAAAAAGCCATATGTAAAGGCTAGAACTGTACAACCTCTAGAAGAAAACAGAATAAAATCTGCAACCCTAAAGAAGGTAAAGATTTTTTTAGGTAGGCATAAAGCACAAACTATAAAAGAAAGAAATTGATAAATTGTACTTTATCAACATTAAAAACTTCTGAACTTCAAATTTATATGGAAACCAAACTTACAGGATCCACTGAGACTTGGGGAATCCCCAAGTCTAATGCCTGGAAATAATCTTTAAATCTTGAACCAAAACTATCCCATGAAGCCGTTATTTAACTACAGTTTAGCTCAATCAATAAAGAATAAAGAATGTTTGCCTGGAACATAGCACTCTATTCGCGTGTGAACTGGCAGCAGCTGATCTAAAGCACAGATGAGAACTTTAAGGGGCAGGAGCCTAAATTAATGATGATGAAACAATACGGTTGGAGACGGAATGGTGACACAATGGAGGTAACCAGTGTTACTGAGCTGTTCATGTAGAAACTGTGAATGGATGTATGTTTGGTTGTGCACGTTGCCACCAACAATAAATAAAATATTTTTGAAACACTTCTGTTCCCTGAATGACATTATTAGAAAATGAAAATACAATTCATAGGTGGGGAGAAAATATTTACAACTCATATATCTGACAAAAGAAAAACATGTATCCAGAATATAAAAAGGACACTTGTAGCTCAATAATGAAAAGAAAACTAACCTACTTTAAAGATTATTTGAATGAACACTTCACACATGAAGAAATCAGAATGGACAATAAGCACACGAAAAGATGCTCAACATCATTAGTCGTCAAAGAATTGAAACTTAAGCCACAATAAATGCCTCTACCCACCTGGTAGAATAGCTAAAATGGAAAGGACTGACCAGACTAAACATTGGCGAGGATGTGGAGCAAAAGGAACTCTGATGCACTGCTGGTGGGAATGTCAAATATGGTTCAACCACTTCGGAAAACAGTTCAACTGTTTCTTGTAAAATTAAGAGTATACATGTCATAACCAAAAGGAAAATTGAACCTGTTGCCATCGAGTTGATCCCGACTCGTAATGACCCTCACACCATACACCACACCCAGTGCCATTGGGTTGATTCACCCTATGACCTAACAATTCTACTTGTAAGCATTTACCCAGGAGAAATAAAAACTTATGTTCATACAGAGACTTTTACATGAATAGCCATTTTATTCATAATAGTCAAAAACTGGAAACAGCTCAAAAGTCTATGAAAAAGTGAACGGATACACAAATCGTGGCATATCCATACAGTGGAGTACGGCTCAGCACACAAAGTAAACAGCTGTGCAGCAACATAGATCAGTGTCAAAAATATTACGTGGAACAAAAACAACCCTACAGAGAAGAGAACTTACTATATGATTACTTTCATAAGAAATTCTAAAAGAGGCAAGACTACTACAGAGTTAATGCCTGGGTCCGGGTGTGTGTGCTGGGAGGGAGATTCTCTGCAAAGGGACGTGAGGGGGCTTTTTGCAGGAATGTTCTGTATTTTAGCTGTGATGGTGGGATACCCACATGTATAAAATTTATCAAAACTTATCTATTTTTATACTTTAAATGGGTGCATTTCATTGTATGTAAATTGTATCTCAATAAAGTTGATTTTTGAAAAGACCAGGTCTGATGTCTTTCTGCTAGATGGGAAATGCATAAGGGTAGTTCCACCCCTACAGTGATGGGGGTAGGGAGGGACTGTGATTGTCCAGCTCCGTCTGTAACTAGATGGTAAGTCTGTCTCATTAAGGGGAGACTTGAGGGAGATTGAGCTGACTATAGATCTACGCCACATTTTTCTTTAGCAATAATACATCCAATACCTTCCAAAGTACTATATAACTTACTGATGTAAATGTTTTTTTTATTTCTGTCTCCATCCCTCACCTTCCCTCACCCATGCTAGAGTATAAAGTGTACAAGAGCAACATTTTTCATCTGTTTTTGTTAATTGTGCCTGGCACATAGTAGGTCTGAATATGCCCATCTGTCTGTCTTCTGTGTCTTAGTTCCAAATTCAGAAGGGAAATATGAGGTCGTTCATCATTTGTCTTCTAAAACTCTAACAGCCTTCTCTCTTCCTATAGATAGTAATAATAATGGTACATACAACTATTGGTCTCTTTCATCTGGAGCAAAGGAGAATTAAGGAAACCAAAGACTCAAGGAAGAAATTAGTCCACAGGAATAATGACCCACACAAACCACAGCTTCCTCTAGCCTGAAACCAGAAGAACTAGATGGTGCCCAGCTACCACTACCAACCACTCTGACCAGGGACACAATAAAGGTCCCGGTTAGAGTGGGAGAAAAATGCAGAACAAAACTCAAATTCATAAAAAAGGCAGGATTTACTGGACTGATAGAGATTGGAAGAACCCCTGGGACTATTGCCCTATGACACCCTTTTGACCTAGAACTGAGGCCACCTTTCTGCCAAATAATAGATTGGCCTTTAAAATAAACAATAACACCTGTGACGAATGTGCTCCTTAGAACAATCAACTATACAAGACCAAATGGGTAACATTTGCCCAAAAGCAAAGATGAAAAGGCAAGGAGGGGGCAAGGAAACTGGAAGGATGGAAACAGGGAAGGCAGGGTGGAAATGGGAAGAATGATGAACCTTGCGGGGACAGCAACCAGCAACAAGGAAAAATTTGCTTATGAATTGTTGAATGAGAAACTAATCTTCTGTGTAAGCTTGTACCTAAAACCCAACAAAATATTCAAAAAATCATTTTTACTATTATTAAACCATAAGTTGTAAGGATGGCGCAGGACTGGGCAGTGTGTCGTTCTTTTGTCCATAGGGTCACTATGAGTCGAACCGACTCGACGGCACCTAACAAGAACATAAGTTGGCCAGCATCTATTGGGTGTTTAACAAGTGCCAGGTTTACTACAGTAAAAATGCTTATTTAATATTATACCTTTCAATCCTCATAATAACCAAATGAAATGGGTACTTTCTTTTTTTTTTTTTTTTTTAGTAATACTTTTATTGTGTTTTTGGTGAAGTTTTACTTGGCAGTTTAGGTTCTTATGCAACAATTTCCACACAAGTTGTTCAGTGACATTGGTGAAATGGGTACTATTTTTATTTCCATCTTGGAAATGGTGAAACCAAGGCATAGAGAGATTAAGTAACTATCCCAAGGCCACACAATTAAAAGGTGTCAGAACTGGGTTTTGAATCAAGTATTCTAATTCAAGAGCTGTGACCTTATCCACTGCTGCTACCATTCTTACCTGGCCCCAGTCCAGCCTCCACACAACAGTCTGGGCAATTTCTTTTAAAGGTAGCTCTTATCAGGTCAATTCTCTGGTGCCATCCTTTCAATAGATTCCCATTGCTCTCGAACCCAAACCAAAACCAAACCAACTGCCGTCGACTCGATTCCAACCCATAGCTCTTAAAATAAATAAATCCCAAACCCTTTGTACCGTTTATAAGGCCTTGCATGAGCTACCCCCTGCCATCTTTTCCAGTCTCATCAGAGACATTTTCCTCCTCACTTCCTGTTTCCACACTCACCTTACACTTCGAGTTGCCATAGAGTCAACTCAGACTCATAGAGACCGTACAGGACACAGTAGAACTGCCCCATAGGGTTTCCTAAACTGTAATCTTTACAGAAGCAGACTGCCACATCATTTTCCCTCAGACTGGCTGGTGGGTTTGAACCATTGATCCTTCAGTTAGCAGCTGAATGCTTACCCACTGTGCCAACAGGAGTCTTCACCTTATATTAACTCAAACCAGAAACTAAAATTGCCATCAAGTTGTTCCAACTCACAACCACCCTGTAGGACAGAGCAAAACTGCCCCATGGGGTTTCCAATGCTGTAATCTTTATGGAAGCAGACTGCCACATCTTTCTCCCTTGGAGCGGCTGGTGGGTTTTAACTGCTGGCCTTTTGGTTAGCAGCCAAGCACTTTAACCACTGCACCAGTTCCCAGATACATCTTAGGACTTTTGCACATGCTGTTTTCTCTGCACGGAAGCCTTTTCCTCCCACATACAACTCATTCTTCAGGCTCTTTTGGAGTAAGACATTTCTAAAGAGGCTTCCCTGACTCCCTATTCTCCAAACTCAAACATGAATAAGGAAGACCCAAGAAGAATTGATGAGCCCTTACTCCCTCTCACCTTAGCCTGTGTTTTAGCCTTAGCTTGTATCACAGTTTGTAGTGATCTTCTTATGTCTGTGTAACTGGTATGACCTGCTTCACCAGCTTATGGTAAAAATTAAGTCATGACGCTTTATTCAAGTTAGAACTGGCTCTGGTTTTCACACACCAGGTTTCCAGGAAGCTCACTACTTTTGGAGTTGTTCTCTTCCCACTGAATTGTCCAAGAACTTCAGGGATATACCCAGCTCCAAGGGGCCAGTCCTGATCCCAAAAAACCTTGACAAGAATAAGCTGGAGCCTCTGATCAGATCAGTAGTCTGCTCTGTTTTAACTGTTACCACTTCTGCTGCTGTTGCAGCTGGAGCTGTGTGGTCCACCGCTCTTGATCTTGACCTTTGTTCATCCAGAGTTCCCACTGGGGCTTTCAGTTCTACTCAGGTAAAACAACGGTCCGATTAATTGTGGTTCCCAAAGAACGTTCACTGTGTGAGGGAGAGTAGGCTAAGTGTAGCTCCCACCCCATGACTACACAGGTCCTAGCACCAAACCCTGCTCATCAGTCTAGACTACCCCTTTGTAGTATTTAACCACAGGGTTCTGCTCAGATCTGTTAAAAAAAAATAGTTGCGATGGAATCAACTTCGACTCATGAGGACCCCAAGTGTGCCAGAGTAAAACTGTGTTCCACAGGGTTTTCAATGGCTGATTTTTCAGAAGTAGATTTCCAGACCCTTCTTCTGAGGTGCCTCTGGGTGGACTTGAACCTCTAACCTTTTGGTTAGCAGTTGAGCATGTGAGCCATTTGCACCACACAGGGACTCCACAGATCCATTAGGATTCCATTTTACTGGTTCGTACCCCCTCTCCCTCCACTTCAGAGAGTAGACAATTCTGAGGCATAACTTCCACCCAAGACTCCCCCTATGAGATTAGGCTAAATGTGCACTGGGAACTTGACCTTGCTTGGCTTTCTCACCTTTCTGCTCTGTCCTGCTTCCTCCACTCCCTCACCTGTCTTCTCTGCGATCACATCCTTAATACAATGCCTGCTAATGAATACTCATCTAAGCTTCTGCTTCTGGAGACCTCAACCTAAGATACCCTTTCTTCATTAGGTGTTCATCTTTGGAGACCCTTAATATTCTTTTCTGCCAACAGGTCTGAAACCATCTCAGTCTTAACCAATTGCCATCAAGTCGACTCCAACTCATGGCTACCCCATGTGTGTCAAAATAGAACTGTGTTGCATAGGGTTTTAAATGGCTAATGTTTTGGAAGTGGAATGACGAGACTTTCTTCCGAGGCACCTCTGGGTGGTCTCGAACCTCCAACCTTTCAATTAACAGCCCAGAGCATTAACCATTTGTATCACTCATAGACTTTATCCCAACCTTGTTGATTTTGTTAGCTGCTGTTGAGTCAGTTTCGACTCATAGTGACCAGATGCACAACAGAACAAAACACTGCCCAGTCTTGTGCCGTCCTCACAACTGTTGCTATGCTTGAACCTATTGTTGCAGCCACTGTGTCAATCCACTGCCTTGAGGGTTTTCCTCTTTTTCTCCAACGCTCTACTTTACCATGCATAATGTCCTTCTCCAAGGACTGATCCATCCAGATAACGTGTCCAAAGAATGTGAGACTAACTCTTGCCATCCTCACTTTTAAGGAGCATTCTGGCTGTATTTCTTCCAAGACAGATTTGTTCATTCTTCTGGCAGTCCATGGTATAGTCAATATTCTTCGCCAACACCACAATTCAAAGACATCAGTTCTTCTTCAGTCTTCCTTATTCATTGTCCAGCTTTCACATGCAGATAAGGTGATTGAAAACACCATAGTTTGGGTCAGGTGCACCTTAGTCCTCAAAGTGACATATTTGGTTTTTAACACTTTGAAGAGGTCTTTTGTGGCCAATTTCCCCTATGCAATGTACCATTTGATTTCCTGACTGCTGCTTCAATGGGCGTTGATTGTGGATCCAAATAAAATGAAACCTTGACAACTTCAATCTTTTCTCCATTTATCATGATGTTGATATTAGTCCAGTTGTGAGGTTTTTTTTTTTTTTTTTTTCCTTCATGTTGAGGTGCAATCCATACTGAAGGCTGTGGTCTTGATCTTCATCAGTAAGTGCTTCAAGCCCTCTTCATTCAGTAAGCAAGGTTGTATCATCTGCATACTACAGGTTGTTAATGAGTCTTCCTCCGATCCTGATGCCCCATTCTTTTTCATATAGTCCACCTTCTAAGATTATTTGCTCAGCATACATATGGTGAAAGGATACAACCCCGATGCACACCTTTCCTGACTAAACCACGCAGTATCCCTTGTTCTGTTTGAACAATTACCTCTTGGTTTATGTACAGGTTCCTCATGAGTACAATTAAGTGTTTTGGGATTCCCATTCTTTGCAATGTTATTCATAATCTGTTATGATTCACATAGTCAGATGTCTTTGCATAGCCAATAAAACTCAGGTAAACATCTTTCTGGTATTCTGTTTTCAATCATGATCCATCTGACATCAGTAATGATAATTCCTCATTACACATCCTCTTCTGAATCCAGCTTGAATTTCTGGCAGTTCCCTGTCAATGTACTGCTGCAGCTGCTTTTGGAAGATGTTCAGCGAAATTTTAATTGCATGTAGTATTAATGATATTGTTCGATAATTTCTGCATTCTGTTGGATCTCCTTTCTTTGCAATAGGGACAGATATGAATCTGTCCAGTCAGTTGACCAGGTAGCTGTCTCCCAATTTTCTTGGTATAGACGGGTAAGCACCTCTAGCACTGTAATCATTTGTTGAAAAATATCAGTTGGTATTCTGTCAAATCCTGAAACCTTGTTTTTCGCCAGTGCCTTCAGTGCAGCTTGGATTTCTTCCTTTAGGTAGAAATCATGTTACCTGATCATGTTACCTCCTGAAATGATTAAACGTCAACCAGTTTTTTTTGGTACAGTGACTCTGTTTTCCTTCCATCTTCTTTTGATGCTTCTTGCACCATTTAATATTTTCCCCATAGAATCCTTCAATATTATAACTCGAGGGTTGAATTTTTTCTTCAATTCTTTCAGCTTGAGAAATGCTGGGCATGTTCTTTCCTTTTGGTTTTCTAACCCCAGGTCTCCGCACATTTCATTATAATACTTCACTTTGTCTTCTTGGACTGTTCTTTGAAATATTCTGTTCAGCTCTTTTACTTCATCGCTTCTTCCATTCACTCTAGCTACTTTACGTTCAAGAACGATATCATCAGTCAGAACAAGGCCAGGGGCCAACTGTGGAAAGACCATCGATTGCTCATGTACAAGTTCAAGTTGAAGCTGAAGAAAATTCAAACAAGTCCACAGAGCCAAAACACGGCCTTGACTATATCCCACCTGAATTTTGAGACCATCCCATGAATAGATTTGACGCATTGAACACTTATGACAGAAGACCAGGTGAGTTGTGGAATGACATCAAGGACATCATATCTGAAGACAGTAAGAGGTCATTAAAAAGACAGGAAAGAAAGAAAAGTCCAAAATGGATATCAGAGGAGACTCTGGAGCTTGCTCTTAAGCATACAATAGCTAAAGTTAACAGGAGAATGATCTCAACCTTAGTTCTAAAACTCTGTGCCTACTGAGAAGATCTCCTTCCCTTTCTTTCCAGGAAGTTCCTTGGCCCCGGTTAAAGTTTACCCACCTCCTCCCCAGCTCTGCTTATCAAGAAGTGGTAGGAAAAGCCCTGGTACCTTCTCCCCCTAGAGTAATAGGTGCCCTTTTAATTTTCCAGTAAACCTCTGGTGGCATAGTGGTTAAGTGTTATGGCTGCTAACCAAAGGGTCAGCAGTTCGAATCTGCCAGGTGCTCCTTGGAAACTCTGTGGAGCAGTTCTACTCTGTCCTATAGGGACGCTATGAGTCGGAATCAACTCAACGGCACTGGGTTTGGTTTTGGTTTGTTTAGCCAAGAAGGGTCACACAAGCAATTCTTTCCAACACAAAGACAATTCACTCTTGAGTAATTTCTAGATAGAAAGTGTGAGAAACTTTTAAATAAAGGCTTATTTCAGGTTAAAAAAAATAGAGCCCCCTCTTTTTCTTACCAGGTGTTTACTAGCTACATATCTGTCTCTCCTGGTTGTAAGCCTCAGGTCCTTGGTTTATAAAGTAAAGCTAGTGCTTGTAACCATTTCTGGCATGCATAGGCTTTCAATAAATATTTGTTAAATGGATGAATGAGTCACCAATTTCTGGATAAAACAGTGTCTGTCAGTAAACCTAATGGGAGAGAAAAGGTCTGCTGCAGTTGTCCATCTGATCTAGTCAGTTTCTCCAAAAATTGTCTCAGCTTCTCCTTTTGCTGGCCTTTGATAAAATTTAACAGAGAATATTATTCCCTTGCTCTGATCCTCTCTTGAGGCATCAGCATAGCAAAACCTTTAAGGGACTTTAGGTTCGGCCCCAGCACTTGCCTCCCCCTTAGTCCACTGGGCTCTCCTGGGCTCTGCTGCCACTCTGCTGCTTCTCACAGCTTCTTGTCACTTGTCACCGCTTCTCACTGCTAATGCCTGCTATGCACCCAGCACTGTTGTACTGGGGATAATACAACAAACCAAAGAGATTTAAAATGAAGAATTATGGAGGAAACTAAATCAAGGAAGGTGGTTTCAGTATGAACTAGGGATAGTCTGGAAGGGCTCACTGTGAAGGTGACATTTTGGTGAAGATGTGAAGGAGTTAGAGGACAGTTCTATCATCTTTCAAAGGAATGTTCCAAGAAGTGGGAATAGTAAGTGCAAAGGCCCTAAGGGATGAGTCAGGTCAGAGGAGGAGCAAGGAGCAGGATGAGAAGGGAAGCTTGGGTAGAGGGGCCATACAAGATCTTGAGGGTCACAGTAAAGTCTCTGATGTGTTCTTTGAGACAGGAAATTGCTGGAAGGTTCTGGTCAGAGAAGTGACCTGATCAGACTTACAATTTAACAAAATCACCCTGGGTGTCTCTTGGCAATAGTGTAAAGCAGAGTTGTTCTTCAGCCATTAGACACCAGGACCGGGTATGTATTCATCAATATTTTTATAACATCCTTGCTCTGAAGGAGGCAAGGGTGTATGAAGGGAGACCAGGCAGGAGACTATGGCAACAATCCAGGTGAGAGATGATGGTGGTTTGAACCAGGGTGGTAGCAGCAGAGGTGATGAGACTTAGTGAAGTTCTGGATATAGGAGTCCTTTATATGGTTTAAAAGTGTTTCAATTATTTATATTGGAAACATGACTTTGTTAGTATGAACTCAATTAGATTTAAATAATTTCTTTTCATGCTGAAGGACCCAGGAGTCTAGAACTCCCTATGGATCCTTTCCTCTGGTATTTCATCCCATATTCCACCTCTATATTTCAACAGAGAGTCGCTGGGTGGTGCAAATGGTTAACATGCTCAGCGGCTAACCAAAAGCTTGAAGGTTCAAGTTTACCCACAGGTGCCTCAGAAGAGAGGCCTGGAGACCTTTTTCCAAAAAATCAGCCATTAAAAACCCTTCAACCCAACCAACCACTGCCATCGAGTTGATTCCAACTCATAGCGACCCTATAGGACAGAGACAAAAATTATAAAACACCACTGAAATAGGTTAAAGATTGGAAGACTTAATATTGTTAAAATGTCAGTACTACCCAAAACAATCTAGAGGTTGATCACGATCTTAATGAAAATTCCAGTGGTCTTCTTTACAGAAATGGAAAAACCAATCCTCAACTTTATATGGAATGGCAAGGCCTTGAATAGCTAAAGCAATGTTGAAGGAGAAGAGCAAATAGGAGAACTCACACTCCCTAATTTTAAAATATGCTATATAGCTACGATGATCAAAACTACCTGATACTGGTATAACAGCAGATATACTTAGACAATGGAATAGAATTGAGAGTCCAGAAGTAAACCTACACATCTGTGATAAACTGATTTTTGACAAAGGTGTTAAGTTCATTCAATGGGAAAATAAATGGTGCTGGGAAAATTGGATTTCCATATGTGAAAAAATGAAACAATCCATGCCTCATACTATACACAAATTCAAATTGGATTAAGAACCTAAATGTGCAAACTATAATCGTAAAATTCTTAGAAGAAAATGCAGGGGCAACATGGTCAGAGTTAGTTTTTAACAATGGGTTGTCTAATATAATAACTAAAGTACAAACAGCAAAAGACAAATAAATGGGACCTCATAAAAATTATATAATTAGAACTTAGAATGTATGAAGTATGAATCTAGGAAAAGTGGAAATCATCAACCATGAAATGGAATGAATAAAGATCGATATCCTAGGCATTAGTGAGCTGAAATGGACTGGTATTTGTCATTTTGAATCAGACAATCCTATTGTCTACTATGCCAGGACAGACAACTTGAATGGTGTTGCTTTCGTTGTAAAAAGAACATTTGAATATCTATCCTGAAGTACAATGTTGTCATTGATAGCATAATATCCATACGTCTACAAGGAAGACCACTTAATATGACTATTATTCAAATTTAAGCACCAACCACTAAGGCCAAACATGAAGAAATTGAAGATTTTTACCAACTTCTGCAGTCTGAAATTGGTTGAACATGCAATCAGGATGCACTGATAATTACTGGTGATTGGAATACAAAAGTTGGAAACAAAGACAGAGGATTGGTAGTTGGAAAATATGGCCTTGGTGATAGAAACAATGCCAGAGATCGCATGACTGAATTTTGCAAGACCAACGACTTCCTCATTGTAAATACCTTTTTTCACCAACATAAATGATGCCTATACACGTGGACCTTGCCAGATGGAATACACAGGAATCAAATCAACCACATCTGTGGAAAGAGACAATGGAAAAAAGCTCAATATGATCAGTTAGAATAAGGCCAGAGGCCAAATGCAGATCAGACCATCAATTATTCATATGCCAGTTCAAGTTTAAACTGAAGAAAATTAGAACAGGTCCACAAGAGCCAAAGTACAACCTTGAGTATATCCCAACTGAATTTAGAGACCATCTCAAGAATAGATTTGATGCACTGAACACATGACTGAAGACCAGAAGAGCTATGGAATGACATCAAGGACATCGTACATGAAGAAAGCAAGAGGTCACTAAAAAGACAAGAGAGAAAGAAAAGATTTAAACGGATGTCAGAAGAGACTCTGAAACTTGCTCTTGAATGTCGAGTAGCTAAAGCAAAAGGAAGAAATGATGAAGTAAAGGAGCTGAACAGAAGATTTCAAAGAGCTGCTTGAAAAGACAAAGTATTATGATGACATGTGCAAAGAGCTGGAGATGGAAAACCAAAAGGGAAGAACACACTCAGCATTTCTCAAGCTGAAAGAACTGAAGAAAAAATTCAAGCCTCGAGTTGCAATACTGAAGGATTCTATGGGGGAAAATATTAAATGACTCAGGAAGCATCAAAAGAAGATGGAATGAATACCCAGAGCCACTATACCAAAAAGAATTGGTTGACGTTCAACCATTTCAGGAGGTAACACGATCAGGAACCAATGGTACTGAAGGAAAAAGTCCAAGCTGCACTGAAGGCATTGGCAAAAAACAAGGCTCAAGGAATTGACAGAATACCAACTGAGATATTTCAACAAACGGATGCAGCGCTGGAAGTGCTCACTCATTTATGCTGAGAAACTTGGAAGAGAGCTACCTGGGTAGCCGACTGGAAGAGATCCATACTTATGCCTATCCTCAAGAAAGGTGAATCCAACCAAATGTGGAAATTATCAAACAATATCATTAATATCACATGCAAGCAAAATTTTGCTGAAGATCATTCAAAAGCAGCTGCAGCAGTATATCGACAAGGAACTGGGAGAAATTCAAGTTGGATTTGAAGAGAATGTGGAACCAGCGATATCATTGCTGATGTCAGACGGATCTTGGCTGAAAGCAGAGAATACCAGAAAGATGTTTACCTGTGTTTTACTGACTATGCAAAGGCATTCGACTGTGTGGATTGTAACAAATTATGGATAACATTGCAAAGAACGGGAATTCCAGAACACTTAATTGTGCTCATGAGGAATCTGAACATGGATCGAGAAGCAGTTGTTCGAACAGAACAAGGGGATAATGAATGGTTTAATGTCAGGAACGGTGTGTGTCAGGGTTGTATCTTTTCACCATACCTGTTCAATCTGTATGCTAAGCAAATAACCCGAGAAGCTGGACTGTGTGAAGAAGAACGGGGCATCAGAATTGGAGGAAGACTCATTAGCAACCTGCGTTATGCAGATGATACAACCTTGCTTGCTGAAAGGGAAGAGGACTTGAAGCCCTTCTGCTGAAGATCAAAGACCACAGCCTTCAATATGGATTACACCTCAACATAAAGAAAACCAAAATCCTTACAACTGGACCAATAAGCAACGTCATGATAAATGGAGAAAAGATTGAAGTTGTCAAGGATTTCATTTTACTTGGATCCACAATCAACAGCCATGGAAGCAGCAGTCAAGAAATCAAGACACGTTGCATTGGGCAAATTGGCTGCAAAAGACCTCTTTAAAGTTATCTTAGTCATCTAAAAAAACTAGTGCTGCTATAACAGAAACACCACAAATGGATGACTTTAACAAAGAGAAATTTATTTCTTCACACTAAAGTAGAATAAAAGTCCAAATTCAGGGTGTCAGCTCCAGGGAAAGTCTTTCTCTCTGTATCAGCTCTGGAGAAAGGTCCTAGTCCTCAATCTTCCCCCAGTCGACGGACTTCTCAGGTCCAGGGACCCCGGGTCCAAAGGACGGGCTCTGCTCCTGGCACTGCTTTCTTCGTGGGATGAGATCACCCTGTCTCTCCACTTGCTTCTCTCTTTTATAGCTCAAGAAATTGCCTCCAGACACAATCCAATCCTGTAGGTTGAGTTCTGCCTCACTAACACAATTGCTAACCAAAGGGTCGGGAGTTCAAATCCACCAGGCGCTCCTTGGAAACTCTGTGGGGCAGTTCTACTCTGTCCTATAGGGTTGCTATGAGTTGGAATTGACTCGATGGCACTGGGTTTTTTGGTTTAACACAATTGCTGCCCATTTTCCCTCATTAACATGATACAGGCAGGATTTACATCACATAGGAAAATCACACAATACTGGGAATCATGGCTTAGCCCAAATGATACATACATTTTGGGGGGGGACATAATTCAATCCATGACAAAGTGTTGAAAAGCAAAGATGTCACCCTGAAGACTAAGGTGCACCTGACCCAAGTCAGCGTGTTTTCAATCACCTCATATGCATGAGAAAGATAGACAATGAATAAGGAAGACCGAAGAAGAATTGACACCTTTGAATTGAGGTGTTGGAGAAGAACATCGAATATACCATGGACTACCAAAAGAAAGAACAAATCTGTATTGGAAGAAGTACAACCAGAATGCTCCTTAGAGGTGAGGATGGCAAGACTATGTCTCACATACTTTGGACATGTTGTAAGGAGGGATCGGTCCCTGGAGAAAGACACCATGCTTGATAAAGTAGAGGGTCAGTGAAAAACAGGAAGACCCTTGACAAGATGTTAACACTGTGGCTGCAGCAATGGACTCAAGCATAGCAACAATTGTGAGAATGGCTCAGGACTGGGCAGTGTTTCATACCGTTATGCATAGGGTCACTATGAGTAAGAACTGACTCAACGGCACTTAACAACAACAACATAAAAATTTAAAACTTCTGCTCATCAAAAGACTTTACCAAAAAAGTGAAAAGACAAGCTACTGACAGGGAGAATATCTTCCGAAACCATGTATCTGGCAAGAATCTAATAATCAAAACGTATATAAAACTTTGACAACTTACAACAAAAGAACAAATAGTCCAATCATAAAATGGTCAAAAGAATTGAACAGACATTTCACCAAAGTGGACATTCAAATGGCCATCAAACACATGAAAAGATGTTCATTGTCTTTAGCCATCAGAGAAATACAAATCAAAACCATAATGAGATACCATTTCACTCCCACTATGATGGCTAAAATTAAAAAAAGGGAAAACAAAAAATAACGAATGTTGGCAAGGATGCAGGGAAATTGGAACTTTTATCCATTGCTGGTGGGAATGCAAAATGTTATGGCCATTGTGGAAAATAACGTGGAGGTTCCTCTAAAATTTAAAAATAGGACTGCCACATGACCCAGCAATTCCACTTCTAGGTATATTCCCAAAAGACTTGAAAGCAGAAAATAAAAAAGAGACTTGTGTGCCAATGCTCATTGCAGCACTAGTCACAGTAGACAATAAGTGGAAACAAACTAAATGCCCATCAACAGATGAATGGACTTAAAAAATGTAATACACACATACAATGAAATACTACTCAGCCAGTAGGAGAAATGAAGGCTTGATACATGCTACACGATGGATGGAGCTTGGAGACATTATGCTGAGTGGAATAAGCCAATTACAAAAGGACAAATATTATATAGCCTCACTTATATCAAAAGACAAGAAAAGGTTAACTGTATAAGACCAAAGTTAATTAGTGGTTTCCAGGGGCAGGTGGGAGGGAGGGGAATAAGGAGGGTTAATGGTAATGGAAAAATTGCATTTATTAAGGCTAGGATTGCACGGCCAATTATTGTAATTTCTGTCCATAAGTAGTAAAAAGCAAAAAAAAAAAAACATTCATTGCCAATGAGTTGATTCCGACTCACAGCGACCCTATAGGTCAGAGTAGAACTGCCCTATAAGGTTTCCAAGGAGTGGCTGGTTGATTTGAACTACCAACACTTTGGTTAGCAGCCGAGCTCTTTAAAAATTGTACACCTATAAAAAGTCGTATTAGCAAAAGCTGTGTGACAGATATATTTACAACAATGACCAAAAAATTAAAAAAAAAGAATAGCCGCCAAGGCTGCTTATGTACAATCAAACACCTTATAGGATTTTGTTCCTTGGTTTGGAGGTTTTATGGGACATCCCAGTTAATTGGCCTCGTATTGTATTTAGTGCTTCTGTTCTACTTCCTTTGTTACCTAGTGCCTGGGGTCTTAAAAGCGTACAAGCACCCATCCAAGACACAGCAATTGGTCTACATTCACCTGGACTACAGAGAAAGAAGGAGAGTCAGGAATGGGAAGAGGATACGGAATGTGTGGCTAATTGCCTCCATGAACAACTGCCCCCTTTGCCATGAGACCAGAAAAGCTGAATGATGCTCAGCTACCATTATTGAATATTTTGATCAAAGATTCCATAGAAGAATTCTGATCAAAAGGGAGAAGATACAAAACAGAATTTCAAATTTTCGAAAGGTGGAGCCAACATGGCACTATTGACAAAAGGACTGCACCATCCCTCCACAGCAAAGCCCCGAAAAATAATTAAAACAGAGACAAACTTCAATCCCGAAACCCGAAGCATCAAATGAAAAGATAAACTCTTCAGCCAAGTACCAAATGGAATATGAAACTGACAACAGAGAATGAGGAGAGATATGAGCAGAGGTCCCCTATCATCTAACACAGCATGGCTTCACCATCTTGGACTCCTGTTGGAGATCAGCAGACAGTGAGTATGGGAAAGCAGCTTCATGGAGCCCCCAGCAGGAGACAGAGCACTCAGTAATCAGTGACACATGCTTTTCCACCCCCCCTTCTTCCCTCTGCTCCACCTCTGCCACTTCCCAGTGGACTGATCTGCTGCTTCCCAGCGATCCAATCCACTGCTTCCCAGTGAGCTGATCTGCCACTTCCCGGTAGGCCAAACAACTGCAGCCCTGGAAGTGCCAGCTCTGTGCTCCTCAGACTCACCTTGCCCACACAAGCTGGCTCCTTCAGTGCCATGTCTTTGTTACTGGTGTTACTTTTTTGGCTTCTTTTGGTTTCTTCCCTGCCTCTTACCTCCTCCCCCTCCTTTCGCTCAAACACCTGGCTCTGTATGCCATCTTTGCTTCTTCTTGACAGGCTGTGATGCTCCACTTGGCTAGGGAACTGCTTCCCCAGTCCACGCCACCATGTTGTTGAAATCCCTGGGTTTTTTTTTCTGTTTGTTTCCTTTTTCTTCTTTTCCTTTTATTTTTCCTAATTTCTTGGTTTCTTAATCTCTTTCTACTTACCTTCTTTTCCTGTTGCCTAAATACCGGGCACTGTATGCCATCTCCACTTCTTATAGCTGACTTGTACTGGGCAGCTTGGGATCCACTTCCCTGGTCGGTGTGGCCAAGCTGCTGGAATCCCTGGGGGCATTTATTTTTTATTTATTTTTTCCTTTTTGTTTTTCATCATTTCTTGGTCTCTCATCTCTCCAACAGCAGGCTTCCTCAGCCCTTTTTTTTTTTTTTTGGATCCTGTTTCTCTCTCCTCTGTCTCTTCTTTCCCATACCCAACCTAGCTCCACACATCACAACCTCCTTTCCTTCCTGCCTATCTGTACCATGTGCTGAGCATTGCACCCCAGAGCAGTGGAGGCACAGCCTACCAGATCCTGCCCTGCACTGACCCCTGGTCCAACTTGTCAGCCCCCAGTATGTGCCACAAACACCCTAACTCAACCCCTCCCCTTCACCTGGATGTGCCCTGCTGCACCATAGCTGAGTGACTGCTCCTGCCCATTGGACAGGGAGGTGAGAAGTATCGTGACCACAGATGAGCAAACAACAAAGAATGCACAGCCCACCTGCTCAGACAAAACCAAATAAAACAAAAAAGTAGGATGAAACCAACCTACAATCAATAAACGAAGAAAATATCTGTTGAATATCCTAAAGAGAGCAGAAAATATCAAAGCATATGAAAAAAAAAACAAGAGAGGATGGTTCCAGTAGGCATCAAAAATAAAACATCAGGTGACTTTCCAACAGAAGAAAAGACACTGGAACTACCTGATAGGGAATTCAAATCTCTAATACTGAGAGCTGTCTAAGAGTTGAAGCAAAAAGCAGACAAAAATGAAGAAAAAAATAGACAAACCCTAACAGCACTGGAAAGGGAAATTGACAGTTCCACAATAATAGTAGGAGACTTCAACACACCACTCTCAGTAGAGGACAGAACATCTAGAAAGAAGCTCAACAAAGATACAGGAGATCTGAAGTCCACAACTATGAAAAATACAAACAAAAAAATGGTGTAATTCAGGAAAATAATGCAGTAACAAAATATCAAAATATATTCACAACTAGAAATTATACAAAAACAACAATTAGAAATCAAAAACATAAACAACAAGATTTCAGAAATGGACAATGACCTGAGGAACAGGTTTGGAGCAATGGAAGGCAGGATCAGCGAAATTAAAGACAGATACTTACATACCAATTTGTTTGAGGAAAAATCAGAAAAAAGAATGAAGAAAAATGAAGAAACCCTGTGGGATACAAAGAAAAGCAAAAATTTGCAAGTGATTGGAGTTCCAGGAGAGGATGGAGGAAAAGGAAAACACAGAGAGGATCACTGAAGAATTGCTGACCAAAAACTTCCCTAATATCATGAAAGATGAAAAGCTGACCATCCAAGAAGCTCAACAAACACCATATAGGAAAGACCCTAAAAGAAAATCACGAAGACATATAATCACACTCATTAAAACCAAAGACAAAGAAAGAATCCTGAGAGCAGCTCAAGAAAAACAAGGAGTCACATACAGAAGGGAAACAACAAGACTAAGCTCTGATTACTCTGCAGAAAGCATGCATGCAAGAAGGCAATGGGATGACATACATAAAACCTTGAAAGAAAAAACTACCAACCAAGAATAATATATCCTGCAAAACTCCCATTCATATATGATGGTGAAATTAGTACATTTCCAGATAAACAGAAATTAAGGGAGTATGTAAAAACCAAACCACACCTACAAGAATTATTAAAGGGAGTCCTTCAGTTTGAGAGCAAACATTATCACAGGACAGCCTGAATCTAGGATGTAAGATCACACCAGCCAGATACAAACCTAGGAAATGAACTCTCAAGGACTATTCAAAACCAAAAGATTTACAGTAGGAAACCAGAGAGTTAAATGTGTAAATGAAAACAATGCCAGAACAATAAAAGAGGGAATAAGCGATGTAGGTATAGAACTTTCTAATGGAGAGGAAGGCAAGGCGATACCAAGTAATAATAGACTGGTTCAAACCTAGGAAGATAAGGGTAAATTTCAAGGTAGCCACAAAGAAAGTTAACAAACCTACTCATAAAATAAAGAAGAAAAACATAAAGACTCAGTAAAAACAAAATCTACAAAAACAATCAGCACAGGAGAGTAAGAGGAGCAAAGAAAACATCAACACCACAAAAAAAGAACTACAAAATGACAGCAAAACACTCACACTATCTATAATTACACTGAATATAAATGGCCTAAATGCACCCATAAAGAGACAGTGACAGAATGAATAAAAAAAACAAGATCCATCAATATGCTATCTACAGGAGACACACCTTAGAAACAAAGACATAAATTTATTAAAAACCAAAGAAAGGGAAAAAATATATCAAGCAAACAGCTACCAAAAAAGAGCAGAAATGGCAATACTAATCTCAGATAAAATAGACTTTGAAACAAAATTCACCATAAAAGACAAAGAAGGGCACTAATAATGATTAAATGGGCTATCCATCATGAAGAAAAAACCATAATAAGTATCTATGCACCCAATGACAGGGCTCAAAAGACATAAAACAAACTCTAACAGTACTGAAAAGAGAAACTGACAATTCCACAATAATAGTAGGAGACTTCAACACACCACTCTCAGTAGAGGACAGACCATCTAGAAAGGAACTCAACAAAGATACATGAGATCTAAAGGCCACGATCAGTCAATTTGAACTCATAGACATGTACAGAACAACAACTGCAAAGTACATATTCTTTTCCAGTGCACATGGAACGTACACCAGAATAGATCACATCTTAGGTCACAAAGCAACCCTCAATAAAATCCAAAACATTGAGATAATGCAAAGTATCTTCTCTGATCACAACGCCATCGAAGTAGATATTAACAACAGGAATAGCAAGGGAAAAAAAATCAGTGACGTGAAAACTGAATAACACCCTGCTTAAAAACCACTGGGTAATAGAAGAAATCATAGACTGAATAAAAAAATTCCAAGAATCAAATGAGAATGAAAACATGACCTTCCACCATCCCCAAAGACAACTCATCAGACATGAAAGGGACTGGACAGTGGGTAGGTGAGAGATGCTGATGAAGAGTGAGCTAATTATATCAGGTGGACACTTGAGACTGTGTTGGCATCTCCCATCTGGAGGGGGGATGGGAAGAGAGAGTTGGAAGCTGGCAAAATTGTCACGAAAGGAGAGACTGGAAGTGCTGACTCATAGGGGGAGAGCAAGTGGGAGTAAGGAGTAAGGTGTATATAAACTTATATGTGACAGTCTGACTTGATTTGTAAATGTTCACTTGAAGCTCGATTAAAGTTAATATAAAAAAAAAGTCACAATGCAGGTCTATGTGGAGTTTAGAAGAGACTGACAAATAATTAGATAAAATACATTATTAAAAGTGCTGAAATAAGGGTAAATACAGGGTGCTATTGCTAACCAAAATGTTGGCAGTTCGAATCCACCAGCCACTCCTTGGAAACCTATGGGGCAGTTCTACTCTGTCCTTTGGGGTCACTATGAGTTGGGATCGATTCCACGGCAATGGCTTTTTTTTACGGGAACACATCTCAAGGCATCATAGACAGCTTCTTAAAAGCCTCAGCTGAGACATGAAGGATGATAAGAGTTGGAGAGGAAATGTACAGAGCAAGAATATGCAAAGGTCTCAAGGCAAGAGAAATCAAGGCCAGTGGGAGGAATGCCAAATACCTCAATATGGTTAAAGCGGAGGTTCTGAACCCAGGGCAATTTTGCCCTTCAGAGAACATTTGGTAATAACTGGAGACATTTTGATTGCCACAACAGGCAAGGGATGCTACTGGCTTCAAGTGGGTAGGAGCCAGTGATGCTGCTAAACACTCTGCAATACACGGGACAGCCCTACACCACAAAGAATTACCCTGCCTAAATTGCCAATTTGTGAAGGCTGAGAAACACTGTCTAGAGGAATAGAAGTAAAGATTTAAATTTTTTTAATCTTTGCCAATTTGATAGCTATAAATGATACCCTGTTGCTTAAATTTATATTTTCTCAATTACTAGTAAAATTGGACTTTCAAATATTAAAAAAAAAAAAAATGACCTTCCAAAACCTTTGGGACACAGCAAAGGAAGTGTTCAGAGGTCAATTTATAGCAATAGCTGCACACATCAGAAAAGAAGAAAGGGACAAAACCCAAACATTAGCTACACAACTCAAACAAATAGAAAGAGAACAGCAAAAGGAGCCCACAGCCACCAGAAGAAAGAACATAATAAAGATCAGAGCAGAAATAAATGAAATAGAGAATACAAAAACAACAGAAAGAATCAAAAAAACCAAAAGTTGGTCCTTTGAAAAGATCAACAAAATTGACAAACCACTGGCAAAGGAAACACAGGAAAGGACACAAAAAAACCAAATAAGGAATGAAATTGGGTACATTACAACAGACGCAACTAAAATATAAAGGATCATAACAGAGCATTATGAAAAACTATGCTTCAACAGATTCGAAAACTAGAGGAAATGGACAAATTTCTAGAAACGCACTACCTACCCAAACTAACACAAAATGATGTTGACAGCCTGAACATACTGATAACAAGAGAAGAGGTTGAAAATTTAATTTAAAAACTCCCAAGAAAAAAAAAGCCCTTGTCCACACGGCTTCACTGGAGAATTCTACCACACATTCAGAGAAAAGCTTACACCACTACTACTCAAATTATTTCAGAACATAGAAAAGGAAGGGATACTTCTAAATTCTTTCTATGAAGTCAGTGCAACCCTGATATCAAAACCAGTCAAAGACATCACAAAAAAAGAAAAGTGGCATAGATGAGTGAACACTTCTAGTGCTGCATCCATTTGTTGAAACATCTCAGTTGGTATTCCATCAATTCCTGGAGCCTTATTTTTTGCCAGTGCCTTTAGTGCAGCTTGGACTTCTTCCTTCAGTACCATCAGTTCCTGATCATATGTTACCTCCTGAAATGGTTGAACGTTGACCAATTCTTTTTGGTATAGTGACTCTATGTATTCCTTCCATCTTCTTTTGATGCTTCCTGAGTCGTTTAATATTTTCCATGTAGAATCCTTCAATATTGCAACTCGAGACTTGAATTTTTTCTTCAATTCTTTCAGCTTGAGAAATGCAGAGTATGTTTCCCTTTTAGTTTTCTCTCTCCAGGTCATATAATACTTTACTTTGTCTTCTCAAGCCACCCTTTGAAATCTTCTGTTCAGCTCTTTTACGTCATCATTTTTCCTTTTGCTTTGGCGACTCAATGTTCTAGAGCAAGTTTGAGAGTCTCTTCTGACATCCATTTAGGTCTTTTCTTTCTCTCTTGTCTTTTTAATGACCTCTTGCTTTCTTCATGTATGATGTCCTTGATGTCATTCCACAACTCGTCTAATCTTCAGTCATTAGTGTTCAACACATCAAATCTATTCTTGAGATGGTCTCTAAATTCAGGTGGAATATACTCAAGGACGTGCTTTGGCTCTCTTGGACTTGTTCTAATTTTCTTCAGTTTTAACTTGAACTAGCATATGAGTAATTGATGGTCTGACCCACAGTTGGCCCCTGGCCTTGTTCTGACTGATGATATTGAGCCTTTCATTGTCTCTTTCCACAGATGTAGTCATATTGTGGGGGCTTGTGTATTGCTGTGATGCTGGAAGCTGTGCCACCGGTATTCGAATACCAGCAGGGTCACCATTGGTGGACAGGTTTCAGCTGAGCTTCCAGACTAAGACAGACTAGGAAGAAGGACCTGGAGGGCTACTTCTGAAAAGAATTAACCAGTGAAAACCCATGAATAGCAGTGGAGCATTGTCTGATATAGTACCGGAAGATGAGCCCCTAGGTTGGAAGGTGCTCAAAACGGAACTGGAGAAGAGCTGCCTCCTCAAGGTAGAGTCGACCTTAATGACATGGATGGAGTCAAGCTTTCATTTGCTGATGTGGCATGACTCAAAATGGGAAGGAACAGCTGCAAACATCCATTAATAATTGGAATATGGAAAGTATGAAGTATGAATCTAGGAAAATTGGAAATTGTCAAAACAAAATGGAACACATACAGATCGATATCCTAGGCATTAGTGAGCTGAAATGGACTGGTATTGGTCATTCTGAATTGGACAGTCATATGGTCTACTATGCTGTGAATGACAACTTGAAGAAGAACGGCATTGCATTTGTTGTTTAAAAGAACATTTCAAGATCTATCCTGAAGTACAATACTGTCAGTGATAGGATAATATCCATACGCCTCCAAGGAAGACCAGTTAATACAACTATTATTCAAATTTACACACCAACCACTAAGGTTGAAGATGAAGAAACTGAACTTTTTTTTACCAACTTTGGCAGTCTGTAATTGATCAAACATGCAATCAGAATGCAGTGATAATTATTGGGATTGGAACGTGAAAGTTGGAAACAAAGAAGGATTAGTAGTCAGAAAATATGGCCTTGGTGATACAAAGGATGCCAGAGATCGCACGACTGAATTTTTGCAAGACCAACAACTTTTTCATTACAAATACCTTTTTTCACCAACATAAATGGTGACTATGAGCTCACCAGACGGAATACACAGGAATCAAATCAACTACAACTGTGGAAATCTTAGATAGAGCAAAAAGAAATAAAGGGCATCCAAAAATGGTAAGGAAGATGTAAAACTGTCCCTATTTGCAGATGATATGATCAATGGGTTTTTTTATGATACTATACATAGAAAACCCAAAAGACTCCATGAGAAAACTACTGGAACTAATAGATTCAGCAAAGCAGAACGATACAAGATAAACATTCAAAAATCAGTTGGATTCCTATACACCAATAAAGAGAATGACAAAAAGGAAATCAGAAAAAGAATACTATTTATAATAGCCCCTAAAGAAATAAAATACTTAGGAATAAATCTAACCAGGGACATAAAAGACCTATACAAAGCAAAATACAAAAGTCTACTGTAAGAAACCCAAAGACAGTTACATAAACGGAAAAACATACCATGCTCATGGATAGGTAGACTGAACACTGTGAAAACAACAATTCTACCCAAAGCAATCTACAAATACAAAGCAATCCCAATCCAAATACCAACAACATTCTTTAAAGAGATGGAAAAACTAATTATTAACTTTATATGGCAATGGAAGAGGCCCTGATAAGTAAAGCACTATTGAAGAAGAATAAAGTAGGAGGATTTGTACTACCTGACCTCAAAACCTACTATACATTCACTGCAGTCAAAACAGCCTGATACTGGTACAACGACAGATACACTGACCAATGGAAAAGAATTGAGAACCCAGATATAAATCCATTCATCTACAGTCACCTGATCTTCAACAAGGGCCCAAAGCCCATCAAATGAGGAAAAGACAGTCTTTTTAACAAATGGTGCTGGCAAAATGGGATGTCCATCTGCAAAAACAGGAAACAGCACCTATACCTTATGTACAAAAAAACTAACTCAAAATAGATCAAAGACCTAAGTATAAAACCAAAAACTATAAAGATCATAGAAGAAAAAATAGGATCATCACTAGAGGCCCTAAAACACAGCATTAACAGGATGCAAACTTTAACTAACAACACACAAACTCTAGAAGATAAGCTAGATAACTGGGATCTTCTAAATATTAAACACTTATGCTCATAAAAGGACTTCACCAAAAGAGTAAAAAGAGAACTTAACACCCAGAAACCCAGAGAACCTACAGACTGGGAAAAACCTTTGGCTGTTACAAATCTGACAAAGATCTAATGTCTAAAACCTATTGGAAAATTCAACACCTCTATGACAAAAAGACTAAAAATCCAATTAAAAAATGGGCAAAGGAAATGAACAGACACTTCACCAAAGGAAACATTCAAGTGGCTAACGGACACATGAAGAAATGGTTGCAATCACTAGCCATTAAAGAAATGCAAATCAAAACCCCAATAAGATGCTATCTCACCCTGGCATTACTGGTACGAATCAAAAAAACAGAAAATAACAAATGTTGGAGAGGCTGCAGGGAGATTGGAACTCTTATGCACTGCTGGTGGGAATGCAAAATGGTACAACCATTTTGGAAAACGATATAGTGCTTCCTTAAAAACCTAGAAATAGAAATATCATATGAACCAGCAATCTCACTCCTAGGAATATATCCTAGAGAAATAAGAACCATCACACTAATAGACATATGCAAACCCATGTTCATTGCAACGTTGTTCACAATAGCAAAAAGATGGAAACAACCTAGGTGCTCATCAACAGAGGAATGGATAAACAAACTATAGTACATACACACAGTGGAATACTATGCAACGATAAAGAACAATGATGAATCTGGGAAGCATCTCACAACATGAATGAACCTGGAGGGCATTATACTGAGTGAAATAAGTTGATTACAAACGGATAAATATTGTATGAGCCCACTACTATAAAAACTCATGAAAATGTTTACACACAAAAAGAAACAATCTTTTATGGCTACGAAGGAGTGGAGGGGTGGGAATGGGAAAACACTAAGTAGAAAATAGATAAATGGTAACTTTGGTGAAGGGTAAGACAGCATATAATACTGGGGCAACCAGCACAACTTGTACAGGCAAGGTCATGGAAGCTCCGTAGACACATCCAAACTCCCTGAGGGACCAAATTACTGGGCTGGGGACTGTGGGGACCATGGTCTCAGGGAACCTCTAACTCAACAGGCATAACATAGTTTACAAAGAAAATATTCTACATTCTGCTTTGGTGAGTAGCACCTGGGGTCTTAAAAGCCTGTGAGAGGCTATCAAAGATACTCCACTGATCTCATCCCTTTGGGAGCAAGGAAGAATGAAGAAAACTAAAGACACAAGGGAAAGATTAGTCCACAGGATTAATGGACCACAACTACCACAGCCTCCACCAGTCTGAGTCCAGCACAACCAGATGGTGCCTGGCTACCACCACTGACTACTTTGACAGGGATCACAATAGAGGGTCCTGGACAGAGCTGGAGGAAAATGTAGAACAAAATTCTAACTCACAAAAAAAGGCCAGGCTTACTGGCCTGACAGAGACTGGAGAAACCTGGAGCATATGGCCCCCAGACGCCCTTTTAGCTCAGTAATGCAGTCACTCCTGAGGTGCACCCTTCAGGCTCGTAAACCAAAATGAGACTAAAGGGGCACACCAGCCCAGGAGCAAAGACTAGAAGGCAGAAGGGGACAGGAAAGCTGGTAATAGGGAACCCAAGATTGAGAAGTGAGAGTGACGGCATGTCTTGGGGTTGTTAACCAATGTCATAAAACAATATGTGTGCTGTTTAATGAGAAGCTAGTTTGTTCTGTAAAACTTCATCTAAAGTACAATAAAATAAATAATAAAAAGAATTTCAAATTCTCATGGACTCCAGACTTTCTGAGCCATGGAGGGTGGATGAACCCCTGAAACTATCGCCCTGAGATAATCTTTAAGCTTTAAACCAAAAATATCCCCTGAAGAATTCTTAAAATCAGATAATAGTTTAGCTTAACTTGTAAAAAAAAATTTTTTTTTTTTTTTGTAAAAAATGCCCACCTTGGGCATTATGCTCCTTTAAGAACTATTTATATGGCATCAAATTGACAACAGCAACTTGAAAGATTAGGAGGGCAGTGAGTTTATGTTAATGGTGGAGGAACAACTCAGAAAAGGAGGGTGAGAATGGTTATACAACTTGAAGAATGTAACCCATGTAACCAAATTTTACATGTAGAAACTGCTAAATTGGTGTCCGTTTTGCTGTGTACTTTCTCAACAATAACAACAAAATTTATAAAATTTAGGGAAAAAATTATGGCCCCTCTACTAGTTTCACAATGTCTGAGGTCTTCAAAGCTTGCAAGCAGCCATCCATGGCACAACTGGTCTCTATTTCCCTGGAGGAAGAGAGAAAGAAGGAGAGTCCGGAACAGGAGAAGGAAATGGGATGTGTGGCTAATCGCCTCTACGCACAACTGCCTCATTTGCCATGAGACCAGAAGAACTGGATGGTGCCCGGCTACCATCCCTGAACGTTTTGGTCAAAGCCTGTATAAGAGAATCCTGATCAAAAGGGGGTAGAATGCAGTACAGAATTTCAAAATTTTATGGAATCCAGAATTTCTGGCTCCATAGATGCTGGAGGAATCCCCAAAGCTTTTGCTCTGAGATGATCTTTAAACCTTGAAACTTAAATCAAAAATATTCCCTGAAGTCTTCTTAAAACCAAACAGTAGTTTAGCCTAACTAATAAGAATGTCTGCCCTGAGCATTGTGCTCTTTTAAGATCTATCTATGTGGGGTCAAACTGACAACAGCTACTCAAAGGAGTAGACAGAAGCCTTAGGGCGCAATGAGTTTATGTCGATGGGGGAGGAGCAACTCAGAAAATGAAGGTGAGGATGGTTGCACAACTCGAAAAATGTAAGCAATATTACTGAATTGTACAGGTAGAAACTGTTGCATTGGTGTATATTCAGCTGTGTATATTTTCAACCAGAAAATACAAAGTTATACATAAAAAAAAAAAAACCCTATGGAGCATAGTTTTCCTCTGACACACATGGGGTCCTTGAGTCAGAACTGCTACTACTGCAAATGGTTATTTCAACGAAGTCACTTTCTCATAAATGCGTTCGCGTTGGCTTTCCTACTTTTGTCTGTAGACCCAGCTTTTCCGTGATCTTTCCTTTTGAAGGCTGGACAGGTCTCCTGCTTCCCAAACACTCTTTCCACTGTCCCCCACAGCCTCTGTCTCACATGCCTTCTGGATTTCATTAACATTACAAATACCTATGCTGTTACTCGAAAATGAAACAAAAACAGAAACTTTTTCATTTTCTCTCCAAAAGTTCATCTTGTTAAAGTTTGTCAAGTTTGAAAATGACATTTTAAAAAGTCATTGACCTAAGTATCTGGTCCAAATCACACCCTTGGCTACATCGAGAGCGGTTTACGGAAGGGAGCGGTTTATGGAAGGGAGATCTGGAAACAGCATAAGGTTATCTCTTCCAAGCTTCCTTCTGCTTAGGATTGCAGCCCTCAGAACACTGCCTGGCATTTTTACTGAGGATTAAGAGCAATTTGGAAATAAGTAAGACAACACCAGGTGGCAAATAGCAAATAGTTTTCAATATCCTTAGTGATTGATCTAACAGCACCCCCATGAGAACACTATTTTGCCACCTGTCAGTCTGTCTGTCTGTGTTGTACATACAGACTGTGCCTCAGTCTTTTCTAAGCAGCAGTAAGACTGCTAGAGATGAGTACTTCACCCAGTGGTGTCAACCTCTCCACCCAGCTACATTCATCTAGTATGATCGAGCCAGACACATAAGACATGCACATAATGTTGGCAAAGTGAAAGCCATTATTATTATTTACAGAGAGAAAAATAAACAATAAGAATAGATTCTTTATGGTGAACTGATCCTGCTCCCTACACATAACCCACTTTGTAGATGAGGGACCGGCTTATGTCTCCAAGGAGGAACTCTAGCTTACCCTTCCCCCAATTACCCATGCCCGTACTTCTGTCACACAGCACGCTAGGGGCTGTGTTCACGTCACGGCTGTTGCTGGTTCCCGCCCCGCTGCCCAGGCCTAGGCAGCTCTGGCCAAGCCCTGTTCTACTCTGTTGAAAGTTCTTGCTGGGCCTGCCATCGTCAGCTCTGTCCTCCTGCCAGGGGGTGCCTAGCTCCTCCCTGTGGGCCGACTAGCCCACCATAACCATCGGTCTCTGAGGGCCAACAACCATCTCTCTCTGCTTCAGTGTTACAGCCAGTGACCCATTATTATAGCTTTTTTATCTGGGTCTAGAAGATTCTCAGCACAGGGGCTCCGGTCTAAAGGACATGCTTCTCTCCAGGCGCTTGATGGTCATGAGGTCGCCCCAGCAATCTCTGCGCGGGCTGGGGACATGGTCACAGGGATCATCTAGGTCAATTGGCATGATGTAGTTCCCAAAGAAAATGTTCTAAATCCTACTTTGGTGAGTAGTGCCTGGGGTCTTAAAAGTTTGCAAATGGCCAGCAAGGCTCCAAGAACAGACTAAAACAAACAAACAAAAAAGACTAAAAAAAAACCAAAAAAAAAAACCCAGTGCCGCGGAGTCACAGACTAGAGCCTATTAAAAGGAAAGTTACCGGAAAGAATGCAAATTTACTCACTTTTTTTCTGTTTTCCCTCTCTTCTTGTTCCCTTTCCTTCTTTCTAGTTTTTATACTCAAAATTCCAAAGGGAGGATTAAGAGCAATTTGGAAATAAGAAAGACAACACCAGGTGGCAAATAGCAATTTAATTCTCCTTGCCAAAAGAGCTAAAGACTTAAAATGCTTTTTATTAGAAGAGTTGGGGGTCGGAGGTGGGGGGGAAGACTGAAGGGAAAAAGAGGTTGGAAAAGACCATTAGGTACGAATCATGATAAAGGCAATGCAGTAATTTCTAGAACTCTTCTAAGACATTCTTTTAATGCACGCATTCGTTCTCCTTTTCATCTCACCGCCTGCTAGAAAATTGGTTGTACAGGCATTTAAGAAATTTTCTCATGGACAAATATTTACACGGGAGTGCTGTGTTGACATTGTGTGGCTTTAGATTTCACTTAGCAGTCTGATGTGTCTTGGAACACGTGAGTACAGAAGGCAGACCTGCCTTGCTGGTAAGAAGGTAGCCCTGCCAACAGCCAATTTTAGAGACAGCTCCAAGATCCACATTTGCCCTCCAAGTCATGTGTGGTACTTTTTATTCTGAAAACTTGAAAAGGGGTCTGCTTCTGAACTCTTTTGTGCATATATGTCCCTGTGGTTTTTATTCAGTGGAAAAATTGGATTTTATGGAACTGTAAAAATACACTATTAAGATGTTATTTGCCATCAAGTCAGCGCCAATTCATGGCAACCCTATGTGTAACAAAACAAAATGTTGCCAAGTCCTGTGCCGTGTTCATGATCATTGGTATGTTTGAGTTCATTGTTGTGGCTCCTACGTCAATTCATCTCCCTAATTTTCATTGGCCCTGTACTTTACCAAACATGATGTCCTTTTCTAGCAATTTTCCTCATGACATGTCCAAAGTCAAAGAGTCAAAGTCTTGCGATCCCCACTTCTAAGGGACATTATGGTTGTATTTCTCCTAAGACTGATTGCTTTGTTCTTTTGGCAGTCCATGGCATATTCAATATTTCTACATCAATATACTGAATATCAATATTGAATATATCCATCATAATACTGGAATCTTAAGATAGTGATAAATATATATCATTTAAGATAAATCAGATCTAAATGCTGATATTGTTATTATTTCTGCTTGTAATACCCATTAGAATCTTCAGCCCCTCTTTCATTATGTCTTCGTTACTGCTTTGTTATTGCTACTGAGACTCTGTAGCAAAGTATGTTCAATATTCTTTGACAACACCATAATTCAAAGGCATCAGTTCTTCAGTCTTCCTTATTCTTTGTCTATCTTTCACATGCATACGAGGCAATTGAAAATATCACGGCTTGGGTCAGGTGCTCCTTAGTCCTCAAAGTGACATCTTCGCTTCTTAACACTTTAAAGAGATCCTTTGCAGCAGGTTTGCCCAATGCAATATACCATTTGATTTCTTACTGCTGCTTCCATGGGCATTGATTGTGGATCCAAGTAAAATAAAATCTTTGATAACTTCAGTGTTTTCTCTGTTTATCATGGTGTTGCCTTTTGGTCCAGCTGGGAGGATTTCTGTTTTCTTATGTTGAAGTGTAATCCAAACTGAAGTCTGTGGTCTTTAATCTTTATCAGTAAGTGTTTCAAGTCCTCTTTGCTTTTATCAAGCAAGGTTGTGTCATCTGCATATCACAGGTTGTTAATGAATCTTCCACGAATCCTGATGCCATGTTCTTCTTCATAGAGTCCAGCCTCTTGGATTATTTACTCAGCGTACAGACTGAATAAATATGGGGAAAGGACATAACCCTGATGCACACCTTTCCTGACTTTAAGCCACACAGTAACCTCCTGTTCTGTTTGAACAACTGCCTCTTGGCCTATGTATAGGTTCTACATGAGCACAATTAAGTGTTCTGAAATTCCTATTCTTCACATTGTTATCCATAATTTGTTACGATTTCACACAGTCGAATGCCTTTGCATAGTCAGTAAAACACAGATAAAATATCTTTCTGGTATTCTCTGCTTTCAGTGAAGATCACCTGACATCAGCAGTGATATCCCTCATTCTACTCCCTCATTTGAATACGGCTAGAATTTCTGGTGGTCCCTGTTGACGTAGTGCTGCAAATATTTTTGAATTGTCTTTTAAAAAATTTTACTTGTGTGTGACATCAATGACATTGTTCGATAATTTCCCCATTCTGTTGAATCACCTTTCTTTGGAATGGGCAGAAATATGGATCTCTTCCAATTGGTTGCCCAGGTAGCTGTCGTCCAAATTTCTTGACATACACGGATGAACACCTCCAGCACTGCATCTGTTTGTCGAAACATCTCAGTTGGTATTCCATCAATTCCTGGAGCCTGGTTTTTTGCTAATGCTTTCAGTATAGCTTAGACTTCTTCCTTCGGTAGCATCAGTTCTTGACCATATGCTGCCTCCTGAAATGGTTGAACACGGACCAATTCCTTCTGGTACGGTGACTCTATATATTCCTTCCTTCTTCTTCAGATGCTTCTTGCGTCATTCAATATTTTGTCCATAGAATCCTTCAAAATTGCCAGTCAGGCTTGAATTTCTTCTTCATTTCTTTCAGTTTGAGAGATGCCAAGCATGTTCTTCCCTTTCAATTTTCTAACTCTAGGTCTTTGCATACTTCATTACCACTACCACTTTACTTTGTTTTCTTGAGCCACCCTTTGAAATCTTCTGTTCAGCTCTTTTACTTCATCATTTCTTCCATTCACTTTAGGTAGTCTACTTTCAAGAAAAAGTTTTAGAGTCTTCTCTCACATCCATTTTTTTCTATTCCTTTTTTCCCATCCTTTTAATGACCTTTTGCTTTCTTTGTGTTTGATATCCTTGATGTCATCCCACAACTTGTCTGCCTTCAGTCATTTGTGTTCAATGCATCAAGTATATTCTTGAGATGTCTCCAAATTCAGGTGGGATATACTGAAGGTTGTATTTTGGTTCTCATGGATTTCTTTTTATTTTTGTTAGCTTCGACTTGAACTTGCATATGAACAATCAATGGTCTGTTCTGCAGTTGGCCCCTGGCCTAGTTCTAACCAATGATAGTGAGCTTTTCCATTATCTCTTTCCACAGACGTAGTCGATTTGATTCCTGAGTTTTCCATTCAGTGAGATCCAAGTATATAATTGCTGTTTATGTTGTTGAAAAAAGGTATTTTTAATGAGTAAGTCCTTGGTCTTGCAAAATTCTATTAAGTGATCACCAGAGTTGTTTCTATCACCAAGATCATATTTTCCAACTACAAATCCTTCTTCTTTGTTTCCACCTTTCACATTCCAATTACCAATAATTATCAATGCATCTCAATTGCATGTTTGATCAATTTTAAACTGCAAAAGTTGGTAAAAATCTTCAATTTCTTCATTTTTGGCGTTAGCAGTAAGTGCATAAATTTGAATAATGATCGTATTAACTGGTCTTCCTGTCACTGACAGCACTGAACTTCAGGTAGGTATTGAAACATTCTTTTTGACATTCCTCTTTGACTTGTCATTCCCAGCATCATAGACCATATGATTATTTGGTTCAAAATGGCTGATACCAGTCCATTTTAGCTCACTAATGCCTAGGATATCAATTTTTATGCTTTCCATTTCATTTCTTACTATTTCCAATTTTCCTGGATTCATACTTCATTCATTCCATGTTTCAATTATTAATGGATTTTGCAACTGTTTCTGGTCACTGTACATCATGCCACATCTGTAATTGAAGGTCCCAAAAGCTTGACTCCACCTGTGCCATTGAGGTTGACTCTGCTTTGAGGAGGCAGCTCTTCCCCAGTCGTATTTTAAGTGACTTCCAATCTGAGGGGCTGAGCACCTGGTACTATATCACACAATGTTCCACTGCTATTCATAAGGCTTTCACTGGCCAATTTTTTCAGAAGTAGATCACTAGCACAAAAACGAGCCAAAGCTAAAACACTGAAAATAGGGAAACAGATGTCAATATGTAAAAGACGACAACATTAAAACAAAAAAGAGGATCTAAATAGTGTAGTCATAGAACTTTCATATGGAAAGGAAGTTAAGGTGATATCAAGAAATAAAATATTGATTTAAACTTAGAAAAATAGAGGCAAATTTGAAGGTAACCACAAAGGAAACTAACAAACCTACACATCAGAAGTAGACCGCCAGGTGCTTCTTCTTAGTCTGTCTTGGCCCGCAAGCTCCACTGAAGCCTGTCCACCACGGGCGACCCCGCTGGTATCTGAAATACTGGGGGCATAGCTTCCAGCATCACAGCAACATGCAGGCCACCACAGTATGGCAAACCAACAGATGTGTGATGGAAGGTTTCTTTAAAAACAAAAAAATGATGCTGTGATAGATAATATTAAGATAGATTTCAAATGTAATTCTCAAAGAGCTTTCCTTATTTATTTATTTTTGTATAAGGTTAAGATCAAGGGCTTTAGAGGTCCCACAGTTTGGAATCGACTTCTGGACCATTTGCTCAGTTTCCTCATCTGTAAGTAGAGCTAATAATAGAGCTTGAAATCACGATAGTTGTGAAAATTAAATGAGTTAATACCTATCAAGGCTTAGCACAGCGGTTGGCTCATAGCAAGAATCAATTGTATTTAACAAAATAATGAGTATAACACTGATAATCATCATCATTATTCATATGGTACATTTTCGATGAGGTTTAAAATCACCGTTATTCTGCACTGTCTCATTATACTGTTGAGAAAAGGCTATGGCTAGAAATTTTTATGCGTTTTCCTAGATATTAGTTTTCAAACTAAAGCTGTAAAATAGCGAGAACCTTTGCATTTCAGTGAGTCAGCCTAGAATTTTAAATTCACGTTATGTAATGAGCTTCCAGGCATCTGATGTAGTTGGCTTTTCTTGTAGGTGCTCAATGACCTAGTCTCCACGTACAAAGG